>NW_023336276.1:1230473-1845710 GCF_013340325.1 Aspergillus tubingensis
GACCGCCATGCGGGCTCCAGCCACTTCTGGAAGGCCAGCCTCCCTTCAGCAGCACTGTTCGGAACCCGGTTGGCCGTATTGTCAACCTCTGTTTCGAGTTCCTTTTCGTACCGACTTTGCGTTTGCGCGTCCAGGTCCAGCAAGGCATTTTCGTCGTCACCGGGCGGAAAGTGAAGGTTCCGCGGATGCCAATCCGTCAGAATCAGCAGCGCCTCGATGGTGCCCAGTGATCTCAGGTTGCCCTTGTGGCTTATCTTTGACGAAGTCGGCGCGAGATCGAACGAACGAGGCCCACTAATCCCCACGCCGTTTCCACCAAACTTCTCCTGACCCCAGAACAAACGTTCAATCATGCCGCGGAGGTACGACCACAGGCGGTCATGGATGTAGAAAGCACGCGTGTAAGCCCCGTCGCCCTTGGGCTTCATGTGCCGCGACGCTGTCGTAAGAATAGTCACTGCGAGCACTGGCTCGTCTGTAAGCAACGTCCGATGAGTGGACGGATGCGAAAAGTCCGGAATGACAATGGGACTAAGCGGGGCGAGATGCTCGTAATAATATGCTACATAGGCCATCGACTCTTCCACGGACAACCACCCTGCACGAACAAACCGTAGTCGTGACCAAGCCTTAACCGCATCCACGAACCCAGGGTCCTGTGCCGTTTCTGCAGCATCCGCCGGTCCACGACCATCGGGAAGTCGCGCATCAGCGGACCCTGATGCGCCCGCAGCATAGTACGTACCGCCAGGCACTGTTCCGGAGCGGGGTGGTCGAGAGAACGACCCGCCTCCACTCCGAGGCGTACCAGCCTGCGTGAGCGGAGACATGGGCGAATTGAATGATGAAACCGACTGGCGCGCAGCATACCGGTTCTCCAGGCTCTGGCGGTTGAGATCTTCCGTCCGACCAGCCGCTTCTGATAACAGGTGCAATGCATCATGACTGTTACTGATGGCCGGCGACAACAACTCAACGGCCGTCCGGTTCATCATGGGCTGGCCACCCTCGAGGCTGAAGCTCGCCGCATGACTCCGCTCCGCAGCCGAGTACATGGGCAGCCGCGTGCTTCTTGGTTCGGAGAACGGCGCATTTCCGGACGGCGACGGATTAGAAGGAAAGCGCTGGCTGGGCGTCGAAGACGACGGGAGCTGCTGCGTATTGTTCGTGGCCGGCGACTCCTCGGTCCATTTTGGTCGGGAGAGACTGGCACCGTTATCGAAGGAAGAGGTGCGCTCGGGCGCATAGGATGAGCCTCCATCACTGACGGATCCGCTATTCGAGATGACCTCGCCCACCATCATCCGCTTATCGCGTCGCAGGACGGCCTCGGTGGGCTCCTCCACTTCGGAAGGCTTGCGCTTCCGCCGAGTAGCGGAGAACTCGCAGCGCTTGCTCTCGCGGCGACATCGTACGCAGGGCGGGGGACGGGGATTATCGACACCTGCGGGGGGACGAATAAGCATCAAGGGAAAGTAACCGGGGAGAGGAGAAGGGAGGGGGGAAGGTTAATTAATCAGGGAGCATAAAGCGGGGGGAAGAATTGAGGGCAACTGACTGCCAAGGTCACACTTGACTTTGCGCTTCCGGCAAGGGTCGCAAGCCTGGTAACCACGCCGATGCTGGGGCTGTTGGGCCTGGAGCTGCTGCTGCTGGAGCTGGGGGGAGGGCGATTTCGGAGCTCCGGGGTCGTGGGAATAGAGGGACTGAGAGGCTGAAGCAGCGGCGTCGTGGTGGTGCTGGCCGTTACTCGCAGGCGCCGCCATGGTTTGATGGAGAGTGGATATTCAGGCCAGAGGGGATTGCCGATGCAAAGCGACAAAAAGCGGTGGGGGGAAACGGCTTTTTTGTGGGCGAAGATCCAGTCGCTGAGTTCCAGATTCTAAACGGCGCTGGTCCTGGTTTCGTCCCGGCCCGGAAGTTCTCCGCGGATAACCAGGCAGCAAAGTAGCAAGCAACTTTTAGGGGGGTGGGAAGATGATGGTGGTGGTGGTGAGGAGGAGAAGGTAAAAGACGGGGAAAGGAAGTAGTGAATCCGTGGCAGGTGGTGGTTGATGATGATGGAGGGTGGGAATAATTGATAATAAAAAATAAAATAAAATAAAATAAAAAACAACCACCACCACCACAACAAAGGGAATTGTTCAATCTTTCACTTTCTGCTTCATTTCTGTGTGTCAGTCAGGTGTACTGCCAATGCAAAATGCGGGGTAGGGAATTTCCCAAACCAAATTCATTCCTTCCTTTCTTCATTCATTCATTCACACTGCTGGATTGGATTTCTCGCAGGAATTTCTCTCTCTCTCTCATCCTTGGGGGAAACATTTCCCCCCCATGCCCTTGCATCCACTCCCAGTTCCTGTTATCAAAGCGAATGGCAATAGACTCTGGGTCTAAGATGAATCGAGTAGATTTGCCTGGTCTTTCCCGGTCGCTCCGGTCGCTTTCTCCGCCATTCCCCCCTCCAGGCATCTTCCATTCTTCCATTCTTCCTCGGTTCTCCTCAGAGAAGATGATTGCTATCAATATACTAAAGTAACTCTCTCCAGACAGTCTGAGAAGTGGAGATACGAAGATAAAAATCCCCTACCCTTATAACCATCGCTGCAATTAAATTGTCATTCGAGTCTTGTGTAGTAGGTTTAGATATCATCACTATGTACACGGACAGCCTGAGCGCGCCTCCGACGGTCAAATAAATTAAAGCCGATAAGCGGGTGAGTGGAAGAACCGCCCAATCCACTCGACCGCTGGATAAAAGAAAAAGAAAGAAAGAAAAGAAGTAAAATAAGAAGAATAAGAAGAAGGGAAAAAAGGAGGATGAAAATCAAAAAGAAAACATGTACACGCTCAACTCCCAACATGGCCTACAAATGCAAGACCCAAACCACATCAATCGCAACAAGCATGATCATGTCATGTGTAGGGTGATCCCAAAGCTAAATCATACACACATAGAAACAAAAACCAAGTTCAAAACAAGATGCTCGTTCAGGCCACAGATGGCGCTGCACCGGCCAAACTAGTACTCGCCATGGCTCGCTTTCCCTTGTCGGGCGCTATCCCTTCCCCGTTGGCACTTATCACTGAACCCACCACTTTGCGAGGGAAGACCGCCTCACCGTTAGTACTGCTGGCCTCGCTACCCCGGCGCGATAGACTCGGTGTTAATCGCCCAGGTAGAAGGCCCCGGATGCCCCCAGCTTTGCGTGCGGGGATATCCGTCGTGCCCGCCGTGAGCACATACAGCAGATACTTCAGGTTGGGGAGGGTATGTCGGATGTCGAGCACGCGCAGCCCTTGCTTATTCAAGAGAAACTCAATGTCCTTATTCAGCAGGAATACCCCATACTCAAACCGGTATTGCACATTCACCGGGTAGAGTGGATAGGTTCGCTGCGGCAGCGATGCAGACACCGGATCCTGAATCAGCGAGTGTGACAGATACGGGCTGATCGGGTATGGCAGCGGAATGGACAGATAGAACGACAGCAGATACACGAGATGTGCGGTATATCCCAGCGCCGCCGCAACCCCATCGCGGTCGACATCCGTAAAATTCGAGTTGGGCAAGGCCATTCCAGCGATGGTGAAAGCCAGCGGTTTGTCCGGGATGGGTTCAATAGGATAAATCGCAAGTAGATCCTCCGACATGCGCCGGATCTGACCGCGGCCCTCGTCCGTGTTCTGTTCCAGCAACTTCACGCTCGAGCCCAGTTTCTCTTGCGCGTCCGGGAGATGACTGCGCGCCCTGGCTTGCGTCTGGCGTCCACGCTCCATGGCCTCTCGTCTCGCTGCAAGACTGGAGATCAATTCTTCCTTCCGCTTCGTTAAAGTGCGAAGCTGCTTCCGCTCCGCTGCAACAGCATGCTTGGCCAGCGCAAGCTTATCCCGGGCCCGCGACGCATTACTGGTCGTAGTCAGCGCGCGCTGGTTCTTTTCTAATATCGAGCTGATTTGCGTCTCGAGCTTATCTCGGGTCGTCAGGGCATCCTGGATACACTCATCCAAATTGGCCAATCGCATCAGCGCATCGTACGACGACGTCGGTAACGTGGCACCATCGGCGGATCGGGGGTGGCGGGGAGGTATAGAAGCGACCACGGGGGGAAGGTCTGTTAGATTCGTGTAGACGCCATCTGCGAAATGAAACAGGATCGAGTTCGGTGGGAGCGGCTGATGGAAGTTATCCAGCGACCTCCCCAGGAATTGTAAAGACTGCAGACACAGCTGCAATTCCACCAGCAGCAAGTACTCCTCCATGGCGGCCGTACGTGCCCAGACCTTCACGGTCACCTGGTCCCGACGAGCGATTGCCGGCCCACATATATTCAGATCAAAAGACCGGAAGCTGGGGTTGGTGGCATGCTCGACCACCTCACTCACGTAAACCGGCTCGTCGACCCCGTCGCAGTGAATGGAGAACCACGTATCGGCCATACGGCTGCTTGTAATCTCCTCCAGCTTCACCTGACGCGCGCGCGGATTGGGCCCATTCCAGGGTAGCGTGTTCCTCCTCTGCCATTGTCGCAACGGGGGTGGCTGTTCTCTCCGGGGACGGCCTTCTGCGCTGCTGGAGGCGGGGGTCGACTTGAGATCGGTGAAGGAGCGCGACTGATGTAAGGGTTTCGCTGCATCCTCGGCGAGCGCTTTCAAGGGAGTATGTAGCGAGTTGGGGATGTTGTCATCGTCGATGGTCTTCCCGCGCGGTCGACTCGGCGGACTAACAACGAGATTCCGGACAGAGACGCCCTGCAGATGGCGAAGTTTGCGATTCTGCGCGGAAATCATCAGCGAGATGCGTCAATGGGTATACGCAAAGATCATAGAATAGTAATGTACCGGAAGAAACAAGCCAGGCCTTTCACGGCGCCTGCCAGTGTCGTCGTCGTTGTCCGCGAATCCCCAGGCGGTCGCCGGCAGCGCCATCGCAGACAGACACTCGGAGGGGGAAGCTTAGCTGTCGCACTGCGCAGGGCCTATGTGTCGGGTCATCCTAAGCAGATGACAGAAGGATAAAACACCAACAACGAATACAATCGAAAGAAAATTCAATTCAAAAAGGGTTTCCAACAATTTAGCGTTGTTGATCGTTGACCGTTGACATAGAGCTGGTTGAATGAAGCCAGCAAGTTAGTAGTAGTTGGGTTGCCGGCGGAATCGCTCGCCCGGTCGGGATCTCCGTCGAAAAATTGATCCGCCGACCTTCTCTCATTCCCTCTTCTCCTCTCCCGGAGCTTCACCCAGTTCATCCTCAACCACACACCCACCAATTACCCCCCAATCTCTCCGGATCTGGGTCCAATTCGGTAAAATAGAGTGAACGACGACAGTCAACCGTCCACTCTATTCCCAACCACGATCCTCCCCGGCCCTCATCACCATCTAAAGAGGAAGAATCCGGTCACGCGGAGTACGGTGACCAACCCGGCCGCGGCGATGGCCTCACAACAGGTGACGAAGACGCCCTTCCAGAAGATCCTGGACCCGACCAAGATCGGAACGTGGAATATTGTGCGCCGTCCACCCGTCGAGAACCACAGCATTATCCAGGGCAAGCCGCGCGAGCAGAACTCCAATGCCTTCAAGACGCATCAGGCCAAGGAGGGAACTCGGTTACGAAAGGCCTTGAAGGCACTCACTCATGGCAAGAACATCTTTGCCTATCACAATATTCGCACGAATCAAGTCGTGTACTCTCTCACTCGGTATTTGGAGGTGAGTTTCCCATCCACTAAATCAATTCTATCAACCCATCCATCGACCCCATACCAAGTCATTGAAAAAAAAAAAAAAGAACCACCACTAACCTCACCACCCACCAGAACAACACCACCCTGAAACAACTCCTCTACCACGGCAAAAAGACCGTCCCCGCCCGACTCCGCAAAGACATGTGGGTCCCCTACTTCAGCGTGCACTTCAACGACAGCAAGATCGGGCTACGAGCATACCACCTCCTCCGGGAATTCAGCATGCAGCGACAACTCTCCCCACCCAAAGAAATGATCACCATCACGGACGCCTGGATCGACCAGAAACGTCCGCGCGACCCAAAGGGCGCCGAAGACTTCCTGGAGAAATACAAGGATAAGATCGGACGGATCATGCCCAAGCACCACCGCAAGCGCGCCGTCATGGATCAAAAGGCCACTAGTGTGGCGGATATTGCGGCCGTGCTGAAGATCCAGGAAGAGGAGGTGGCTAATGGCTTTGCGGATGGGAAGAGGGGTTACTTGACTCCTACTGCGCGGAAGAGGAGACGTGCTGCTCGCGCTAAGGAGGAGGCGGTTGCGAACGAGCAGGCGGCTAGAGTGGCTGGGTTGGAGCAGGCGTTGAGTAGTGAGGTTGTGGAGTATAAGGTCCAGGAGACCAAGGATACGTCTGGTGCGTTGGAGGATATGGGAGTTAAGATCCTTTGGAGGGATTTGCATGATGCTAGGTTTGCGGAGAACTGGCCTGAGAGGGTTAGACATGGTGAGTTGGAATTGTCTCGCGATCATGTCATGCCTGGTCAGAAGGGTCTGCGTTCGGAGGTCCTGGCTGAGGGTGAGTTCCGTGAGAGGACGGAGCAGCAGCAGCAGCAGCAGGAGGTTGAGAAGAACTAAGATGTTCATATTTATTTGATTGATTGATATCACATCCTGGGTTGTGGATGGTGTATACATATGCCGAGGGTTGCGTGTTTTTTCATTTTGATTATAAATTGTATTTTTACTCACTACTACACTACTTACTACGATTGTTGTTCTAGAGAAATGATGCAATGGCGTTTGAGCAGATCACACTGCACCGATTCTTATTATCTACCTTGCATACACTAACTCCATCTCCGACAAACCAAACCAAAACCAAACTCAACTTGACATATCATGACCTTACCATCCACCCCCAAGCCCACCCCACCCACAAATACCCAAAATACAGAACCACAATAACCCTAAGCACCCTCTCCCCCAACTCCAAGAAATTATACCAAATAGCATCCTGGAACCTATTCCGGAAGATCCCCGGATCATTCCCTCTCGGAAAAGGCACCACATGTCCATTCCCATCCAAGGGAACACTCTTGCCCAGGAACTCGCACAGCGGCTCCCACCCATCCTTGACATGATAGACAAGGAGGTTCTCAGCTGGCACAATTTCCTTAACGTGGCTATTATGCGCCTCGAAGGCTTTGCGGCCGTTGGCGTCGAAGTTGTCGTTGAAGTAGTATTTCCAGATCTTTTGCCAGGTTGGGAGGACCCAGCGCGTTCGGGAGAGGAGGAAGTTCTCGAGGATGGTGGAGAGGGGGAGGAGGGGGTGTGTGAGGAGGGGGGTGAATGATTTACTGACGGATCTGTTGTAGCTTTTGTATGAGAAAAGTGTCTTGCATGACTGAGATGAGAGGGAAATTGAACGCACCTGTGCCAATCGTCCACGTCTCGGACTGTCAGTATTACTTTGGCTTCTGGGTAGGCTTGGATTAATTCGTCTGCGAAGCAGGCTGCTGGGAAGTCCGATACAGCCTATAGCAGTGGTTAGTTTATCTGGCTTAGTATGTATGTAACTCTCTCTCATCTACTCAATTGCAACGGGGTTCTATACCTGACAATGCCCCAAGATCTGATCAAATTCTTCTCGACCAAATGGCCGGCCATTTCCTTCATATTTGGCGCTCAAAGCAGCATGCCACATCTCACAGTCTCGAGGGTTTTCCAGAACTGCTGCGTATCCGTGATAGGTGTCATTGTACCCTAGGGCTCGGAGAGCTTGTCTCAATGCTTTACTTCTCGTTAGCGGTAGAACACATCGTCCATCTTAGATGCACACCATACAGTCTGTTCCTGTCCGACACAGTCCAAGTGCCAGGACTTGCATAGGTACTTCACGACGACATTTGCGTCGGTCGATGTCGGTGACGGATTTGATGACGTCGTGGAACTGGTAGGTCGTCATTTTGGATAGCCTTTACTGTATGTGAGTAAAGGACTTACTCGGATGAATTAATGAGTTGATATATTTATCATGTGGCAGGCCATTAGCCCTTCGTCCTTTCAGCCATCGCTTCTAGCAAGCCTAGTGCTTGCTGGATTTCGCCTCTGTCTTGAGTAAGTGGGCATCGGAAATAGTAGATCCGCCTCGTCCAGTCCCCATTTTGGGGATTTTACATATCCAGATATCTACACGAGCTCTGATGTTCAGCAAAGATCGTAAAGCTAACTATCCATACTGCGGAATAGATTCCTCAGCTGGACCGCCATGGCACTTGTTCCGATAGTGGCCTATCAGTATAGGAGTCACACCTGTTCATTGGCTGAATTTTCATGATAAGTCCGTAAAATGCAAATTTTATAAGAGTTCATACCTACTAGTGAGCACTCCACAGTGGAAACCATCGAGTGATGAGATATGAAGAAATCGGACGACTCTGCCCCACGTGGATAATCATCGCAGCTTGCAAGAAGCATGCTATAAGTTAAACAATTGAAAAAAAGTCAGCCGCGCTCAAATCAATAATATATGTAGCTGATCTCGGGCTTCCAAGATTATTGTTCTCGCAAAACTTAGCTCATAGGATCTAGTAGCAGTGGGTCTCGGATCTGGCAGCCCACGATATTCTCCCGAGCTGAACTGCGATGGATCTCGTGCGGCTGAAGAGCACCACCATATCATTACCCTTTAAGGAATTAGCAGCTCAATAGTAGATAAATGCTTGAGCAGGGTGCAGAAATATTCGTAGCCTTGTCAACCGAGCCTTGAATCTTGCCAGCCCACTAAGACCATTAGATAGAATTCGCCTGTTTGTTTGCAGCTGCTGAATCTCCTCTGATAGGAAGCGGTCGATAACGCCTGTGACATCTGTGACATACTATATGCCACCAGTGGACCAATGAATGCGACTCACGGCCTTCAGGCTTTTCACAGTCTTCCAAAGTAGGGCTTCGCCCATACCTGTAGCCACATTTCCGGAGTGGGAGATATGCAGTATGACTATCGATTGTTAGCGCTGGATCCAAGAATTGGTGGATTGAAACTCCCACGAACAGTAATCGCTATCGTCTACAATCTTGTGTTCCCCAAAGGCCTTAGCCTCCTTGCTGACTCCCTTTCACATGATCGCCTTGGAGACCCACCGGTGAATATCAAATGCAATAGTGCTCTTTTCTTTTGCTGGATCACACCAAGCCCCATCTCAGCTCCTGTAGTAGGCTATGGTGATATCAGGGTCGATCAGGTTCAGCTATGCACCCTGCAATAGATCATGCATACTGCGGGTGACGTGACTCCATATACCTTCTGCCGATCTGTGGGCGCTGTGTGACCAAGTGAAGTATATAATTACGCCTGTTGAAACCCAAAGTCAGCCCTCCCTGTTTAGACCTGAAAAGTCGTGGTGCAGGCTTTCTTTTCTGGATAGGTTTTGGAACATCATTTCTAAAATGCTCGACTATTATCAAGGAAAGACAATATTCATCACCGGAGGGTCGGGCTTCCTAGGCACAGCCCTAGTACATCGGATCGCTACAACCGTTGAGTTCAAACACATATACTTGCTGCAACGTGGAGGGAGAAGGTAAGCCATAAACTCCAGTAGGAAGAAGAGATGGTGTAAGACCTACACGTATTGACCATAACAGTGGCCTCTCCGGGAAATGGCACCAACATCTCCCATTTGATGCTGCGCAATGGCTTCTAGATCACCCCCGCATCACCATTCTAGACGGTGACATGATGAAGCCTAGTCTAGGCCTTGGCGCTGACCACATTGAGATGTTGAAGCGAAACACCCACATCATAATCCATGCCGCATCTTCAATCAACCTTGCCCAGCGGCTTCAAAAAATGTGGCCCAGCGTTATCCGGGCCACAGAGTATGCTGTCGAACTGGGGCTCCAATGTGACAAATTGGAACGTTTTGTTTACGTCTCAACAGCGTATACCAATACCCATCTGTGCAGCCTGTCTCCCAAAGGAGATGTGGATATGGAAGAGCGTATAGTATCACTTGAATCTACCTCTCCCAATAATGGTAATTCCACTGTGGACGAGGAATACTCGGAACTGCAGTCGCGAGGATCCACCAAAGAATACGAAAGCAACGACTTTCCCTGGGGTTATGGGTATGCCAAACATCTTTCCGAGCGTCTAGTCACGGACAGGTTCACAAAACACGGCAAGTACGACCGATTGCTGATTTTACGGCCCTCTGTGATTGGGCCGGCCGAGAGCCTTCCATACCCCGGGTATGCGATTCCCACGTCGACCCCGATGACTATGATCGCGGCCTTGTTTGTCAACCATACAGCGTTTTCCTTTGAATTGTCCAGCCGGCTGGACGACCCGGAATCAGACTCCAATCTGGATGAAGTCCCTGTTGACATCGTTGTAGATCGCCTTCTGGCTCATCTGGCTTATCAATCTCAAGGCTGCGTCCATGCGGTAAGTGGCAGAAAAGCTCGGATTTCCTTCAGGGAGATAGAAGCGGCAGTTTACCAACTCCGATGGTTACCCTGGCGGTTTCATTTAAAGTGGGTGAAGAGGAACGGGTGGAATACCAGATCAGACGCGATCAGCCGTCTGTACAAGATCTTTGGGACCTCGTTCAACTTCCATGAAGAGAAGACTGAGCAGCTCATGCCGAAGTTGAGCGTGGAAGAAAGAAGGACATTGCGATTGTTCAATACCAGGAAAGTCGGTGCATTTGAGCTAGCGTCCCGCAGCAAGCAGATGTATGATTGCTCGACTATATTCGCCAGGAAGATAGCTTATCCTTACCGGGCCTTTTACCAACTTCTATGGATTATCTGGTGGGTCTATGTTAAGCTGATTGTTGCTTGGGCGGGATTTGATCTGCGGACGGTGACCCGGCAGCTGTTCGCTGGACGAAAGGTCCATTAACAATGTTCATTATTGCGCGACTGTTCTGCTTTGATCGCCTTTCGCCGCATGTTCCAATAGGAAGCAAAGCAATGACATGTTGAGAGATGATGAAATGGTCTACATCAGGAGCGTGATGCGAGATAATGGGAGATCTGGGTGTTGGATAGATGTCGGGAATGATGAAGTTATAGGAAGGAAAGACCGAGAGATCGAAAGGGTCAGGTGATCAGCCTCAATATAGATCATGGGATTAGAGCTCATTGCTATTCTACGATGGTACATTGCTGGTTTATGAAAATATGTAAAGACACATAGCAGACCATGAGCTCCTGTCTACTTGCATTCTTTGTCTGGTGCACCGACTGAAATCATGTATTGCTAAATGTCTGCTGCAAAGCTGGCGAAAGAAAGACCTGCAGGTCAAATTTACATCACCATAGTAGGTAGGATACAGCGAAGCGTCCCCGGCGGAAGTGTCATTCACGCTGTCCAGCCGGTCCTGTCCTGGCTTTGCCGGCGTCCGGTCCAAGCAAAGAAAGGCCGAAGTAAGAAATATGAAAATCAAAGCTCCAAACGAAGGAGGGATGAGAATATAGAAGAAATGAAGGATCGAAAGAGAAGATAGACAGGAAGAACAATAGGGTCAAGTGTCAATGCAAGGATTCAGACCCTTGAGCAGATGAGAAGAAAAAAAAATAGCAAAGTCACTTAGTGAGGACCTGATGTGTGTAAGTCCGCGACCGACGCCAGCAGCAATGGAACAAGTAACAGATGTTCAAGGAAGAGATGAGAAGAGCAGCAGAACTCCATTGACGGACTTAGACCAGGTGGCCTCAGTCTCTCTATCTCGCGGCACAGAATGTCACACTATTCCTTTAAGTTCTGATTCTAACGATTAAGAACTCGGATTCTTCGGCTCAGGCTTTTTCAGGTTGTTGAGCACCTGCTCATGGCTATGCTCGTTGACGGAAAGCTCGGGCCCAGGCTCATCATTCGACATTTTCTGCAGAATCTCTTCTTGTGCCTTTGCAGCTGTCGTCGGATCATCTGCAATTCCCGCACTGGCCATGCTCTTCCTGGCGCCTTCGATGATCTTATCGGCCTCGCTCATCCCGCGATCCACATTCGAAGAAGGATCTCCGTCCACGCCGATAGGCTCCACGGTCCGGTTGATGACATCCTTCACCCGGTCAGAATCGAAGCGAATCACCATACAGGAAAGGTTGTCAGTGCTGAACCGCGCAAGAGCATGGTCGACCAGGATCTTGGATGCTTCCTGGGCATCATGCACATTGCGGATAAGATCTACCGCTTCTTGGTCGCTACACACGTCCCAGAGCTAATAATCTATGTTAGCAAGAAGGTTTTAAGCGAGATAAAAGAGTTCAAACTTACACCATCACAAGCGAGGATGATAAACTCATCTGAGTCGGGTTGGATCACAGTTTCGGTAGTATACGGATGTCCGGTTACCAGATCCTTGAGATACGCATCACCGAGGGCTCGAGTCACGGCAAGCACGCCGTTGACGCGATTGTTCAATATTAATCCTCCTGCATTAGCTATCCGTTTCCCTTCGTTCTCATCACTACCCTTGTGATCGTAGGACAAACGAAGTGCCTTGCCGTTGCGGCACAGAATAATGCGGGCATCTCCCACATTAGCAGTGTAGAGGACACGCTGACGGAGGGATTTCTCCTGTAATTTGGGAAGTATAGACGCCGCACCGCCTGATACGGCGGCCTGAGTAGGCGTATCGCCCGCATCCGAATCGGCGTCGCCCTTGGAGGCAGCGGCAGCGGCAGGTGCAAGGGCCGCCGATCCCGTCGCGGAATGCAGACTGGGTACGCGGTCTTCCCATCTGAGGAGGGCAATGACCGCGGTACAACCACTGTTCTTCACAGGTAGCTTCTCCAGCTGCTGATCTACGCTGGTAAACGTTTGATCCAGGAGTTCCGGAACAGGTGTGTTGGGATTTTTCCGCATGACCTCTTCCAAGATCAGATGCAGCTTTTTCCCGCACCATTCCGCCGCAAAGGTGCCTGCATGTCCATCGAAGATGGCAAAATAACCGTTGTCGGTTTCCACGACGGTCGCGGGGGGTTCTTCAGAAGTGGGCGAGGGGGCAGTGGGACTCGGAAGGGCTTTGCCATTGTTCTCAGCCAGGGCTAAAGGTGCGGGGGTCCCCAAGAAATTGTAGAGGTAGGCATGGGTATCTTCCATAGTCCGGCGACATTTTCGATTCCGATCTTCTGTCACGCCAACTTTGAACGAAGAGCGAGAAGTGGGGAGTGATTCTCCAGCCGAATTGTTTAACGACCCTTGGGGAACACTCAGAGCTGGGTCCATGCTCCCAAGCCTATTCAACGCAGGCTGTTCCTGGATGGTGTAGTTGTTGAAGGAGTTCTCGCGCGGACTGCTCGACAGGCTGAGGGAGTTCTTAGCACTGGTGAAGAAGGATGCTGCCTTGGTGACGGTGCTACTCCGGCGCTTCTTTTCGCCACCAGAGTTGTTCTGGTCCTCGCTGGTCCGTCGGGTGAAGAAGCCGCCAGGAGGAGAGGACTTCTTCTGGCTGATGCTGGCTTCCTCGGTGTGGATGCTCAAGGGAGGCGTGTCAATGGCGCCGGAACGAGTGATGGAATCTGTCTTGTCTTTGGGTGGGCTCGAGGAGCCACTGAACATTCTGTTCAGCAACCCACCCTGGCTAGAAAAACTTCTCCGCTTATTCCCTGCCAGCTTGATGATCGTTGATGGGTAGGGGGGCTTAAAACCGGGTCAAAAGTTCGAGAGAGTGCGGAGGGGGGCGGCGGCGGCGGCGCGTGGGGAAGGGGGGGGGGAGCGCCAAAGAATGAAAGCCGCCGGGAGGACTGACGTAGGATGCGAATTGCGGCGGAGACGAGATGGATCTAGCTGGGTAGACAAGGCATGTCAGCGTCTCGATCCACTACAAGACCAAGTTTCCAGCTAAGCACGATGGTAGCGGGATCTGCTTGAAGATTCCGATGGCTTCCAGCCAGCAATGCGGGCGGGCAAGTGACATCGTGGTCAGGCAACGCCGGATGCATGCTGTGGAGCGGGCTATATACACCCTTCTTCCGGCGACAAGCGAACAGTGGCAGAAAAGTAATTCGAAACATAGGGAGAAATAATCCGGAATAAATTCATCCATGTCGGGAGTTCAGACAGAAGCTAAAGAAAGGCACGTTATAGCAAGCGTCCTAAGCTCTCACCTTCCGAACCAACCCCACTGCGCGCCGGAGGGGACAGGGTTACAGAGCGACCACGGGGAGCGAGGATGTAGAAGGAATCGAGGACACTCACGGAAATAGGGAGAGAAATTGGCGATAGGCTGGGTTGTATGTCGACAAGGGTGTGGAGAAGATCAAACAGAGAAAAAAAAAAGGGGAGGGATGCGCAACAGTCGGATGTTGCGATGATGGGGGGGAAGAGGGAAAGGGAAAAGAAGGAAGTTGGTATGGATCGGAGGTAATAACTAGTAGTAAGTAGTAAGTAGTGGTGGTGGTAAGTGAGGCGGGCTCGGGATGGGGTCCTTTATTATTAGCAATCGTTGGTTCCTCCGGGTGGGAAGCACGCTAGGAAAAAGGGTACTTGTTACTTGGTACTACTTGCCATGTCGTGCCCAGCAAATTAAGTGCACACCAGCACTACTCCCACTCACTAAGTAAGTACTGAGCACAAGTCCCACTACAACAGTTCCCAGCCGATCGGACACAGTCTGGTTACTATTTTCGGGAGGCGGTGAATCGAGGTCGTCATAACGTGACCCTGAAGGATGGTGCGTGGAGGATGACGCAGCGGCAAGGTCCAGATGAGAGATAAGTGAAAAAGCATTGCAAGCCTTGATATTATTGGTGATAATGCCAAAATGTTCACTTTCCCAATTAATCTATTCCCTGTACTAAATACCGTGATGTTGCCTGCGGTATTTTATGTTCGCAATATCCCCTAATAGCCCAGAAACCTCCACTACCGTATATTCGAACCACTCAATAAACCAAGCTCAACCAACCACTAGTAGTTTTGATCATCAACGCCTATTGTTATACACATAAAATAATACGATCCCCATTATATATGAGCTCCTAATCCCACGAACTAAAATCCCCAAACCCGCCTCCGCCCTTGAATTTCTTCCGCATTGGCTCGGGTTCGGGCTCATCATCTACAAATTCCACAATCTCATCCTCCTCCTGCCCAGCCCTCTCGGCCAGCGCGGCTTTCAAGTACTTGCCTACCCCGCCAGAGCCTTCGTCTTTCGCTCCGCTTCCTGCGCCACGGACTCTTTTGCCCGTCCAGGTCATCCGGTCGTCTTCGGCGCGACGCGCATTCTGCTCTTCTTCCTCGGGGTTAACAATCAGGCCCTTCGCCTTGGCCTCCTCGGTTTGTTTCTGCTTCAGGAACTCTTCAAACGGATCCACAAACACCGTCACATCGGTAATGCGGATGTCCGGAGTAGGTCTGTTAGTAGTCGGGTTTGTCGGGTGCACTTCAAGGTTGTTCAAGGTCGTGGAGGAGGGCGTGGGGTCATCAATGACATGACCGAAGATGGTGTGCTTGTTGTTGAGATGAGGCAAGGCACGATAAGCAATAAAGCTAGTCAAGGGGTAATTGTTAGTGCAGGCCATCCATTTCCATCGCGGGGACTTACAATTGACTGCTGTTCGTGTTCTTGCCCTTGTTGGCCATACTGAGGGTACCCCGGGAATCGTGCTTCAGTGGACCTTCGAACTCGTCGTTGAAGTACTTCCCCCAGATACTTTCACCACCCCTTCCGGTACCAGAGGGATCACCACCCTGAATCATGAACCCCTTGATGTTGCGATGGAAAGCGACATCTCTATAGTAGCCCTTCTTTGCCAGCTTGATAAAGTTCCACACGGCCTTCGGTGCGTATTCCGTATGTAATTCCAAATTTACATCCCCGACGTTGGTCGAGATACGAGCGTAGCCCTTTTGCTTCACTCGCCCTCTCTTCAGCATGTACTCCTCGTCGGACAAAAGCGCAAGCTCGGCAGAGGTGTGGGGCGTCATCCCCGTACTGGTGAGTGAGGCGGCGGCCAAACCAGTAGTGTGTTTGGCCGCATTATACGGCACAGCCTTGCCAGATTGAAACGACGCCGTCTTTTGAGATTGCGCCGCATTTCCCGCACTTCCAGATTTAGCCAAATCTTTCGAGGTGGCCGCAGAACCAACACGTTGCGATCTTTCCGCGCGTGCCTTGGCCACAGCTTCCTTGGCCTTCAGGATCTTGGCCGAACTGCCCAGCGCGTTAACGTTCACATTGTTCGAAGGATCCTCCCGTTCCCGGATCTGCTCATCCGTCAATCCACTTTCGCCTTCCTTGAGGTAGTTGAAAGAGCTCAAGTTCCGCGACTCGACGTTCTGCGGGTCCTGCAACGTAATGATGTCCTTGCGAGTGAACTCCTCGTCCGTAACCAGATCACGCCACAGCTTTCCCTTGATGTTCAACCGTTCGACCGTATCCCAAGCGAAAACATTCCCCGTGTTGCGTAGCGCGACAATGTGCGTGTTGTCCGTGAAAACCTTGTATGTAACCGGATCGACATATTCGTCAGATTCGTTCTTCGCGAGATGCAGCTTAATGAGATCGGAGCTTTTGAGCGGCGCGCCGTTCACTGGATTCGTTCCGTGTTTCTTAATCCAAGGGAGAATGTTGGTGAGGTCGAAGATGGTGCCCGACGGGGTGCAAACCGGGTGCGAAAACGGCTGTAGTGAAAGGGAGCAGAAGTTGAAGGGAAGGCGCTTGAAGGCCGTATCTACTCCTCCTCGCTTCGCTCTGCCCACGCCGGCTCCAGCGCTAGCAGAGAATGCATCCTCCGACGCCCATTCAGAGTGTGTGATCTATACAAGTCGTTGGGTCAGTCCATGCGAGGTCCGATAAGCGATAGAGCGCGGAAGGGAAAGAACAAATCTTCAATGGGGAGTGTTCATACATATAACTTATCGGTCCCTAAACAAGTGAGCGAGTAAGTTAGCCCTGCGTTCAGATATTCAGAAGAATCTTGCCGAACCAACCTTTTCCCATCCTGGCGACAAAAGCTTTAGATGCCTGGTGCAGCAGCTCTCACTTTTGCGATCCTGTCGCCGCGCCCCGAGGCCTGGAATATGATGTATTGCCATTTCCAGATCTAGCCTTTTTTGGCTAGACCGTCCGCAGATGACCCTCGTTCTGTAACCGTTATACGGGGATGATAGTAGTCACGGGATCGGTATCTTAAGCCGAGCATTCGTTATTAGACTACTATAAACAATAAGCTGCAAACGAGATACCAAGGTAGACATGGCGTATGGTCATATCGATTGCTAAACTACACTACACACTATCATACATACATAATGCAAGCAGCGCTCACAAAGGCGCCATCGTCACAATAAATCATGCCTTTTCCACCACTAGGCCACGCATTGATTGTGGGATATTTCCTGTCTTTTAGTAACGCCCCAATGTATGGCTCATTTTGTTTACCTTCATGGTCATTGAATCATCATTAAGCATGTCCACCCCGTTCGAGGACTCATACGGGAGGGGGCTGGTAGCGCAATGGTACCACCCACCGGTTCCCAAAGTCGATCCCATGCCGCCGCCGACTACCATATTTTCTCCAGACTATCTGAGGAATGCCAATGTCGGCCACAGAGAGATTCCATGATAGTCCCTCCCCGGAGAGTAGCGCAGTGACAACCCCAGTTTTGGGAGCCCCGAGACAGACCACCGATTTCGAATTGACGCATAGCCGGCCGCCTTCTACTGTAGTCACTTCGCCTATAAAATACGTTAGCACCGACGTCATAACAGGGCACATTATCCGGCATACTCACCACTCATAGCAGACAGCCCCGAAGGCACGTCCACGGACAAAATCTCCAGGTTGCTCCGGTTGGCCCAAGATATCATCTCAAAGGCAGTGGCCTGGTCATCCGTGCGAAGGTCATCAAATGCTATGTGAATTCCGAACAAGGCGTCGACAACCAAGTCAGGCGCGAATTCCGATGTAGAGAGCCGGGTCGATAAGTCTTCCCACCGGTGTACTCGGCCGCCAATCTTCTTGAAGACATCCAGCTGTTTCCGACAACTTTCTAGCAACTCATTGTCGTGCTCGATGCCTAGCATACAGACAGTCACGCGGTGGCCTCGATTACGGAGATGGCGAGCCGCAGAGACGGCACGTGCCCCGGTTCGATGATTGCCTGTGAGCACCAGCATCGTGGGCGCAGCGGCGTCACTGGTAAGGAGTCCAACAGCAGCTTCCGCAATGCCACGTCCCGTGTTTTCCGTAATCATGTCCTCGGTCAGCCCCAGTTCGGCAACTGCAATCTGCTCAACCTCGAGGGTTTGCAATGGACTGACAGTTGGGCAGCTTCGATTGGTTGTGGTGAGCCGCAATGAGCCTCCAGGTACACCAGGGGCGCTTATCGGGGATGCTGAAACGGATGTCTTATTGGGTCGAGGGCTGGTTGTGCGAGATGTGCTCAGCTGACTGCGCCCGAGCGAATTGATCTGCGGTGGCACCAACGGCTGGCCCAAAATGGCGCTTCCTTTGCGAGAGTTCGGTGCGCGGGACGTCCTCGACCGTTCCCGGCCAGAATAGGTGCCGCTGCTTAGTTTTGCATCGCTAGGTACCTGGTCGGTATCCTCGCTCTCAGTCTCCTCAGGGCTGTCAAGGACATTTTCCGTCCAATGCAAATTCTTCCCGCCATTTGTTCCAGGCTTTGGTACTTTCCTGTTGAAGCTAACCAGCCGGTCTTCATCGGCAGTAGTGTCATCGTTACGAATTTCTTCGAACACCTTTCTCTTGTCGAATTTGGAAAGGTTGCTCTGGAAGTCGAACTCGCCCATCTCCTGAATATCCGTCGCATCCTCTGTAGCCCAGCCATTAGGGTCCTCCACATAATTCGATCTGTTGTTCCTCTTCTTCCGGCGTTGTTTATTGAGCGACTTGTTCATCTGCGGATAAGACGGCTCGACGAAAGCAGTCTGACGCCAGCCTTTGCTTCTTGGGTCCGTGTTCGTCGCCCCATCGTGTTCATTGACTGCCTTCGGGGTCCTCGGTTGTCCAGTGCGACGACTAGCTTTCGCGGCGGACTGCGGGATTGGTTGCGATGAAACAATGTTCTCCCTTCCAGCGGGGACAGGGCCACTTGGCACGGCGCTGCGACTCTCATTCGCGGTCTTTCCAACATCAAGTTCCAGGTTACTGAACGGTTCGTTGAGCACAGCAGCTTGGTCACGATGAGCCACTTGCGGAAATTGAAAGTTTTGTGAAGTGGACCGGCTAATGGAAGGGGCTGGAAGCTGTACCGGACCCGAGTCTGCACCCTGGCCAGACGGCGCAGAAGGGGGCTTCGAAAAGCTTAGAATGGCCGGATCCACGAAGCTTTGCGTTGAAGTTGGAGGCGGAGGTGCGGGGACTATATTTTGAGGTCCCTGAGGCGGAGGCGGACGCTGTGAGATGCGCGGAGTCGAAGATCCCAAAGAAAGATCCGCGATGTCGGGCGCTTCAATTGAATACGTAGGGAGCGGGTGTCCGATCCAGGATAGTTTCACTGAATGAGAAAAGTTAATGTTAGATCCTTGCAGAGTGGGGATAATGATGCTAGGCAGTGAGAGGGGGGGCAGAAGGCTTATACTTACCATTTCGGAGCATGAGACGTTGGCCGATGACATTAGCCACTTCTCCCTGCACAGTTGCATTTGGTGGCGCTCGCAGCGTCACAAGCACATCGTAGCCGATGAATTCAGTCGCCATGATCGGCAGTCTGCACGAGTACAACCGCTGTCCAAAGGGCCAAGGATAAAACACGCCACGGACCGGAAGGAGCCCCGACAAGGTCGCCAAAGGTGGATGTGGATTGGGGTCAGCTTGTGCTTGCTTGCTTGCTTGCTTCTTTGCTCTTGGCTTGGGCATCACGTGTGGCTGGGCTCTTATCGATAAGGGAGACACGAGACCCGCTCGGTGGGGTTCATGTTTCCTCACATTTATAGACTAGTCATCCTAGTTTGATCCTGGAATAAACCCTACATATTGCCATTGAATCATCCATCTTTGACTGGACTATATTCACTCCTTTCATCTGAGTTATCCGTGGGTGCTGACTCCATTGTTTCTTATTCATTCCTTAAATGCAAGCTCGATACGCCGATAGTGTAGTATACATTCTTCGTTCTTTCCTGCATCTCCACTTCTACTTATATATATGCGATAGTCTTGGTTCTTAGTATTGGAATTAATACGTGTGAATGTTTGCTATTGACACCCTCGAACAGTCCTATTAGCTCAATAAATTGCTTCTCTGAATGAGATATATGTGGTATATGTTCAGCTTTAATATATACTACTATAGTAGTGGTATCTTCCGCCTCGTTTTGCAGCTTCTCTCATAAGTACCGGGCTCACGGGGTGACTCCCTGCATTTTCGGGTGTTGGACGAGGTGGAAAACAAATCTCAAACTTGATTTGGACTCGAGTACAATACCGAAGTACAAAAGATGAAGTAGATCAGCGTGAAAATACCTAGATCTTACTACTCTATGATCCTGATTATATATGTACATGTTGGCCGAGGCAGGAAGTGATTGAGCGAGGTTACCGTATCTACTAGTATATAAATGATATTAAGTCAATAGACAGTCACACCGGACCACATCATAAAAATACACATGGAATGAAGGATAGATGATGTATTTCCCCCCTGACAATGTGCACATAATATAAGCAAATGGCATAGGAATGGTATACAATCCCATTTCACCCATATAAATGCTCTAAATAATCCTGCTCAAAATCATCCTCGGGATCACCACCACCATTACCACCACCCGACTTCGACTTCTTCGAAGTCTTCATGACATCACTAATGCTAACAAGCTTGGAATAGAAATCCGTAACTTTCGGGTGAACCATGACCTTGCGCGCCTCGAACCGCATAACCTGAAGACCAGCTTTCGAGGTCGCTCGACTCAGCGCAACATAGGCCTGACCCTTCTCAAACACGCGGCCCAAATCAACCTTCACTCGCTGCAGTGTCTGGCCCTGCGCCTTATGGATGGACAAAGCCCAAGCCAGAATAAGCGGCACCTGTTGACGCTGCGCCTGCACCTCTCCATTGGGAAGTTCGATCTTCCACGTCTCCGGTTGACAAAGGAGATGGCGTTCCGTTCCGTCAGGCTGCACGAAGCATACAAGGGGCCATTTGCGGGTGAGCGTGATGCCGCCGGGACCACTGGCGTCCTTGTTGGCGGCCATGGGCTTGAGTTTCTTACGTGCACGAGCCATGATCTCGTCGTCGCTGTTGTTGCCTGATCCTCCTGCTCCCGAGAATTCATTCTCGTTGTCGATGTAGTAGTCGAAGGTGGCTTCGTCCATGAATGCCACGACCCGGCCGATGGAGCCGTTGACGAGCGTGTCTTCCATATTTTTGATGAGCATGACTTGTGCTCCCTTTTTCAGGTGGATCACTGGCGGTGCCATGCAGTTGGCTAGTAGGCGTTCGCGGAATTGGGGGTCTTGGATTGTGCCGCTGTCAACGGCGTTAAAGGTCATTGTTTCGCCGGATAGGCGACTCATTCGGGCGCCGTTGGCGCTCTCGACTTCTTGACGTGTGGGGAACCTGTGGATGGAGTAAGTTGGGTGCTTGGGTTTGAAATGGACTTGGTTATATGGGGGTGCGTGTCAGGCTTACAGTTCAGTGGCCTCGAGGGAGTCATGGAAGTCAAGAGGCCGAGAAAGTTGTTTGAATGTGTCGATCGTTCGTGGTGAGATCTTTCCAAGTCGAAGCTCGTTGAGCATGTCGGCGAATTCGGGGTCTCGTTGACGGAAAATGTGGGTTAGGAGGATGGTGTGTTGTATGGAAGTATTCCATGTCGCTGCTGCGAATGCAAATTTGGCTTCTCGGTTGCTCCCTTCTGGGACGGGAGGAAGTTGGAAAAAGTCACCGGTGACTACTAGCTGTATGCCTCCGAAAGGACGACCGTTGTTCCTAATGCGACGTGCGATTTCCTCTAGCTTATCGAAGAGATCGCCGTCAACCATGGACACCTCATCGACGATCAGAACCTTCGTGCGCATCCAGCGATTCCGGGCTTTCTGGTTCTTCTTGATCTATAGATAGTTAGCACATGTGAATTGGTGTGATCAGTCGACGCCAATGCTGACCTTCTTGACAAGCTCCGGAACAGGCTCCTTCCCCAGTCCAATACCTGCGAAACTGTGGAGAGTTACACCCTCAATATTGCACGCTGCTAGACCAGTAGATGCTGTCACCGCAACCCTGTCTGGCTCTTTCTTGTACTTATCCCTCAGTTTCTTGATGATCTCCCTCATAAGCACCGACTTTCCTGTTCCGGCAGATCCTGTAAAAAAGATACTCTTCCCTTGCTGTACAACCGCATCCAAGACATGGCGTTGCTCATCGCTGAGGAAGATTGAAGCTACTTTCGTGCGAGGGTTGTGCATTTGGCCGCCTGCTTGTGCCTTCATAGTCTTGTTCTGCCGACGTAGTTCCCTTTGCTCATCCTTAATCGCGCTAGCTGACTTGTTCCAAGGAGCCGTCTGTTTCGGCCGCATAGGCGTTTGCGGCTTCAAGGATGGAGGCTCTGGTTCTGGTTCCGGCTCGTCTTTCAGCCATGGTAAAGTTCGAGGCTTCCTGGTCGGTTGTTGGTAGTGGGAGGGGGGCGAAGATGACCATGGAATTTGTATGCTGCTGGATGGCGGGACACTCTCATCTGGAACCGGGGGTAAATCGGGATACTTGACTTCCGCCGCCGCTTTGCTGGGTGAAGTCAAGTCGACTATCGATATTTCTTCGTCTTGCGCAGGTATACCATGGAGGGACGGGTACTTGGGCGGTTCAGGTTTCGGGACGCTCGGTCTGGTTATGGGGGCCGGGGGTATGAATGGATCGGGTTCCTCAAAGTCCAGGTCGTCATCGTCGTCAAAGTCGTTCTCGTCGAAGTAGACACCGTCGTGGAGGGACCCCAGATTAGACTCTCGCACGGTAGCCATCTCAATCTTGCGCTTGACCCCTGCGGACGGCGGCGGGGGTCTCATTGAAGCATTCCCATTGTTGCTGCGCGTAAGCGTGGATTGTAGCGGAGTCGCCGACGCTACTGAATGTTCCTTGACGGCTTTCTTGAACATCACAGCTTCCTCTCCAACCGGCGAAGTTCGCGATGCGGAGAATCTAGTAGAGGCCGTTGGCGATTTTATAATTGGACCATTTGAAAGGAATTGGCGGAGGATACCTGGGGTCGATGCGCGATGTCTGGAAAGGTACATATACTTGAATTCAGGGTAAGTTGGAGATGCAGCACTTGCCTGCCCTGATCAATCTATTGATGAAACTATTCAATTATCCACCGGCGCGTTTTGGCGATACGCGCCGCGCCACTACTTATCGCTCACGTGATTCCGATAAGGGCTGGCTTCTGAATGCCCTTTGCACGTGCAATTGTCTACCGTCTATAGAATACTGCCTCTACTTTAGAAGATGTCAATGTGCTCAGCATGTAATGCGATAATAGCAGGATTGCAGGTCATAATAAGCTAGTAGTATTTTAAATGCAGGAAAATTTCGATATTCGATATATTGGACTGCCATTCCCCCCTCCCTCCTACGTTGGACGCCCTTCCCTTCTTTAGTTATTCAAGAGACTAACTAACTCGACAGCTTCATGATGATCCCCATCAATCCAAGTCCCCTTTCGGAACTACATTGGTAACATCACCCTGTTGTCTTGGCTTCCTCGCCTTAAAGAGCATGACCTGACCCATAACCCACGACTCCACCTCCTCAAAGTTCCGACGAAGTCCCTCATCAAACTGAGCCTTGTTGTCCTCCGAGTTATGAAAAGACTTTGTGTTGTTATTATAGCTGTTCATCATCTTCTGACCCAGCCAGTTGATTGGTACACCCTGACCAAGAACTGTCGTCCCCACAAAAACGCCGTCCTCCGCCAAATGCGGCCGCACCACATCGAACAGCTTGCACTTTTCTTCAGGTGTCCCCGGAATGCAATGCAACAGGAAGAAGACACTAATTGAGTTGAACTTCTTGGTCTTGTCGAAGGGCAATGGCTCCAGGGCCGAGGCCACGACGGTGTTCACGCGGACCGCCTCACGGCCTACCGTTTCCAGGATACGCTGCTCGGCAGCCTGGAGCGAGTTGGGACTGAGGTCCAGGAGGGTGATCTCATTGCATTTGGCACCGGCCTTTAGGCTCTTTGCTGGATAGTAACCTGTGCCGACGCCAATGTCTAGGTGACTCTGGCCCATGGCGGCATTGAATAATGGGAGTTGGACGGTTGAGGTTGGGCATTTCCATGCAAAGTTGTTGGAAACCCAGAGGACCCAGAAATCGTAGAGGTAACGGAGAAGAAAGGGAGTATAGACTGCAATGCCTTCTTCCAATGCTGAAGGAGTCTTTGGTGAAGCTGTCATGGCTGATTTGGGGTGGATGTGAGTGTGAGTGTGTTTGTGTATCCCTTTTCTTTTCTTCCGTTCAGTCTTTGCTCTTGAACTCGAGGGCAACAAGATAACTATGGGACGGAAATGGGCGCCCCTGTCGGTAATGAAAGGAATGTCTGAAGGGCTGCATACCAAAACGCCACCCAAGCCTCCCGTGAGAGGACGTCAAGCCTAGACTAGCACTATCATGCAGTGTTACCCGCTCGCGTAGGTCATGTCTTATCGATCGAATGACAGCACTCCAGCAGCTGTTACTTTCCATTTTGCTCTATCATGTTGTCTTTGATTCGTATACTGTCCGACAGGAATGTTCACTGTCTTGTCTTCCTGTCATTCTCCCTTCCCTTGCCTACATTGTTTCCTATGAGCACTATCTTAGATGGATCTTCGGCCAATGGTAGACCACTCCATGGGAATACCTTGCTGGAAAACGGTCTCATTTGTTCTACTTTGTTATCTTTGTTTAGTATACTGTCTAACTGGAAGTTTTAACTGTCTTATCCTCCTGTCATTCCCCCCTCCCTTGCCTACGTTGTCTCCTATGAGCGCTTTATTTGATGGCTCTTCGACCAATGGCAGACCGCTCTATGGGAATGCCTTGCTGGGAAACGGTCTCATTTAATATATAAAAGCCATCTTATTGTCACTTGCTGAGGTACCGAAGTGATAACCCTTGCAGTAGTTGCAAGTCTCTCCTGTAGTCCGCGATAAGGCCATACCCTATGCCATATAACTCCCTTGCTTGAACTCTATCCGGCAATTATGCAACTTAAGCACTATAGGCAATGATAGACTTCTACTCCTGAGCAATATTGCCTCAGTTGTCTCTAAATATCGGTGATCACGACATCATTGACTGAGCAGCAACAGTTTTCCGGTAGGACAGAGTGGCCAGCCTACGAACCCATAGGAATGACGCGTATTAGAATGCACAGGGAAGTGATACCGCATGCACACACCGCAAGTTCTGCATTGATAGCAGTACATACCGGCTTGTGATATACGGGCCTGGTGAGTGCGCTGCCACCCATTCCTGCCCTAGTATTAGACAGTATACTTTACCGGCCTTATTCTATATATCGTATTTCATTCTTTGTCCTCATTTTCTCGAGATTTACCTGCTGCTGAGATCCTTTCCTTCCTCAAGATCAGCACAAAAGAGGATATAGAAGAATCAGGCAGTGACGACAGCCATGGTACCAGAGAACGAGTTCAACCTCACCGACGACCCATCGAAGCTTGGTCACAATGTCGTTTCCCTCTTTGAACAAATCCAGTCTCGATACTCTCCAAAGCCCGCGATAGTCTGCGGTGACCATACCATCACATACGGTGTTCTTGCATCCGAGTCGGATCGCCTGGCCTGCCTCCTTCTATCGCGAGGCATCAGCCGTGGCCATGTGGTGGCTCTTGCACTAGATCGCACACCGGACCTGATCATTTTCATTCTTGGTGTCTTGAAAGCCGGTGCAGCATATGTACCTATTGATCCTGCTTTACCATCCGAGCGTGTCAACCAGATGCTGGATGATGAGGCGCTACGCCTGGTGATAGTTAGTCATGCTAGTACCAAAGGGATGACGAGCAACTGTCGATGTGATTATGGTCATAAAGCAGCCTGCTGCACGACAAGCGAACTGCGAGATCAGATGAGATACCAAGCGGACAAGAAGCCAGCCGTAGATATCCAAGGAGATGATCTCGCTTATATCCTTTACACATCCGGCTCCACGGGCAAGCCTAAGGGCGTGGAAGTTCATCACGCCGCTATATGCAACTATGCGCTGTCGGTACACCAAAGACCTGGCTGTACTGACCAAGACCGCGTGCTGTTCAGGAGCACCATCTCTTTTGATATGTCCGCGATTGAGATCTACGTGCCGTTGCTGTGCGGTGCCACAGTCGTGCAGGCACAGACATACGAGATCCGAGATCCACGCGCGCTGATACATCTTATTAATCACCATGCGGTCACCTTTGCCGTGACGACACCGACGATCTTACAGATGTTACTGGACAGCGGTTGGTGCGGCACGCCAGGCTTGTCTAAGCTGTTGACCGGTGGCGAGGCACTGTCACCTCGCCTGGCAGAGCGCCTTACCGCTTGTGTTGAAGAAGTATGGAACATATACGGACCGACTGAGACAACAATGAGCGTGGCTACTTGGAAAGTCCAAGTCGGCGAGGACATCTTAATCGGAACGCCCAAGGCAAACATACGGCTATATGTCCTCGACGCCGACATGCGACCTGTGCCAGTTGGCGGCAC
Source organism: Aspergillus tubingensis (assembly GCF_013340325.1). Classification (NCBI taxonomy): domain Eukaryota; kingdom Fungi; phylum Ascomycota; class Eurotiomycetes; order Eurotiales; family Aspergillaceae; genus Aspergillus; species Aspergillus tubingensis. The sequence continues at coordinate 1,257,111 of NW_023336276.1, forward strand.
CGGCGAACTGTATATTAGCGGAGCAGGCGTTGCTCGTGGATATCGGAACAATCCAGAACGCACCAAGGCTGTGTTTCTTCCGGACCCTTTCTGGGAAGGCCATACCATGTACAAGTCTGGAGACTTGGCATGCTTCTTGGACCCCATGAGACTGGTTATCGTCGGTCGTGCAGACACACAAATCAAGATTCGCGGGCAAAGAATTGATCCTGGTGATGTTGAGGCGTCAATCACAGCCCACGCGGCTATTGCCAATGCCGTTGTGATTAATCGAGACGAGCGGCTCGTGGCTTATTGCATACGAAAGCCGGGCGTTGGCAACGGTGAGATTCCTCTTGCCAAGTTACTACGCCCCTGGCTGGAAAGCCGACTCCCTGGATACATGGTCCCCTCGTTCTTCGTCGAAGTCGACAGATTTCCTTGTACTCTCAACGGCAAAGTGGATCTCAGAGCACTACCCGATCCGATCTCGACTGTCACACCGGCACAAAAACCCGCTACCACACTAACAGAACAGTTGCTGGCTATATGGACCGATGTACTGGGCCACAGTCAGGTTGGCATGCAGGACAACTTCTTCCACATCGGCGGTAACTCTGCTAGTATCATTCGGGTCCAAAGGGAGCTGGAGAAGCTTCTGGGTCGGACGGTGCCGGTGTCAAAACTGTATGAGCACTTCACCATTGCCAACCTTGCTGCATATCTTTCTGGTCAATCCAAGACCAATGGAGTTACCAAAGAGACGCAGAACTCCGTCGGGAACGATACCACCGGTGAAGATATCGCTGTCATTTCCATGGCGTGCAGACTGCCCGGCGATATCCACACGCCAGAAGAGTTTTGGAAGGTTCTCATCAGCGGCACCGACGCCGTTACCAAGGTTCCTGAGGAGCGCTGGGATGCCGATGCCATCTACGATCCTGATCCAGAGGCCCCCGGCAAGTCCTACAGCATGGGTGGTGGTTTCGTCAGGAACGCCATGGAGTTTGACGCGCAATTTTTTGGAATCTCCCCTCGCGAGGCCCGGGCTATCGACCCCGCGCAGACCATGATCCTGGAGACCTGCTGGGAGGGCTTCGAGCGGGCGGGCTATGGCACTAAGTCCCTACGCGGCAGCCAGACTGGTGTCTTCATCGGCAGCGGTAACAGTTCTGTGGATGACGGTCTGCTAAGCGCCGCCGGCACAGAAAAGCTTGGAGGACATCTAGGCCTCGGCACGGCGCCAAGTTCGCTCTCTGGTCGCGTGGCATATGCCCTGGGGCTCGAAGGTCCTACTATGACCTTAGATGCTGGGTGCGCTGCCTCGCTGGTCGCCACGCATGTGGCATGCACCGCACTTCGCCTGGGCGAGTGTGACATGGCTGTGGCTGGTGGTGTCACATTCTTGCCCTCCCCTGGTTTGCATGTAGAGTTTAGCCGGCTTCGCGTTACATCACCAGATGGTCGTTCGCGACCATTTTCAGCGGACGCGGCTGGGATGGGATTGGGTGAAGGTGCCTCGGCTGTGATTTTGAAACGTCTCTCTGATGCGCAGCGTGACAACGATCATATCCACGCTATAATTCGCGGTTCGGCAGTCAACCACGGCGGCCGTGGCGCTAACATGACAGCACCGAGTGGACCAGGCCAGGAGCGTGTTATCCGCGCAGCTCTGGCGGCAGCGCGCCTGAAGCCGTATGATATTGACTATGTCGAAGCGCATGGGACTGGCACCAAGCTAGGGGATCCGGTCGAGGCCTCAGCTTTGGCAGAAGTATTTAGCAGCAGCCGGAATGATACCATTGGACCACTGAAGATTGGTTCCACGAAGGCCAATATCGCGCACACGCAGGCGGCCGCCGGCGTTGCAGGCCTTATCAAGGTAGCTCTGGCGATGCAACACAACATGCTGCCACAGACACTGCATAGCAGTCGTCCCAGCCCTTTGATCGACTGGGTTGGTGGCAAGTTGCAACTTTCCCAACGGCCAACGGCATGGCTACCTAGAACAAACAGCCCGACTACTCCGCGACGAGCAGGGGTAAACTCATTCGGAATAGCGGGAACTAACGCGCATGCTATAATTGAAGAGCCTCCAAGGGTTCACTCAGATTCTAATGGCGACATTAATGATGATTATGATGATGATGCCAGGTCGCCTTTGCCGCTACCGTTCCTCCTTTCTGCGTATACAAGTGAAGCCCTACGGGGGCAAGCGAAAAAACTTTGCAATCACATCTCCAGTTCTACTGCCAAAATCAAGCTGTCTGATGTATCATACTCGTTGGCAACTACTCGCACACATTTCCCACGACGCATCATTCTTGCGGCACAAGACAAGACTGAACTGCTGAGCAGCCTAGCAAGCATTATCGACAACGGAGTACCGGCAACTGCTGACAACAGCAAGTCAGCTCGCGTGGCGATGTTGTTTTCCGGACAGGGCGCTGAACGGAACAGGATGGGCAAGGCTCTTGCTGAACGTCACCATGTGTTCCGCAACACCATCACTCACATCGCAAGCCTGTTCGAGGCAGTTCTAGACAAGCCTCTGTTGGATGTTATGTGGGCAGATCCGGAGAGCGAAGCCGCTTCTTTGCTCCTGCGTACGGATTATGCGCAACCAGCTCTCTTTACCCTTCAGGTAGCACTATGGAGACTGTGGCAGAGCTGGGGGGTCCAGCCAGCAGTTGTGTTGGGCCATAGCGTTGGCGAGATTGCGGCTGCGCACGTCGCCGGAGCTATGAATCTGACGGACGCTTGCCGCTTGGTCGCGGCACGAGGGAAGTTGATGCATGCGCTGCCTGAAAGTGGTGGTATGGTGGCACTTGAAGCCGGCGTAGACGAGGTCACTTCAGCCATCGAGCAGCTCAGTGCCCGGGACAGTGTGTCAATTGCCAGTATCAATACCCCGACACAAGTGGTGGCATCTGGAGATATGGGTGTCATCAACAAGTTGGCAACCCGCTTCAAGGCTCAGGGCCGCTCTTGTAAGGTCCTCAGAACTAGTCGCGCATTCCATTCGCATCACCTGAATGAAAGCATGCTTTCCGCGTTACGCGCCGTCGCCGAAACGATTGTGTTCCAGCAGCAAACGCTGCCTATTGTTAGCACAGTTACAGGCAAACTGGCAGAGCCAGGGCAACTTAGTAATGCGGATTACTGGGTCCGACAAGCTCGCAATCCAGTCCTGTTCGCTGAAGGCATGCAGACCCTCGCCGACCAAGGTGCGAATTGCTTTGTTGAATTAGGCCCAGCAGCGACACTGTGTGGTATAGGAGCCTCATGTCTCGATGACGACAGCACTCAGAGGAGCAAAATGGCCGACCGCGAAGGCGGAGGAAACTTGACTTGGCTGCCCTCGTTGAACCCCAAGAGCGACGATGCTCTGGTAATCCAGAATAGCCTCTCCGACCTGCACATACGACAAGTAGAGATCGACTGGGCAGCCTTCTTCAAAGACATTGGCGGGCGCCGCATCCAGCTACCTACTTATGCATTTCAGCGACATCAGTATTGGCTGGACGGGTTGCGACCAGTATACAGCGGTAAGCCATCTGACCAGTCTCCTTCGGGTGGCGCTCAACCCACCGGACAAATTCAAACTGGATGGCATGCTATTGATGCGAGTAGCCATTACCCCAATTTAGCTTGGGGTCTACTTTGTCCAGCAAGTGATGCGCCATGGATGGTACCGGTGAAGGAAGCATTGTTGCATGCCGGGAAGCAACCTATTACAGTCAATCAGCTCGCGGAAGCCAAAACTATGAGTGGCGTGCTTTGTTTTTGGGAATCAGAGATTGAGGATGATTTGACCTCCAAGGCATCTGAGCAATTGCAGACAGTGTCCAGGATGGGGTTCTCTCCCTGGCTAGTCTGGGTGACGCGTGGTGCTGCTGGAGCCGGAAATATGGGCGAGGCGTCGCTCTGGGGCATGATGCGAAGTGCGCGCGTGAAATATCCTCAACTCTGTCTGCGTATTGTGGATCTGGAGGGTGACGTGGACATCGCTATAGCCACTAAACTCTGCTCGATCTTGATGATGAGTACCGAACCTGAATGTGTTGTGCTTGGCGAACGAGTGCTCGTCCCACGAATGCAGTTGCAAATGCAGGCGCAGGCGCAGGCGCAGGTCCAGGTCCAAGTCCAGGAGGTTCAGAAGCATGGCAAGCTGTGCGAAAATGGTCAACAAGAGACGACCAATGGAACCACAGCAGCAGCAGCAAAGTCGAATGGGACGGACAGCTTCGCGACCAAGATTAGGATGGTTGGCCCCGAGGAGAGGGCAACAATGCTTCAGCGGCTGGTACGGGAAGTAACGGCCAAGATACTTGGTTTGGCGGCCGCAGAGGAAGTAGATATGCACCGGGGGTTCATGGATGTTGGAGTGGACTCATTAGGATCCATTCAAATGCGTAAAGAGCTCTCAGCACGGACTGGGTTGAAGTTGCCCCCTAACTGGACGAGAGTGTATCCGGATCCTACCTCACTGTCCGATGCTTTGCATAATCAGGTAGAGGGGATAGTAGCTAGCTGATTGTTAGTAGTAGTAGTAGCATGTTGCTCATTTCGGTCTTAGATTATATAGATACTAGCTAGATTAATGAGAGGTTGTTAACGCTGTCCGACCCTTGATTTATCATGGAGATCAGCATGTTCCTTACTGTTAGTAGTATTTGTCGGGAGCACAAAGGCAAGCAGTGTTTGTAGAATGTGGGAAATCCAGCCAATGTTTACCATCGATAGCGTCGAAGATGTTCTGCTGCATCTTCACAAAGGGAAAGAACCCCCTTCAGTCACGTGACAGCGTATACTCCCCAGACGCGCTTCCGCGCGGAGCTCCGATAGAGCGAATCTTCAAATCGGCGCACCGGTCCCAGGCTAATTTCTGCCAATCATGAAGCATGGCAGAGAAAGCAACCTCAAGTCAGTACTCAATCCCTCTTTTTAGATAGCAAGAGACAGACTAACTCCACTCCAGACAAGGAGCATCCTCTTGCGGGGGTGGTCCTCTGCTTTACCTCCATCTTACCAGAGCAGCGGGTATGCTAAACGCCCTCTGATGCTTGTACCTCTTGTTATATTTCTTCAACCAATCTAGCACAATACTGATGGCTATGTGTGTCGCGTCTAGTCTGAACTCGCTATCGTCGCAAGTCAGATGGGAGCAACCCACAAATTTGACCTTACCTCCGACGTCACGCATCTGCTTATCGGCGAAGTCAATACTCCGAAATACAAGTTCGTCGCGCGCGAGCGTACCGATATAACAGTCCTGAAACCGGAATGGGTTGAAGCTGTTCGCCAATCATGGATGCAGGGAGGCGATACAGACATTCGGGCCTTAGAAGAAAAGTACAGGTTCCCGACGTTTGCTGGGCTATCTATCTGCATAACGGGCTTTGAGGATAGTGAGTAGGGAATACCGGACATAGAGCGCACTGGAAGACTGGTCTAATGCATATGCTATAGTGTCGCTGCGAAATCGTATCCAGGACACCGTCACTGCCCACGGAGCGGAGTTCCGAAAAGACCTCACCAAGAACGTCACTCATCTCATTGCCCGGAATACGGAGGGTGAGAAATATAAATTCGCAACGCAGTGGGGTATCAGAATTGTCACGGTGAAGTGGTTTGAGGATAGTCTTCAGCGTGGCATGGTCCTGGAAGAAACTCTCTATCACCCTCTACTACCCGATGAGCAACAGGGCGCTGGTGCCTGGAATCGATCGCTCCCTATTCCGAAACCAAAAGTCACTAATAACGAAAACCCCTCAAATCCTAGACCGAGAAAGCTTCGGAGGATTGCAAGTGCTAAGCTGGGAGACCAGAATGAAGGCATCTGGGGTGATATCGTCGGTACGGGTTTCGACAGCAGCGATCCGAGGCCATCTAGAGGAAGTCTGCAGAGGACCCAGTCTTTGACAAAGAGGCCCTCTATCTTGCAGGAATCGCGCTCATTTGCGAGCGAGACTACCTTTGCAGAACCGCAGGAGCCCCTTCAACCGCCCCCGCCCCCGCCCCCTCCACCAGCTGTAGAGAGTCGCGAGGGTTTTCTGGGCGATTGTTTCTTCTTCATTCATGGGTTCTCCTCTAAACAGGTTGGTGTGCATACCCTTACACTTTATTCCACCTGCTAACCTTCCAAGACCAACGTATTGCGAGATCACCTTTCCTTCAATGGTGCAGAGCTGGTGAGCTCCTTGAGCGAATTCTCTAGACCAGACATACCCAAAAGGGGCCATGGCCTTTATACCATCGTGCCCTACAAGATGCCCCGCGCACAGGTTCCATCCACGGATGACTTGGCTTTCGAATGTGAAGTGGTGACCGACATGTGGCTGGAAAGATGCCTCGATGCGAAGACGCTGGTACCACCAGAATCACACACAGCGAATACCCCGATCCCTTCTTTCCCCCTCAAAGGTAGAATCCCAATCAGCCCCCGATGGACGTTTAGCTGACAGTTCTAGGATTCGCGGGAATGAAGGTCTGCTCTACTGGCTTTTCCCGAATTGACCTTCTCCATCTAGCAAAACTCGTCAACCTTGTTGGTAAGTTGCTCTAGGCAGCTTCAGGAACTCGTCTAACCCTCCAGGTGCCACCTACAACGAGTACTTGACACCCAGCGCCTCCATCCTTATATGCAACGACGCCGGCCCCGTGAACCCGGAGAAGCTGCGACATACCCAAGAATGGGGCGTCCCCGCCGTCTGTGCAGACTGGCTCTGGTCCTCCATCCGCAACGAACAGAAACAACCAGTCGACCAATACCTAATCCAAAAGCAACCCACACAAAGCAGAAAGTCTCTGGAACCGCGAGCAGGTTCTCGCCCAGAGCAGAAGCAACCCCCCAATAGTAACGAGCACCCACGTCCCAGACACGAGCATGAGCACGAGAAACAAAAATCAAGCATCACACAACCACCAGACACATCCTCATCAGACCCCAACCCCACAACCAAACCACCCCTAGCCCCAACCAACACAACCACCACCACCTCCCCCCTTAAGCGCAAACCCACCGACCAACACCCCTCAACCACAACCACAACCACCCAATCTGCCCTCAACCAAGCCGTAACCAGCCTCCTAAAAAACGCCCGGCCAGCGCAACCTTCTGAACCCAGCCCAGACGACCGCCACCGACCTCAACGAGGCCGAAGACCGCTCCTGGGCCGGGCCCCCTCCTCCCTCGACCACCCTAAGCACTTCTCCTTCTCCCGCGCCAGCTCAATCGACACCCTCAACGAAGACGGCTGCGGCAGCGCCGTCGAGTCCACCACCACGACCGCCACCAATTCCCGCATCCCCTCACTGTCTCACACCCACAGCAACCAATACGAGTACCAGTACCCGGAGCGTAACGGCACCCTCGAAGAAGAGGACGAGAACGAGGCCCCGCCCATGACACAGCTGGACTATGAGGACCCGGATGCAGTAGCTATGCGGGAGAAATTCCTCCAAAAGGCCGGGAAGGTAGTCGAGAAGAAGAAGTCGAATGATGTGATTGCGGAGGGGAGACTTGTTCCTGGTTTGGAGAATGGGGCGTGGGGGACGGCGAGGAGGACAAGGCATACTAATCGCGCGTTGGATGATCTTTGATCAAACCATGATTCTTGTTGGATTGGCATGTGAGTTCTGTTGGGTAGATAGAATTATATGTGGATGTGCGAGTTTTGTCCCTAAATGATAGAAAAGAGGTTAACCGGTGACGGGTTAATTATCTACCTTTGGTTTGTTTGGACATTCATTGTGTTCTGCTCTTGAGTGCATGCATAGCATAGCATGGCGTCTCTGTCCTCAATGAAATCTACTACTAGCTACTAGGGCAAGTCATGATTGGTTTATATGAATCCTTGGGTTTGGAGTTTTACGGCTTGTTGTCCAGCCTAGGTGTTCATTCCTTGTACCTGCATTATGAAAACAGTCCTACCAGATCTGAAAAGCGTGCTATGACACTGCTTAGAAGAAGAAAAGAAAGAAACAAAGCATAATAATAAAGGCACAGCCTCAATATAGTTAATACCTTTGCTAAAAAGAAAACCACGAACACTAAAAACCATAAGCAGAAACTATGGTAGGTAGTACTACTAGGTATGCAATTAAGCTCTAAGACGCCAATCAACGATGGTGATACGCCAGAAACTGAAACTACTTAAGTAATCATCATCGGTAAGCTGACGATAAAAATCATCAACCAGCCCTATCCTGCAAGGGATGGGGTAATGATGCAGATAAAAAATAAGGAGAAAAGGATGAAGGGGAGGTGGATGTACATACACGAGGGGGATATTTTGAGTGGCAAAGTAGACGAGGAAGAGGGAGGTAAGAAAAAGTGCCAGCCACGGCTAACACTTCTCTTGAACAGAGAAAGAATAGCACTAGCAAGTTCGTACAGCATCATTATGTTATGTTTTGTACAGTTCTCAAAGATGATGGGGGATAGGAAAAAGAAAATAAGAGTAAAAGTCAAGAGTTGGTATCTAAGCATGGGCTGCCAGGCCACCAGGTAAGGGAGCATCGAGATCGATGTTTTCAACTGAGGTGCGGTTCTCGCCGCTCTCGCGGAACAAGTTCGTAAAGTACTTGCAGGCGGCGTCGCTTTCCTGCTTGGTCTTGCTGACTTCGTGCTTGCGGCGGCCGAGATCTTCGATGTCTTGCGCCAGGCTTGTTTGCAGATTTCCGGCGGGGAGGCGTAGAATGCGACGGACTTCGGAGGAGATGCGCGTCGCGTTGGAGTGGACGTAGTCCATCTCCGAGAGGGTGGCGGCGAGCTTGCGTGAGAGACGAGGGGGGAGAGTCGTTGGGATGGAGGAGACCATGTAGGCGGCTGTCAAGGCGGCTGGTTTAGTCGGTTAGTGAAAAGTTCAATGGAGCGGCTTATAGGGTAGGACTCACCGATTGCCATGACACCAGGAATGAACAGGCGGCGCATATTGTTCGGTCCGAGGAACTTGACTGCGCTAAACACGCTGTCGATCCAGCTGATTCCGCCAAAGGCACGGCCTGTAAGAACCGTCAAGGCGGTCATGGCCATTCCTGTGCCGGCCACCTTCTCTTGACGCTCCCAAATGCCCGAGACGTCAAAGAAGTCCCAAAGTTCCACTTCCGTGTGCACTTGTCTAGCGAGAGTGTGACGACGACCGCGACGGAACATCATGTCTGCACGGAAGTTCAAGGGCGCAAACTTGTCCTCACCAACATGGAGGAGACCGATGTTCTGGATGAACCCGACGCCCTTTACCGTCTTTTCACGAGCGTAGTCCTCGCAGCCAGTTACAGCCGAAGCGATCTGCTCCAACATGGCCACCTTCAGGTCTTCAGCATATTGGAATGCGGAGAGGAAACCCGGGTATTCGACGCCTAGATCAGCCTCCGAAACACGGGCAATGGTTTCACCCAGAGTAGACCGGGTGTGGTTGTAGACATCGTCGCAAGACTCGTCGACAAGCTTCTCGACTTGGTCACCAATCTCAACCTTCTTCTTCTTACCATCTTCGTACGCCGGCTCAAGCTCCGCCAGCTCGTCCGTCACGCGCTTAAGCTCGGTCTCAGCAACATCACGGTTCACCGAGGCCAACGAGTTGAGGTCAGCAAGCAGGTTCAGGAGGTAGGTCCTGGCAGGGGCAAGCTTCGAGCGAGACCGCTTTTCGAGAACGAAGCGGCGCAAGGAGCCCTCCAGGTTCTCAAAATCTTGAATCTTCTCCCTCTCCTTGCCCTTTCCTTTATCCTTCTTGCCAGAAGGCTTATCGTCATCGTCATCAGAGTCATCGCCATCACCACCACCAGAACCAGAGCTCTCCACCGAAAGCGGAGGTGCTACCGGGATAGCATTACTCGAGACAAAGTGGACCAGCTCAGCCGCTTCCTTGTATGTGCGGGGACTGAGCTTGCCAATCTGGTCCAAAATCATCCGCTCACAGCGCTGCTTGTCGCGAATCTGGTCGAAGCCGTTGACAACAATGAACATATAAGCTTTCTCATGAGCAGCATTAAGAATGAATTCCTTTGCAGAGAGAGTGAAATGGTTTGCAGCGGAAACCACAAAAACGACCACATCGATCTCCTCCTGCCGAGCAAAGACCGCCGTCGTCTTAAGCGAGTCCGAGTTCAGACCAGGCGCATCGATCAGAGCAATATCCACCACTCCGTTGTTGAGAAGAGATTCGTCAATCGTCCGCACATCCTTCACGTAGACCTTGCACTGCATGTACTTGGAGTTGTCGATGACAATGTTCTCCAGCTCCTGAAGCGCATACACATCGTAGGTACTCTCATCGTTGCGGTTGTAAAGCACATCCTTGTGCACTGCATGAACCTCTTCAACACCGCTGTTCTCGCGCGCATCCAGAACCTCACAGAAGATGCTCGTGCATGGCTGCTGATCCTCGGGGAGAACCTTGCGCCGCAACAGCGCATTACAGAACGTCGACTTTCCAGCGTTCAGATCACCCGTAATCAAAACCTTGCTTGACGTATCCTCAATCCGATCCCGCAGCGACAACAGATGCTTGATACTCTGGCTGATCTTGCCATCCAACAGCGATGCAATCGACGCTTTCTCCAGCGAGTGCACCAGCTCCGCCTGGGACAGCGCACCCAGCTTCAAATCCAGCTTAAGAATCGAAAACTCCTGCGCAATCTGGGGGCTCATCAGCCTCGGTTCCGACGGGACACGACGTTCCGCCGCAGCGCTAGATTCAGCCAAATCCTCGCCACCGGTCATCGTGGCAGCGCGTCTGACCATTCCGGGACGGGGGAAATCTTCCGATTCGGTGCTTGCATCTCCGAAAAACGATTGTCTCTTCTGCAAGGCGGGCTTTGGCGCAGGGGAATCAGGAGCGCTCTGGGAGGAGGGATAATGCGCGGGCCATTGGCGGTTCATGTTCTGGAGTTCTTTGAGGGTTTCGATAGTGCGCGAGATAGCACGCGCGAGCTTAGTGCGGTTCGAGTTGCTGCAGAATCAAAGAGCGCAGTGGTCAGTGTCTGTACATCCCATAGAAAGAAGAAAAACAAAGATAACCACATACTATAATAATTGATGAACATGGCTCGCAACAACATGTCTCTCATGCTCCACTGTATAACCCGCACGTCAGTCACCTTTCCCACATAAACTATATCCGTATCAGTCCGGGGACAAAAACGAACCGGCGGGATTCCACTCTCCCAGATGCGTAGGGGTATGCATGGGGGTCGGGCGATCGACCATCAAATCGGCCCTCCAGTCGCCACCAGCATCACCTTCCATCACACTTCCACTGGGAATACTGCCTCCGTAGCCGGAATCTTCATGCAGGGAAGCCATCAAGGCGGTCGCGCTCTCGGAGGTTGAGCCATTGCCGACGGTCATGTATGCAGGCGGGGGTCTCGGAAACATAGTAGAAGTACTAGTGCTGGGAAGGCGTTCCTCCTCCGTCGGCGGCGGAGGATAGGCGTGAGTGGGTGAGGAGGACGAAGGTGAGGATGAACCCTCGCCGGCAGAGGAGGCGCCCTGGCCGGGGAAATACTCCTGACTCATGGCGACCGACAGAGAAAGTATGAGGGGAGTTAACAGGGATGGAAAGCCATCAATCGGTGACGCGAAGATGGAAAGAAACGAAAGATTCCCTGGAAAAGCCCAAAGGGGTTTGGTCTGGTTTTCTGCATGTGACACTGTTTTATTACCGGAGTAAATTAGAGTATGTAATCAATTGGTATCGTATGGTACGGTTACCTTGATGTCACTTCAACTAAAGAAGTAGCCTGACATCCTATCTTCATTCCTCATCGGCTACTTTGTTATCGTTTCATGATCTCTGGTCCTCCTCATTCCTCTCTTCCTCCTTCGCCCACCAGCTGCATGTTATTCCCATCCTGCCGAAATAGCAACCACCATTGAACTCCATCCCGACTCTCAAATACCCCCACCATGAACGTACGTCCGTCCCTATCTATCTGATCTATCCACCTAACCTTTCCCCTTCCCCGCATCGCCCCAAACTCAACCCAAACAAAATAAATTAACAACCACCCCCCACCAGATCGTCGAATGGGCCTTCGGCAAGCGCATGACGCCCGCCGAGCGTCTGCGCAAACATCAACGAGCGCTCGACCGAACCCAGCGCGAACTGGACCGCGAACGAGTCAAGCTTGAGAACCAGGAGAAGAAGCTAGTCCAGGATATCAAGAAGAGCGCGAAGAATGGACAGATTGGGGCTTGTAAGATCCAGGCGAAGGATCTGGTGAGGACGAGGAGGTGAGTGCCCCCCCCCCCCCAAATCCCTTGTCTATTATCCCGAGTATGGTGGTATGCTAACGCGGGAACAGATATGTCCAGAAATTCTACCAGATGCGGACACAGTTACAGGCCATTTCGCTGCGGATTCAGGTACGATTTCCCTTTTTTTCCCATCTTACGCAAAACAATCATAGCTTACAATGATGGATGGATGAATAGACGGTACGAAGCAACGAACAAATGATGCAATCCATGAAAGGCGCAACGATGTTACTAGGCAGCATGAACCGACAGATGAATCTCCCCGCGTTGCAACGAATCGCAATGGAGTTTGAGCGAGAGAACGATATCATGGATCAACGACAGGAAATGATGGATGAGGCGATTGACGAAGCAACGGGATTGGAAGGCGAGGAGGAAGAAGGCGAGGATATTGTCAAGGAGGTTCTTGATGAGATTGGTGTGGATCTTAGCCAGGCGGTTCGTGTCCCCCGTACCCTCACTCCCTTCGCAGGGAGATTTGGTGAGGTATATGATACTAACATACTATTTAGCTGGGAGAAACACCCACCGATATACAAAAGACAGCCGTGGGCGAGACGAGAGTTGCGCAAGCGGTTGGAGCTGGGGGTGGAGGTGGCGGTGGTGTGAATACGAGTGACGATGACTTGCAGGCGAGATTGGATAGTCTGCGGAGGTGATATGATTCATACTACTTGTGATATGATAGTATGAGTTACATTCATTTTAATACTTATAGCTATAAGCACTCTTGCAGTTTGTTATACGGTTTTCGTGTTTCGAACGGCGTTAGGGTAACTGGGTTTGCATTGATTCCATCCATCCATGAGCAATTTGACTTGAGTCCAATGATACAGATATTATTGCTTGTTGTACGTATGCTGAAGGAGTGAAAGAGTAAGCGCATACTAGTGATATATATTTGCCATCTCGCCCGCGAGACTAACGATCTACCCAATTGAACTCAAACCATAATCCAACATCTAGTGAGTTCTTATACTAGTAGTAATGATGAACCTCCCCATCCCTTGTTCCCCCCTCAATTCCCAAACAACCACCCACACCAACCTACCCATCCATCTATCTCCTCCTGCGTAAAAGCAAATCACCTAGTACTAGCAGCCTGCCTCCTTACCTCCAGCGTGTCCATCTCTACCCAATAACTCGACTGCCCAAACCACGGCATCGACAACAACTCCTGCAACTTCGGTCTCTCCTCCGGGTCCTTCGTAAACATAGCCCTCAGCATATCCACACAATCTTGCGAGAGGTCCTCACTAACAGGCAACTCCTCTCTAATAACGCGCTGCCTTCGCTCCCTTATCTTCCTCATTCTCCGGGCCTGCTGTGCAGCACTCCTACCCCTAGGCCACTCGGAAAGACGCCCGATATCCGGATCCGGGTCTGGCTCTTCCCAAGGCGCGAAGCCGTGTAGGAGCTCGTAGATGATGCAGCCGAGTTGCCAGAGCGTGAGGCCGCGGACATCGTGGCGAAGGGGGATTTGGACGGTACCTTTGCTGAAGTCGGTGTTGTCATAATTGGGCTTTAGGAGTTCGGTGGCGAGTTCGGGTGTCATGAATTTCTCGTAGTTGGGGATGTAGGGCGTGTGGCGTTTTTGGAAGTCTGCGTCGCGCAGGCCGAAGTGAATGAGGCCGAGGTCAATTAGGGTTGTCTGTTTTGGTTGGAGGGGTTAGTAGGTGGGTTCTTTAAAGGGGGTAGGATGGTTGGTTGTAGGGTTCTGTCTGTAGAGAGGGGCTTACATTTAAAGCATCGTCAAGTAGGTAGTTCAAGTGTGAGATGTCCGTGTGGCAGAGTCGCATGTCATATAGGTATGATGTTGCTTCAAGCAGTTGGGTTGCTATCTGGCAGACGGCCACCTCATCTAGTGCGGTCTGCTTTTCTCTCGAATTAAGGTAAATGTCTCCGTCGAATGGCCGCAACCTATTCTCAATCCAAGCCTTCGTTTCGGAATATGGGTCGTAATTTTTTTTACGGACTTCATCGGGGACTGTAGCTTCCATCACCGTTGCCTTGTACTTGCCGTGGGAGTAGACGGAGTCCAGCATCGAGAACCGCCTACAGCCAGCCGTGAGCAGCAGAAGGTATGCCTCCATTGGAATATAGCGGAACTGATGCGGCTGTTGATAGTATAGAGGCGCCACACTCGGATCACCTATCTTTTTTCTTATATCTGTATTGATGGTCGATGAAGTCTCGACCTTGATTGCGTATAGCTTTTGTTGTTCCGGAGGTCTGGTATCACTTCCTAGAGAAGTTGGTCAGCAAAGGAAGCCAGCACTAGTCACATTGAGGTCTGGGGGGTTACGCTTATGTGCCAGGAAGACGACGCCAAAGGCTGTGAATCTGCGTTAGCGAATTGTCCAAGAGCACAAGAGGGTCAGAATCCCATACTTCCACTCCCCAGAATGCCCCGGAGAACAAAATCGTTATCCAGGTTGGGACAAATATTAGCGCGGTACGTATCATACACGTCCTCATCGCCTTGACGATGGATAGTAGATTCTTTATCGTGTATGCTTTGCTGGTATCTATAACTGTCTGTTCGAGGTTCCCCGTCCACCTCGTGCGTGCATTTGGATATCTCTGTCTCTTCTCTGGTTTGCATGCTGGCGTAGTAGCGCCTTGAGAGTACCTCATGGAGTTGGGGATGCTCGGCTGCTAGCAGGCTCTCTGGTTGTAGAAGATCGTGAATCAGTGCTGCCAGACTCGACTTCCACGTGTAGACGTGGGCCCATAATTCCCGATGCTCTGCAGCACTCAAGAGATGAGCATTAGTCAAAACCCCGACGAGGCGGGCGAATTCGCGGCTCCAGAACATCTGATTTCTATTGTCGTCCGCCATTGCGAGAATGTTAAAAGATGTCGAAATAGGGTTTCAGGGTTAGCTATAGCCTCCTCCCGGTAGTTCGAATAGAGGGCAGGCTTTTATAGTAGTGGAGGTAAATTGGAGGGCTCCAAGAGCGCCGTGAATACTACCGACAAAGGGATGCATCGCGGATCGTGGTTTCCTTACTTTTCATATAAAGAGTCTTTGTTTTTACTGCGCCGTTGTTGACGGTTGGAACATCGAGAAGAAAGAGCCCGGTATGCGAGTGATTGTTCGGATTGTTCTAATAGTCCAAGTATGTATATAAAGAACAAAGGTTGTGGACCTTAACAAAAACTCTACTACGAGATCAAACGGTACAAAAGGCGATTTTTCCAGAATAGTCTTGAGAGACCCTAACTGGATCATGACTCGCGCAACAGCCCAACGGTCAATTTGATAAATCACATGAAGGCAACATCTTGAGGATGTATGTGCTGCTTAGAGTTTAACTTGCACTCACATAGGGTTTCTTTCGGCGTTAGGTTTTGTGCTCGTGGAGGGGCTGTTAGTAAAATGAGATACCAATATTTTCCATACTGGCAAATGTCATGTTCCGATATAGATTCTATAAGTCATGGAAGGAGGGTGTACTAAGACTGAGCATCCAATAAGGGCCTCCCAACCTGCAGGATGGGCCCAGCTGAGGCCTGGAGCACCTGCAGGCATTTGCCATGAGTCACGGCTGATCCGGCCTATCATCAACGCGGGCGGCCGTTCTCAACACGACTAGCAGGGAAGATGACGATATCCTTCGCCTGGACTCTTAAAGGAGGGGGAGAAAAGTACCGTTTCATGGTGGTGATGGTTGTGGTGGTGGTGATCCTGCTGCTGCTGGTGGCGGCCATCCAAGACGACAGAGCGGAATTTATCATTTCCACCATCGCATGCAGCACGATCAGCATAACAAGAAAAGAACCCATGACGTGCAGCATTTGCTGGATACTTCTATACGTTTCTGTATGTAGGGAAGTGGATTGATCCACTCTACTTCAATGACAGTGACGGGCAAGCAGAACATGTCTCTTTGAACCAGACGGACAGACGGCGGCAAAGGGGGGTTTGGCTGCAGAACCGGCGCATACCTGCGGCCAATCAGGCTTGTGGGAACTAGAAGTTCAATGTTGGGCAACAGCGCTGAATGGCGGTTAGGCTGCAGCGATGTTCGTCCTGGACTGTGAAAGCCTGGGCCTGAACACAGCAGCAAACCCGCTAGCCGGTCGGCCACATGCAGGTAGAGTGCACCATGACGGCGGCCTTGCTTTTCCTTTTTTCTTCATCTTCCATCTGATTGTCTTGCTCAACCGTCATCGCCCATCCAACATCAGATCAGACTTTTTACTGCCGCCTGGTTACTCCGGGCTGTAGTTGCTCGTCGCCTTGGGGGGATGTTGGGTTTTCTTACTTGCTGCTGCATCGCCCCATTCCATTGCGGCTGAGGAAGGCTGCCTGCGATACGAAGCCCGGGCAAACACGCGGCCAGAGAAGCAGTCGCGAAGCCCGCGACTCAGTAACGACTATCATTCATTCAGAAGAGGGGGGTGGATATAAAAAGACGCAGGTCAAAGGGGCGAATGACAATGCGCCAAAATGGCCAGGGCAGTTCTCCTTGCCCATGCCCGGGCGATGTCGCGCCCTGCTAATTCCGTCTTGCGCAGCGACGGAGGGACCTGCGCGCTTTTCCCCTGGTCCTTTCATTTGAACGGCGCATCGTGATTGAACGATTGCCATGGTCACAAGCAAAGACTCCAGTAGCTCCGCGACCATGATATCCCGAATCTTTTGGGGTTGGATGGTTGCTTCTGCTGGGCATGCAGCTTTCCAAACCTAATGGCAAGGCAGAAAGCACCAGGGATCTTCGTCTCCTGAAACAATCTTACACCATGATTATTGCCGGTAGTCCGTCGTCATTAAAAGAGGCCAGTTGACCCCTCCATGACCTCCCTGGCGCGTTCGGAGATATAAGGAGGTTATATTTGCTCGTTCTTTGCTCTTGACCCCGCTTCTCCCATTTCCGTTTTTCCCGAATCCCATCCCATTCCCTAGGGTTTGCTGCGTCTGCTCGGCTCCTTATCTTCTTCCTTCTTGCTCACCTTGACAGCTCCTCCTTTCTGCCTGAGGATTGACATACTTACGGGTCCCCGTGGCCGCATCCTCTCGGTCCCCAACAGGAACGGAGTCGTACAGTATGGCGGTCATCAACCAGAACAACAACAAACAGGTGCCTCCTGCGCCTCCGACTCATCATCCACCTATGCGCCCGAATGAGGGTGTCCGTGTGGCGCAAGCGGGCTCAGCACGTCCCATGAACCCGGAGTACTTGGTTCCTCAGATGAATCGGCTCAATGTTCAAGCGGAGAAACCCCCGGCTGTCAACAACCCAAAGCCCAAGGAGACCACCACGGTCGTTGAGGAGATTGATGCTCGTGCCCCCTTCTACTACCTGGGGTACACCTTCTTCAAGGCCGATGCCGTGCCCGGGCACAAGTCCACCTGGAACCATGTGGAGCGGACCAAGATGAACCTCAGCCAGTCTGATCTGATGAAGCTGGTACACAAGCGAACCAAGAAGACCCCCATCGCCGAGCAATACCAGTCCCTGTCCAAGGTCAAACGTGCGCATGTGGACCAGCTGATCAGCGAACTTAGGAAGAGTGACCCCCACTTTGAATGGACCTGCGTCTATGTCAAGGAGGACGAGAAGCCATTCAAGGGTAAGAACTCCCGGCGGGGTGACTATGAGACGCTCTCCGTGAACGTCGTCATCATGAGAAAGGCTACAGATTTGGTGTTTCCCAAGATACCTGTCGACGACCATGTGGATGTGGAGGCCCTTCCTAAACCACAGGACCGTGTGCCAACTCACGTGCACAATAATCCATCCGAATCGGGACCAAAGGGGATGTCTAGGAGCATGCAGCCTAGTGAGCCACTGGTTGGGCCTACTATCCATCAGGGGACAATGCCACCGGCCATGAATCATAGCCAGCAGCCTCTGCCTACAAGGTTCCATCAGCCTCCTTCTCATCAGTCTCCACCACATCAGCCACCTCCCCATCAGCCGCCTCCGCAAATTCCTCAGGGATATGCGGGGCCACGACCACATATGCCCCAAGGGCCCTGGCCGTGGTTGCACGGGATGCCAGCTGGTATGCACCCACACCGCGCTCAGCCAGGCATGCCTGTCTCTACGATGCCTGCGTCTGCTATGCCCAGTTCTGCAGTGCCTGCTCCTGTCATGCCTGGGGCTGCCATGTCTGGCCAAGCCAATGTTCCGCACATGATGGCTCAGCCGAATGGCCTGCGAGGCGTCCACATGGCAGCTGGAATGTTCCACCAAAGGCAGGGATTCGACCCCCGCGCCCATTTTTCCGGCCAACAAGAGGCCCATCCTTCTGACAAAGGACCCGCCCCTGCCCCTGCCCCTGCTCCTACCACTACCCCCGCTCCGCCGGAGACTAAACCCGAGAACGTCAGGCCCTCGACGCCGGCGGCAGATCCCGAGCTAGAACTGGGACTAGAGTCGAGTAGTGTGGGGGACGATGAATCCGTGTTCGACTTTGACGACGACAGCTCCATCACCGATAGCTCTGATGAAGAGCCCGAACTGGAGGATAAACCCCAGCCGTGGCGCGGCAGTCTATATCGTCGACACTCCGCCCCCCGAGCGAAGCATGCATACCGCACCCATTATCGGAAGCAGCCCCAGAAAAACGGGTCGGACAACAAGACGAGCCGGTCTGGGTATCCCAATGGCTGCATTGACGTGGTGCCTGCAGACAGTAAACATGTCGACCCACGCAGCGAGGGTGCCGTTAGTGGTGGTAATGGGAGTGGCAGTGGTCCCAGTCAAGAAGTGAGCCGGCCAGCGCGAGACCGGCCCAAGATCATCCATGCGCCAGTGAGTGCAGACGAGTTGGATTTGGAGCAACTTTTGGCCGAGAGGGCAGAGCGGTTCCGAGGGGGGCGGGCCCGGAACGATATTCGGGCGCGAATACTAGATGACCGCGAGGCCCGATTGGAGCATCGCGAGCGGATGGTGGAATACCGGGCCCGCGTGCTGGAGGAACGGGAACGCTTGGACGATGCATGTTACCTCGGACGACGCATGTCCCTGCGCGAACCGGGCACCTTCTATGGCCCTCGACGATATTACCTCCCGGAGGGGCTTCAATGATGGTGCAGGGTCCTTTGGGGGATTAGTTACATAGGACTAGTCGAATTGGGGGAAGAGAGGGGGGGAAGCAATGGAAGGGGAATCGCTTCATTGTTTTTCCCTGGGAAAGTCAGTTTACCAGTGGATTTTCGGGTATTTGCATTTTGGGATCGGGTGAAGGAGGGATCCAAGTGGGTATCTCATAACGTCATTGGGGGGGAAGACAAAAGTTCCATCGGAAGCTGCAGTTCAACCGCGCACACACACAGACGCACCCTGAAGATTATCATTTCTCATCCTTGTGCAATAGCAATGTTATATTATAGGGGAATTTATCACGCGCCGAGTTACCCATTCCCGAAGCAGACACCGAGTAGTTGTTTGTAGAGCTTAGTAGTAAAGAGATGAGACACAGAGAGAGGGAGAGGAGAGAGAGATGAAGAGAAAGAGTTGCCAGCTCAGCGAGTGACTTATCGATAAGCCCCGCCCGTGTAGCAGTTTAACTAGTAGTGACCAGTTACTAGTAGTAGTAGTAACTAGCAGCAGTGCTGGCAGCTGCTCTGCCCCTCTCTCGGTTCCCCCCCATCGTCATTCATCCTTCCGGTTCTTCTTCTTCCCTCTTTCCTCTTCTTCTCTCTCTCTTCTCTTCTTTTTCTTCTTCTTTCTCTGTACTTTACTCGTTTACTCACTTCCTTCCACAATTTCCTTCTCCAGACACTCTCCCCGTCTTTTTCAATCACACCAACACATCTTCAAAATGCCTCGTCAATTTTTCGTGGGTGGTAACTTCAAGATGTATGGAAACCCCTCCATCCGCTGCCCCGCCAGCTCTTCACCACCAAATATCGCTTCACCCTCAACGAGCCCGCTGGCTAACGAATGACTTCTGCGTTACTCTCACACAGGAACGGTACTGCGGACAGCATTACCTCCATCATCAAGAACCTCAATGCCGCCAAGCTGGACGAGTCCGCCGAGGTGGTTGTCTCTCCCCCCACCCTCTACCTGCTCCCCGCCCGCCAGGCCGCCGGCGAGAAGATCGGCGTCGCTGCTCAGAACGTCTTCGACAAGCCCAACGGTGCTTTCACCGGTGAGATCAGTGTCGAGCAGCTCCGTGATGTCAAGATCGACTGGACCATCATTGGTCACAGCGAGCGCCGTGTTATCCTGAAGGAGAGCGACGAGGTAGGTCTACCCCGCCAATTATTATTTAGTTGAGTCGGGCTAATATTAACCCCCATCTAGTTCATTGCCCGCAAGGTCAAGGCTGCCATTGACGGTGGCCTCAGCGTTATCTTCTGCATTGGCGAGACTCTCGAGGTATGTGGGCCTGTTACTTTTCCTGATTTTGCTTTTTTAACCTCGCGACTACCCCTCTTCGAGCTCGCGGTGACCCGGTGAGATGAACCGAGACTAATGCAACCCCCCAGGAGCGTGAGGCCAACAAGACCATCGACGTTGTCACCAAGCAGCTCAACGCTGTTGCCAAGGAGCTCACCAAGGAGCAGTGGGCTAAGGTTGTTGTCGCCTACGAGCCCGTCTGGTAAGTTCTCTATCGATTCGTCTAGCTTGCTGGTCACGCGCTAACCCCAATTCAGGGCTATCGGTACCGGCAAGGTCGCCACGACCGCCCAGGCCCAGGAGGTCCACGCCGCTATCCGCAAGTGGCTCGTTGATGCCATCTCCCCCGAGGCTGCCGACAACACCCGCATCATCTACGGTGGTTCCGTCAGCGAGAAGAACTGCCGTGACCTGGCCAAGGAGGCCGATGTCGACGGATTCCTGGTTGGCGGTGCCAGCTTGAAGCCTGCCTGTATGTGTACCCTTTCATTTGGTTGATGCAGCTTACTGATTATTCTGTTGTAGTCGTTGACATCATCAACGCTCGTCTGTAAACAATTGAATGATTGATGGACATGTGATAATGATATCCGAATCCCAATAGGCGGGGAAGTCAGCCTGGGAACTCTGCAGACACCATGACCAATTGCAGAGCATGAAAATCTATAAAGAATATAAAAAATCGAATCTATACCAAATAAATCCAAATTGAATACCACCATTAACCTTACCTTCCCCATGCACCCTCTGTAACTATAACTCTAGACTACTCTATCAATTACCTAGTAAGTTGCAGTATAATCATAGCACATATCATAGTATCTACATCCATCCCCCCACGCCCCATATAACCCGTCATATAGATCAATAATATACACAAGGATCACGACGAATACGACACCGAAACCCCCACCCCCCTCCAATACGACTTCCTCAAACCCCCAGACTCCCCACCACCCCCATCAGAAGCATACGAGGAGGAAAACGAACTTGGTCCCAACCCCACCCCGGCACTAACCAACAACTCCTTGACTCGTCCCTCCCACAACAACCGCACATTCCACGACTGATCCACCCGGATCTTCAACACGGATTCGTTATCCTCCTCCTCTACTTTTCCCTTTCCCAATCCACGGCCCACTAGATCCTTAAGATCGTCAGGAGGTGTAGCTGTAGACGGATGCGGATGAGGAAACAAGCTCTCGCGAATCTTCCGTTTTGCCCACTCCACCCCATCACCGTCATCACGATAGCGGGGTTTACTCTTCCGCCAGAGTTCACACCCGGCTACCATCTCGCTTTCCCAGCTATAGACATTGAATCCGAAGCGGGAGCTGAATGCCAAATTCGGCGATGCGCGGAGCGAGTATGTCGTTGATAGTGAGCCCGTTAACGGGGTCAGGGTGAGAGTGAGAGTATAAGGGAATGTCGAAATCGGAGTATTGACATTAGCACTACCAGTGCTAGTTGAAGGGGCTGACGAAGAAGAAGGAACATCCGTAGCCGCAGGCAAGGTGCTAAACCTCAGGCCCGTGGACATGCCAATCAGCGACGAAACAGGCGAATAGTAAGCCTCCGCGCCCGCAGAGAGCAACGACAACCTCGGCGAAGACCCCGAAGGGACAGGATCCCTAGGATCGGGCCCGAAGTTCCATAGTCCGCGCCAGCCGAAGAGGGCATTATCCGTACTGAAGAGGTACTCGTTGTTGTATTTCCCCGTGTTATGGGAGAGTTGCGCGAGGAGGGAGGCCTGCGGGGCGGATTTGGAGAGCGGCGGACCTCGCGTTGAGCAGACTGCTAGGGACAATTGCATGGTTGGGGAGAGACGACGCAGGAAGAGGGCATTGAGGGTTGTCGGGGGTGGGAGATGGAGGGTTGCGTGGAAGAGGGTGGCTTTTTTGCCGATGGAGTTGTATGCGGAGGGGGAGGCATCGTTGAGGTTGTCGTTGTTGTCGTCGTTGATGAGGATGGTTTCGGCGATGGGGGCAATGGGCGCTTGTACTTGGCGGTAGCCAGGGGAGAGCTTGCGGAGGGGGATTAGGGCACTTCTGCTGGGGAAGCTGTCGAGAGGAACGGTGCTGAAGAGGTAGGAGACGGAGCCGTCGATGAGGCCGACGGTGCCGAGGGTGTAACTTGTTGCGAAGTGCGGAGTGGAGAGGGAGGAGAGATGGACGCGGAGGCGTTCCGGGGTGGAGAAGTCGAGGAGGGCTGGACTTGTTGGTTAGTAGTGTTTTGATGGAGGTTGAGAGGGAGAAGGGCTGGTATGCATACACTGCGCAGTGGCTGTCAGCGACGAGTACGAGTTGTCGCGGTTCCAATTCGTCGCCTCGGCGAAGGCGAGTTGGATGTAATCCATGAAATCGAGCATTGTCGGGGATAGTGCGGGAGCAATGGGACAAATCAAGCAGCCTCAGTAGTGAGACCCATCCAGCATAATACAGCCCACCATTGACGGCCTGGGCATGCAGTTGAGTATCCCGATGGAGTGAGAGTGAGTAGATGAAGCGGATTGAAGATGAAGCCCGCAATCAGCTCATTTCCCGAAGCAGACTAGGGCAGATGGGGGCACGGATAAGCCGCGCGACAACAATAATCCGGGCGTTATCGACAGCCGCAAAGAAAAAAAATCATTGGATCTCGAATCCACAATTTCCCGCGCCGGCTCTTTGCAATTATCACCACTTCAACCTACTCGATTTCTTCGGTGCCTTCTTCATTCTCCCAATATTCCTAGTGTCTAGTACTTTTTCACACCCCGATCAATCACCATGCCTCGTTCCAAGCGTGCCCGCGTCGTGCACGAGTCTAAGACCGTCAAGAAGTCCCACAAGGAACAGACCCGTCGCCTGTACGCCAACATCCGGGAATGCATTGAGAAATACGACCACCTGTTCGTCTTCGGCGTCGACAACATGCGCAACACCTATCTGAAGGATGTCCGTACCGAGTTCGCCGATAGCCGGTTAGTAGTTCTTCCCCTGCAACTACCCCCCGCCTATCCCCAAGATGCCCCTCCCCTCCAACAACAACAACCCATGCAAAGTAAACTAAACTAACCACCTGAAACCACAGTCTCTTCTTCGGCAAAACCAAAGTCATGGCCGTCGCTCTGGGCCACAACCCCGAGAACGAAGCCGCGCCCAACCTCCACAAACTCAGCCCCTACCTCACCGGCGCCGTCGGCCTTCTTTTCACCTCCCGCGACCCTCAATCCGTGACCGACTACTTCGACAACTTCCGGCCGCTTGACTTCGCCCGTTCCGGAACCGTCAGTACCCGGGCCTTCTCGATCCCCAACGGTCAGGTGTATTCGCGGGCTGGAGAGATCCCCGCCTCCGAGGACGAGCCGCTCAGCCACACTATTGAGCCGGAGTTGCGGAAACTTGGTGTCCCGACTCGGTTGGTCAAGGGCAAGGTTATGTTGGAGTTGACGGAGGGTCAGGAGGGATTCCCCATTTGCAGGGAGGGAGAGGTGCTCGATTCGAGGCAGACGACGCTGTTGAAGATGTTTGGTGTTGTTATGGCTGAGTTCCATGTTGCGTTGAAGGCTCATTGGACGAGGGAGTCTGGGGAGGTGGAGATTCTGGAGAAGGATGAGGCTGGTATGGAGGTTGAGTAAGTTTGTTTGAGGTCGGTTGATGATGCTTTGAGAAAAAGTTTCGATTCGGTTTCTTTTTTTAGAGTCGGGGTCCTGCTGGTGGTGCTGGTGGTGTTGCGTTAGTGTTGGGTCGTGGTAGACCTTCTTTTCGTTCAGAAAAGAAAACCTATCTATCTATGGATATGTGGACTTGAAAAGAAAAGTCCAGCCGGTCTGATACGATGAACAACTCCCACCACCACCACTCCCACGCCCCTTTGATGATGAGATCCCCTGGGCATCTTTGGAGTTGGGTTTAGGCGTTTTCTTTCAATGATTGATTGTCGATTTTTTCGACTCGTGTGTGTGTTTCGTGTCTGATTCGGTATATACTATTCTGCTTCAGTTGATGAGCGTATGACGGACATACCGATATGAATAAACCAATCCGAACAGTTCAGTTATAGAATAACATCTCTCTCAAGTTCACCTAGGCTGAGGACTACCATTACTGCTACTAGTATACTTAGTACTTAGTACCTGACGTCCTGACGATGGCAACTAATGCCACGGATGATGAAATATTTACATGACGATGAGATAGGGCATATGTCACACACCCTGGATAATAGGATATCATTTACCTTCATTTACTTACTGCATTGCATGTTGGCAATCAATCGGTCATGACTGACACATAAGTTTTTCTTTTTGACACAAAAACAACCCTACCTGATCTTCTTTCTTACCTGAAAACGAAACCCAGATCCCAAACCATAAAAAGCTCCGCCTGTGAAGACAAAGTGTTGACTATCTAAAGTACATACTTACCCCCTGAAGAGAAGTAGCGGCCGCACACCGGGCCCAAGGGAAATAAAACGACATGAGTAAAAAAGAGGACACGAGTAGTAACAAAGACAAGAGAGAAAGAGAGCATGAGCATGACAGACAGGGAAAGAGGTGTCCGTTAACAGCGCGGTATCTGTGTCTGCTGTAACGGGTGGGAAATCGACCTTCGAGGGGAAATCTGCGCCTGCCTGCTCCAAATGGAAGATGGATATCTCGTAACGTAACCAGGATTACGAAGGAAAGATGATGCATACGGAGCACTTCAACTGTTGTGAGTTATACGATGGTTGAAGTCCGATATAGCACGGAGCTTGAGCCTTGTTTGACCTTGCCTTACCCATTGCTGGAACGGGGTATAACAAGAGAAGGATCAAATTAATGATACCCACCAGCAAACCGTCACTGAACACTGGAATGGGGATATCCTTCGCGGACAGACGTTCAGTATCTTCTTTTGGCACGGGGGTCATCATACGAATCATCTTCATGGTATCGCTTCCGCCCGTAGTCGTCGCCCCGGCCTCCGTACCTGTCACCACGATCGCGGTCGCGTTCACGGTCCCGGTCACGGTAGCGATAGCTATCCCTGTCACGGTCCCGGTGACGGTCACCGTCGCGGTCCCGATCCCGGTCTCGACGATCGCGGTCGCCAAACCCGTCCCGGGGCCTGATGGGTTCTCTGTTGCTGCCAGTAGCGCCGCGGGGTTCACGCTCAAATCTGCCGCCGCCAGGGGGACCACCACCGAATCCACCGCTGCGTCCGCCTCCCGGACCTGAAGGGGCGTTGGGGGGAGCCTGTCCACCTCCACCGAATCCGTTGCGACCACCTTGGTATCCGACACCTCCACGGGGCCCACCAAATCCACGATCACCGCGGAATCCTCCCTTGAAACCACCTCTGCCGCCGAACCCACCACGGAATCCACCACCATAGCCACCGGGACCAGAGGGGGCGTTGAAAGAGCCAGGGCCGATAGGTCGAGAGGGCAGGGCCTTGGTGTAACCACGACCTCCGAGACCACCACCAAAGCGACGAGGCTTCCATCCCTTGACTGTACGACCGCGCTCGACGTCTACCAAGACACGGCGGTCCTTAATGCGGATACCATCCGTTTCCTTGTAGGCAGCTGAAATCGTGACGAAAAGAAAACTAGGTTAGCATCAAGAACGTACGGGGATTCGATACCAGTCTGAATCCAGAGTGACAGGCGACTAGATCTGTAGCAATACCTTTCATATCCTTTTCGCGCTCATAGACAATAAAAGCATATCCTCTGTGTGGTTTCTTCGAGCCCTTTGGCGTTACGGTGTCTTTCACGATGCGAATCTGGGAGCAACGTTAGTCATGTGTGTAACCCATCAAGCCCGCTCGGCCTGTGACTGTACCCGTTCAATAGGACCGAAACGGCCAAACTCCCGTTCCAGGTCCGATTCCTTAACATCGTAGCTCAGTCGAGCGACAAACAGCGTCTTGAACGGATCGCCTCGTGCTTGTTGGTCGTTGGATGGTTCATCTACAAACAAATCATCAGTATTAGCACAGATAAATCCCAGAACAGATGCGATGATCATACAAGTCTCGAGGCCTTCCGTCAATTGCTTGTTAATGTTCTCTTTCTTCTCCACCTTCTGGCGCAATTTGCGCTGGATCCAGCTTTCCGTAGGCGTATATGGAATCTCTTCCTCGTACTTCTTCACCTCGGGCAGAAACTGCGCAATGCCACCAATGCTACTCTTCTTGCAGTCTTCTGGGGCACGGTTGATGGGGGTGACATAACGCAGAGGCGGGCGAGGTTGGAAGAGCGCCAGAAGCGGAGGGGGAAGCTTGTCCGTCATGTTGTGCCCTCAGCCAGTGCTCTGAATAAACGTGAAAAATTAATTCAAAGCCTTCAGAGGCATCGAGGATGAAAGGACGAGATGGGGGAGAGGAGATATGGCGGTCTTTTGTCACTTGGTCCTAGCAGCGTTGGGGGGAGTTTCGCGTTCCTCCCGTCAGGTGCTTGTCTGCTTCTGGAACCGCTAGTCGCGGTAGCCGAGCTTGCCGCTGCACCCAATGACGGCCCTGTATTGGAGGCGGCCCTGAAAAGTCCCCGAAGGTGTCCCTCGAGATTGTTGGAAAGCTGTTGACGCCTTCGCTGTGAACATACAAATCCCAGATAGCCGCAATGCCTCTTCAAGGGATCCGGACGGTTACGGCCGCTAGAGTATGTGTTTCTTTGGGATCTTATCCGTCTGCGTCTCCTAGACTAACTTCATCATCCAGAACGGTGTCGGTGCCTTTATCCTACAATGCAAGCGGTTGGATTTCCACTACTGTGACTGGGCTGGTAGTTCCCGGGGCATGGTGTATGTTCTTCTTCCTCTTTAATGATCAGCTTTGATCGGAAGATACTGATGCTTGTTTGTGATAGTGCCTACCTCAAGCACCACCTTCCTGCCTTCGCGAAAGCAAACCCTCAGATCGAAATCCGGGTATCACCGCGGCCACACAAGCACCCCGTAATCAAGGGACACTACATCAACGGACGGGAGAAGGCGGTTTGCGTGCGGAATCTCGAGCCTGAGCAAATAGGCAAGAAGGCCGATCTGTTGAAGCAGGCCAGCGGAGAGAAGTTGAAGCGCACCAAGAAGCCCGTCACGAGTATCAACGAGAGTGTCAGAGGCATCTGGTCCCCGTACCACGGTGGCTACAAGTCGGTGTAAAGATGGGGGATTGTGCAATCATACGGTGGTGTTCTTTTTCTGGGTCAAATATCATTTCCTATTCGATGTATTATGGGTTACTTCATCTGTTTTGTGTACCTGCCTTTTGCGAACCCGACTCTGTCTTTGTTTGAACGATATGTATCATATGTACAGAATGTCTTTATTAGATATCCCATGAAATGGGCTCCCGCTCCCCGTATGTAGCATCGTAATTATCAGGAAAGTAAAGTGTCATTATCCACATGGATGGCCCCGACCGGACCACCACCTATACCCAAAACGCTCTCTATGCCATAGAGGTAAACACAAAAATAATCCCGCCCAACCGAAACAAATGCAATGAGGGTATCAAAGTGTTGCTCGTAAATGCCAAGGTAAAAGTTCAGAAAAGAAGCCCCGCCCATGCGCCACCATCATCACATGCTATTATTGTGCAAACGCCAGAGATGGTATGCAGCATCATTATAGATAAATCTGGAACATTGACTTGGGCGAACTAACGGGCTTCCCGCAACCGAATACCTGGCATTTAGAGAAAGGCTTAGCTTTAGAAGCGTTCTTTTTCGCCTTCGACAACGATCGGTTCGAGGCACAGTCGCCACAATACACCTACGGTCAAGGTTAGAAGATGGTATCGAACGTCGTTGACTCGGGAATCACGTACATGTCCACATTGCTTGACCACCCATATCTGCTGTTTGGTTTCGTCACCAGTGCCCAGTTCCATATCACAATTCGGGCATACAACCACATCGTCTTCTGCAACATTTCGGGTGAACCCCTCCGGTGGCGGACTTGGAGGTTTGTAGGCATTTGCAGGTGTCCTTTGTCGTGTCAGGCCCGTGAGTTGATAGTCTAATCCTAACGGGCCATCCACATCCAAATTGATCGTTAGATCTATAGCGCCCGCCGGGCCATCTCCGATCCAGAATGACTCCACATCACTTATTGGAGGATGTCTCCGAAATCCTCGAAACGCTAGGTCCGGTCTGCCATGGTCTCCAACCCGTACAGGTGGTCTCGGGGACCGAAACTGTAACATCTGCTGCCACAAGCTGGGCATATAGAAACCTTCATTGCTGCGCGGCGGAGGCGGAGGTGGTGGTTGTGGCGGCGGCGGCAACTGTGGCCGCCTCACAGTGGCTCCGATGAACTCGACTTCGGGGCTGCTGGGGGGTTGTTGCTGGTCATTATCGTCCACCTCTTCCTCTAAATCAACCACTTCCGTGAGGATGTCCCTGGGAAATCGGGGAGGACGCGGCCGAGAAGATTCGTTCGTCGTACGGGACTCTTGCAAGGACGAATTTTGATAGGGTGTATCGGGCTCATCGGTCAGGTCTATCACATCTTCAGACGGCTGGGTTGTGGCCGGTCGGCGGAGGTCGAGGCCGTCCCCGGGGTAGCGCCGAAGCGGTGGCAACGAAGGCCCCGGTGTTGCGGAAAGGGATGATGAAGATGGTTCTCCAGATGGACGTCCTGAAGAAACTTCGGATATCTCGCGGTGAGTTCTCTGGAAGGTGGAGTCGGGCGTTAGTTGAACCTCCAATCCCTTGATCTAGCACGGGCATACCCCGCCTCCGTGAGGAGATTCGAGGGCAGACGGGGAGATTTGATACGAACCTTTCTGGGGCGAGAGCCCACAAACAAGACACCTGAATCGTCACTCATCCCGGAAACCAATCCGCAGGGGAAGACGACGGTGTTGGAGGGGAAGAGAAGGTGGGAGAGGGAAGAAGGGCGAGGGGAGGGCGGTTTGATGGCAAGAAGAAGGTGAGGTAGTAGTGAGTTATTAACAGCCGGTGTTAGGCCTCACTTGCGGTTGGTGGAACGCCATGCTTAGTAGTGTTAACGAAGTGGTCTGGGTCCGAGTGCCCTGCGGTCAGGAGTGGCATGTCTCCGGTTCAACTTGCTTTTTGCCTCACTGAACACCGTGAGAGTTTGTCCAGCATGCCACTCTTCAGTGAATGGACGGACCCTCTGGAAGTACTACTGGGTACTAGTAAGAGTTCTGGCACTCGCAGTTCCAGGGTAGTAATCCGTGGAAATTCAGAGCCAGGCGGAGTGGTTCAGTTGCGGAGGGGAGACAAATATATTTTAGTCTTATAATTTAGTTGTATGAGAGTTCCCGCCGACTCGCCCAGCACCCCCGATCACTGCGTGAATGACTTGTCACCATCCATCACCAATTGTCACAGCAGTAGGTAGTAGGTCTGCTGACAACTCAGATTCTGGTGGTTTCTATGCTCATGATAATCCCATTATAATCCGGGTTCGTTATTGTTGCCAGGTGGCTTCTCCTTCCTTTATTCTTTAGGTTTGGTCTGAGAGGGAAAAAAAAAACAAGACGCCGGTGACAAAAAAGAAACAACAACAAAAAAGAAGAAAGAAAGAGAAAGAAAAGTAGCACCGACAGCTAGAAATACAGAACAACAAATGGAATTTTCACTCCGTATCCATAAGTAGGTATCATAATTACTGTGCCGTCAGCTCCGTCACGCCTCCCTCGCTGTTCAACGCCACGATAGTCTGGGCGGCAGAGCCCCAAGCCGCCGCAACCGCGGGCACCGCACTCCGCAAGGGCTCGGACCACGACTTGGAGGACTTGGTGTATTGGTGCACCGTCAAGCCACTAGGTCCGGCGGTCAGAAGGAACTGTCCAGTGTAATCCCAGTTAATCGAGTCAACCTGACTGCCCGTCTCCAAAACCTTGCTCTCCTGTGCGCTACGGAGATCCCAAATGGATACAGTGGTCGAGTTCTCGGTAACCGCGGCCAGGAAAACACCGTTCTCGGAGAAGAAAAGGGACTTCACAGGGCTAGACATGGCGAAAGTGGCAGCGGACGCGCCGGTCTTGATATCGAAGATCTTGATTTGCCCGTCCACGCCACCAGCAGCAACCAGGTGGCCGTCAGGGTGAATCTTGACCGAGAGAAGAGCTGAAGAAGAATGCAAAGTTAGCCATGTCCGGACATACAATTATCATCGGGCTACTCACATGCGTCACTGAAAATCTGAGTGATTACCGAGTTCGTCGTGAGGTCATACAGAACATAGCTCTTGTCAGCGCCAACCGAGGCAACAATGTCACCGGTAGCATGCACGGCAAGCGCGGTTGCGGCTCCAGCATGAGAGTTGAAGTTAGCGACCTCGTTGCCGTTCTCGAAGACCTTCACAGAGCCCGTAGACGATGCCACAATGGCCTTCTCGCCTGCCCAAACGGCATCGGTAACTGGCCCGTTTGCCTGCAGGTTCTGAACAACCTGCTTCTGGGGGATGGAATAGATGCCAACGGCACCGTCCGCGCCGCCGATGAGTGCCAGCTCTCCCGACGAGTTAACGGCGAATGCCTTGCTGCCGGGGTAAAGAGGGTTGGAGCTCTCCGTAGGCTTGTATGTGGAGATGGCTTCAGCCGTAGCCCAGCCTTCCGGAACCGGGCGCTTACGACGTGTCTTGGACAGCCTGTAGTTTGTTAGATATACCGAACACAGTAGAATCCTATACATAGCAACTTACGATGCCTGTGTGCTCTCAACACGTGCCAGAACGGCCTCGGGCAGACCGGTCGAATCAACCTGCATAGCCTCACCACCGGAGGCAGCGGCACTCCTGGCACCGACAGTGACCTTGGATAGGGCATCACGGGCCTCGTCTCTCTCCTTTGTCAACCGAGCAATCACGCGAACGGCGGCATCGTGCTGGTAGAGCGCGGAGCTCAGTTCCTGGCGAGTCTGTGCCAAGGTCTGTCGCAATGTGTAGGTTTCAAGAGCCAGGGCATCCCACTCTTCTTGGAAAACACTGAGCAACGAAGGAATGGATGTGAGGGTGGGAGGTCTGGGGCGGACGACGCGCTGGGATTTGACATCAATGAGGTCCTCTGTGGAGAGCTCTTCTCCATTCACGGGATCCTTTCCATTCTCCGCGATGTAGGCTTCGATCAGTCGCTTTTCAAAGACGCTGCCTAGTCGAGCATTAGCTGCATTACGTCGCATCAATGCTTTCGAGGTTGAGACATACCGCTCTTGGGCGAGACGACGGGCACTTGCGGTGCCTCTCCCGAAACTGTTGCACATCAAACGTCAGTAATTGGTCCTGCAAGAGCAATTAATTGCATGACTTACTTGCGCAAAGCATGGTATATGATGTATGTTGGTTGATGGAGGACGAGGTTGGTTCGACGCGAAGCTTGCGGCTCCTCTGGACTTTTCGACCTCGCCCGATGCGGATTAGCGCACCGCAGCCCACTGATTCCTTGGCGGGCCAGCCAACTTCTTTTGTCGGAGTATACCAAGTCGCTTTTTATTTCTATTCCATGCTCATATCTAATTGGTGTTTGTGTCTGTAGCTTGCGAGCGAGGCATCTATATTGCGCTACTGCGCTACAGTCGACGAGGAATATCTCTATACGAATGCATTGTGCATGGTGTCCTACTAAGGAGTGTCACGTCATACTGCCCACATTCGCTCGCTATTGAGCTGCTGTAACATCAGTCCTACTATTTTCTTGACTATTATAGAATAGAGAAAGGCTGACAGTGACTCTGCGGCTGACATAGCCATGTCATTCAAATCAAAGGACCTCGCATATGGTACGTTGCTTCGTCTCATACTCCTCGTTGACATCGAACTAACCGTCTTCCAGAGGCGAAGCAGCCTGCCTTTTTACAGAGACTGAAGAACCAATACGGAGATACCTCTGGTCGCCTCGAAAGACCCATTGCACGGCCGCGGAAACCGAGGGAAGACAATGACGACGATGGCCCTACCTACGTTGATGAAGAGAGCAACGAGATCATCTCCAAGGAGGAATATGAAGCCTTAGTACGTGGGGAGGATAACAAGGATACTGAGAACTCCAATAAAGATACACAAGAGCCTGCGACGGGCGAAGAAGGTAAAACGAATACTCAGGCCGAGGCACCTGTCTCCAAACAGAACGTGGCCGAAATAGGAGGGCCACGGAAAAGGAAACAGGTCAAAGTAGTGGGAGAAGACACTCCTAGCGAAGAGACCGAGAAGGTACAGAAGAAAGATCCAGGCACTCGGAAACCAAAGCAAAAGAAGAAGATCAAGCTATCCTTCGATGAAGATGACTCATAATGACAGGATTTGAGTCACGTTATACTACAATAATGATACCCTATCATGGCCGAAGAAGGGATTTTGTATCGCTTGTTCAGCTTCTTTTTTTTTCTCCAAATTTTGGTAGATACATACTTAGTTAGGATGATACCATAGAATGATGACGATGATTGAACAGAGAGAGTATAGCACTCGGGTCCGCTGTAGTCATAGTAAAATCGCAGCAATTAATAATCAAGGGCTTGAACCTTTAAAGACCATGTAAAAGAATCTTCACATATAATATATTTACCACATCTCCTACTGTCCAGGTCTGGCGTGAATTCCACTCTCTGAATCCGAGGAATAAGGCAAGCCCTTCAAGCTCGACATTTCCCGCGACGAGTTTTTCTACCAGATTCCGCAGTTCGCGGCACGGAAACCCAACGAAAGAGCAACTTTCCGGCCTGGAATTTACCTTGGACTCTGGGAGCTGTTTGGCAGCACCAGCAATATCTCAAAATGCCTGTTGTTAACGTGGATGATCTCGTCCGTCTGCAACGGAGGCCCGATGACATCCGCAATGCAAGTTACCCCTCCATCCATCCCACTTCCATCATCATCTTTGCTCCGTCCGCCATCACTAACAGCCATCTCAGATCTGCATTCTCGCCCACGTCGTATGTACTTTCTGCTTGTCCAAGTCTATCAGACTACATCCGTCTATGAATTTCTCTCTACTCACACCTATTTAGGATCACGGTAAGACATCCTTGACAGATAGTCTGATCGCCACCAATGGCATCATCTCACCAAAGCTGGCGGGCAAGATCCGCTATCTGGATTCCCGTCCAGATGAGCAGCTCCGAGGAATCACCATGGAGTCTTCTGCCATTTCGCTTTTCTTCTCCATGATGCGTCGTCCTGCTCCCGACGCTGCGCCCGTAGCGAAAGAGTACCTGATCAATCTGATCGATTCGCCGGGCCATATCGATTTCAGCAGTGAAGTGTCGACCGCATCCCGTCTTTGTGATGGTGCCGTGGTGCTTGTGGATGCCGTAGAGGGCGTCTGCAGTCAGACCGTCACGGTGCTGCGTCAAACCTGGGTGGAGCAATTGAAGCCCATCCTTGTCATCAACAAAATTGATCGACTGATCACGGAGCTGAAGATGAGTCCCAGCGAGGCTTACTCCCATATGAGCAAGCTGCTGGAGCAGGTCAATGCCGTCATTGGTAGTTTCTACCAGGGTGAACGGATGGAAGAGGACCTTCAATGGCGAGAGCGCATGGAGGAGCGTGCTAATGAATCTGCTGCTCGTTCCAAGAAGCAGGAGCAGGATGATGAGCCTACGGCAGAGTACGAGGAGAAAGACGATGAAGATCTTTACTTTGCGCCGGAGAAGAACAACGTCATCTTCTGCAGTGCTGTCGATGGCTGGGCTTTTACAATCCGTCAGTTTGCCGCCATCTACGAAAGAAAGCTCGGAATCAAGCGCACTGTCCTCGAAAAGGTGCTCTGGGGAGATTACTATCTCGATCCCAAAACGAAGCGAGTTCTGGGTTCGAAGCACTTGAAGGGTCGTGCATTGAAGCCCATGTTCGTTCAGCTTGTCTTGGACAGTATTTGGGCGGCATACGAGGCTACAACAGGCACAGGCACAGGAAAGGGGTATGTAACCCGGTATATACGTGATGTACATCTGCTAATGTGAACAGCGACCCGGCTTTGTTGGAGAAGATCACCAAGTCCCTGAACATCAACATTCCGCAATACATCCTGCGCTCACGCGATCCTCGTAATATCATGACCACGCTGTTTTCGATGTGGCTGCCTTTGTCTACTGCCGTGTTGGTGTCTGTCATTGAATATCTTCCTAGTCCGCCAACTGCTCAAGCAGCTCGGTTGCCAGCGATGATTGAAGAATCTCCTGGCTCCCAGTTCGTGGATCCCAAGGTGAAGGATGCTATGGTCAACTTCAAGACCCAAAAAGATGAGCCTGTCATTGCCTACGTCAGTAAAATGATGTCCATCCCGGAGAGCGAGCTGGGATCGAGCAAGAAGCGAGCCGGTGGCACCATGTCGGCCGACGAAGCCCGGGAAATTGCTCGCAAGAAGCGAGAGGAGATCGCCAAAATGCAGGCAGAAGCCAACGGCGACCAGACAGATGAGTATACTCGCATAACATCCGCCTTCGAACGGACGACCATATCAGATGATCAACCGGCCGAGAGCGAGGAGAAGGATGACCCTGAACATCTCATTGGATTTGCCCGTCTATACTCCGGAACCCTCTCAGTGGGAGACTCGGTGTACGTCCTGGCACCCAAGTTCTCGCCGGAGAACCCGCATGCCAGCCCCGTACCCCAGAAGGTTACCGTCACCGATCTCTACCTCCTCATGGGCCGCAGCTTCGAACCTCTTCAGTCGGTACCGGCAGGTGTCGTCTTCGGTATTGGCGGTCTCGCAGGCCACGTTCTCAAGACGGGCACTCTGTCCTCGCAGCTCGAGGGCAGCATCAACTTGGCTGGTGTCTCTCTCAACACGCCACCCATCGTGCGAGTCGCCCTAGAGCCCGTGAACCCAGCAGACCTCAGCAAGATGGTAACTGGTCTACGTCTCCTCGAGCAAAGCGACCCTTGTGCGCAATACGAGGTTCTACCCAGCGGCGAGCACGTAATCCTAACTGCCGGTGAACTGCATCTCGAGCGTTGTATCAAGGATCTCCGCGAACGTTTCGCCAAGTGTGAGATTTCAACCGGCCAAACCATCGTGCCCTACCGGGAAACCATCATCAGCGCCCCCGAAATGGCATCTCCCAAGAACCCCGAGCTCGGACGCGGCGGCGTCCAGACCACCTCTTCATCCAAGCAACTGACCATGCGCCTGCGCGTGGTGCCGCTTCCTGAAGCCGTCACGGACTTCATCTCCAAGCACGTGGGAACCATCAAGCGCCTGCAAACCGAGAAGCGCACAGCAGCAGAGACCCAATCCAGCGAGGGAGAACAACCCACCAACGGAACCACCACGGCCGAAAGCTCCCAGCAAATGGAAGCCAGCGACGCCACCGGTGAGGCCCGCGAAGCAACCTCACTCTCCCTGAAGGACTTCAAGCAAGAACTGGCCAAGCTGTTCGAAGACGAAGCAACCGACGACAAGGGACGCTGGAAGGACGTAGTGGAGCGGATCACAGCCTTTGGACCACGACGTGTTGGACCCAACATCCTGATCGACGCAACAGAGGTCAACACCTGCGAGAAATTGTATGTCCCCCTCCTCCCTTCCTCCCCCCCACCATATCACCAGATCCCCCCCAACTAACACCCGTAAACAAAGCCTCCTCGAACCCCACCAACAACAACCCCAGATCAACACCGACACCAGCACCCGCGAAGCCCTGATGGTCCGCGACCTCAGCGACAAGATCGCACACGCCTTCCAACTCGCAACCGGCCAAGGTCCTCTCTGCCAAGAACCCATGCAAGGCATCGCCGTATTCCTCGAATCCGTGTCCATCAACACCACCACCACCGACGAAGACCTCGACCTAGGCCGTCTAACCGGCGAAGCCATCCGTCTCGTCCGCGACAGCATCACCCAGGGATTCCTCGACTGGAGCCCTCGAATCATGCTAGCCATGTACAGTTGCGAGATTCAAGCCTCGAGTGCGTTAACCCCCTCCCCCCCACACCTTCCCCCTTACCCCACACACAAAATACTAAAAATCAAAACAGCCGAAGTCCTCGGCCGCGTCTACGGCGTAATAACCCGACGCCGGGGCCGAATCCTCTCCGAAGTAATGAAAGAAGGCACACCCTTCTTCACCATCCTATCCCTACTACCCGTGGCAGAATCATTCGGCTTCGCGGAAGAAATCCGTAAGCGGACGTCCGGGGCGGCGCAGCCTCAATTGATCTTTGCGGGCTTTGAGGCGCTAGATGAAGATCCGTTCTGGGTTCCCGCGACGGAGGAGGAATTGGAGGATTTGGGTGAGTTGGCGGATAGGGAGAATGTGGCGAAGAGGTATATGGATAATGTGCGACGGAGGAAGGGGTTGGTTGTGCAGGGGAGGAAGTTGATTGATGCGGAGAAGCAGAAGACTTTGAAGAAGTGATCTTTCTTTTCTTGCTTATATAGATGTTGTGTTTAGGGAAGGGGGAGATAGATGATTTGTGTAGGAGAAAGGCTGAATTGAATTATATTAAATTAACTACGATAAAGGTATATATGTATGTGCCCATTGTATGTAATACTTCCCAATCCACATAAGAATCAGAATAAGGAAGCTCTAAACAAGGGTCGCAAAGTGAGTATAAGACCTTGCGCGGTAACCATCCATCTACCTCACATGACAAACACAGCTTAGCATTGGAAAAGCCAAAGCCATGTATACTAAGGAGGAAAACAAGAAATCAAAGACGTCCTAAGGTAGTAGTAGGTAACTGGAAAGCAGAAAGTGTGGAATGTGGTTTCATTTGTATCCCTCACAAGGATCATAAATATGTTAGGATGTCCCGCGATGCGGGTTGGCAGTCATGTTATGTCATACGACTAGCCGATGATGTGAGTACATCACCTGTTTAAGATATGTACAGTCATGCCGAGTGTAGTAATCTGCTTGCTCGGCGGCAGTCATATGTATGCACTCGCGCGCTTCCGCGACTGTCTTCAGAGCAAAGCAAGCTGTAAGCAAGCAGGGGCCGGCCTAATCATATGCGAGCGCACCGACCTCAGGTACTGCTGCAAGGGCCTGACTCCTTCGGGATCAGTCACTCAGCCAATCCGGTTACCCCTCTAGGCGCATACCGTGGCAGATAGTAGACTGTAGTGTTAATGATGAACGCCATAGCCTAGCCTAGCCAGCCATCATCAAGGCCCGGCCAGACCAACGCATCATACATAATTGCTGGTATCATCAATTCCTCTCACCCCAGAAAAAGGTGAAAGACCTCTCAAAACGGCCTAGCAACCTTCCTCAACTCCGCAACCCCAGTAACAGGATCTCTCATTTCCTTCCAGCTAACAGGGAACATCATATTACCCGACTCACTGCGGGCCATAACGACACCCAGATCATTGCGTGCGGTGGTAAGATAGTAGAAGCTCTGGTCACCGAGGGAGATGACCGTTCCACGAACAATATCCCCAACACGGAACATCTCATCCATGACAACGCGGTCTTTCTCAACGGCGCGAACGTCCTCCTTGCGGATCAGCGCCTGGAAGCGAAGTTCGTCCGAGTTGCTATGGTTCTCTGGATTAGCCGCGGACGAGAGAATAGCTTCGATGTTGTCATTGTCCGATGCAGTCTGTGCGGGGTTCAGAGGCTGGGAACTAGCAGATTCGTCGAGCACGACTAGAATGGACACGGTGGCTTGTCGCTTCTGAACGCGGGTGACGCGCGCCAACACGACCGAGTCGACGGCGGGGAGGGTGTTGTATCTCAGCTTGGGCTTTCCAGTGGTGGCTGGTTTGGCGGACGCCTTGGTGCTGGGTGCAGGTGCAGCTGCCTTCTTGGGGCCTGTGCGGGAGACACTCAAAATGAGCTTTGCTTTGGAGCTGGATTGCGCTTGATCAA
This sequence comes from Aspergillus tubingensis, assembly GCF_013340325.1. NCBI lineage: Eukaryota > Fungi > Ascomycota > Eurotiomycetes > Eurotiales > Aspergillaceae > Aspergillus > Aspergillus tubingensis. Next base: position 1,295,484 of record NW_023336276.1, read on the forward strand.
CGACCACGGGGCCTGCGATCGAGGCATAGATGGTTGCGTTCTGTACGTGTGTACCAGGACCGGCGGCATATGAGGCAATTGAGCCGAGGCGCTGGCCTGGGATGGCCAAAGTGGGTAGTGCAGTGGCCATTCCAGCGCTGCGTCTTACACACTGGATATTAGAGGGAAATAAAGGAGGAAGAGAAAGAGAGGCTCGGAGATAGTCGAGCTTAAGTTGTTGATGCGAGATGCTGGCAAAGCTTTTCTTTTTCGGCGGGACCCGGTCTCGGCCGGAACAACACTCTTTCCGGACAGCTAGCACGGGCCAATCAAGAGGCCTTTGTATACATCTTGTGTTACTGAGACAGGTCATGTAGACAAAGTATCTACAACGATAGCTATTATAATCATGGTATCAATGTATTGCAAGTATAGACTCGAAATCCTCTAACGGTGAATACAGTATTATGCGCAGACACAATTAAAAGTCGGCACAGCGTCAGTTCTCCCTCGGAGAAGTGACTATAGACAACAAACGGACAACGATCTCAAGCACACCGAATGCTCGCTGACACGAATCAAAAGAGACACCGAAGCACATGCCCGCTTAACACCTTGGACAGCTAGACATCAATGGGTCAACACATTGGAACACAAGGCGGCTCAACTTATAGATAAGAACGGCAGTGGGAACACAGATAGAGAAGAAAAGAAGTCGGTCGAAGATAAATAGGAATAGGGAAGTGAAAGGGGATGGTCCAAAGCCATACACAGGTCGTTAGATGAGGTGAGGGTTAAAGTCAAGGGAGGAATATTTAGGCTTCTACAAGCTTGTGACCGTTCCCAAGGAATTCGAGGCATCGCCGAGCCAGCGCAATGACCTCGCCTTCCCCGTCTTCAGCATCCTCCTCATCCGACTCGATATTCTTGTCGGAGATGGACTTGACCATCTGAACGATATCGTCGGACTTGGCGATATATCCGATGAGTCTTTGATCCTCGGATTCCAGAAGTTGAAGCAGAGTCCAGATGGCAATATGCTGGAATGTCGGGTCGCCACTGGCGAGGAAGCGGTTGAGGTATCCGTGAATACCTCCGTTCGGATCTGCCCAATCACGCACAAAAATGGAGTAGTCACCCACTGGATTCATACCTGTTAGTATATGGAGGGCACATTAACACATTTGCACACGGTGGGGTCATACCTTTAGAGGAAAGATTTCCCAGCGCCGCAGCGCTGTTCCCTTGCACTTCGATACTTTCCGATTCCGTCAAAGGAATCAGGACATCAAACACCCCCAGGTTAAGGAGATGCGGTTTTAACTCGTCGCTCAGAGCCAGAACCGCGATCGCAGCAGTCATTTCCGACTGAACGCTGAGGGGCACACGGAGGACGAGGTCCTTGCACTTCTGAACAGCGCCGGCCTGCAGGACCAGCTCCTTGTTTCGATCCGAGCTTGCGGCAAGGTTCCGAAGGGTCGAGATGGCGTGACACTGAATCTCCTCATTATCGGTCGATCCCAGCAGGTCCACCAGGGGCTTGAGGAAGCCCGCATCGATGATAGGCGATTCGTTCAGGGGATGGATGGAGATATTGCGAATACATGCGACGGCGGATAGGATGAGAGGAAGGTAGGATGACTGCAGCAGTCGCAAGAGGGGTGGAAGACCCTTGGCTCGAACAATTTCGAGCTGGTATTTCTCGTCCGAGGCAAGGTTGCGCAGTGCCAACGCCGCTTGGCATTGGACCTTGGGTGTTGATGAATCCATCAGGTGCACCAGCGATTGAACCAGCCTGGACTCGGTTTGCGCCAGACGCTTGCGATTCGACGAGTCGACAGCAATGTTACTGAGGGCGGTAGTGCAGTAGTATTGTACATCCACATCGGGAGAGGAGAGCAATTGAACAAGGACGGGGATAGCGCCGGCGTTGACAAGTTGTTGTCGGTTATCATCTACGGATCGCAATGTTAGCAGAGCCACTCCGTCTTGGGATCCTCGCAACCTACCCGAGTGTGTCATATTCAGCAACGCCCCCGTGGCATTTCGTTGTACACGCATGTCCTTCGACTTCGCTAGACGGATCAACGGGCCCAAGGCACCGGATCGAGCGATCTTGGCCTTATTATCCTCATGGGTAGCCAAGTTTGTAATGCAACCGACCGCATTGCATTGCACTTCCACATTGGGTGACATCATCTGCCGTATTAGAGGAGCCAGTCCTCCCAAAGCGACGATCAGCACCTTATTGTCCGCTGCGACCGGTCAGTAATCCTGCTGGCGCGAGAAATGGATGAAAGCGAAGCCCACCATTTACAGCCAAGTTGCCTAGTGCTGCACTGGCAGCACGTTGAACTTCAATGTCCGAACTCTGCAACAAGAAGAGGATGGGCTCCAACGTGTCTCGATCGACCTCGCGCACATCTGCAAATACCCCGGATGTTAGCCACCATCGGAACAACAAGGTCTGTGCGTATCAGCCGTACCTCTCTCCGTGATTTCAGCGAATGTCAGACTGGCGCTCCGTTGGAGATCGACATTATCGGAATAGACGAGGGTGCTCAAGGCCCGAAGGGGTTCACCGGCGAAGAAGTCGGTCTCGGTCCTCTATCAAAGAATACTTGTGAGCAAAAGCGATTTCCGGGTGGAGCAGAAGTAGCACTGGAGGGTGCGACAGCAATGAACGTACGTTTTCAAGGTAACCTAGAAGATCGGAAACTGCCTCGCGCTCGTTGTCTGCCAAGGTGGTTTCATAAATGCCATCCCTTGAGCGGCCTCCGATCGGGCCGAGACAAGCTGAGATATGGCACCATCGGTCAACTGTCGAGAAGCAGGACAGACAGGCGTTCGTGATTCCGCTCATGCCTTCAGAATGGGGAGCCCGCAGGACCAACAGACGGCCCCGCCAGCGTTTGAACAGGAAAGCAAAGAGTAGGCGGAAGATACGCCGAATGGATTGGGAGAGGAGAGGATCAGGTCGGGCTCCTTAATGCCAGCAAGCTAGTCGCCTTTCCTTATTCCATCCAACAAAGACTTGCAGCGGAGGCGGAATAGACGTGGGAACGGGAGGCGGTCGGGGGAAGAGCAGGCAGAGTTCGAGGGAAGGACCGAATGGCGATTGAGCGAAACGCAAGAAGGGGACGGGAAGAGAGGCTCTGGCAGAAGGGAGCTACGGGAACACAAGGCCCGGCGCGTGATGGTTTCCTGAGAGGGGAGATGGAAGTAGGAGGGATGGATAGATAGTACGAGGAGTGGTTTGCTGTAGCCGTAGTGTAGTAGTCGACGTCGTAAGTAGAGGAGGAAGGGGAGATGAGACGGAATGAGGTTGGTTGGTTGGTAAGGTTAGGTCAGGTTGGGTAAGTAGCTTCCGTTTGCTTCAAGGGACCCTTAGCACGTTGCTTTCCTCCTTTGGAAAACATACAATGGAAAGAGTCAATGGAGGGAAGAGCAAGATGACAAGGGGAGGGGGGAAATGGCGGAGAATGCAAGACCCAGGGGGATAGAGGTTCATCACCAGAGTGGATTCTGGGATGGGTGGATGGAGAGAGAGAGAGAGTAGTGAGAGTGAGTGAGCAGAGATGAAAGAAGCAAGCCAGTCTGGTTGAGAGTTAGTTTTCCCGCAGTGGTAATGGTTACTACTGTTACTGTAGTTTAGTGGTAAAGTAAGAACCCGCGCCAGCACCACTTTGGAGTCGGGCAAATGATAACGCGCAGAAAAAAAGCAGGCAGGGGAAGCTCCAATTTCACCAACCACCTTATTCTATTCATTTTAATTTTAGGTGATGATATTACTCAATCTTGAACTAACATTGCTCAACTGAATTCATGACTCTATCGTCTAAACTAAAACTACTACTATCTATATCCAAGTGAGTACAGTACGTAGTAGATCTGTCACCGCCGTTATCAAACCAGAAGGTCCCATCCCCCGACCGGGGACATCCCCCCCGGTTGTTTATCTTTTGCTCGTCATTGCTTTGCTTTTCGCTTGCTTCGTTTTCTGTCGGGCGGCCCCACTGGGCAACAGCTCTTGGATGGAACCACTCGTCACTAGTCCGTTTAGTATCCATGCCCGTCATTAGTTCATGATTTAGAAAGGAAGAGAGAGAGAAAGAGCTCTCTCTTGCTCGGCCTCACCTTCTTTTGCTCTCCCTCCCTCCCTCCACCCCCCAATTCCCAGCCACATACATTCCCGCCATATCGTCTAGGATTCTGAAACTAGTCCCATGAGTGTTTCCACCGTTTTATGCAGACATTGAAGCATGTCATCAACTGATCTCAACAATTAAACTAATTAGCAACCGTTCTTTACCAATTTAATTTTTCGCATGCTCATCAAGATCATGATGGGGTCAAGAAATAAATGCCTCTGGTTCCACTTCGGAAGCTAACCATCGCCCCAGAGCACAGTTCCTACACCGTAGATTCACTTGCTACGGATTTGAATTATACGTAACTTCTTAGCAAGACCCAGGTCGTAGTAGCTAACTACTAGTAGTAGTATGGCCCGGTCTACACAGATTTAAGCTTCAGCAGCAACAAAGGAAAAAGAATGTTAAAGAAAGTTATTTATCCGTCTGCATGAATGAACAACTACTTACCAGCTTGCAGGACCAGGATAATTTGTCGCTGGAGTTCCTAGAAGCCGTTAAGTTGTTATGACTGCCTATTTCCAGGTATTTTGTATAGTAGCAAGTAGTATCAACTCAGAAAAGCATCCTGAGTGGACAGTGAGGCGACAGTATGCTGATCACCGGACAGCATTCGGGGAAGATGATCAACATCCATGCTTGGACCAACAATTATCTACTAACTATTTCGGATCAATCACCTGTCAACCATCCATCATCCTTCTCCACCATCACCACCACCATCATCATCATCATAGCATCCCCAAAACTAGTGGCATGCCAATGGATCAGTCCTTCAAAAGTACAGGCACAACATGGCTAATTTATATCTATATTCCAGTCATCTGGGATCTGTCACGGGTACAGCCGTGTTGCCCGTGGCGGAACTATCTGGTTATCTGGTTAGTAAGTAGAAGTAGAAGTATCTGCTGACAGGGATGGATTAGTTAATAAAACTTGCTTGGATGATGGGATTGCAATGAATTCCACGCTGAGACTTGTTGCGACGCATTTACCCCTGCATCTACCTGTGCGTGCTTTTGAAACCATATCCAACACCAACCGGTTTATCTACTGTGCATCTACATACTCAATATATTTCTCAGAGTACTACATGCAACGCCAGGGAGATACACCAGAAAAAAAGAGAGTGCGTGTGATTGGGTGTATAGTGTGTTGCCACCACATAGACCACGTGAGAGGAGATGAGCAAAAACAGTCTTCTTAATATTCACACCATCAAAAAATGGCTTGCATCACATGAAGGCCCGGGCCCATGATCCCGATGCCAATCACTGGCCGGCTGAACCATCCATTCGACAAACCTCAGAGGCTTACAGTAAGCAGTTTTTCCCGGTGTGCAAATGATGTCTTCTCCTTTCTCCCCTGCCCCGCAAAGCTAAAATGTCCATGGGCAGCGCAAAGTGCGGAGGAGCCCACGAGATCCCCGTCCATAGCATGGCCTGGTATCGAATCATCCCTTCCCTTCCCTTCCATGGTCCCCATGTGGATTTGCTTAGGACAGATCGACCCCCTTCCGTGCGTCAGTTGTGACGCAGTCGTACAGATTCAGATATATACAAAAAAAGGGATACTTCGAGACTACTATCTAAACCGTGCTAAATCGACTATCCCGGTCACTATGCAGGATGCAGGCGATGGAATGCTGGGGCAAAGGGGAGAGGCCAAACTACTGGTTACGGAGTACGGAGACTAGATTGCCACTGTCAGTCAGACAGAGGCTCCTGGAATAAACCTGCAGAAAGGATGTTCCATGTTCCGGACGTTTTATTTGATCTCAGACCGGGAAAAACGGCTGAGGGCATCGGCATTGCTTTTTCGCCCTGCAACCCGGGCGACCAATTTGATACTTGCTCCACTCCCCGGAGTTACTTAAAAGATGCCTGCAGTCAATCCATCGACCTGCAGTCAGACAACAACTCCGATCGGGGAGATTTATGTTCCTTGAGGACCGAGGACCTGTAGTAGACGATGTACTTCGTGACGAACCGACTGGTGGTTTGACGCTGAATAGAAGCCCAGTGGAATCTTCTCAGACGGGCAACCATGGTAGCCCGTGTTTCGGGGGGCGCAGGCTCACTCGTCCAACTAATAACAGGACCCTCACTGTAATTCGCCGCTCCGCCCTGGATGGATGGGGTTTCTGGATAGAGCAGACATGGTGCGATGCGCCTCCTCTCCTCTCCTCTCCTCTCTCTCGAAGTATCAGGCTGGTCCCTCTTCGAATGGGGAACCGGTCGTCTCTAGTCGTAAAATTAGTACGTACTACTACCACTACTACTACTAGATACTTACTGCAGACCTGCGCATTCCGTTTGCCCCACAGAGGAGAAGATCTTACCATTTGACTCGCATGGTTGCCATTCTGTTCCGGCATTCCAACCCAAGGGAGATGAAGAAGTAAGAGAAATAGCAACACTTTCCCACCAGCCTCGACTTGGATATTTCCTCCTCCCCTCTTTTCTTGTTCAGTGCGCAATTTATCTCTAATAGTTCCTCCCTTTCTGTCCCCTTCCTTTCCTCCCCTTAGAACCTGTCAAGGATACTTCTATTTTATTGTCCTCCTCCCCTACATCACTGGCCCTGATCGTCTGCCCTGATTCCCAAAGAGACCCAGATTTGCCTCCGGCTCCACCTTCGAACCATTGCAATGCGCCGAAGCAGCGGACAACTCTAAACCTCACTCCTCTGTCCCCGACTGAACCTGAACGGAAGAATTTGAGGACTGTCAAAAAATTAAGATCCCAATTTAGGGCTGTCGCGTCGATCGCACGAGGTGACAGACAACCAGAAAGTGGACAGGAACAGCAGATTCGAGAAGCGATCGTCTCGTGGACCTCTGTTTCCCCCGATCAGCTAACTAACTTAACAACCGACCGAGTTGTCACTCTCGCGAAAGTTGATAAGAGAGTGAGAGAGAGGAGGGTGACAGAAGGAAGAAACATAAGAAAAAGGATCAGAAGACTTGATAAATCCGATCCCTTTCCCACTGAATTTCCAAGAATTAAATCAGGAGAAGCAAAACCCGATTGATTTGACTCTGCCTTGATTTGATTTGATTCACTTTTTATTTTCCTTTTCTTTCTTTGTTTCTTTTCTTTTTTTTTTTCTTCTTCTTTCCCTTTTTTCCCTTTCCCTTTCCAATCCCAACCCCATGTCTGTGTCTGCATCCGTTTCCGCCTCCGCCTCCTCCAACCTCCCATCCGATTCTCGCTCCTCAGGACCCCTCCGTCGTCTGAGCCAACTGCGTGCCTATACGCAGCAGCATTTCTCCTCCTCCGCTTCCTCTTCCTCATCCTCGCACCCTCCTGCCTCGTCATCATCGACCAACGGTCCCCGCATCTCGCGTCGTCATACTCTCAGCAGTCGAGTTTCCTGGTTTTCTCCCGCCTCCACTGGGACCGAGTCTTCGCAACTCTCGCCTGTGGGGTCTCGCTCGTCGGGCCCATGTCCCGAAAGTGAGCAGCCATCCACTCTTGCCCGCTATAGTGCGGTTTTTTTCCCCAGCTACCGCGGCCTCGAGCTCGACTTGCGTTCCTCCCGCCAGTCCGACCTGTCCAGCTCTTCTCCTTCCAACAACCCATCCGGTGGCCGTCAGACCACAGCTCAAGGCACGACCATGGCGCGGCCCAGAGGTGCCTCTCAGGCGCTGGATGCGAGACCTGATCTCGATGCCACCAGTCCATCGGCCTCGTCCAACCTTCACGCGGGAGCCCTCGACTCGTCCGACCCGGTGATGTCGGAGAACCCGTCGACTGCGTCCCCGCGACCGAAGCAGAAAGCGACCATTCGCTTCTTCCCCCATCAAGACACCCATCAAAGCTCCCGACCCTCCTTGCCCTTCATCCCCGTCTCGCGAACGCTGCCGTCTGAAAGTTGCGTCATTCGAGTCGGTCGGTACTCAGAACGCGATGGCCTGCCCGTGGCCAACCCAACGGACCCCTCCGATGCCCCGGTCGGATTCAAGTCGAAGGTCGTGAGTCGGAAACACTGCGAGTTTTTATACCTGAACGGCCAGTGGCATATCAAGGATGTTGGAAGCTCGTCGGGGACGTTTCTCAACCACATGCGCTTGAGCCAGCCGAACATGCCGTCTCGGCTGTATACTGTGAAGGATGGAGATATCGTGCAGCTGGGGATTGATTTTCGGGGAGGCGAGGAGATGATTTTCCGCTGCGTCCGTATACGGATCGAGTGTAATCGGTCCTGGCAGCAGCAGCCGAATGAATTCAAGTATGATGATCTGGCCTCGAAGCTGTTTGTGTGGACTACCGGCTAATGAGCGATGCAGTAAAAACACCGAGAGTCTGATTCGGAATTTGGGCAAGGGAGATACCGCGGATTATTCTGGATGTCGGGAATGCTCTATCTGTCTTGGTTCTGTTCTGGTTTGTTCTCTCCTCCTGGCGGATCGCACAACTGCAGAACACAGCTAATTTGTCTGAAGCGGCCTTATCAGTGTCTGTTCATGGCAGCCTGCGCCCACGTCTGGCATTACAAATGCGTCAGTCGTCTTATCCACACGCCAGACTACCCCATGTTCCAGTGTCCCAACTGCCGTGCCTACACCGATTTAAGCGCCGAGGTCGATGATACAAACGATTTTGACGAGGAGGACGAGAAGAAGGACACGCCAGAGGACAAGCAGGATACCACTGATGCGTCTCGGTCACAAACAAATTCCCCCCAGTTGGAGGCCCAGCCAGCCTCTTCTGGCGACGAACCCCGCCAGGACAACCTGCCGGCCGAGGCAGGCCTCGCTGCCAATATTGAGAGCATGCGTCTGCAAGACACAGATGCATCCGATGATGCGCGGCGTCCCCCCGCTCCCACGTCCAACAATGATGGCACCCCTGTTAATGCCGATAATGAAGTCCCTGGCTGGCAGTCCGTGACCCAGTCACCCAATGCTCTGCAGGCCCGCCAGTCCCACCTGCGTGCGGACACCCCTGTCCGGTCGGAGTCATCTGAGGACAATCCTTTGACGCCATTGAACGATTCGGGGCCCCTAGCCCTTGACGGCCGGGCCGCCATGCCCTGAAGCAACGAGGAGTGTGGTCGCGACATTATTGGATAGATCGCTCCGATCCGCTCCTCAACAGCTGTATTTGGCTTCTAGATTTGGACAACCCTTGCATCCAGTCCACAGGACTGAGTCGTCATTGATATGTGCATTCCTATTGTCGCCTTGGTTTGATGTCTTTTGTCTTTTGCATTCTCGAGCCGTATTTCATGTCCCATTGTTATTAGCTTCTTAAGTCCCAGCATTGAGCATCGCGATTGTTTCTTTCCCCTCTGCTTCCCCATTTATCCTCTTTCACCCCACCTATTCCACCTATTTTATACCCATTTGCAGCATCCTTTCTCCCTTACACACACTCCCTCTCACTCCATCCCGTTCGGCACTGGCTATTTCACCATCAACACAGTGGACCACCTACCATGCCATGCCTTGCGAACCGCACCCGGCTTGGAGTACACACACGGGAGTCATCTTCTTTGGAAACCCGGAGGTTGGCGTTTGCAGTCAGTCAGTAGTGGCCCCCTTTTAATTTGTTTTTGGTTTGTCCGGAACGGTGATTCATTGGCGCGCATGAATGGGTGTGGTTGTGAGATGTACATACCAGCTATACATATATTCCATATTTTATCCAATACCTACTTACCCAGATTTATCATCCCTGTCCGAAATTAAGCACCACATTGCAAGATCAATTCCCCTGTCCTTGTGATGCGAGGTAACACTAGAACGCAGCATCGTGATGCTCGGTGGGTTGGCCGGCTGGCTGGCAGTCTGTTCAACCCACCCCCACCCACTATTAGTATCTTTATCATCTCCAATAGTACTACCACCACCACTACTACTACCATTTAGCTACCCACGAAGTACTACTACACAACCTACGGTACAATACCATACCGTTCATTCTGACAGTAACTACAGTAGTAATACTTAATAGGAGGATCATCCATTGCCCAACCGTTCCATGTATATATCGCCATTGACATACTTGAAGAAAACAAACATTCTCTCGAAATTCAAGTACGGCTACCTACTAATTACTTATTGACTGCTGTGAAGTTCAATTAAGTTATTACGAGCAGGTACATGTTTAGTATTCTAATGAATATATATATATAGTCTTAGTAGTGGTAGTATCTCCTTCAGATCATTAATTCGTAATAGTTAGATAATAAGCACAAACAGTAAGTACTAGTAGTAATGTGTTCTGCATACACAATAGTAAGTACTAAGTACATTAATAGTAGTAGTACTGGGGAGATAGAAAGTATGTATACATGAGTCAGTACTGACTACTACTACTACTACTACTACTTAGTACTGCTTTAGTTGCGCTAGTTACTGAAAACAAAGTCGACATCACTTACGTACAACTTTTTGAGTTGCATAATTGGCATGACCTGGGATTTAGTTCAGTACTACTAGTACTACTGGCTATTTAGCTTAGCTTAGTAGTATAGATAAGATGGAAGTTAGGCATTTACAATTCTGGATATTTGTTTATCAATGGTGGATTGGATTGATTTCCCTTCTCACTTCAATCTGATAATAGTACACACCCAGTTCATTAAGTCACATAAAAGAAAACACAAATAAAAAAAATGGACAATTCGCTGGTATCAATCAATCATCTCATGTCATCTCAGGCCCAGTCTTCTTTTATCTCCTGGCCCATCCCATGTCATCATGAAATAGTTCAAGTTCAGTTCTAATAAACATCATCTCTTAGCTCAACCAAGCCCTCAAAACCCCCGCTGGGTGCCAAGGGTCCCGCGGTTGTCGAGGTCCGAGTCGACGCGGGGGTCGAGCTTGTTAGCCATGTTGGAGCTGTGAGGGCCGGCGGTGGTGCTCTGGCCAGTAGTGTTGTAGCTGCTGCTGGCCATTCCCTGGTGGCGGGCGCGGTTGTCCATGTCCGAGTCGACGCGGGGATCCATCTTGTTGGCCATGTTGGAGCCGTGAGGGCCTGCGTTGCTGCTGCCACCGTAGCCGCTGCTGGTGGTGTAGTCGTTCACGCCGCTGCCGCCGTAGCCGGCACCTGCACCGCTGCCATAGCCTGCACCAGTTCCTGTACCGCCGTAGCCTGCACCAGTACCTGCGCCGCCGTAGCCTGCGCCGGTGGTGTGGGTGCCGGAGTAGCCGCCAGCGGCACGGTTGTCTGGTTTGGGTGTTAGTATTTTGTTTGATGGTATAAAGGATGCTGGGTAAGGGGGTATGTATGTACCTCTGTCACTGTCAACGCGGGGGTCCATCTTGTTCGCCATGCTGGAGTCGTGAGGGCCGTGAGCACCGCCCATGGCCTGGTGACGGGCACGGTTGTCGCGGTCACTGTCGACACGGGGGTCCATCTTGTTGGCCATACCGGTCTCGTGAGGACCCGAAGAGTAGCCACCGGAGGAGTAGCCGGCACCGGAGCCGCCCATACCGCCGGTGGGGTTGGCACGGTTGTCACGGTCACTGTCGACGCGGGGGTCCATCTTGTTGGCCATGCTGGAGTCGTGGGGGCCGTGAGCGCCGCCCATGGCTTCGTGGCGGGCGCGGTTGTCTGGGGAGTATGTTAGTATCGTGTTATTGGGAAAGATTTGATGGGGATAGCTTACCGCGGTCGCTGTCGACGCGGGGGTCCATCTTGTTGGCCATGTTGGAGGAGTGGGGACCAGCGTTGGAGGAAGAGGTGTTGGAGGAAGAGGTGTTGCTGGACTCCTTGTGGTGGCCAGTCACGGCATCCTTAACCTTGTGCATAAGTCCGGACATGATGGGCAATTGTATGTGTGATTTGTTTCGAAATTGAAGTTAGAATTGTAGATAGAGAGTTGAAATGTGGTAGTTGTAGACAGTCAGATAAGCTGAATCAGTTATTGTGTTGATGATGAGGATCGAGATTTCTTGGAGACCAGCCAGGTTTAAATAAGGAGTGGTGAGTGAAGAGACGCCTGGCCATGACGTAGCGATACGTCGAGTGGCCGCATTCACTCCTGGACGTGCCCTGGTCCGGCGAAGTGACTTGATGGCGGTTGAGTGAAAGATTGATTGAGTTCACCTCCTTCACAATGGCGGGCTGGTAGGATGACGTTGAGATGTGCTCATGTTGCTCAGCCCTAAAGCAGCGATGGATATGGTCTTTGTCATTGTTCTCTGTTTAGCAGCGTCGAAAGCGGCAGGGAATAGCTTCCACGGATGTCGATCGTTCCTAGGCGGGACGTTAAGTGGTAAGTGGCTCCGCATCTTGTGTAAGGCCAGATTAAGAAGTCGTCTATTTTTGTCTCGCCCAGCGTGTCCAGCCAGTTACTGCCTTCTGGCCAAGTCTGGGGTTGTTGGAGATGTGCATCAGTGAAGATGAGTCAGCAATACATGGCGGATGATGACCTCAGCCAGTGTGTCGATGTCGTCGGCCAAGCTTAGATGCATGGTACTTATTGGCTGCAGATGTGAATTGCGGGGATTAGGGGAGAGCAAGACCCACCCACACGAATCCACTTGCTGCGGGCCCAGATGGTGCCTCCGATCAAATGGGGATCGGTCTTCCCCCTCCATCTGGCATGCCAGATTGAGCTGCACACCTTATTCTTTAGGATTATTTTAGTATCCGCACTAGCCTACTGCACTGTGTACCTCCGGAGAACAAAGAAGACTTGTATTCCAGAGATATCTGGTGGCGCGGTCTCGTATACGGCGGGTGTAGGATAGAGAATACTATAGTTCGGGCTCCTGCCGGCTTACATCACGGATTGACCCGATCCAGATTATGACTACCCGTTACGTGGGCGGAAGCATATCACTGCCGTTTTGATACTATTCGCTTGCCAAGGTCTCACTATGCATGATGCAATCTGCGTGAACCAAGCTCCCCATAGTGCTGTGCACGTTGACGATATTCCTACTTTAGCAGTTCGGTCTAGTTTGGACGGGATATCGAAGAGCTCTTTGTCCTGTTCCTGAAATTGCCTTGCTGGCAACACTGGGTGAATCCTTGGAAGGCTGGAGACGTAAGCGGCTGTCAGATCTACACCCGCCCGTCCAGTGGAGTGTACAGTTGTGAGTGGCTTGCATCGCTAGCAGGGTTGGCAGAACGGTCTAGCTCGTAACAGCATGCACCTCCGTGTAGACGTTCGTCATTCAATCCGGCCTAAAATGGTGTGTGTCTCTTGCAAACAGGCTTGGGCATCCTGAGCTCTCAGTCACTACAGTATCATGTCCAAGACCTTGAGTGCTGCGCCGCCAGCAATGTAGGTAATTGTATTTCGGACTTCGGTGGAGAATTCCCAATGGTGCTGCTAAATGAGGTGGAGTGTCACCGGGACAGCCAGCTACCCTTGTATGGAATGACTGTTTGTTTCTGCGGCCATCTCGGATATAGAATATTTCTTGGCCATATCCAGGAAATCTGATGGTTTCGCTTGGCTTCTACCATGAACGCGTCAATCGCTGGCTGGAACTCAGGCGCTGCGTCTAGTTGCAGTGAAGATCTAGAAGAGGTATTCGGACTACTTTCACTGTCCCGACTGTTAATGGCATCCGAAATGAGTTTAATGATGTCCTCGTTTCCACACTCCGTGGCATGTGTAAGCAGTTTTGTGCCATAGTGGTCCTCTGAATTTGGGTTCACTCTGCCGGTCTTGAGCAGTAGTGCAACGATGCTTCTATGGCCTCCCTGGCAGGCAAGAGCCAGTGGTGTCTTGCCATGGTTGTCCTGTACATCAGGATCGACCTCATCGTTCTCAAGTAGTAGCCCGACTATCACATCATGGCCATAATAAGAGGCCTGCGCGAGCGGCGTCTTACCACCGGCATCCCGACAGTTCGGGTCAGGTATCCCGGTACTCAGGAGTGACTTGACAATATTCCCATGTCCCGTGAGTGCAGCATGCAGTAGTGGAGTGCGTCCATACTTGTCCTTAGAGTTGAGGTCTTTGACTCCAAAGTCGAGCAGTATCCGAACAATACTTCCGTGGCCACGGTGTGCTGCTCGTGAGAGTAAAGTCATACCTCTACTGTCTTTCCGATTGGGATTAACTCTCCCGGTGTTCAGTAAGAAACTGACAACATCTTCATGCTGAGCATCTGCTGCGTAGACAATGGGTGTAAGCCCAGCATAATCCACGAAATCTGGATCGACCTTGCCGGTAGCAAGAAGCATCTTGATGATATTGAGATGGCCACGTCCCGCTGCATACCCAAGGGCGTTCTTCCACTAAAGGCCCGCATGTCGGGGCGTATCCCTTGCTTGCTGAGCAGGAGGCTGACTATACTCTCGTTACCATTATATGCTGCATGTGCGAGTGGCGATAGCCCACTATTGTCCACTTCGTTCACATCAATCCACCGCGTTGTTCGGAATAAGAAGGGGAAAGACCAAGATTGTCTGAGCAGGAGTTCCAGCACGTCAAATGTCCCATACTCTGCTGCGAGTGATAAGGCCGAACGACCATAGGTGCTCCTATAATTCAGATCGATATCTTTGTCTTGTAGTAGCGTCTGAACGGTACGATGTAATCCCAGCCATAATGCTCGCATCAGAGTGGTTGAGGGAGTGGGCTGATGTATAGATGCTGGCTCGTTATTGAACCCAAGACAGAAGGCTTCACCGCGGCGAATGATGTCCATTATCTGTGAGTGTGTCGTTGGGTCCTCTTCGATACCAGAGGATAAGACATGCTTGCTCCAATTTTTGACAGCATATTCAAGGAAGGGAGTCCTATTGAACTTCATTATAAGGTCCCTTTGGTCTTTTAAGGCCATTTTTGGATCCGTAGAATGGAGAAAACCCACACAAGCCTTCGCCAATATCCATTCTGAGTCATGCGGAATCAACGAAGCTTTCCACGTCAGGTCCGGAATTGGCTCACTTTTACCTTCCTTATACACCAAAAAATCTCTCGCGGTCTCGTGTAGGAGGTATATTCTTGAATCGATGATAGTGATGAAAAGACCACATATTTCCCGGATTGACCGTTTTGTTCGATGCTCTGGCTCGATCTCAAGCTGGTCTTCGGGTGATTTCCGGTCTAATACAGCCACTGCAGTAGCCATATCCGCCACCGTCAGAGGTGTATTTGCGGCAACGACAATATGTAAGATTTTCATCGCCCGATCGGGGTCTGGAGTGCGGCGTAATATCTGATCGTAAGCTTCGTCAAGGGAGCGCGGTAGTCTTCTGATCGCTGCACGTATACTAGTGGGAGTGACCGTCAATATATCGTCTAAGGTACTCATGATGTGATCGATCCACAGATATGTTCGATTTTGAACGGAGGTCAGCTCAGAGAGAAGAAGATTGCGCTCGTCTGCCAGAAGTTGTAGCCTGTCTGCAAGCTCCTCTACTCGAAGCTCTATGACCATATTGATCTCTCCCGCTATCTTCTGTACCTCATCGTTATCTTCTCCACGTAGGTGAATGGCTGGGAAGTTATTCTCTAGAGACTGAAACCTTCTCTGAATAGCGCTATATGGTCGACTGGTGACGAGAAATTTCAATTTCGAAGACGCCGTTGTGTTTTGGTAGAGGTTGGTCAAACATTCGGTCAGTTGTGATTGTTCGTCGCACCCACATTCATCCAAGGCATCCAGAACACAAATAACTTGCTCATCCGGAAGCTCCTCCGCCAGATCGCAAAGAATAGACCACAAGCTCCAGACCGATTGATATATGTGACCAGTCTCACTTTCGAACCTGGATCGGAGACGGTCGGAAAGCAGGCGCGGTATTTGCTCGAAGATCTGATGGAGAATGCAGCATAAAGCATCCACAAGGGATTTCCGATTCTCGAAATCCTCCTTGAAGAAGAAGTAGCAGACCACACTTGTCTCTGAACTAAGCAGAACTTCATTTAAAAGATATCTGGCCAGGACAGATTTTCCACAGCCAGGGTCGGCTGAAACCCAGAGAAGGCCCGGTCCATGGTTTTCTCTCCAATTCTGAAAGAGTTGATGGTTTGTGAACCATTGAAAAGTCCCCTCAACTCTTTGTGGGTTCCTATCCTTAGCATTTAGATAGTTGCAGGTATACAGCTGCTTGAGAACGTTGGCTTTCCACTCTGATGAATGTTCTTCGCGCGGTGTATTATCTATAACAATGTTAATATATTTCAATATCAACGCAGGAGCAATTATTGGGCACATACAGTGAGGCTCCATGTACATCAGGGCTTCTTTCGCTAAGGCTGCAGCTGCGCCTGCAGCATAAGCATGCCAGTCATCGTTTTTGTGAGAGTCACAATAATCGGAAATTCCACGAATGACAACGCATTGGAATTGGTCCATAAGTCCGGCAGCCTCCATCTCACAACACATAGCGCCACCTGACTCCCTTGCTATGCTGTCCCGCTTTGTGCCATCTTTGATGACACGGTTTCCTGACGCTATGATGCCATAGAAGACGCGTGACTCGTGAGGCAGTGTTCGCGGAGCTCGTTTCACGGCCTTAGCTGCGTCACAAGAGACACAGCTTTCCCCGTCCTGAGCGTGGATATAGTCCGCTGGGAACAAGATATCGGTCTCCGGCAGTGGCCTTTGATACTCTGTTAATGTGGGATATTTGCGCAACATATCCGACAGAAATACTGCAATCCGGTTTGCTCGGACTTGGTGGTCTGAGGCCATGTTTGCCATAGCCTTTCTCCACTCAGCAGGCGGAGGACACAGTACACCCTTCCTCTTGAACCCGTTTGTGGTTTCTTTACCCAAATCATATTCGACTACTCCTCCAATAAGACCGTCAGGAGCGCTTACAACCACATCCCCAAGACGAATATCGTTAGCAAGGCTAGGAATGCCACCACCTATGCCCACCAACAAACGAAGCTTGATTGCCGAGAAAGTGCGAATTAGGTGGATGGCGACGGCCGCCGCGGATGCCGTTCCCTGTGACCCCTTTGGGAGTGCCGCGAGCACAACATTGTGCCCACTCAAGGATCCAAGTATGTATATGTTTGGATCTTTTCTGTTTCCCAGAAGCATTCCATGCTCTTCGTCAAGCATGTATCGAGCCGCACTCAGTTCAACCTCCAAGGGGCATATTAATGCGACCGTGTACGCCTCGTTGTTAAGACGCCGTATGGAAGTGCTAGGCATTTTCCATCGGCCTGCCGTCAATGAGTTAGGAAGGAGAGAGTTTCTAGGATCATAAGGCCTAGAACATGCCCAAGGTCAGTATGCGACATATGAAGTTCCCAGTGAGGTGCGGAGAGCAGGGCTCAGCCTCGCGCTGATGACTCGTGCCTTCGTGCACCAATAAACACCGAGATCTTAAGATAGTACCGAAGGTACCATTTGAATATATAATCTCTGGTATGGTATCATGATTCCGCTTGACCTAACGCTGATGTTGTTGATGTAGCGAGAGAAAACGAAGGCCGGACATAGAAGCCCCTCCCCAAACCTTCTTGCTTCCCGAGATGAAGATAATCATTTTAAAAATGGGAGAACCGCGATTGGAGTGTGATGAACAACATTCGTTCGTATTACATCTTCCCAGCGCTTGCCAGGCGGCAAGCCGACGAACTGCAACGAGAGGATCGGCTCCCGCTAGTAGATAGTCGCAACAGAACCAAGTCTGTGCCACTCCAAAGGCGCCGAAACATAATTAATTCTGCGTAGGCTGATTCGAATAATATAGTTAGGACTGAAGAGATTCAAAGTTGTGGTTTTCACGTACTAGTCTTGACCTATCCCAAGTTATCCGAGGGAATATGTATCCACTTCTTATCATCACTTACAGCACATGATGCATTCGCAGCCCTCTATGATCTATCTGGGTTTTAACTTCTCCTACTATCCAAATTGGATATATCATCGTGGCCAAACCAGGTCAAAGTACGTGGAAGTCAACTGGTTGGCGGAGGTGTTGTGAGGAAATAGAGTTCTGGGCGAGGCAGCCCCGTGAAGATGGATTCACCAACCACAACATCCGGCGGCTGGTTGATCCCCCGCGAGTTGTCCCTAATTTCTGCACGATGATGCCACTCCTTATCTCGCACCAATTCCAAAGAGACTCATATGATATGGTCTGCCAGACAAGCGCACTAAATCAGGAGAGTCCTTTCACCAACGCCGACTCGCCCTATCGTTCCACCTCGACTAAGCAACTAACCCAAGTTTGACAAAGCGGACGGGCTGTTGACCGCTAGACGCAAATTCTTTCACGCTGTGTACAAAGACCACCTCTTCTATTTCTGTGTCTCTCCTCCCTCAGTCAGATTGAATTGGAGGCAAATATGCGATTGAATTTCAGTCAACCCCCGACACCGGCGTTGAGTCGGCAGAACACTACGTTCCTTAACAATGCGCATCACTATCGCGCAGGGACCCATCCGCATCTCCTGACGAGTCGGAGCAAGCCCCGAAGGTAAACAATATTGATGGCTCACAAGTTTGAATCTTACTATAACATTATGCTGAATACGCGCCATATCAGATGGCCTCTGGTGTTCCGGTTCATCAAAGGCGCTATCCACGCGGCCATTCTGCTGCCCGTCTTCCTGCACGCCGCATTCACAGCCTTTGTGGTCTATCTCGATATCTATGTCTTTGATACGGTTGGACTACCGAGCAGTATTGTAGGTCCCACTCACATGCATGTTATCGCGCTTTCAGATCTGATCATGCAACCGTAGATCCCATCCTTGTCTATAGTCGTGGGTTTGATGCTCGTTTTCCGCAACCAAACCTCCTACAACCGGTTCTGGGATGGGCGTAATGGAATGAATACAATTTATACGTGCATTCGCAACCTAGTCAGGACCATCGTCACAAACGGCTACAGCACTGCAGGTCCTCCCACTGCCGCGGAGAAAGAGGACATCGAGCGGACGATACGGATCCTCATGTCGATTCCCTTTGCAGTCAAGAACCATCTTCGCGCTGAATGGGGAGCGGCGTGGGCTCTAGGAAATGATGTAGCCGAGAACGGTGTCGCAGCGTTTAACCCCGATTATGCAAGTCTCCTTCCAGCTGGACTGGTGGGCCACGAGGATGAGGGGCTGGGATTACCGTTTCAACTAACCTTCTTCGTGGATGGGTTTATCAAGAGGGGAGTGGAGCGCGGCTGGTTCAACGCTCCTGGGGCAAGTCAAATGCAGGCTCAGTTGAATTCATTGATGGATGCCTATGGCAGAATGGAGACCATCAAGCTGACTCCTATTCCGGTTGCGCACTTGTAAGTCCCTTCATCTTGAACCACCCCTTTACCTCTCCACGCCAGCTCACATGTGAAAGGATCCACCAAAAACAAGTTCTCGCTCTCTTTGGTTGCGTTTTACCCTTCGGTATGGTTGACGATATGGGGTGGTGGACCGTTCCCATGGTCAGCCTAGTCATCTTCACCCTATATGGCATCGAAGGCATCGGCTCGCAATTAGAAGACCCTTTCGGGTACGACCGCAATGACATCAAGATGGATGCCATTGTCGGCGACGCCAAGACCGAAATTGAAGTCGTACTGGCCGAATGGCGCCGACTGATGGCGTCGCTCGAGTCAGGCTCGGTGACCGATAATGGCGATCAGCATCTCGGCAACGGTTTGGTTGTGGATGAGGAGGTTAAGGAGCAGAAATTCATGCCGCCTGATATGTTCCTCAAGCATCGCGCGAGACCATCCGGGCGATAAGTAGCTAGCCAGCTATTTCTGATTGCGATGGTTCCCGGAAACTGGGCGTTGTGGAGATCGAGCAGATCTAGCGTCACTAACAGGGAACTATCACCTTAGACCATCTCGGTTACAAGAGATCGACGCCCTATCAGCCTGTCAAGCATGCGAGTGATAACCTAGGAGGATAATTTCATCCTTGCGATCGTCAGGGGATATCTCCATCGAGTAATTCGGATCATTGCTGGACCAATCCGACATCGTCGACCTATCAAGTCTATAGTTTCTTTTTTTGTATTTTCCGAAATAGCTCCACTTTCTGTGCATGCCCTCAATATCATGAACATGAAAATGAACCATACATATAAAAGCCACCACGAGACCCCTCAAATACCAAACAACAAAAATTCATCATCAACTAAACAATCCCAAACCACCTTATCCACAAATCTTAAAACTCCCATCAAAATGAACCTCCTCCCCCTCCTCCTCACCCTCACCACCTTCCTCCTCCTCCCCCTCACAACAACAGCCTTCACCTCAACCTTCCAAAACTGCCAAAATCTCAACCGCCTCAACCAAACCGTCCACCGCGTCCACCCTCTCCTGGAAAGATTCTCCTCTGTGCACGCCTCCAAATCCCAATCAGCCGTCACCACAACCACCACCCTCGCCAACGGAACCACCATCACAGTCACAAACACTACCTCCTCCGCTGCAGTCGAGAGGATCGAAGGCGTTAGGGCTCTTCTTCTCTCCTCCCAGGAGAAGATCTATGGCCGGTTGAGTAACTGCTCGAGTGATGCGGTGGTAGCGCCCCGGAATATGCTGGTGAAGGGCAGCGTGAAGCGAGATGACGACGACGAGGACGATGAATCTTGCACTTTGACTGATGTTTTGGATCAGTTGGTGGATACGTTGGAGTGTGTGTTGAGCTTTGCGACGGGATTGTTGGAGACGATTCTTGATGGGGTTTTTGATTTGTTGAAGGATGTTATTGAGGGGGTGGAGAAGTTGTTGTAGTGTGTTTTATCATGTTTTTGGATAGGGGGTTAGAGGGGAGTTGGGAGCGGATCTTTAAACTGTATAATTGATTATAGGAGGAGGGCTTCGACGCTTATCAGGGAAATGATCCTTTGCTGGATCGTGTCGTGTTGCAAAATACCCATTTATATACTTGATATACTTGATATACTCGTCGAGTATAGTCATCAATTTACTTAATGAATTCTGTCACCGTTAGCCTGAGGATGGGTTGTAGAATTGCATTAAAGTATATGTACATGATTGTGTCAATCATAACGGTGCTTCTAATGTAAGCACCCCGTCCAATATTGAATCCGGGTTCGCGTACTCAAGCACCTGCGACACGGCCTGCAGGTCACTCCCGTATTGCAGGCTTCTATCCTCTTCGGGTTTGGCCACGATGATCCGATGTCGAAAGACCTTTCTGGCTGCTAGTGCTACGATTGAGGGCGTGAGGAAGTCGATGCCGTGTAATACGGCGAGGAGTCTGTTGCAATTAGTGCTTTGCTTTAGCATACAGGGAATGAATAGGATGATCTCACTTTGAAAATGACTTGAAATAGAGGTTTGACCGCGTTGATATTCCCCCAGCTACGGCGCGACTGAGCCGAAGGAACACGACTATGTCTTGTTGGTACCGGGCTATTTCGGCGCCCATGCTGACCGTGGTGCTTAGTTGTTGTAGTTGTTCAAGGAGCTGGTTGTTATGTTCTTGTTAGTGGGATTTGGTTCGATGACCAAGGTAGGGGGGGAGACGAACCGTGATATCTACATGAGGATGTCCTTTCTTCGTTTGAGCTTCTGGCTTGTGGATAACGGATGATGCGGACAGCTGGCCATCGGAGAGCCAGTCGTTGTTTTCTTCGAGGTAGACGTAGCCGTCTTCTGTGTCGTGAAAATGAGAGATGAACAGGTAGTCGTTCTAAGTGGGGTCAGTTCACTGAGTGATGGAAATATACCGGTGGCAGACATACTAGATGAGAGTTTAATTGTGGGGTTTCATCGCGCACTATAAGAGGTAGGAACAGAAAATAGGTTGGGGCTTTCAAGATTCCTGCCGGTGTGGTGAGTTGCTTCGAGTGCATTAACTGTATGAACCAGTCATTATCACATTCTGTTTTGGATGTAATTGTGTTTACCTCGAGAGCTTCGCGCTGGATATTGTCGTCCACATAGTTGAAGTGCTTAGCTATTACAACATTGACGACTTCCTGCTTGTGCTCGATAGGGGCTGACTTGAGGCGTCCTTTATGATCTCGAAGGTCATGATATGAGGATATCACACCCGCCTTATCTTATTAGCCTAGCAATAAAGTGGACCAAAACAGTCGAATTGACATACCGACTCAGTGGTCATTCGTGAGCGCGAAGGCCGAGCATAACTGCTCCTGTAAAGACCGGGAGGAAGTAACTCAGCACGAAAATCTTCTAAAGACGTAGCACTAGAGCAATCAAGAATGCTATAAGAGAGACCAAATGTATTTGTGCATATCTAAACAAGACATCAGTAAAATCGTAGATCACATCACGGGATTTTGAATTACCAGGGCGAGCTCCTTTGCGACGTCATGAATATTGGCGTCATTTGTGTCAATGCGACAGTGTTGGTGTGCCGCAAGACAAAGAAAGAGAGCTACTTCAAGATCAGATAATTCTGGAGCGAGTCTTGAGATTTCTGAGCCATCCTCCATGATAGTACTCTCGGGCAATTGACAGTCATGGTGGCAGCTGGGATAGTCCATGAATAATTACCCGCGCGATACATGGTCCAGCCACCTCAGGCACTATATCCCAATGCGGTTAGTGCCGGAGACCCGTCCGCATGTGAGCTCCAGGAGCTTCCCGATAGACAACAACATCCGGCTGGAGGGTCTTATCCCAGCACTATCTCCATCGGATCTGTATCGCTTCCCATCTATACATGACATTGCTCGGTGTCAATGGCGCCGTCAAATCCTCTGGCCAATTGGGAGAGACTAGGAGATAGCTTCTACCGGAAGGTCCCCATATACGATGCCATCTTCGACGATGATGTCGAATTAGAGAACTACATCATCGCTGGCGCTCCCTACGGAGGGGCTATTGGTATGTGCAATGGTTACAATATTATCTGTTTCTAAACATGCTGATATATTTCCAGCGCTGCACCGCGATGAGAGCAAACCGTACAGGTTCCGTGATGCTCAGACCGCCAAGTCGAGCATTGACATTTACTCATGCTCGGGGAAGCACATCAATCGAATCAATGTCAGTCAGGTATTGACTCCACGTAGGCACGTTCTAACGTTTGTAGTGGGAATACGGCACGATTCGCGGTCTCGGCTGGTCCGACAAGGAAGAACTCCTGGTGATCACGGAAGACGGCACTGTCAGACGCTATTTTGGCCTACACGGCGACTTCACCTCATTTTCTCTGGGAAATGTAACACTCCTTTCCACGTGCTGCTCTGCTGAAACTGACACCCGCTTAGGGAGCTGAAGACTACGGTGTGAGGGCTTGCCGATTCTGGACCTCCGGCTTTGTTGCCCTGCTCTCTAACAACCAACTGGTTGCTGTGTCGAATTACGACGAGCCGCGACCTAGGCTCCTGGCTCCTTGTCCGGAAGGAGAAGTCTCGTCGTGGTCACTGATACCTCCGGCTTATACGCTGTCTCGCTCAGTTGAAGTTCTACTTGCCGTTGACAAGACAGTCTACTTGGTCGACCCCACGGAAGCCGAAGACAAAGTCCTTCAAAATGGGCCGTTCAAGCATGCAAGCGTGTCGCCAACCGGAAGATTCGTTGCTCTAATCACCGCTGAGGGCAAGGTATGGGTAGTCAGCAGTGACTTCCAAAGCAAATACAGCGAATATGACCCAGAATCGCGAGTCACTCCTCGGACAGTCGACTGGTGCGGAGATGATGCCGTTGTCATCGCATGGGAAGACGAGGTACATCTCATCGGGCCTAATGGCGTTGCGGCGAGATATTACTATGACGGCACTGTCCATGTCGTGCCTGAGTTTGACGGTGTGCGTTTAATTACCAACGACACCTGCGAGTTCTTGCACAAAGTTGTTGGTAAGTAATCCTCGTTTAGTCTAGGAACACACATCTGATGGTCTGCAAGATGTCACCGAGGCGATCTTCCGGCTCGGATCTACGTCACCCGCCTCAGTCCTCCTGGACTCTATAGACCTTCTGGAGAAGAAGTCGCCCAAAGCCGACGAGAACATCCAACGTATCCGGCCAAGTTTGCCCGAGGCGGTTGACACTTGTGTCAAAGCTGCTGGTCATGAGTTTGACACATATTGGCAGAAGCGCTTGTTAAAGGCAGCGTCGTTCGGAAAGTCTGTTCTTGACTTGTACAACAGCGATGAATTTGTCGAAATGACTGAGAAACTCCGGGTGCTGAAAGCAGTGCGAGACTACCAGATAGGACTGCCGCTTTCCTATGAGCAATACATGCGCCTTACTCCTGAAAGGCTCATTGAGCGGTTGGTAAACAGGCATGAATACCTGCTTGCGATCCGCATTTCGGAATATCTTGAGCTTCCTGCCGATAGGATATACGTTCATTGGGCAAGCCAGAAGGTCAAAGTATCCACAGTGGACGATGATGCCCTCTGCAAGCTCATTGTCCAGCGACTGGAAGGCAAACCAGGCATATCCTTTGAATTGATCGCGCAAACAGCTTACGATGAAGGACGTGCTCACTTGGCGACTCAGCTGCTGAACCACGAACCAAGAGCTGGGAAGCAAGTGCCCTTGCTCTTGGACATGGAAGAAGACGAGATTGCCTTGGATAAGGCCATCGAAAGTGGAGACGTTGATCTAGTGAACTACGTCCTTCTGCATCTTAAGACTAAACTACCGCTTGCCAGTTTCTTCAGAACGATAAACACACGCCCTATGGCGTCTGCCCTTGTGGAGACGACTGCCAGAGGACAGGACACCGAGTTGTTGAAGGACCTCTTCTACCAAGATGATCGGCCTATTGATGGCTCCAATGTCCTTCTCTCCGAGGCGTTGGACGCAACGGACCTGCCGCGCAAGACCGAAAAGCTCCAGCTCGCATCACGTCTACTGTCAGACTCAAAAGATCCTTCTGTGGTGTTACAGCAGAAACTACTAAACGAAGCATCCCAGTTGCTGAAGGTCCAGGAGGCCCTCGACAAGGACCTTGCGGATCGTTCAGAGTTCCTTGGCTTAAGCTTGAATGAGACAATCTACAGACTGATAAGATCAGGCTACGGAAAAAGAGCACAGAAGATACAGAGCGAGTTCAGGATGCCAGAGAAAACTTTCTGGTGGTTGAGATTAAGGGCCTTGGTAGCTAAGCGTGACTGGGGTGAGCTGGAAGAAATCGGGAAAAACAAAAAGTCCCCGATTGGATGGGAGGTAAGTCGGCCAACAACCCCAGAATATGCGCCCGCATGCTCACGGATAAATAACAGCCATTTTATAACGAGGTTTTGGGAGCTGGAAATACAAAGCTCGCTTCGTTATTTGTTCCCAAATGCACCAATTTGCCGGCTGAGGACAAGATGGAAATGTGGGTGAAATGCGGCATGATTGCGAAAGCCGGCGAAGAAGCCTTCAGGGCAAAGAATGTCAACGCCCTTGAGCTCCTCCAGGCGAGGGCTTCAGGACCAGCCGCCGTTGAGATCGAACGGATGATCAACCAGCTTAGACCGCGGAAGTAGATAGCTGGCGCAACCATGGCGGTATTTCCTTGGCAAGATAAACGTCCACGCATCAGGTGATATCATCGTCCACGTCAATGCCTTCGTGTTCCTCCACAACGGGAGCCTGAGTGACAGGGGCCGGCTTCGAACGTTTCGCTGGCTTAGAAGCCGCAGCATCGTCCATCATGGCATCGTCCATGTTATCGTCAGCCTCGTTGAGGGCTTCGAACATTGACTTCGTTTTACGGTTCAGATCCTCCCATTCAGCCTAGACACTCATTTCGTCAGAGATATTGACCAATCATGATGAAAAGTCTGGCGTCCTTACCCTACGAGCCTTGACGGATTTGGCGCGGCCCTCACTTTTAACGACCTTCTTCTCCAGCTGGTCCATCACGGCCTCTGCTCTTTCAACACCCTTTTGTTGTCTCAAGCGCTGCGCTCTAGTTTTAGCTTTGCCTTTTGACGATTTCTTCGAAACGCCTGCATTAGCGCGTTCCGATAGGATCGAATCCCGCTGTACTGTAGTTTCTTCGGCCCGCGGAAGAGATGTGATTGACTTGTCGACATCGAGACTGGGGGAAGCTGCCCGCCTCGCAGCGCGGGAATGTTTTGACTGGGCTAGACAGGGGCATTATGTTAGCATTGAACATGCATTTCTGAAGCAATAATCCTGTAGGAATAGCTGTACTCACGCCTAGATTTCGCCATGATTGATGCAGGGGAAATTTAGATTGGTATTTTCCTGCATGCCCGCAGGTGAACAATTTGTTGTGGAGCCGGGCATTATCGATAAAACCTTTCCGGGTGGCGGAAGACACCTGGAGCGCACTCGGCCGCTGCTTATTCTGCGACGCAACACTGGCTGCTCAAGTCGATCCAGTCGTCACTTCGCCAGACGTGGTCGTCGCCTCTTAACTGCTCTGCTAAGTGATGTCAATGTCCTCGTCCCTATGCCGTGGACTTTGCCTCCTTTTCATCAGCCATGAATGCTCGCAGAGAGGGGATTAACTTCCTCACTCCGAATCCCTTCAACGTGCAGCGCAGCAACTATGAAACAGTACTGCAGCAACTGCAGGGCAATCCATCCTTAGTTGCCTCTATATTAGTGACGCTCATCACTCTGTATTTTACCATCAGCTATTGGGGTCCAGCTTCGTTGTCGGTGGCTCAGATAGCCTGGAATTTACTAGTCCATTTGACACCTTCTCGACTGATTGCCGCCCTGGATTCCCAGACACGGAATTCCGATACGACCGACGAGAACCCTCTTTCGATGACCTTTGAGGCCAAAAGTGAAGCGATGCAACGGATACTTGGCCTTGACGATACCTCCTTCTCCTCCCTCTTCCCTCGCGCTCCGGCTTTCTCGAGTTTCGGGACCTCGCTCTTAAGCAGCAAGAACAACGTACCGCCAGGGCTCGGAAACTGGGATAATTCGTGTTATCAGAATAGCATCATACAAGGACTGGCATCTCTCCAGTCGTTGGAGAAGTTTCTGGATCAGAATGTTGAGCAGCTAGGAGAGAAAGCCCTTATGTCCACGCATCAAGCTTTGAAGGATATCATAGAGCGACTCAATAGCGCAGACAGCAATGTCCAACGTCTGTGGACCCCGGCGGATCTCAAATCGATGAGCAGCTGGCAGCAGCAGGATGCACAGGAGTACTTCTCGAAGATTGTTGATCAGTTGGATCTGGAAGTCCAGCAGGCGACTCGGCGACACACGCGCAACTTGGGCCTGAAGATGGCAGGACCGCAGGAACATGTGATTGGGTCTGGTTCGTCACAGGAGCTACAAGAAAACAGTGGGGCGGAGTCACGGTCAACTGGAAACCAGGTTTTTCGGAACCCGTTGGAAGGTCTTCTTGCGCAAAGAGTGGGCTGCATCCAGTGTGGTTGGACCGAAGGGCTCTCGCTCATTCCCTTCAACTGCTTGACTGTCCCGCTCGGTCCAAAGTTCGAGTACGACATCCGAGAGTGTCTCCATCATTACATGCATTTGGAGCCCATTGAGGGAGTGGAATGCGCAAAGTGCACTTTGTTGCGGGTACAGTCTCAGCTATTGAACCTGCTGAAGCAAATCAGCGATGATGAGGAGACTCCGAGTGCTACTCCGGAATCACCAAAAATATCAGATGCGCTTCGAAGCTCCGCACAGGAACGCTTACAGGCCGTTGAGCAGGCGTTGGGAGAGGAGGACTTTGCAGAGAAGACGCTCTCTCAGAAATGCCATATTCCCGGAAAAAATCGCGTGTCGACGACTAAGTCAAGACAGGCCGTGGTTGCCAGGCCCCCACAGTGCCTAGTTATTCACATCAATCGCAGCATGTTTGATGAAACTACAGGAATGCTCCGGAAGAATTACGCGGCCGTCAAGTTTCCCAATGCCCTCAACTTGAACCCATGGTGCTTAGGCGGAGTTTCTAAAAATGGGGAACCAAATCTTGAAGCCTGGGAGACCAATCCCAGCGTATCCATGCTCTCGCATGCAGGAAGAGGCACAACTGCAGGCGGTCACTATCAGTTGCGTGCTGTGATCACTCATTACGGCCGTCATGAGAATGGCCATTACATATGTTACAGAAAATATCCAACCGACAGTTTTCCGGCCCACGTCCCGGACGCAATTATCGAGGCAGATGGAGACAAGGAGAGAGACGAGCGTTGGTACAGGCTAAGCGACGAAGACGTGCAGATGGTCAGCGAAGCGAGCGTCATGTCTCAGGGCGGTGCCTTCATGCTCTTCTACGAGGCAGTTGACGGCTACTCCCCGGAGGCTGCAGAGGACGTGGATTCTGGCTTGGCGGAAGAGGAGGGTTCAGCGCCTTCTTCTAGCTGCACACCATCGGAGACCATGTCCACAACATCTGCTGCCACAGGAGACTCCACGTCCGATGTATCGCAAGCGACCAGCGTCTCAACGGCGTTAAATGTTGAACCTCGGTCTGAGAAGTCCCTGCTCACGTCCGACGTTGACTGAACCGTTTGTGACTCGATTACCCAACCTTGCTCTGCCCGATTGTGTATATCAGCATTATATGATACCCCGAGTACGACTCTTTAGAAAGCGTTTATCCACATGTTCTTGACTGTTTGCTCTACGTTTTGCTCTGGAATAATCGACGAGACGTGAACACGGCTTTGTATAACACTGTATGTACTTGATATCTGATTATCGCTTTATAGCTAAAGTACACTATTTTTGGCACTCCATAACCGATCCTGTATAATCCCAAGAAGCATGCCATATGTCCCAACACCCTGTCCCAGGTAGTAAATAACACCAAGTAACCAGGATTAATCACATACCCAACGCCCGCTGAAATATCAATCCAACCATCCCATATCCCCAACTAAGCAAACCAAAAAAGACAATCAAAACACCCCGGCCCTAGTCATAACATCATGGAACTGCTCCAACGTAACCCCAGCATGCACTCCGGCCCCACCATTCGCCTCCAAAATCATATCCTTCAACAATTCATCCCCAAGATCATCCTCCTTCAACTCGCGCGCAATCCTCTTCAAATGGTTAAACGTAATCAATCTCCCCGACCCCCTCGTAAATAACCGATACGCCGCATCCACCTCCGCCGCCATCGCATCATCAGACCTAGATCGTAGCTTCGCTGCCGCGACAGCCAGAAACGGCTCGTACAGCACGTACCCGGTATCCGTGGGGTCAACGGCCGAGATGATGGAGTGGAGTTCTTCGCTGTCGGTGGGGTCGAGACCGAGGGCTCTATTGTTGCACTGAGTTAAAGATCCTTTCGTCGCAAGTGGATGTCTAGGGAAGAGAAGCCGTACACCAAAGCCTTGCGCACATCACCGCGTGGAATCACGCCTTCCTTTTGATCTGCGAATTCCTCGACGGTCTCGGAGAAGAGGTGGAATACTTCTTTGATTTCGTTCTCTTCCGATGCGCTGATGTCGTTCTCTTTAGCGAGTTTGGATTGGCGTGCGCGTTTGGGCGCGGGGCCGCTGCTTGGGGCGCTGCGCTTTTTGGGGGGCTGGGAGTAGTGGTGGTGGTTAGCGCATTGAGAGAGAGTATGTACATGCGATAAGCACAATGGTGACTTACCATGGTACCGTTTGGTTATGTATGCTCTTTGGTAGTGTGTAGGTAGATGTTAAGCTGTCGCAAACTGCGATGATGTCAAGGGAAAGGGTGGTTGGAGATAAGGCGCGGCGGCGGATGAGCCATGGACATTTGGTAGGCTGGTAAGGATCGGGATTTGCCGATTTACATCGCACTGCCGTTGGGAGTCCGGATGGGGATGTCGATGACTCCGAGGAAGATGAGGTGAGAAGAAGATGGGTTGCTTCCATTGTCTTCGATTGCAGTTAATCTCGTGATGGCCGGCGGGCTGCTGACGTAACCCCGCGATGCCTGGAGGTTCTTCTTGTTACTTCTTCAGCTGCGTTTGCGCCGGCGAGGATTACATTTCCCAGGCATTTCGGAGTTGCGATTCAGTCTTCCTGGAGCTTTCTCATACTTCGCAGCTTTGATTTGAAGTCCTCTGTGTCAGCAGCCGTCATCATGGATGTCGAGCTGTATGTCTATGACCTATCCAAGGTGATTCCCATAGCTTCACGTGTACATGTTTAGTCAAGGAGTCATGGGCTAATGCGGAACAGGGTCTTGCGCGAATGGTGAGACACGCATTGGTTGTGGCAGAGTCGCCTCGTGTCTAACTTCGTCTAGTATTCACTGGCCCTGACGGGAACGCAAATCGATGCCATCTACCACACATCGTTGGTGCTGAACGGTGTCGAGTATTACTTTGGCCAGGGCATCCAAACGGCCGTCCCCGGCAGTACTCATCATGGACAGCCCATGGAGAAGCTGCATCTTGGCAAGACCGAGCTCCCCATGGATGTGATCGAAGAATACATCCAGTCGCTTGCGGAAATCTACACCCCTGAGGTAAGAGCCCGTATCCCCAGCCCGGTCATCTCTCTAACCCGGCCGTCCAGTCCTACGACCTCTTCTTGCACAATTGCAACAACTTCACACAGGATTTGGCCATGTTTGCTCTCGGCAAAGGTATCCCTGAGCATATTCAAAACCTGCCGCAGACCTTCCTGAGCACCCCTTTTGGGCAAATGATGAAGCCCCAGATCGAAATGGCCCTGCGCGGTGTAACCCAAGGCACTGGCGCTGGCACTGGCACAGTCGGCACTCAAACGCCCTCCACCAGCGCACCAACCGCCCCTGCGCAACCTGCCCCCGTTACTCAAGGTTCTGTGCGCATCGCAAGCAACCTCGCCCAGCTCGAGCACCACCTAGCTGCCGCCGCCGACTCATGCGCCGTCATCTTCTTCACCTCGGCCACCTGTCCGCCCTGCAAAATGGTCTACCCGACGTACGACGAACTCGCCGAGGAAGCAGGCGCCAAAGCCACCCTCATCAAAGTCGACATCAGTACTGCCATGGATGTCAGCATGAAATACAGCGTCCGAGCAACCCCAACCTTCATGACCTTCCTGAAGGGCCAGAAGCTCGATGAATGGTCCGGCGCCAACCCAGCCCAACTACGAGGCAACGTCCGTCTCCTTCTGGAAATGGCCCATCCTCCCCATCGTCACCAGCAACTCCGTCTCCCCAGCCTCCAACGCCCCATCTCTAACTATGTCACCTACAAGAAAGTACCCCCTCTTGACAAGCTCGTCCAGAAACTCAGCCCTCACCACGAAGACCCCCGCCTCCTCTCCATGATCACCTACCTGAAACACCGCACCTCCTCTTCCACCCCAGCAGCAGACACCCCCTTACCCCAAGACCTCCCAACCTTCGCCACCTATCTACAAAGCACCTACGGCTCTCTAGTTCTAGACCACCTATTCGCTCTCGTCGACCTCACCCGCCTGCTCTTCCTCGACCCCCGCGTATCCAGCTACTTTGCCGAAGAGCCCGACCACAAGACCCTCCTCACCCTCTTATCCCCATCTGCTGGCCTCTCCAAATGCCCTTACAACCTCCGCATCGTTATGCTCCAACTCTGCTGCACCCTCTTCTCCACCCCTCTCTACCGCGACCAACTCACTACCTCCTCCTCTTCTCTCCTCCAAACCCTCCTCCACCTCACCACCTCCTCCCTCCTCGACTCCCACACTAACCTCCGCGTGGTCGCCGCCTCCCTCGCCTACAACCTCGCCGCGCTTAACCACAACGCCCGCTTCGCCGGCCACACCGACCCGCTATCCGAGGAATCCCAGGTCGAGCTGACTGCGTCGCTCGTGGAAGCTATCACCCAGGAAGAAGAGAGCCAGGAGGCTCTCCACGGGCTTCTCTTCGCTCTGGGACTGCTCGTCTACGAAGCTAGTCCGGACAGCGCGGTCGTGGATCTCTGCAATGCCATGGGGATTGCAGAGACGATAGTCGCGAAGAAGAATGTTCCGAGTGTAGCGAAGGAGCCGTTGATCAAGGAGGTGGGAGAGGAGTTATTGGCGAAGGGGCTGTAGAATACCTACCACGTAACTAATACTCAGGTTGATTTTTCCTATACATGGCTTAGATGGGTTAGTTGGATAATCACTTAATAGATGATGTACTGTATTACTTACACTACTTGAACCGATTTATTCCTTCGTCTTTATCTCTACCTAGCACTGTTAGTTTACGTACCTTACATTCAATCTCCTTCTACGACTATATCACGCATATTCTACCGGTATCCTAATCCATACACATCCTCCAAACGACACAAGTATATCCCTCATCTCATCTCATCTCATCTCATCCTCTCTCATATCATTCCAAATCTCTAAACCCCTCAGCAAAGTGAAACAAAACCCCTCACTCATCACCGATAGGATAGACTACAATCAATAATTGCCTGACATCAGCACCACCACCACCACAAAACCGAGGGGGTAACGGCATAGAAATCAATAGTTTCCTTCCATCAACAGTGTCTCGTGATGACTGACTGACACTTTCATTCAGCACAGATCACCAACCGACCATAGTCTTCATAAGTACCTTACATGAAAAAAACAAAGCATCCAACACTACTAATGTCTGGCACTAGTACCATGAAACGATAGTAAATAGGTACCAATTGTGTGGTTAGGTGCTGTAGATGGTGGCTGGCTGGCGGGCTGATGGCAGTAAAAAAGGAATTATACTGCTACTACTGCATGTGCTGCCTAGCTTTGCTTTTGTTTTTGTCTGCTCTAAGTACAGCGGGGGATATGTAGTACTCAGCTGTTACAGGAGTCGCTAGTTACTAGTCTCTCTCTCTTCTACACTAGGATGTCGAACTAATGGGAGTTGCGTCGGATATAGCCGTGCAGGTACTTGTGTCATCTGTTCAGGTGGGATTGTGGGTCAGATAGTTTGGTAGTCATTACAGTTAGGATGGTATAGGATGGGATCTATTATAGTAGGATAGAATTATTGTGTTATCAGACCACTTCATTTTCGGTGGTTATTGTTCATTGATTCGTTCATTCACATGATGTGAATGTAGTTAAGTATTACCATACTAAATAGGAAATAGGAAGATAATCAAGTAGTGAAACAAAGGCCATCGCTGCATGAATTAATGGGGTATGTCGCTGAGCTATGCAATATGCAATCCATCTAAAGTAACGCGGGAGCTGTTCTGTGTAACACGCTCGGGGTATGAGAATGAAGGGGAAAAACGAAACAAGGAAGCGCCAGGAAACAACATGATGACATACAAGACGGGGTATCTGAACATCCGACGCTGATAACAAAAAGAAAAGTGACAAAAGAAAGGGGCAATAATTAGATCGGAAATCGCGAGTAAAGAAGAAAAAGCAAAACCACTGACGAAACCCAGCTGAGGGGGAATCTGGGTCTGGTATCCCGAAATGTTGCTAAATCCATGACCACCAACACCGACGCGACAACGCATGAAACGTAACAATAATTAAGAGAGTAAAGAAACCCGGTTGACAAGAGGGGAAAGAAAAGAAACCGGGGGGACAAAGAACCACAAGCAAGGAAAGACACAGTGCGCAACGTGAAGCGAGTATCCAAGCGCGTGCCATGACCCTTTGGGCCAGCATGATCGGAGTGAGTCACCATCCGTAGGGAAGGGAATGCGATCAGAGCGTGCCCTGACAATGGCGGTGAGGTTGTGAAGAATGATAGGCAGCAGAGGGCCCTGTCCAGCGTGCAGCAGCAGCAGCAGCCAGAGAGGGGAATGTTCCCCAATTTCCATCAAATGCGCCGGCTGCGACAGGGAAATTAGGTAATCAGGCAGCCAAGCTCGGGCACCAAATCAGAGGCCGCGAAGACGCAACTCCGGCCTGCCAATTCCGCCCGGCTACGGCGCCTACCAACTATCTCTCCTCGCTTCGTCTCCCACTCCTTCGTCGCACGTGCACCCTCTGTCGTCATATTCCCCCGGTCCCATGCCCGATCATGCTAATTCATGGCCCTGTTCTTGAAAGTCCGAGCCTTGTGATGTCTCGACCTCACAAGCATCAGTGCCAGAAGTGTGTCATTGTGGCGGGGACCTTGACTGATTGCTTTTTGCGGCAACCACTCAGATCGGGGGCTTCCCAAAAAGGGGAATAAGAAGGATAAGATAGTTGAAAGAAGAAAAAAGTAAAAAAAAGAAAGCAACCAGATAGACGTGTTGGTCGCATTTCTGGACAGCTGAGCTGGAGACAGATCGGCGTCGATCATTCGACAACCCTAATCTCCGGCTAAATCGGACCAAAATGTTGGCGTGGGGTGACGAAGTCGTGGGGTATCATGACATGCGCAAGTAGGTGGTTTGGCGTATTGATGTTACAACGAAGGGAAAAAGTAAAGAGAAGATGACACCCTTCTCGGTGTCTCTTAGGCGCGGCAGACGGTGGCTTTCGAAGCTGATGCGGTCCGCCGCTTCCTCTCGGGGATGGCCTTGCGCTTCTTGCGCTTTGCGTTCTCGCGCTCTGCCGCTGCCATCTGTGCCACCCGCATGGCCTGCTGTGCTCTCGCATGGGCCTGCACCTGAGCAAGGAAACGCGCGCGCTGCGCTTCTTCTTCCGCTGCGGCGCGAATCATCTGGATCTGCTGCTCGGTGGTCAGGTCAACGTCTCCCATGGTCGGGTCCTGCGCGGCGGATTCTTCGTCGATCGCACTCTCGCAGGGGGATCCAGAGCCGATGGGGAGGAGATCTTCGTCGGAAAGGTAGGCGCTGGCACTGGAGCCCTCTGAGTCTGCACTCAGCAGAGAAGGGCGGTTGGGCCAAGATGGGAATGCGCACGAGTTGTTCATCTCATAGCCGCTAGAAAAGGAGCACTTGCGAGGAGTGATGTCGAGCAAGGAATCAGTGGGAGAAGGTGGTGGGGGAGGCGGCATCGAAGTAGGTGAGCAAGAGCTGCCGAAGCTGAAACTGAAGGAGACATTCTGGGTGCTAGTGGTGGCTTCGCTCAGAGAGGAGCGAACACTAGACTGGTTCTGACTCCAGGGAAGAAAGGGATACATGGTGAGAAGAGGTGTTATCAGTAGTAGTAAGTGGTGGTAGTAGGTGTAGTAGGTGATAGTAATGGGAGTGAATCTCGGTGTTGTCCAGAGCGATGCAGGAAGTATAAGTAGTATGACTACTAGTACTAGCTCTGTGACAGTAGTAGTTTGATGAGTGGAGGTGAAGAAGATCGACACGGTCTGGGGAGGTCAAGACCCAAGAGATGAGAGAGGAGGAGTGGGAAGTCAGATAAATAAATAAGCTTGGAGAGGAGTATCTGGGGATTGACGCTGATCAAGGAACACTCCACCGGTGGATCAAATGGCGGAGAGAGGAAAATGAGGTGAATGTATAAATGGAAGAAGGGCCAGATCGATCGGGGGAGGCGTCTGGACTCCCTTGCATCTCCCAACAGATAAGGCGTCGTGGAGAACGAAGAAGGAGGTGTGGAGTGGGGGGTTGGCAGCAAATCCGATTTTTTTCCCTCTTCGGATTTATTTAATTCGATTTATTCAATTTTCTGAAAATCAGAAAATCAAAAAATCGAAAATCGAATTTCTTTTTTTGTGGAAGTAAGAAATTCCCTTGTTTGGGTTGAGCGCGTCGCCCCACTGGGGAATTACCAGTCACCAGCCCGACAAAGCGGCCAGAAATCACTTGGAATTTTCCGCAATGCTGGCCTGAAAGCAAAGCATCCACTGGTAATCCTGCGTGTCAAGCGCGGCGATCAGGCGGAAGGGGCGTTCCGGTCGCTGTACGATGAATGAAGCAGCAATCAAAGTGGTTGGACACGAGAGAGCAAGTACTACTACCACAGGAGTATAGTAGTAGTGGTGGTGGTAGGTAGGTAGGTAGGTAAACAAGCTGATGTGTATGTGTGGAAAATGTGTGGAGGTATGTTGATGATGTCGGTGATGTCGCGGCGGTATGTCAATCACAGTAGAAAGTACCAAGTGGCTTAGTACTAGTATTGTTTACTGTGATCAGTAGTCGGTAGTAGATAGTAGTAGTAGTGGTGAATGGTACTATTGTCAAAAGTGATAGATGTTCGAGTTGATCAGTCCAGTGCGATGTAGCAACGAACTCCTGAAACCCATCATCGGACCAGGGACTAAAGGTACATATTTATCTATTATTATGATTTATTCCCATCGGGTGGATTCGACCCTAATCTGACAGCCAGACCCCCGGTCCAGGGCGTGGATCTATCGGCTTTCTTTTGTTCTTCCATTTTAATTTGTTTTCTGGGCGGATTTGCTCGCTCCTCCGGTCCGCGGCCCGGGGAGCTTCGGATGGGGGGCCAGAAAAGGGAAGAAGGGGAAAAAGGGTAAAGGAACTGGCGTGGGGATGGATCAAGTGTCAAAGAATGAGTCAACTTAATCCACTGCTCCCTCCGATTTCTCCCACAACTCCGGACTTCCCATCAGTGGCACCTCCGTAACTGATTCTTTGGTTCGTCCGACCCCAGATTTATTGGCATCTTGCCAAGTGCAGAATAACACCAGAGTAGAGAATATACAACTGGTGCAGTGTACGGAGTAGTTGCTACATTGTAGATACTTGCATTAACAATATCATAATCTTAGTAGAATTAGTAGTAGTATTACTGTAACTAGTAGTCTAAGGCTGACATGATACGGGTCCGGTAAATATTCCCCCATACCCGACCGAGGTGACTGACTGACAGACTGACAGTGGGGGCTCATCATTCATCCATCCTTCTATTTGGTGTTGTTTTTCGGCGGCTGACGATATTAATTTAAATGAGAAACATCGCCTCAATTGTGAATTACTCCGTCTGCCCCCAATATTGATTATTATTTTTCGGGCGGATGTTTCATACTTCCAACCTGGCAGGCAGGCTGTACACCGTAAGATAATCAACTAAATGATTATTCACAACCCCGCCCTGCTTGCTTGCTGTCTCCTCTGCTACGTAAACACCACCAGGAGTAAGTCAAGTACGGAATACAGTAGCCGACACGAAAATCAAGAAAAAAACGCTTTGATCCGCGATATCCTCAGCACAATGCGACAGGCGGTGTTGGGTTCTCGTGCATCTCGCAACGGGTTCTTGCGGTCTGTGTAGTTTACCAGGTATCAGCCATCTGTCGGTCAGTCCAACGATTCATTCAGACCAATCCCCCCTTCCCCTCCCTGCAGCCAATGTACAGCATCATCATCACCACAACCCCTAATTCCGCGACCGAATCAGCACGCTCTGACCTCACCGCTTCAGTCTGTTGTTTGGCATCTTCGCAGCAACTAACACCACAGCATGCTTCCGATGGATGTCGACATACATCCGCCCGTCTGTATGAGTATGCAAGTATGTATATACATCTGGCGATAACGGTAGTAGGCATGTACTATGTGGGTAAAAAGGAAAAATAGAATAATAATTACTAGTTAGCATCGGCACTGCTTGGGGTCCAAGTGACTCAGATGGTTTCAAATGCGTTTAGGCTTTTTGCATCTCGCGTTGGTTTTACAACTCATCCCATCCCTCCCCTCCCCTCCCCTTCAACTCCCTTCTAACATGGGTTCTTTCTTGGGGGTAGTGGTGGTGGTGGTCTGGCGGTCAGGCAGGCAAACACCCGGGCGGGCGCCTCAGAAATTGGCTGAGACGGACATGGACATGGGGATTGTTGGCAGTGCTGGTTTCTCGAGGCAAACAAGACGAGGATTGATTGGGTTTCCTTTTTTTTGCGACATCTGATTATTGTTATCAGCTCGTGCCGCGATAACAGAGTACATAAAAAAAAGGCAAAAATAAGCAAGCAAAGGAAAAGGAAATAAAGTAATTCGATAGAGGGTCATTCAGTACCACATAGCCGCCCCCAGGGAAGCAAAGTAAGTAGTCGGGTACCTAATCCATGCGCGGTATCCGCGGTGGATCCCGGGTATTCCCTTATGCCCTGCTACCTTACTCCCCGGCTGTGTATGTCCACTTCTCCATCAGAACCCGATAGGAAAGTCGCTACACTCTACAATACACTTCACATAATGATAGACCCTACAGTAAGTATCCCCTTAAACAATAGGCGGCGCACAACTTCTTATTTCAACATCCTAACCATGGAACCTATCTTGCACGGATCCGACCCCCGGGTCCGTTACTGTCAAGTTGTTTCGTGTCCGGGGGACAGTTGTGTTCCCTGGGACGACCCAGAGTACATAGTCGTGTGGTTCCCCGTTCAACAATCCACCCACCCCCGCGACCCACGCGTTTCTACCGAGATACCAACAACTACTTACTTATCACCCTTCTTTACCCCGGACGTTGTGTACCACCGCCAAGCCCATTTATCCGCTCCGTAATTCTTACTCCTTCGGACCCGCGTAGGGACTTAACAGTTCGTCTCGTAAATAGTTATCTACTGGCATCGATAGAATCAAAGTCAGCTGTGCCTGTCTGTCTGCCTGCCCCCAAATCTGATCTGACGGGCCGCACCACCCCCAGATTCCATCCACTGTCTGAGTTTGTCGCGGTCTGCCCTGTCCTGACCTGCCTTGCTCTGCCCTGCCCCCCGTACAGCCAGTAAGTTGGGGAGGCGAAGCAACAACGGCCCCCCATGCCTCCTCCCTTTTCCTCCCTCTCATCGGCAGTTGTCCGTTTCAGCCCGCGAACTAGTCACATCGGCTGTAAATGGCCAGACCAGGCAACTCTGTGAAAGAAATCAACAACAACGGGAATATACTTCTTTCGGGTAACTACAGTAGGCAACAGAATGGGTTTACTCTTTGTGTGAGTCCAGCCTAGCTAATGAAGATCACTATTTACTAGTACGTAGTACTTCTCCGACCGTCGCGCTTTGTTAGAGTCGAGAGGCGAAATGCACGGTTAATCTAGGCGGGTAGTTTTTAGCCTTGCCGGGCGGGATAGTGCCTCGGCATCTGGGGGGCTTTGGATTTATCCACCCCTTCCTTAGTTACTAACTAGTACAGTATTTCTCTTCCTTTGTTCGGGAAGTAATAGTAGTAGTAGTCTAATTCTGACAAGGCACACGCAGGGCTGGATCGCTGGCTATCCTGTGATCAGCTGAATGTTTTGTTGTTGATGACTGACTAGTCGTACAGGGGACAGCTTGTTTCAGAGTTGGGGCTGGATGGGATGAATGGATGGCATTGTGTATGCAGTGTGCATCGAGTACTACAGTAGTACTTCTTAGTGGTACTATATTTAATGAACAACGAACGAATGGATGAATGACTCGATGCGATGCATACCTACGAAGTACATATGCTGGCATGCAGTATGTGTTTGAAAGAGAGATATATATATATCAAACAAGCGGAGTGTGCTTTATCAATTCTGGGTCGCGATCAATCAATCACTATGCAATGCATCCTACTAAATTCATACAGTGTACTTTGTACGACTTCGTTGGTTGCAGTGGACCTGAACGAATGATCTAATTCTAGACTTCTTTGCATATGTACCCCTGGAACTAGTAGTCGCTCCAAAGAACTTCACTAAATTATGATCCCAGCTAGTCACTAACAACTTGCCTACCAACCTACCTTTGTGTGAAGTACGTTGGCTGATGGTCTGTCTCAGTTCAGCTCCACAATGCAGTGTGAAAAGCATCAAACCGACACAACTGATCATCCCAGACAAAGTACGAGTTGCGATGCTAAAGTATCATCACGAGCACACCAACACCATGCCCAGAACGCCTACTACTAATAATGAAGATGTGATTCAGTTCTTTCTTTCTGAAATAGCAAACGCTTTGACCGACCGGGCACCAGCCATCACAAGCCATCACAAGCACACTAGTTATTTGACCGTCTTGAATGGCTTCATCTTGTGGTGGTTGCTACTGTTGCTGCTAGTACTACCGGTGCTGATTGGCGCTATCAGGTGGACAATGAAACGGCCCAGCGGGACTGATTGAACTGTGACAAGAAGCCTGGCCTGTCAGTCCGTCAGTTGACGAGTAACATGGCCCCGACCGGGTGATTGGGAGCAACACACCCGATGCCGGCGCCCAGACCTCGGTTGCTAAAGAGGGTTCATCCATTTCCTTTGAACCTGACTGACGGGTAAATGAAAAGGTACTTAACCCGTCGACGGCTCTAGACCCTCGGCCCTAATTTCCCCGGGGGCAAATGATCAGATAGAAGTAAATCAATGATAGTCCACGATCAGTCAGTCACTCAGTCAATAGTCTGCTCATGCACAACTGCTTTTCTTTCACTCGCGGGAGTGCGGAACCCGCCTCCGATGAATGATCGAACCGCCGTGCTGGATTGGATGGTCTCCACCGCCCCAGCGATCGTCCCTTTTGGGAAGAAGTAAATAAATGAAAAGTATTTTTCCCCTTTTGGCATCAGAGGATCGTCTCTTCCCAATGCGGTAGCTTTCTGAGCTCCCCGCCAACCCAAAGTACTTCCGTATTTGCTCCCCCTCGCGGCCCTTCAAGACTCATCAACTGCACTATTTTGGAGAACACGACGCGGGTAGACCCGCGGAACCGCGGTACAAACTGCCGGACCAGGACTGGAGCAGTGGAGAGAGCATGGGGAGGAACTTTTGCCCCCTTTTTGCTTTTGGGGAAAGTATCGCAGGTTCTTCAGGGTGCACCGTGAGCCGGACATCTCCCCCCGGCCCCGGTGGCTGCAGTAGTTCGCCGCGGGTGGAAGTCAAGGAGGAAAGTACTGGATACCTTCAGCTGGTCCTGAAGATACATCCACTCACTGTGAATGGATCATCATCTCGATGAAGGACGATGATGACGACAATGACGACTATCTCTCCATAGCTCTCTGAGCATGTGCATTCCACTCCAGCTGCACATTTCCCAGATTGTGTACAGCTTACTTACGTATGCACTTGCATACATAAGTACATTCCCGAATACTTCCTGGTCTCCTTGACCAGAAGTACTCCGGAATCCACTCTGGGGTACACCTGTACTTTACTTATTGACTTACTTTGCCAGTTCTCCACCCAGGTACATCCGCGTATGCAAGCCTAACATTCCAGACTGTCCCCGACTTTGGGTACTGCAAAATGCAAAATGCATTTCCGATCGAGGCGATCCATCCAATTGATTGGTGCTGACCCCCTTGTCCATCGTCATCCCATGATCCCGGATACCCTCCTGCATTTTCCACCCACCCACAGCTCGTCATGCAAGGCATGCTCCCAGCTTACGTGGTGATGCCTCGGTGCTACCCCTCCATGAGCGGTGTTTTGCACTGTTCCCTCCCTCCTACTACCACCACCTTGCTAATCTGCGGTACTGCGTCTGCAGGGACTGTCAAAGCTCCCAAACAGCGGTGATTCACCGCTTCCCCCGTTATTGGTTCTCATGATGCCATGCCATCGGTTTCGTTGGTCGGGCGAAACAATCAACCTTTATGGTGTTTGCTATCGATCTAGCGCTTGGGTTGGACTACCTTAGGCATCTGAAAATTGATGCATCCATTCATGGTGGTTTCGTCTTGATTGAGAATCGGGACTTTTGCATCGCCGACCGGGGGAAGGGGGTGCTCTCCCCATCCCTCAATTATGGATGAAACATTGGAAAGGCACTAGAAGCTAGGACTGAAGATCCAGGAGCGTGGTCTTGGACTCCTCACAATGCACACCCTGGCTGCCCCGCCCACGGCCTTGCGCGGAGTTTAAAGGTACCACTTGCTCCCCGGAGTATCTGGGGATGGAGAAAGCACATACCACACCGTCCGGGGAGGACCACATTTGCTGCACCACATTCTGGGACGGGGAACGGGTCCCGGAGCACGGATTGAGAAATAAGGTGTACTCCTCGCAGCGGATGTAGCAGACGGATGCCTGGCTGTGGTTCCGTCTGCACTGGGTTCCCGGTTTGGCAACTAGAGCTTCCCAGCTTGGGGATCCACGACCCTGCGACGGGTCTTTCTGAGCAGTCCGGAAACAACTTCCCCGGTTGATCCTCAACCTGTGGCTCGCACGGGGGGAGACCGATCATATGTGTGGCGTCGCATTTGGAATGTGTGGTATATTTATCTGGCTACATACAGAGTGAGGCGAGGTATGTGGCGAGGGTGAGCGGGGACAGGTGGCTTGAGTTGACATACACAGTGATACTATGCTTGGAACTGATCTCCGGATAGGGCCGTCTCCAGAGGTCAAAGGGAGGTACTATCGACATGACGGCACGGAGTCCATGCGCTCGGTTGAGTCAGTCTGTCACTATGCCTTGACTCGTTTCGTTCTATTCCCGCCACCTGCGACATAATCGGCAACTCCGCAGTTTAAGCAGGTTTATTGTTGGTGGGCGTCGTCATTTACTGCTGTTGACACCAGAGTTATCCTTTTTCTCATGTCCATCTGACCACGACTATCAAGCTTACGATAGCGTTCAATATCGGCATGCGCTCCGTTGTCCCATGCAGCGACCGACCGCTTAATCTCTACAGGAGTCGTCCTACGCGGGGGGTCTGTAGACAAGGCCATTATACTCCGTCTGGTTACGAAAGTGAGGTTGGACGGTGCAACGTGCGGGCGGGCAGTGCTTGCGCTGACGTTTCATTCTCGATCATCTACACGGACGCGCGGAGACGCCGCGGATTGCGATCCCCAGATGGGGAAGGCCGTACGGGTCAGCAGGTAATCACTCGCGTGTTACACGGAGAGCATTAGTAGCATGAGTAGGAGTCGTATTATTGGAGCCTCATCGCAGAGCCGCGATGAAAGCATCACTCTTTTGCTCGATTCGTTTGCTGAGACCTCGTAACGCTTTCAGCCTTGTGGAAATGATGCTAGGGTTCCATCGGGTATGATAGCGGTCGGAGTTTATTGAGAATGATGATGATGACGATAATGATGATGATGGACACGTTGACATGGATTCATCCACATTTACCCCATATTTCTGGCACGTCGCTTGACACCGATCATCTTGACAGCTGCTGCTGCTACTACTACTACCTCGGGGTGGCAAATACGCCAAGGGCGGTTAGGATATACTCGTGATTATGACTGTAATCTTCATGTTTACTTATCTCGGTTATATTCAGACAGAGTAAATGGATATAATTAGCCACGGCATAGTACTCCGTAATCAGATTGGCATCTACACCGTAAATAAGTATGCCATAGTAAGCCACTTCATCCCACTCATTACAAATCGATAAATATATTTACCCTCGCACAAGAATACAGCCACAAACCCACCGTCCGTCTGCCATGTAACCACCGATTTACTCTATCTAGAATGGGAAGTGGTGACACAGCAGTTGAATGTAGTACTTCTTTGGATATTCTTTAATCATTAAATATTTGACTAGTTGAATAGTTATTCTTAATCCACACAACGAACATTGAATAACTCAATGAATGATTAGAAATTCTAGATAAGCACATACATACATAAAGCCTTATCGTACAACCGGACATCCCCGTCATCATGATGACGATAAAGATATCGAAAATAATAATAATAATAATATTCATCCCACATTGACACGGAGGGGTAACAAACCCCAGTAAGTCAGTGTCAGTACGTACTAGTAGTGTGTGTTCTGGAACGTTTCCACGCAGTGGTTGATTAGAAATACTAGCATTTATTTTCCTGGTTTAATATCTGTATTATTAGTGATATTAATATTATCAATAATATTTATATTTTCATCACTGTCATATTATAACCAACTAACTCATAATATTATTATTCAGATTGTCTTAGATATGACACCACTGCACTGCTGCAGTGTTGGTTAGTTGGTTGGGTACCCAAGTAAACAAATTAGTACTAGTAAGCCTAACGAACATTCCATCGTTCCATCATCCATCATCCCTCATTCATTCATTCATGATAAGCTACTTACCCTTGAAACAAGTGGGGGTGTTGTCTGTCTGTCTGTCTGTCTGACCGGGTAGATCGGTTAACACGGAACTATTTATTTACTTATTCTTCATGACACATGCTAGTCTAGCTAGCTGGCTGGCTACTACTTCGTGATGATGAATCCTGATGGAATATAGGATCGAATGATAATATCAGAGAATGATAATATTCAGGAAGCCGCTTGTTGCGCCGCGCGCGGTCGGTCGGGAGTTCGGCAGATATATTTATCTACTACTTAGGAAATATTTGTTGGTGGTTGCGTGGTGAGTACCCACGTGTTTATGGGATAGGAATATATTTCATTCAT
Organism: Aspergillus tubingensis; assembly: GCF_013340325.1. Lineage (NCBI taxonomy): Eukaryota > Fungi > Ascomycota > Eurotiomycetes > Eurotiales > Aspergillaceae > Aspergillus > Aspergillus tubingensis. The sequence continues at coordinate 1,339,490 of NW_023336276.1, forward strand.
TCCTTCGTAACGAAGTATAATCCATAAGGAAGGTAGTAATGTTATCGGAAGATGTCGGCACTACACAGTAACTTGTTAGACTACTGTAGTATTCAATAGGTAATGGATAAATAATGAAGGATGAGAATAAGGATGAGGATGAAAGCTAACTGACGGACAATATCCGATGATAAATAATCCCACCAATTAGATAATTAATATCAATCCTTAATCCTCATTCCTCCAACTACACTTGTTGCTTACCTTATCTAGGGAATACGTATACTATCCACCTCATGAAAAAAAACAAGGATCTCCTCGTTCCAGAAGCCTTCCAGCCTTCCATCCTTCTCACGCTCCGCTTCTTCTTCTTCATCTCATCTCATCGGCTAATTGCATGTGAGAATTAAACCTGTGTGTCACGGCAACCGTTTACCGTTTGTCCTTCCCTTCCCTGTTCTTTTCCCTTTTCCTTTCCCTTCCGTTCCCGCTAGTCTACCAAACTACCGAAGAGGGGGGAGGGGCCGTGAACTGGCGGTGAGGGAATGAATTCCTTGTACGGAGGGAGTCTGGGTTGTACAGTTACGTTACTTGGTGTGATCGGCGCACACGAGGGGAAAAGAGTTGGTCATGGTTGTGGTTTTCCTCTCTTTTTTCATTGAGTAAAGGGTAAATAGTGTGGGTGTGGGGATATATTCCTATTCGAGTGGAAGGGTGTTGGAGAAGAGCAGGTTTTGGGGGATGTATGCCGTAAGTAGTGGGATGGAGGTGAGTTACTATTCCCGCGGCGGATAGAATATCCACCACTACTTACTTATTGCTCAGGGATTTAAACTGATATGGAATATGTTTATTCTTGACTTTAACTTTCGTGACCGTTGCAAAAAACAGGGAAAAAGAAAAGAATGATAGAATGACCGTTATCCCACGGGGTCGGTGTCTGTAGCCGGTCAACAACGGTTAAACTACTTACGTAGTTTAGCAACTAGATTGGGAATTGATATCCCCTACTTACTACTTACTAGTATCAAGATAGCTACTACGTATATTGTATCATCCTTGCCGGGAGGATGTGGCTTTGGGTTTAGCGGTGAAAGAAGTACTACACTTATTTCTGTTGTGTTTCGTTTTCTTGTTTGCTGTGGATGGTTGCATCACTTTATTGAACTCTTTCTTGCTTTCTTCTTCTTTATCGGGTTTGATGTTGGTTGATGCGGTGGGACTACTAGACAGTAAGTATGATGGTTGAGGGATGGGTCTAGATCTAGACCTCGGTGGGGGTGTGGGTGATGGGTGGGTTGTTCTTTTGTTGTTCTTTTGTTCTTCGATGCTGGTGGCGCGGAGCGGTGTGCGATTATTGTATATCATTTTTTATGGCTGATTTTTATAGGATTTCAATTCAAGGAAGTGAGTGTGGTTGAAAGGGTACTTTATTTTATCATGATGAGAGGGTCGTTTTAGCTAATTTGGGTAGTTATTGCTGGGAGATGTAGGTGTGTACATGTATCATGGTAAATAGATGGTTTTGTATTGGTTTATGCATTGTATGTAGAATCTATCTACTTCGTACCAGCGATGTCTGATACTAATAATATCACTATGAGACGGGCATATCTCGAGCATCATAGTATGAATGCTGTCTCATACATTGCCGAATCCCGGTGTTCATTTAACAAGGTTGCTAGATAGAGCCGTAGAAGAAACAACTATTGGAATAATGACCTGTTGAATATCAACTAACTCACGGAAATGGGGAGATATCTAGGAATAGCACAAGCTTCCTCGTCGACTAGTATGGAGCATAACGCGATATGTGGCTCCGTGCACATGTGGATCTGAGCCAATATCTATCGCTTCCTTCGAGAATATCACCAATGCGCTAGAGTAGAGCCTCAAGGCATGGCTAGTGCACGTACTAGTCTGATCATGTCTATATAGTATATATTAGTGGGTAAAGCCTGACCTATGCTTTTGTCGGATGTGTCTGGTTATAGAGGTCAGCCCTATCATGGGCTTGGTATTCACATCGTTCCCTAAACTATATGTTGTCCTGCTCGATACTCAGCATGTGGCTGCTGTATGACTAGCATGACTGGTTTGGAGCATATGCACTGTGATGCCAGGTCCACTCCCTGTCATCGGAACGCAGGACAATTAGGAGGTTAATACCCTCCTACTAGTATCCCATTGGTCTTGATGGGCTTGAAGATCTCCGGGCTGCTCTGAAGCATGATTGGCATGATTGGTATGCCAGTTCCTGCCAAGGCAACAATCTTGAAGCAGAATGGTGACTAGAGAGCATGATGATCCATCTCATCAATTCTGCTCGCAAAACAACCTATTTCCTTATACGTTGAGGTGAAACAAAATTCGAGCAGGCAGCTCTCAGCTCTCCAAACTCCGAATCCTTCAATGCGAAGCCGGTGTTATCGGAGTTATGGGCATTCCTGTAGATCGGAGTTAAGGCTTGATATTTCCGAACTGCACAGTATATAGTGTTGAACGTGACGGTGGTTGCAATCACTCAAGAACCTCTTAAACTGCGTGAATATCTATTAGTCTGTACCAATCATGTCTGCTGAGCAAAAGTTGGTCCTGATCACTGGTACTTCTTCCAGCCCAACAATTGGTTTCAACTAACATCTCCAGGGGCAAACCAGGGCATCGGATTCGAGACGGCCAAGAACCTGCTCCTCTCCGACAACTACCATGTCATTTTAGGCTCGCGAGACCCAGTCAAGGGTGAAGAGGCGGCCAAGACCTTGCAGGCTGTCCCCAGTATCAAGGGCAGTGTCTCGTCAATTCAAATCGACGTGACTGACGATCAGTCTGTGGATGCTGCTGCTGCCCAGATCAAAGCTCAGTATGGACGAATTGACATCCTCGTCAACAATGCTGCCATGAGCTCGATGAAGCATCCGCCAAGTCGAGAGACTATGCGCCAGATCCTGGATGTGAACGTGGTCGGAGCACTTAGCACGACAGAAGCATTTCTCGACCTGCTTCGGAATTCATCTGAGAAACGTCTTGTATTTGTCTCTTCGAGCACAGGCTCCATTAGTCGTGCGGCAGACCCGTCATCTCCCTTTCACACAGCCAGTGCTACGGAGTATCGGGCCAGCAAGGCTGCACTGAACATGATGATGGTCTTGTACATGTGTCGCCTCAAAGATGAAGGCTTTAAAGTGTTTGGAGCCGATCCAGGGCTGTGTGCCACGAATCTCACCGGTGATCCTGAATCACTGCGACGACGAAATGCTGCAGAACCATCTGATGGAGGAGAGAGGGTGGCGACGGTCGTGAAAGGGGAACGGGATGGTGATGTTGGGAAGGTTTTGGGAGTATATGGGGTGTCACCCTTCTGAGTAGTCTTATGGTTGTATCATTCGAGAATGTATATCAGTCTGTATTATACTGCAATGAGTATGTGTATAGATTGCAAGCAAAACAGTAGATGGCATCAAACTAAACCAATCATGGCCTGTGCCTGAATGAGTCATGGCCAGTCACGAGACCCAACCCAAAGCGGGGATGACGGCGGTGAAGCCAATCGGTGGCAGACCGTCAAAGCAAGTCGTTATAATTTGCTGAAAAACTGGTGGGTAACCATCCAGACACTTTATGCCACCACCACGATTACCCCTCGTTTGCCGGTCGCTCTTTTCATCACGCCGGTTCTCTCGCTCGGCCATCATGGAGAGTCGCCAACAGCCTCCCTGGCAGCAACCCCCTGCTCATCCCGACACTCGTCTGCCCTCCCTCAAAGTATGGAACTCCCTCACCAGATCTAAGACGCCCTTTGTGCCATTGGACCCCAAAGGCCGGAAAGTTAAGTGGTACGCTTGCGGTCCGACAGTCTACGACGATGCGCATCTGGGTCATGCCAGAAACTATGTCAGCACCGATATCCTGCGTCGAATCCTCAGGGATTACTTCAAGTTCGACGTCGAGTTTGTCATGAACATTACCGATGTCGATGACAAGGTATGTGTCATTACCCCGCCGATACAATAGCTTCTCGAGTATTGACTCTGGCTCCAAGATCATCCTGCGCGGTAGACAACAGCACTTGTTCAACAAGTACATTGCCGAGCACCCCACCGTTACGCCCGATGTCCTCGAAACCGCCCGCAAAGCATACAGCGCCTACATCAAGAAGAACCTTCCCCTGGTCGATCCCGAAACCAAGCCCGAGAACTTTGTCGCGGAAGCCGAGAAGGTCTATGGAGTTGTGCTGCAGGGAGGGGCCCTGGAGGCAGACAAGAAGCCCGGTGATGCGGAGGTCAAGATTAAGATGCACATTAAGACTGTGACAGCCACGACGTCGGCGATTGCGGAGGCCGACCAGAAGCTCTCGGGCATCGATGCTGCCTCCAGCAAGGCTTTCTACGACGCCGCCCAGGATGTCTTCTGCTTCTATCTCGATGTGACGGAGGGGTCTACAATTCCTGGCGATGCACACGAGATCTTCACGAAATTGACGAAGAAGTACGAAGATCACTTCATGAGGGATATGCGGGATCTCAACGTCCTCGACCCCGATGCTGTGACCAGAGTCACGGAATACGGCCAGCAGATTGCCGACTTCGTCGAAAAGATTGTCGCGAACAAGTTCGGTTATGTTACCTCCGATGGCTCCGTCTACTTCGACATCAAGGCGTTCGAAGAAGCTGGAAATCACTATGCGCGACTCGAGCCTTGGAACCGCAACAACCAGCCTCTGCTGAGGGACGGCGAGGGCGCGCTGTCGCGAGCAACCGAGAAGAAGTCTTCAGATGATTTTGCCCTCTGGAAGGCATCCCGTCCGGGTGAGCCCAGCTGGTCAAGCAAGTGGGGTCAAGGACGGCCAGGCTGGCACATCGAGTGCTCGGCAATGGCATCGAGCTGCCTTGGTAGCCAGATTGATATCCACTCCGGTGGTATTGACCTTGCATTCCCTCACCACGACAACGAGCTTGCGCAGAGTGAAGCCTACTGGTGCGAGCATAAGCAGCAGTGGGTCAATTACTTCCTGCATATGGGCCACCTGTCCATCCAGGGTTCCAAGATGTCGAAATCTTTGAAGAACTTCACCACTGTCAAGGAGGCTCTCGAGCGCGGTGACTACACTCCTCGTAGTTTGAGAATCGTCTTCTTGCTCGGTGGGTGGCGTGATGGTGTCGAGATCACCGATGATCTCATTAAGAATGCCTCTTCTTGGGAAGAAAAGCTCAACAACTTCTTTGTCAAAGCGAAGGACCCCTCTAGCTTCCGGTCCTCCGACGAGGCGCCGACTTCTTCATCCGAGACCTTGGCACAGGCCCTCAAGTCCACACAAGAAAAGGTCCACGAATACTTCTGTGACTCCTTTGACACTCCCAAGGTCATGGCCGCCATTTCTGAGTTGGTCACGACGTTCAACGCGCTTGACAGCCAAACCCTGGATCTCAAGGTGGTTGAATCCATGGGTACATGGGTCACCCAGATTGTCACTATCTTTGGCTTGAATGGCGCGGCCTCTCCTGACAACTGTGGCATCGGCTGGGAAGGCACTGACATTCCGGAAGCAGCCAAGCGTTTCCTATACCCACTGTCCGCCATGCGTGACACTCTGCGCCAAGCTGCCATGTCTGGAACCCCCATCACCGCTGAGCAGGTGAAGGATATCGTGGACACTTCTGCTACCAAGGAAGCAACTGTGTCCGATTCTGACAAGCCCTACTCCGAAGTCCTGGACAATTTCACTTCTCAATTAGCCTCGCTAAGCTTGGACGATTCCAAGCAGGCTTCCAAGGACATACTTTCTCTCTGCGATCGCTTGCGTAATGTCGATCTATTCAACCTGGGCATTTACTTGGAAGACCGCGAAAACAAGCCCGCGCTCGTCCGTCCTGTCACCAAGGATATGCTGCAGGCCCGTGAGGAACAAGCTCGTAAGGCCTTGTTGAAGCAGCAAGAGAAGGAGAAGCAAGAGAAGCTTGCCCTGGAACGGCTCGAGAAAGGAAAGCTCAATCCCGTGGAAATGTTCCGCACGAGCGAATACAGCGCCTGGGATGAAGACGGCATTCCCACGAAAGATGCTGCGGGAGAGCCTCTCGCCAAGAGTAAGAGCAAGAAGCTCCGGAAAGACTGGGAGCGCCAGAAGAAGGCCCACGAAGCCTGGCTTGCAAGCCAGAATGGAAAATGATAGATTATACGAATCAATGAATAATACACCATCCATCTTGGTTGACCCAGAAGGATCATCAAATTTAAGTCCGACGTGCACCATCATTTGAAAGTCATACATTCGTCATCTTGACCTAGAAACTCATCGTTAGGTAACCATGCCAGTAGCACTACGCACCAGTTCTGAGACAGCCATATTCCTCTCTGCAGCTTGTTCTGTATCCTCGATGTACATCCACGTTCATTTCAGAATCCTTAGCCCTGGAAATCTCTTGACCTCCTGGAAACAGGCAACTCGATACCACCCAAGTTTTACAGACACTTGTCATCAGACCATCCTATGATGGCTCTCGACAATGCTAGACGTGTCTACAGTGAGTACCATCCATGTCATGTAATAGATCCCGTACTCACCGTTGGCGAGTAGTGACGCGTAGTGTCACGACCCGCATTTCCCAAGATGCAACCAAGCTTGACAACCTCCCACTCGAGGTATATCATCTGATCTTCTCATATCTTGGTTATTTGGACCTTTGCGCCTTGCGTTTCACCTGCCGAAGGTTTTACCAAGTGTGTGCCGACCCGCTCAACAAGATCAATCTTCATACAATCTGTACCGACCTTTCCCGGCGGCATGTGCGGCAGTTGATGACGCTCACCGAAAAGCAAGCCTCAGCTATTAGAGAATTGTCAATATGCAGTTCTTCTGGAGGACCTCTGGGCCTTGGTTATCGTGTTCTCCCGTCGTGTCCCCTGAAGTCCCAAGCCTCGGAAGACTTGCGAAAAGTCGTCAAAAAGCTCACACAATGCCGCGTTCTCCGGATTTCTGCAGTGGATATTAAGCACATAGACTATCAATTAGCATGGATGGGTGCTATTGACATGACTTACTCAGTGCTATACGCGTTTTGTGAGACTAAAAGTTCCCTAAATTCGCTCACATTAGATTTCAGGACAGATAACTTACCCTCGCTTCTACATGGCGGTCTTGAGAGTCTCCCGTCCTATGCTGTCTCTGATCGCTTCTATGGAAGTTTAAGAGTTACCGACATATCACTCAAAGTCAACGCAAACATAGCAATCAGCCGTGGCTTTTATAAAATACTTCTACTTCCACTATATACCCCCTACCCCTACGGAGTAAATGAGGTCTCACTTGATCTTGGAAAAGCCTATGCAGAAGATGTCGTTTATGATGTCTTGGAAGGTAAGTATTTTCGAATTGGACCTCTGGCGGTAATCAAACTACACAATGTTACGGGCATGGGCCATCGCTTGCTTGAGCCAAAGTTGAATAGGTATTGCCATAGTTTGCGGGTCCTGACTATGGAGAATATTATCTTCAGATATACCTGGTGGCGGAGATTCTTGCGCGACTTGAAGCGGAAATACTTTCGCCTAGAAGAGGTAGATCTGTCTTGGGACGTGCACACAGGTTCGATAGTGAGTCCATCCCTTCAGTCTTTAATGCCCTCGCTAATTGAGTCTAGAGCACCTCACTCGTCACTCTTTGGAATCGTAATACAATCATGGACCACAGTCAGACGAAGGTGACCTACACTGGACCTGAAGAACATGGTGCCCTTACTGCTCTTGAGGAGATAGCCTGTGAAGACCCTCTATCCGTTCTTCTGTGACTCTGCCTGGACGAAGAATGATCTGATTAATCCGTTCTATCGGTTTATCATGAATGAGCTTAGTACTGTCACCGTTTGTCTTCAGTGCTTTTGGGGATCAGGGAAGCTGCTACTGATCGGACAGCGGTTTGCAATAATAGCGCAAATGTTTATCGTCTTCAGTAGTTCCTAGTTTAGCCAGAGACCTGAGAGAAACATGAAGAGTACGAATATTTGCGCTACTTTTGCGATCAAGTGTATGGGTGGAATGAGTAGGGTGAAGTAATGTGCTCTAAACTGTTTATCGGATCACCAGGGATGTTTATTGCCAGGAATTTAATGTCTGACTCGCCAAAGCGTTTGATGAAAAGCTGTTTTCGACTATTGCCAGTCCAAAATCTCATTCTCGTAGCCAGGCCATCCATAAACCAAGAAAGTAGGCCTGCGGATAGTAGCAGAGCAGTATAGTAGAACTCACCGGTCACCTGCTCCCACGGAGAGTTCTTCCCCCCTGGATCGGCCCACCAAGCAGCTCTTTCCCTAATGCCACATCACACAACCAGTCCAAGATAGAGTTTCGCAAATTTGCTATGAGTGAGACCATCCCGAAGAAAAAACTTGTCTTTATACTCATCTGTCTTTTTGACCAAGATGTTTCGGTTGAGAATGTTCCTAGAAAGGAAACCGTTGCGGCTACACAACAAATATCACACCACTTTCATCACGTCCATCACGTTCTACGATGAGCTCATCCTCTATCAACTGCCAGCAACAGAGGAAATAGAATACAATATGGTACCTTTGTCTAATCCTGCTCAGAGGAATTATGCTACTAGATTTAGATATAGATTATGAGATAAGTCGCTATCGTGCCAGCAATTTCTGTACTCCTCTCAAACGAGGGTATCAAAAGCATTTAAGAACTGGTATGATTCAATGCTTATGCTGGCACTTGAGATCAGAAGGGCTGACATTGTAATAGTGGCGTAGTGCCAGCTTCACTAAAGGACAACGAACATACATCATACCACTTCATTCGTCCACTTCGACTTCTTGCATCTCGCTAGTCTTGATTCCATTCTCCACTATTCATATATCGAACACATTAAAACACTTGATTCGCTCACCTCAGCCTCCTACAGTATGCATCAAAGAACTCATTCTCCACTTGAAAGCCTCAATCTCTCCCTCCACAAACTGACTAGTGACAACAAGATGGCGGTGTTCCATTTTCACCTCTCACAAGAAGCGAAGCGCCAGAGAATACAGGACAAGATTATCGCAACCCATGCTGGGATCGAGGAATACTCAGCTGGATATCTAAAATCATGGCAATTATTGAAGCTGAAAATCGACGCATCTGAAGTCCACTTGAATAGCAAAGATATAATCAAGTTCAGACCGTGCTTTTTCTCTCCGTTACCGACTGACACGGTACGGACATGCCTCTCGAAGCAGCTTTGCAAGGATACCTCAAATGGAGGTAGCTTAGGCTATACAGGACGTGGAAATACACCCTCAAGCACAGCCACTCAATGCCCACTTATTCTTGACCTCTTCCGAGATAAATATGCAACTTCCGTACGCAAAGGGTTCTGCTTGGACAGCCTCACCACTCTTCGAGAGTGTGGGTAAGTTCGTATGAATCTTCCACTTAGCCGTTTGCTTAACTAACACAAAAGTATAGAGCCACTAGCAAGGGAAAATGGAAGCAGCAACCAGGCCTCGAATTAGACGAAAAGCTTTCTACTGAACGCTGGCAAATACTACGTATACTAGAAGACTTGGAGCATGAAGTACCCCATGCCGTATGCGATATCCGTCAGAATATTCAAGTAGACAAGACGAAGGGGCTCACAGTGACCGAAGTGAAGGCCATTATGAGAGTCATGGCTGTCCGCATAGGGCTGGACTGTTACAGACGGCATTCGATCATGCCAGTAAGTCATTCACAAACGCTTCTGTTTTTCAACCTGGACACACATCTGACAAATACTTCCTAGATTCTGGCTATATCTTACCTGAATAGAAAGCAAGGACGAATTCTGCAAGCACACCATAATGGAAAACGGGTTGTCATCCAATACACCAAGGTGCTAGAGTTTGATGGACTTGAGCATCACCCTATCGAGCTCTTCCTTCGCTACTACTGCAGCCAGCCAGTCGGAAAGACCGCCAATAAGCAAAAAGATTTATCGTCAAGATAGGGCTGTAAACATTGGTCCCACTGAGGTCCCACAGTCCAAGAGAAAGAGCATCACGCACAAGTGAGATCTAGGCCCTAGCTTGCGAGCCGTCTTTGCATTAACACTATCGCTGTTTCGCCCCCGCCGAACTTGGCATCGCGTCTGCGATAACGCTATCGGTCTTGTTTCCCAATCGGAAGGATGCACGCCTTATCAAAACCATTGACTCTCAATTTACTCGGAATGTGGCAAAGAAAATACAATTCTCAGGAGGAATCAACTGACTGATGTGACAAAAACACATCGCATCCGACGATTCGCAAATCATGCCTCGGGCTTCTGTCTCAGCTGTGTAACATTACAATTCACGAGGCCAGCTTCTCCGCATTCCGGGGGTTTGATTGCAGGGTACCTCGGCCGTTATCAAGATAGACACTACCGACATGCTTCTTATCGGCTTTGTTACACCTGCCCAGACGCTAACGACGCTCAGGTGCTGCAAGACACCACGCGTGGCGATAAGGACTCAAGCTTTCTCTTGATCGGCCTGCTCTTAAAAGGAGGGGTTATGTCCTCCTGCGATGTCGGCGGTATCCCGCCTTCATCAACTCGGCTTCAGGGTCATATTGACAGATGACTACTGCGGAGATGGCTTCCAAAGAGCTGAATGAGAAATCGTTCAAATCCCCGCAAGTCAGCACGGACGTCGAGGTGCAACAAGGCGGCTTCGAAGAAATACAACCGGAATTTGACCTTTCTGAACAAGAGAAGGAGCCAAATGATTTTGACTATGAATCAGAGCATTCGCCATTCCCTGAAGGTATGCGGCCTTTCACATACACACTGACCCATCTAATGGGTGACACGCCTAGTACGCGCCGTCGTCCCTGAGACGGACGACCCAGGCCTGCCCGTTAACACATTCCGCATGTGGGTGCTTGGGTTTATATTCACCATCGTTGGATCGGGGATCAATCAGTTCTTCTCCCTTCGGTACCCGTCGGTTCATATCGTGTCGTTGGTAGCAGAGCTACTTGCCTATCCGTGCGGCGTCTTCCTGGCCAAAGTCTTGCCTTTGTGGACTATAAGCCTCGGACGTCTAGGATCGTTCACCCTGAACCCAGATCGCCATTTCAACATCAAAGAACATGCTCTCATCGTCATCATGAGCAACGTATCTTTCGGCTATGGAAGCGCAGATTCCACCAATATCATCCAGGCATCGAGCGCCAGGTTCTACAATTTCGGTCTCTCAGCTGGCTTCTCTGTCCTCGTGGTCCTCTGCGCACAGCTGCTGGGATTCGGAGTGGCCGGTCTGGCTGCACCATGGCTAGTTGAGCCAGCAAGGATCATCTGGCCCCAGGTCCTTTCGAACTGTGCCATGCTGGAGACGCTCCATTCGCGAGCAAACACTGTCGCCAATGGCTGGAAGATTTCCCGTCTGCGGTTCTTCCTCTACGTCACCGCAGGTGGTTTCGTATGGTATTTCTTCCCAGGGCTGATGTTCACTGCCCTTTCCTACTTCACATGGATCTGCTGGATCGCTCCTCGCAATGTGGTCGTAAACCAGTTATTCGGAATGCAGACTGGCCTCGGACTAAGTCCTATCACATTCGATTGGAGCCAGGTCGCCTACAACACGAACCCCCTGCTGTCACCATCCTGGGCGGCCATCAACGTGTTCGCCGGCTTTGCCCTGTTCTTCTGGATCGTCGTTCCAGGAATCTATTATTCCAACACATGGTTCACAGCCTATCTCCCTCTGATGACCGCCGACGTCTACGACCGCACCGGAACAGTCTACGACACAGCTCGTGTCATCAGCGCCGACAACACCCTAGACGTCGACGCCTACCGACAATACTCACCCCCATACCTACCCGCAACATACGCATTCGTCTACGGCCTATCCTTCGCCTCCATCACCGCCGTCCTCACCCACATCGGCGTCTGGCACGGCAAAGAAGTCTGGGCCGCCCTGAAAGGCAAAAACAAACTCGACATCCACGCCCGTCTAATGAGATCCTACAAAAAGACCCCCTGGTACTGGTACGCCGCCATCATCGCCATCATCACCGCCATCGCCATCGTCATGGTCGAAGTCTACCACACTAAACTCCCCGTCTACGGCGTCTTCCTCGGCCTCATCATCCCCGCCATCTACATGATCCCCTGCGGCATCATCCAAGGCATCACCAACGTCGACGCCAACCAACTCAACGTCCTCGCCGAATTCATCGGCGGCTACATGTTCGAAGGCAAACCCCTCGCCAACATGATTTTCAAAATCCTCAGCACCGACGTCGTCGGCCAAGGTGTCTACTTCGCCATGGACATGAAACTCGGCCACTACCTCAAAATCCCCCCTCGCACCCTCTTCATGGCCCAAGGCCTCGCCACCATCCTCGGCGCCCTCACCCAAGCCGGCGTCACCATCTGGATGCTCGGCCACATCCAAGACATCTGCTCCTCCGACCAATCCGACGGGTTCACCTGTCCCAACGGCCGAACCGTCTACTCCTCCTCCGTCATCTGGGGCCTCGTCGGCCCCCGTCGTCTCTACTCCGTCGGCCGCATCTACTCCTCCCTCCTCCACTTCTTCTGGATCGGCGCCATCGCGCCCCTTATCACCTACTTCCTCTACAAATACACCCGCAAACAGTTCTGGAAATACATCAACTGGCCCCTCATCTTCGTCGGAACTTACAACGTCCCTCCCGCCACGGGTATCAATTACTCTAGCTGGGCCCTTGTGAACTTCGCTTTCAACCACTTCATCAAGAAGCGCTTCTTCGCCTGGTGGAAGAAATACAACTATATTTTGGCTGCTGCGCTCGATACCGGTCTTGCTCTTAGTGGCATCGTCATCTTCTTTTGTATTTCGTATCCCGGCGCGGTGTTTCCCGATTGGTGGGGGAATACTGTTTATGTTAATACTGCGGATGGGGAGGGCGTTGCGTATAAGTCTATGCCGGAGGTTGGGTATTTCGGGCCTGCAAATGGGACCTGGAGTTGATAGGGGTTATGGTTGTTTTGTTATTATGATTGTGTCTGTTGTTGTTGGTGGGTGGGTGGGTTTTGTATGTATCTAAAATATCGAACCATTAACTGTTGTGATCACTATAGAGTGGTATGGTCAATTCTCCATGTTTCCCTTATTATTACTTACGTAGGAATATCAGGTGATAGTAGAGCTGGACAGTTTAGTAATAATACACATTTCCTTCTAACGAATACATCCACCGCAATTAGAGATTACTGACACATTGTTGCTTTCATTTTTATATGTTGTAAACTAATGTCACATTCATACACAACATACACAATAATACCACAACTATGACTAAGACGGTCTACAGCAATTGCCTACTACAATGAAACATGTGCTTGCTGTTTTTCAATTGAGCAAGTATATTAAGTACATGGCTTTCCCCATCCCACCGACGATATCCGAGTAGCACTGACGACATTATGAAAAAAAGAAAAAAGAACAGAGCGAACTAGAAAGACATATCCGAAGAGCAATGATGAAATAACGAAAGCTTGAAACTCGAATCCAACCGGCAGACCCAGAGTGCGTAAAGATTGGCCGAGTGGCCAGTCAAAGCCTGGCCCTTCGCAGTCGATACAATTGACTCACGCCGTCATGTAGAGTCAGATGTTAGATGGGACATTTACTAGATAGTTTATTAGCTCTGGTTCATACAATAACTGGTTGACAAAACTTACGGAGATCTCCGCCATTCCGAGGTCTTCGCCGCCGTTAGCGGCAGGCTGCTGGGGAGCAGCACCGTTTGCTTGGGCGTTGCCCTCCGCAGGGCCAGCATTCTCGTTGGTGGTAGAGAAGTAGTCAACCATCTCAGCATCAAGCTCCTCCACAGTCTTGGGCTTAGGGCGGTTGCCACGGCCGTTAGGGCGACGAGCACGGCCCTTGCGGCCCTTGGCACCAGCAGCAGCCTTGGTAGCGGTAGCGGGCTTCGGTTGGGGTTTGGTTTGCCTTCATCGCGGTTAGTCATGATCCCCCAGTAGCAGATAACTATAGAAAACACTTACGCAACGCGCTCGCCCAGAGGCTTGGGGGCGGGGACCTCAGGAGCGTGGGAGGCGTCGACGACAACCTCGATCTAGTACTCGTTAGTGTCCATACGTAAAAAAAGCGATCGTGAAGGAAAAGCCTACCTTCATGGGTCTGCCATCAACGAGGAGTCCATTCAAGTCCTTAGCAGCCTTGGCAGCTGTGTCGGGCTTGCTGAACACGATCGAGGCAATACCACGGCTCGTGCCGTTTTGGTTGTAAGTGAGCATAACTCGCTTGACAGGACCTGCGGACTTTGTGAAATATTCCTATACCAGGAGACCAAATTAGTATGTCGAGCCAACAGATTGTAGAAGGCGCAAGGAATCCCGAAGAGCCAAAACATCGAAGAACGCGTGACACCGGCTTCAAACGCGATACCAATGAGCACCAGCGAGCACACAGCGGCGGTTAGTAGTAATCAGCGGATGGCCGTTCATTCCAGAACACCGAGACACTGTCATATCCGGAGCACAGAGCTGCTAGCATTTATCTCAAGAACCACGACGATGAACTCCCTCGAAAGCCTTCACTGTATCGTGTGTCCCGCTTCCAAACCAACCCACTTAGCAGTCGTCATCGAACTTTTCGCAACCAGACAAAGGGCTGGCCTTTAGAAGCTACGGACTGTGTAGCCAACAACCTTTGCCCGGGGACAGACAACACGAAGGCTACGTGTGCGGCAAATCCATGGTTCTGTTCCCCCAGAATCTCTCTAGCAGCCCATGATAGGGAGAACAAGACATAATTTGTCTCACGGAGGTGATATGGGAAGATGCGTCTTTCCTGCCCGGCTTCGAAACATTTCCCATACCGACCGCCGGTAGCATGATGCTTGACAGTTGATCACTTGCCGAACTAGTCGGTCACTGCTGGTAGGCTGATGCGCTCGCTGATGCCCGACACCTCGAAATGTGGAACTTGTACGGGTGTAGCCAATCGGATTGGTTTCAAAAGATGGTGTGTTTCAACAACCATCAGTGGCACAGTCTGCTGCGTGGCTTCAAAGGCGGATGGCTGGAAGATCCGCCCGAGCTAACACGCCTTTCGCAAGACTACGGCAGAACTCCAACTTCGGCGGACTCGCAGGGTGCCAGCGTGCAATTACCGCATGCGAAGTTTTCTGAGTTTGCTGCCTATGCTGAAGACCAAGAATCCATGACGGTGATATAAGGATATATATAGATAACGTGGCAAGGATCGAAACGCGCGCGAAAGCCGTTGCGCCTCGAAGGTTTCGAGAAGAAAACATGGCGATAGAAACCCAAGGCCAAGGCCTTTCGATCAACATACCTTGATATTGGCCTCGTTCACATCGGAAGGCTAGAAACGTTAGTAGATGGTCATCTATCTAGAGCAGGATGGATACTCACCAAGCCGCTGACCATGATTTTGCTTTCCGTAGAGACCGGGTGTCCGTTCTGGACAGCCTTTCCAGGCGCCTTGGCAGCCTTGGTGGTCTTCTTCACACCTCCGACCGGGACAGAAGTGTTGGCAGCCTTGGGAGCCGAGCGACGAGCGCGACGGCGAGCGCCCTGGCGACGGCTGACGAGGATCTCGTCGAGAGACTTGTCCAACTTGGCAGACATGATGAGAAGCGGAGTATGAAACTTTGTAGAGTTGGGTGTCGGTAGGTGATGAGATTTCACGAGTGTTGAGTGTTACAGGTGTTGCGCCACGGAGAATCGCGACGCTGGGACGGGCTTGTTTCTGGAGGCAACGGTGTCCAGAAGCTGGCAGATTAAACTGGACGACGGGCAGGAAGCGAGAATGTCGCGTTTGCTGGTGAATTGCAGCGCGTGGAGATAAAAGCTGCAAGGTGGGTTGATGGAGATGTCGGGAATGGAGAGGATGGATGGATGGAGGATGAAAGGGAAGGGAAACGGAGGAGGGATGGAGAAGATAAGCAAAAGGGAAAGGCGGGAGGTTCAGTTCCCTTTCAGTTCGTCAGCCGGATCTTCTTCCCAAAAGGCTGAGCCACCTGCCCACCGCGCTAATCCCCATTGGGCCCATTGGGCCAACACTGCAAACAACACTGCCTCCCTTTTGCCTGTGCCCAAGCAGATCATGGCTTCATCTACAACTTACTGCAAGCTAATGTGACAACGCTATCCAACTATGCAATCTAATCTCGTATATTCATTCTAATAAAGATATGAGTCCAGACTCATAAGCTCGCGCTTATCTGTAACCTTCCGCTGCCGCCAAGAGCCCCTGCTGCCCAAAAACTCAATTAGAGCAATCAAAGCCCAGTCGAACCCGAAGTTGCATGGAAGAAAAGATGATGATGTATATTTACGAGCAGGGATATTCTCGGGGAAAATTCTTCATATCAACAGAAACAGCTCAATCCGCTCAAAGCTCCCAATAAAGGGCCAGTCCCGTAGTCAACATTAGGACGAAATAAGCTCAACCGGTACTTACGATCATCCCAAAGACGCCCGCCATCCTACCCAAACGCCGTTCACAACATGAAAGGAAAGAAACCCGTATTCAGTGGCATCATGTAATCCACTGTTCTTGTCACTTAAGCCAAGACGCAGATGCAAGCAATCGTCTTCAATGTTCCTCAGCTCTTCAAGGCTTCGAGGCGTCCCCGCATCTGCTCGAGTGTCGCTTCTTGATCCGCGAACTCGTCCTCCGGTTCTGGAGCCTCTTCCAATGGCTTCTCGGGCTGAACTCCTTCGACCTGAGACAGCTTGCCGTGCAGGATCTCCTGCAGGACCTTGTCGACCTCCTCCTCTGCTTCATCTTCCTCTTCCTCCAGCAATTCGTTGTTCGGGATGGCGTCATCGACCATCTCCTCGATGATTCCGGCCCGCACCAGTTCCGTCGACAGCTGACGCATCGTGGCATTCAGCTCGGGCATCCGGACCAATGTATTGACATCCTTCATGATGCCCGTCGACTTCTTCAAGCTGCCTTGAATCTTCCGAACTGAAAAGGCCTCGTTGACCTGCATCTGAACGCTCTGCAGTTGGGCGCGACTGGTGTGTAAACGGGTGGACTGCTTGCGAATGCGAACGAGCTCTCGCGCAAATGTCTTAGCCTCCGTGTTGGCCTGCTTGGCCTGGGAGGGATTGCGCTGGGCCCGCTTCGATGAATTCATGATGTACTGTCGTGTCTTGCTTTCCAGAGTCTTCAGTTGTGCGATGTCACGATCCAACTGTCGGGTATTGGCGCGGATAAGCTGATTACATTTCCTCATCTAGAGACAGCAATCACAGTCAGCAGCGCGCCATGTCGCTCATTAGGATAGGCACTTGCCTGTGTTTGAGGATCCGGCCCGAAAAAGACTGCTTTGAGGGTCTCCATGCTGACTGGCGCGAGGATGATACGGGTTCACAGATCGATATCTATAGCTGCAAAAATGTCTACTTTGGCTTGAAGCGGGAACAGTCGGGTGGGATCTTGTCAGGGTGCTGAATCGGTCAAATCTGAAGTGACCTTGCAATACGGCGGGGTGTGAAATCGAGGTGGTCAAGGGTCTTCCCACACACTTATGCGGTGAAGAAAGTGGCAGTTGATCTTCCGACAATGGAGAAATACAGCCGATGAAGCCAGCTGGCGGGGAAACGTGTGGTAGAGGCGCACCAACCCGGATGTGGACTATTGCATGGCTGCTGGCTGCTGCGGTGCCTGGGCTCCAAGATGGATGGATGGAGTGGATGTCTGGCTGTTCCACTCGGCGGCTGAGTCAGCCAGATATGGACGGGGGCAGTGACGTCGCTGGGCAGCGTTGAGCCTCAGGCACTCAGAGGCCGCAAACAGAACAAACGGGCGGCGGGAGAGTTCCAGTACTTTCTAGCATTCATTACTAGTGACTCGCCGGCGATCAGCAGCTAAGAGCAACCGCCTGCTGCTGCAACTTCACTATCCGTCTAGCCCCCGACATCATCCCCTTCCCCCATCACCTCCCTTCTTTCGCTTCTGACGAGATTGCTACATTCTGTCCTTCTAAACAAACCCATCCTATCCGCTATCGACCATCATAATGTCCGAACTCCCTCAGGTCCACCCCGAAGGTGAGTTTACTCCCCCTCCCGTCCCTCATTTCCTTCCCCGCTCTGGATTTTCATCATTTCTGGGGTTCCCGGCTACTGGGAAGCATCATGCCATACAACGGCCTTGTTGTCTCTCATATTATGGCCCTGCCTATATTTACATGCATACATTCATCTCGGCGAGCATGAGGTACTAACAAGGGTGTTTACTAGTCACATGGGCTCAGCGCTCTTCGGATAGCGACCCCGAGCGCAACTACCTCTATGTTAGCATCAAGGCTGCTGATGTTGCCCGTTCTGACGCAACCCTCGACATCAAGCCTACCAATGTTACTTTCACAGGCAACTCCAAGAAGGGCGTAAAATACCACGTCTCTCTCGATCTGTTCGCCGAGATCGACCCCGAGAACAGCAAGGTCAACCACAGTGACCGTGAGGTCGAGTTGGTTCTGCGCAAGAAGGAGCTCAAGGAAGAATACTGGCCGCGTCTGCTGAAGACTACCCAGAAGATCCACTTCTTGAAGACCAACTTCGACAAGGTATGATACTGGTTCTAGTTTGCATGGATCTAGGAACAGGGAGAGCTGACTAAGAGACAGTGGGTTGACGAGGATGAGCAAGACGAGGTGAACGAGGACGACTACGCAAACAACTTCGGAGGCTTCGAAGGTCTTGGAGGCGAGGGTGGTCTCTCCAACATTGACTTCTCCAAGCTTGGTGCCGGTCTCGGCGGTGATGCCGGTGTTCCTGGAGAGGAAGAAGAGGTATATTGTCCACCAATCTTCACCAATTGACGAAGAAGTCCAGTCACTGACACTATTAGCAGGAAGAGGAGATGCCCGAGCTGGAGGAGGGCGAGGCCGAGGGTGCCAAGTCTTCTAAGATCCAGGAGGTTTCTTAAATGCTATGCCCTTCTACTGAGATAGGCAACGACTACTACGCAAGCAAGTAATCAAAAAAAAGCAAATAACGGCGAGCGACGAATGCTGTAACTTTTGAGCTTTTCTTTTACCTATACTATACCGCTGATGACCACGGTTCATGGTTTGGAGCTACCTGGCGCACTTGGACAGGTTTGTGGCCTGCCTCGAGAGGCGAAGGGAAACGGAAAAGGAATTTTGAACTATTTCCTTTTATTGGTATTGAAATGACGAGATGACTAGCAAGAATATTTCTCTCATAATGCCCATTCCTGGACTGCGATCCAGGCGTAGAGAAGAAGATCTGAGAGTCGGACCGTTGAACGAGACTTGCGACCGGACAGCGTAGAACACCACCACCAAGTGTAATGAAGTAGTGTGCAGTGCGTATCTGTCGCGTGATTTAAAGCCTAGAGATTAGCGGCAGTCGAACCAGACAATCAAGGTCACTTCTGGCGAACAGAAAAAGCGCAAAGAACAAGAACCTGTCTGGTGAGGAGTTTGGTTGGGAGGGCGAGAAGAGAGGAAGGAGGAGAATCCAACTCGATTGGCGGAGAGGCCGATTATGTGAAGTTGTTCCGCCACACTGGCAAACCCACACCGTGAAAAGTGTGGAGGAAACCTTGCACCTCCTCACGGTTTGATTCCTCTCGTTCCCTCTCTTCCTCCTCATCTAGACAATCTTTAATATCCCCCCATCTCCTTCCCCATCAGAAAGACAGCCGAGGTGTCGTCAGATTACTTGACCTACCCCGTCGGGACGTCAGGTCGACCCCTCCTTTGGTGATTTTTCGTTGCGGTTTTCTTCCCTTTTGCGGCGCATCTTTTCTTCTTCCCTTTCTTTTCCCCCTCCCTCAACTTTGGGTTTCTCTGGGAGGCTTTCCCTCATCGTATCGGCGCGCAAAAGTTATATATCCGGCATAGAATTTTATCGCTATCTTATTTTTTACTACATTTCTTTCTACATATTAGAGGAGTGCAAATCTACACAAATCCGCCAAGATGCCTCCCAAGAAGCAGCAGGACCAGCCTAAGAAGAAGAAGGCCACGGTCGAGGATAAGGTTCGCATGCTCCTTAATCTATCAATTTAATTTTAGAGTAAATGCTAATCTGCGATTTTGTACAGACCTTTGGCATGAAGAACGTACGTAACGAGCCCTTCTAGAACCCGCACACCACTCCCTCCACCATCCATCATCGACCCTCGAGAAAATTACAAGCCCACTGACCGGTATTTCTCTGTACAGAAAAAGGGTGGTTCGGCCAAGAGACAGATCGCTCAGCTACAGGCTCAAGCGGCATCCAACAAGAACGCCGAGGCAAAGAAGAAGGAAGCCGAGAAGGCCCGCAGAGAGGCCGAGAAGAAGGCTTCCGAGCAGGCCAAGAAGGAAGCCTTGGAACTGTTCAAGCCTGTGCAGGTTCAGAAGGTTCCTTTCGGTGTGGATCCGAAGACTGTGCTTTGCGTTTTCTACAAGCAGGGTAACTGTGAGAAGGGTAAAAAGTGCAAGTTCAGTCACGACGCAAGTGTGGAGCGCAAGGCGGCTAAGAAGGATCTGTACACCGATTCTCGAGACGTGAAGGCTACCGAGGAAGAGGCTAAAAAGAAGGATACCATCGATGACTGGGATGAGGAGAAGCTGCGCAAGGTCATTCTCAGCAAGCACGGTAACCCGCGTACGACTACGGACAAGGTCTGCAAATACTTCATTGAGGCTGTCGAGAACCAGAAGTACGGTTGGTTCTGGACTTGTCCTAATGGAGGTGACAAGTGCATGTACAAGCACAGTTTGCCCCCTGGGTATGTTTTGCTCGTTGGGCTTTTTTGTTATGTTTGCTACGGTTGCTGATGGACTACAGATTCGTTCTGAAGACGAAGGAACAGAAGGCCGCTGAGAAGGCTCTCATGGACAAGTCGCCACTCAACACCTTGACCCTCGAAGACTGGCTGGAAAGTGAGCGACACAAGCTGACCGGCAACTTGACGCCCGTCACGCCCGAGACATTCGCCAAATGGAAGAAGGAGCGTCTTGACAAGAAGGCTGCTGAGGAGCAGGCCCGCAAGGCCAAGGAAACCACTGGACGGACACTGTTCGAGGAGGGCAACTGGCGTGCTGATGACGAGAGCAGTGACGAGGAAGAAGATGATGGCGCGTGGAACCTGGAAGCTTTGCGACGCGAGACGGAGAAAATCCGGGAGAGGAAGGAAGAGGAACGCCTGGCGGCGCTGCATGGCACGCCGGTGCCAGTTTCCAACGACGAGACGATTGCACAGGAAGGAGCCGACTGAGTTCTGTGCGATACATCCCAAGGACGCAAAAAGCACTTGGGCGAAAGGGGTTGCGGACCTCCCCCACACTGGGAACGGTGTCCAAAGCCGTCGTCCGGACCTGGGATGCCAAATGGGTTGATGGATGGTAGATACAGTGCTGGTTCTCTTTGGGTTCTTTGAATTGTGACGAGAATACACCAAACTAGATCGCCTGGTATCGATGTCCGCGACTTGGGTTGGATGGCTCTTGCGGTTAAACGTGAACGGTTGGTCGTGTCACCTGGATTCCTGGTTCAGCCACCGTTGGATCGGTGCCAGCTGAACTGAATCTACAGAGGCATGGATTGGGGCGGAGTGAGGAATCAAATGGAGAGAAGATACCAGATTGATTGATTGAGAGACATCGACAGGGTCTGGAGGTTCGTTATCCAGGGGATGAACTGATTCATGATATGATTTGCTATGCCCGATCTGTACGTAGAACGTTTGTTTTTTTAGGTTGAAATGAGCCAGCATTGCCCTGAAGGCGCAAATGAAAAGTGCACCAAGTGATCCCAACTATTTTGTAACACATTGACGCTGAATCGACGGTCTGGCTTGTACCTTGCTGCCGGAGACCCTCAGCTCACATTCCACTTGATGGAAGCCTAGGAGCTGTCTGTCTCACTCATGAATGTTGTGCACGATCTCCCCAACTGACGCTCACCGATCTCCCCGTGCAATCTCCACCATCCCTTTCATCCAGATTGAACTATCGAGGAACGCCGCCCCGTCCTCTCCCTCCGCGGGTCCTACGATTCCCTCCTCGTCTGCGGTGTCCTGTCCCTCTCCTCCATGGCGCATCTCAGTCCCCTCAACAGACTAAATACATAAGCTTAAGACGATGGCAGCTCAACAGTACCACATCCCCCCTGCACCCTCGTTTCCCACCCCCGCGCCACCATGACCCAGTCCTTTCTCTCCTTCACCGCCGCCTTATTGACGGGATTGCTGTCGCATTCCCAGCCTGCCGCTGCGGTGGGGATCAGCTGTGATCCAGACACTCGTCCATACTCGGCCTGGATGACAGACAGCGTCATTGCCCGCCGGGATGCCATTCTGGGTGACTTCACACCAGGAGATGATATCTACCCAAATATCTCCCAGGTCACACTATTCGAGTCGACCGTTACCCGTCTGAAGGAGTACTACGATGCCGATTCTTGCGGCCAGGTGGATTGGCACAGTTATGCCCTAGATGGCGCCGAAAGCCTCCTCCCCGCCGTGCAGGATGTCTCGTTTATTATGAATGCTCCGCTGACGATATTTGCGTCAGGAGATGTTATGTATCACCAGTAAGTTATCACCCACACATCTACTAGCTGACCGCAGAACCAAAATCCATTCCAACACTTGCATTTCTAGATACGACCGCGCCCCAAACGACACCTACAAACAAGCCCTCGACAACCTCCACGATGCCTTTAACGCAAGAGCCCGCGACTCAGAAGGTCAGACAACACCCACACCCACATCAACATCAACAACACACCCCCATACCGACAGCCGAAAACAATACTAACACTATCGATCACATCCAGGCGCCTTCTGGTACTGGAACCCTTACCCCAACTGGGGCGTCCTGGAAGGCCTCTTCCCACTGAGCTCCTTCATCTCAATGTGGAAAACCTACTTCGACCCCACCAACACCACCCTAACCGATTCCTTAACCCTCAGTCTCGACCTATTCAAAGACCACTGCCACGACGACTCCAGCGGCCTCCTTTTCCACGGCTACGACTCCAGCAAGACCGCCTCCTGGGCCGACCCCACCACCGGCGCGAGTCCCTACGTCTGGAACCGCGCCCTAGGCGATTGGTTCATGACGCTAGTAGACCTGCTCGAACGGTCTGGGAAAAACAGCGCCATTCTGAACGAGACGCAGCGCGACGACGTCTACACCAAATACTGGAATGTCGCTAACACGATCATCAACGATGCCGATGAAGAAACCGGATGCTGGTGGCAGGTTATGTTGCACGGTGGGGAAGAGGGCAATTACATTGAATCAAGTGGATCAGCTCAGTTCGTGTATGGATTGCTCAAAGGTGCCAGGTTGGGGTATTTACAGGGCGAGACGCCTAATGGGGTAGGGTATACGGATGCGGCTGATAAGTGCTATAAGTATTTGCTGAGTGAGTTCGTGAAAGAGGAGGCGGATGGTACGTTGGGGTATAATGGGACTGTCGCGGATTGTGGGTTGTATGATCCTACTTTTGAGGTACGTATTGTATTTTCCTTCCAGTCCTTATTTTCGTTTTTTTTTTTTTTTTTTTGCCCCCCTTCATTGGGAGAGATTATGTTAACGGGGTTTTGTTGAAGTACTACACTACCCGACCCATCGAATACAACAATCTCTTCGGCACTTCATCTTTCATCCTGGCGAGTTGGGAACATGAGATGTTTGAGACGGGGTATTATACTTAGCTGTTACTTTAGCTGGCTGGCTGGGTAGTTGAAGCAGAGGTGGGATAATAAAACACAAAGCCATTTTATCAAACTATCTGTGGGGAAGTAATCACGATAGATAATGACAACGTAAACAATGGGAGCAATTCCACAAATAGATGCACGTGACAAACAGAATCTGAGTTGGTGTTCTCAACTCGAAGAATCAAGTACAATATTAATATTTCGTACTATCAAGACCGATGGAAAGAGCCAGAGTAGAGAGGGGGTGCAAGCGAGCGGGGGGATAAGCCATTGAGTTTGAAACCATGTCTGAGCGTAGGTTACTTCTAAAGACATAGTGGGACAGATAAATCTGCAAGGGGGGATGGGGAAGTGAAACTGTCTTGGAAACTTAAGCTACGTAGTATCAAGCAAAGCAGAGTCTGGAGATAACTTAAATTCGTGACTATTAAATTGTGTCTCAGATCGGGTCATGAGAGGGAAGTGGAAAAAGAGCTTGACTATCACTCAGATGACCATGACACTTACTTAGTTCTGAGAGAGAGTTAAATTACGGCCCTGAGCTGACTTGAGAACCTTCTTTTATAACTTCATGTTGGTGGCAAGGATACGGAAAGTCAAATTGCCAATGCCTAACAAATTCCGGTCAGGACATTGCGTTCACGAAAGACAGGCAGAAACTGGCAGTCAGAAGCAGGTTTTACTAAAGTGACATGTAAAGATTGTGCAGACTAAGAGATACGCATTTTCTCCTCTCATTGCAGTCATCACTTTCATTGTCGATCATTCAGTTGGAAGTTGGCCGTTCACATATATATCGAGTATTTATATATGTACGACGCGTTGGAAATAACCCTTCTTTCTAGTTCTTGAGAGGCTCCTGAGGTGAGCGCAGAACATCCTCGAACCACTTGTACGACGGGACCAGACTGTGAGGGTATCCCATGTGTGGCAGACCGTGGAAGAACCTGTGGAAGGGGAGGGTTAGGTACTAGGTTGTTACAGATATGGAAGGAGCTGACTGACCTGCCCTCTTTGGGACTTCCGTGGTTGAAGAGCATCAAGCAGTCTTCAATGGGGGTGACGCCATCATCCACACCCTGCATAGCATGGGTCAGTATCCAATATGGAAGTTCGAGGGTGTATCGGCCTTACGTTGAGCAGCAACAGTCTGCAGCTAGGCTGATCCAAGATGCCAGTCTCGAGAAGAGAAAACTTCTTCTGGCCATTCTTCTTGAAATCCTCCGGGTTGGAGTAGCCGTACTTCTTGGCCCAGGCAGGAGTGAGCCTATCGAAGGTGCCATTAGTCTCTCTGGAAATGGCAGATGAGGTCGCAGTACTTACAGGAATGGATACTCGTGGTCATCGACACGGCTCAACCACTCGGGGTCCAGGAAGTAATGGCACCCCGGTCCGTGGGCAAGGGTTCCAACGAAGCGATCACGATGGGTATGTGCAGCGCGAATCGCGTAGAACCCACCAGCACTCAGACCCCAGGCAGCAACCCGGGACATGTCGAACTCCGGACGAGTCGCCATGTAGTCGAGAACGGTAGTCCATTGACGGTCCGCCGACTCCGGGTCGCTGGGGTCGGCAGGCGAGTCCGCGGTACCGGGAATCTCGCAGATAACTGTCGCCCAACCCCGGTTGATGATCTCATGGGTGCGCTGACTGTTGTCGGGGCGGTATCCATCCAGACCAGTCATTAGCACAACAACTGGGACCGGGTTCTCTGCCGTCGCATGTTCCGGGACACGAACGAAGAGGGGAACATAGGCACCGTCGGTGGCCGACTTATGTTTGTGCGGGATGATGACCTCCTGGATGGTGGGCTTCCAAAAGGAAGCTGCCTTTAGATACACCTTCTTCTGTCGGTTGAAGGCCTCTTTTTTGATATCCTCTCTAGTCGGATCGACATAAGGGAAGCGGGAGATACGGTAGACCACAGCGGCTCTCCGGAGCAGGTCAGATGCCATCTCCACATTGTTGTTGTTCAAAGCAGCCGAGGCCTTATTCTCCAGGGCCTCAGCAACCGGGAAGAAAGCCTGTGTGTAGGCATCGGTGTAGGCATCGTTGATGTTTTCCTATCGTAAAGTGAGCATGTTACCCTTGCGCTAATAAGGGGCACATGGCAAGATCATGATAACCGACATCAATAAGCTTCTGGAAAATAGGTCGAAAGTCTTCGATGGCACCGTCGTGGAATGGGTAGACGGATTTTTCACACTGCATGCTACGTTAGATAAGGACTGCCTGACGGCTGGCCAACCACTGAGCAAGGGGTGGTGATGCCGACCACCAGTAAAAACTTACTGCAAACTTCCACTTCGTTTCCCAGAGAGCTTTGATAGAGCCCTTGTGGGGATAAACGGTGTTAAACTTCTCGCCGAGGATCCAAGGAGCCATGGTGTTTGCTTGCTCGTGTCGTCCAGTCTTGAGTAGACGGTGTGAAGATGTACAGATCAGGAGGGAGACAGCATTGAAGAACCCTTTTAAACGTAGCTCATTCAATGTAAGGTCCTCACGGCGAAACTTGCCGACTGGGGTGCACATGAACTCTCCTTCAAATCTTGTGACATCAGAACCAACTATCGAGGGTGCTTAGGGCTACAAACGCAGGGGGGCTGACCAATCCACAGCTGTTGAGGGATCAAGGGGCGTCACTGTCTGTCTCGGGTCTCGGACAATCGGTAAGGCTTGACACGCTGTTCCGCTGACAGAGGTTGGGATGAGAGTTTGCTTTAGGTGGCCGTAGCTGAAACTCCCTTGCCTGCATTGTGCCATTTTGACGACTTTCCGCTATACCGGATCATGCTCCGACTCCCAGGCATCCATGTTCGAGACCAACCAAGAGTTTGTACTTGGAAGGGAAGAGACCGCTAATTCGGGCGCCTAAACTTCTTGAAGTATGTGTTACTGTACGGTTGAAGTAGATCGAAGCGGTCGATTGCCCAGGATGGATGTGATTGGTTGGCGTACATGTTGTACTCATTGCAGCTTAACTAGAGTTAGAAATACTTCATGTAAGTGCTCTGATGTTGAGAACATCGTGGTAGCCACCTGGTGGACCCAAATATGTACTGCCTTTGGGTGAACAGGGCATGTTCCAACACGGTAGTCTTCTCATCAAGTAAATGCCTTGCATCCCCCCGATTCCAAGGCGGAAGGCGCATTCCAATGCCTGCTGCTGCGGTCTGGATGGGGAAGGATTGTTCGCTGGTTCAAGGTCTCGGTCCCTGAGCCATGTTATTGTCGATCTCGACAAAGCAGATATGCTTTTTCAAAAGAGGCCATGTATCCCAGGCCGCAGACCTTCAAAATTTTATTGGCACGAGAAGGGGAACATAAAGTATGGAAGCTATAGGGAAGGCACCAAGGGCTATCCTACAGATAACGACGTTGAAGGGAGTGCCCCGTTGCATCAATAGCGCGGACATCTATCGCACAGTGCCTTGAGATTTGACCCCCTTCATAGCTGAAGTAACCGCCATTAGGCGTCAATATATTCAGCTATCCACAGCCAGACAAGCGTGCCAATACCTCAGGAATTTTCTTGCCGGGGTATCCTGCATCTCTGAACCGGGAAGGTATCTGCATGTAGGAGGAGCTAGTCGACTCCCTACTTCTCCTTCCTCATCCCTTGAAGCAAGGACAGGTTACATGCTCGCATTCTATGTCTATGCTGGAATGATTTCTCCCGGGCGGCGACTGAAAGCACGACTCGCATCGGATCGGCTCATTTGTAGGCTTGCTGTCCGGCCATGCGAGAAATGTTTGTTTGGATCTGATGCCGAGGCGGCGACACCGACGAGGCATCCATATCGCCAAGGGTTGCTTTCCTTATTGCTCCGCGGGCTGAACTAAGTTTTTGTGCATAATATAGCAGTCCGAGCAACTTTCTGTACATACTTATTTTCGACCTCCCTTCAGGAATTGCTCCAAAAGTCTGCGCCCGCGTCCGGTGAATGCTATACTCGAAGCCGCGGCAATGATCCGAACCCTCACAACGCTCGGCCTGTACGGGTTCGTCCAACAGGCATTGAGCAAAAATGTGTATCTGGATTGGAATATAACTTGGGTGACTGCAGCACCTGATGGGTATGCGAGGCCTGTGATCGGCATTAACGGACATTGGCCTTGTCCCCAAATTGATGTCGATGTTGGCGATAATCTCATCGTCGACGTGTACAACGGGCTGGGTAACGAGTCCACCGGAATCCATTGGCATGGTCTGCATCAGAACTACAATGGCTACATGGACGGTGTCCCAGGAGTCACCCAATGCGAGCTCCACCCCAACCAGCGCATGCGCTACGTTGTTCCGGTAAGCTGAGCATGCTTGCTGGATCAGTACCTGAACTGTGCCTTCTGACCCATGGATCTAGATGAACCAAACGGGTACATATTGGTACCACTCGCACGAGCCGGGTCAGTATCCTGATGGGTTGCGCGGACCCATCATCGTGCACGACAATGTTCCTGCCCCGTATCACTATGACGAGGAAATGACTCTCACCTTATCCGACTGGTATCATGTGCAGATACCCGTCTTGCTCGATCAGTTCATAGTTCCAGGAGACCATGCCCCCTATGGAGGTCTAGAGCCGCTACCTGATGCGATTTTGTTCAATGACATGCATAACACGAAGATCAGCGTTAAGCCCGGTACGACCTACTTGATCCACGTTGTCTGCATGGGCAACTTTCCCGGGCATGCGCTCGTCATTGACGACCACGACATGACCATTGTTGGTATGGATGGCATTGCAGTGGAACCGCATTTCCTTCCACCCCAGTATCTGCGTGTGGCCGTTGGACAACGAGTCGACATCCTCCTCACCACCAAAAATGATACTAGCAAAAACTATGCGATCTGGGACGGTCTCGATATTGATGAGATGTTCGTTCAAGAGGGAAGGAGCCCACCTCAAGGGTACAATCCCAACGGCACCGCATGGCTCATGTACAACGAGGATGCTCCTTTGCCTCCTCCGCCCATCATTCATGTCAACAATGCAAGTCTGGACTTCCTCGACGATGTGACCTTGACACCGATAGACCACCTTCCTCTGATCGACCCCATACAACACCAATTCATCTTCGACGTCTACCCAACCACAGTAGATGGAAAGCCCGCCTACAGCATCAACAACATGACATATAACGCCCCCGACTCGCCCACGCTGTACACTGCCATCTATTCTGACCCCGAGGCCTGCTTGGACCCAGACCTCTATGGAGATGTGAACCCTTTTGTCGTCAATTATGGTGATGTGGTGGAGATCGTTCTCAACAACCACCATGACAATCTTCATCCGTGGCATCTTCACGGTCATGATTTCCAGGTGCTCCAGCGCACTTACCCGTACGGTGGCTTCTTCGATGGCTACCGCAACATTTCTGCCTCTCCCATGCGCCGAGATACGCTCATGGTGGAGCCCATGGGACATTTCGTAATTCGATTCCGTGCAATGAATCCTGATAAGTATTCCCTCCCTGCAAGTTAGTGGCTCCGAACTGACGTTTATCGGTCAATTACGCATCTGGATGTTCCATTGCCACATTGAGTGGCACGTCGAGATCCGCCTCATGGCCATCATTATCGAAGCGCCGGACCAGCTGCAGAACATGACTATACCGGATGATCATCTCAAGATTTGCGGAAACACTCAACCCAGCAATTGGGCCCCATTGGCTCCTTCGCCATAAATAGTCCGACCCGGCATCAGGTATGTGTACCGTTGATGTCCTCTAAAACTTGCTGATTTAGCCCAGCACAATCCTAATGGTCACGCACACATCTCTACCTGTTGACAATGCTGGCCCTGAGGCCCCTAGACTCCGTCAATGTGAGCCTTAAAAGAATCTTAAAACCACTTCAAGAGACCCGCTGGCGACCGGGAGACTTGACCTGTGTGAAAGAGCCCTTCCGATGCTTGGATATGCTTTAGTGTCCATGGTGACCACACCCCGTGATAAGTAATGTTACGAACAATAGACGAAAAGTTGTATCATCTTCCTTTTACTGCAATTGCAGCTGCCATGCAGCATTCCAATCATAGCTTTGTATGCGGAGCATACGTGCTCTAGCGCCATAGGTGAGAGATTGATGTAGCAAGGCGAGCCTCACAAGTGGACGACCTTATAGCGAGGCCTTTTCCTTCATCAGTCCTTCTTGTCGCATCAGATCGTAAACATCCTCCGCCACACCCCAGGACAACTCAAAGCCACGACCCCCCGCTCCATACGCATGAACGATCACCTCCTGACCTTGATTCATCTTCTCCAGTTCAATCCTCATACCCCCCTCTCGTGCTGGTCGACGACCAACAATATCACGAATAACATCGAACTCTCCTCTACTTCCCTCCTTGAAGGGAAACCACTTAGCAGCATTCGCCAGTAGCTGGGCCCGTGTTTCCATCGACGGATTAGGATCCCAATTATGCGGCTGCTTCGTGCCCCCGATAATCGTCCCACCACCCAACGGGCGCGGGATACAGAAGGACCACGAGCCATCGCTATTCTGTCGAGTGATAGTCGCCGAGCAAGGATTCCTTACCAGACACGTTTGCCCTGAATAGCCAGTCAGTCAGCCTTTACCATCAATCACCCTCACTTTCACTATCACTATCATCATCACTCACCCCGAATAATATAACTCCTCTCATCACCAAACCCCAACCCAGAACAATTGACCACCGCTCCCACCCTCTCCGCAAGATAAAACACCTCCCTCAAATCCACAAACGTATACTCCTTCACCTCCCCACCCCTCAAGACAAACTCCCGCAACAACCACGCACAATACACCGGCGAATTCACCACGAATGTCTTATACCTCACTCCCCACTTCATATCCCCCGGCACCTCCTCGGGCCGTAAGTACTCAAATCCATCTAGATGCCCATACGCTGCCTGGATGTTCTTCTCGTCGAGGTACTCCGCCGGCGGGTTCTCGAGGTGCTCGATTCCAGTGATGGACTGGACGCCCGCACCTGGTTCCTGGGCCGCGAGTGTCTTGAAGTGCGCGTAGGTGCGACGGGCTTGTGTTTCCTCTCGGGTGTGTTGGGCGTTGGAGCCGGGGACCGGACGATAGTGGGCGCCTGCCCAGGGTGAGGCGTAGTTGAGGGATGTGCTGTGGGGGAAGTCCCGGGCTGCGAGGATAACGCGTTGGGATGGGGAGAGGTGTTGTTGGATGTAGAGGGCTGTGGAGAGGCCGATTATACCGGCTCTGTTTGGTTGCAGTGGGTGGGGTGGTTAGTGGTGGTTTTGGTGACGTTGGGATTGAGAAAAGACGTACCCTATTACGACGATGGTTTCTTTTTCGGTCATTATGCTGTGGCTGGAATTGTTCTTGTGGATTGGTTGGATTGTGTGTATGTAAGTTTTAAGTGATTTGGTGATGATGATGATGATGATGATGATGATGATGATGATGATGATGATGATGATGTTGTTGTTGGCGGGGATTGAGGGGATGATAAGCGGTTCTGGAACCAGTTCCCCGCACGCGGAGGAGGCATTGAGTCATACTTCGCGGCCTTTTATAGCCATCAATCGTTCCTCTTTTGGTCGAATGCTTCTAATTACTATAGATGGTTACTCGATTGGGTGATTGGTGATGTGGCCATGGCCTGATTGCGTACAGAATCACCCGGACAACTATCTATTGTTCGGGAATAGATACGAGATATAGCTAGTATTTCGGAGTAAGCGTGGAAATTATAAAGCGCACTATTATGTTCTTCGGTTCTAGCTTCAATTATGCAGGCTAGGACCGCCGACACTGACCATCTATCTATCTGCTATCTAAGCTCTTCGAATATCGGCTTCCGCCTGTCTCGCTTGGTCACGTTCACCGCGCGCATGGACTTTTGGCGGTCGTCGGGACAATCTGGTCATCGAGATAGTCCAGCCGAGGCGCATGCACGTCGCAAGCCAATGTGCAACTCGAGCCGGCCTGCCAGGTAGTGTTGCCATCGCATTGACTTGTACTGCATCAGACAGGATGATCGTGCTCGGACGCAGCGGGACCAGACGAGCTCCCCGTTTGTAGGCTGAAGACGAACTGAATCCGCGTCCGCTAGTAAGCGGTAATTGGGTATATCTTCGTGAAACGTCGTGCTATGGCGTGGTATCAAACACACATCTTCTCTTTTGCCATTTCTTTCAGCAATCCGAAAAACCAACGCTTAATCCAAAGCATCGGGCAACTTCTCGATGGTGAATTTGCCCCTTGCAACCTTCATGATGGGCACACCAGGAATCTTGCGCAGACGGCGACACAGATCTTGATCGTTGGTCGCCACAATGTAAATTCTATGCTTCGTCACCTACAAGAGCCGTTAGCGCGCTGTGCTACCCCAATCGAAGGGGGTTGAGTAACCACTCACCCGATCCACGATACAGTCATCTGCATAGGTACCCTTGTGAGAGCACTTGACCCTAGACCACCGAGGGTCTTTGGCAACCCGAAGTGCGAGGCGGTACTTGTCACCCAGTTTTTCCAACTCCGCAATGGTGCAGTCTGAGAAGGTCGGAACACACTTCGCGTAGAGCCTGCAGCTAGTCTTAGCAGATGTCCAAAGCCCAGATATTGTGTGCAACTCACAGGTCCATCATCGAAGTAAGTAGATCCTGCTTCGCTCGGATAGCGTGGGAAACAAAGTTGGTATCGACCAGCACGTGGTAGGGAGGGCCAAGGGCAGTGTTTGCGGCAAAGAACATGTTCGAAGGGGCTTGGGTGACTTGACGAGTCAGCTGATCCTCCTTGGGCGTCTCCTTCTTCGCTTCCGGCTTCTTCAGTCGCTCATCGCGGGCCTTGATGGCGCGCTTCATCTATAGATTCAGTAGGATCAGTTTCCGTTCCGTATCGACTGCAAAGTCTTGTAATCATACCTGCGCGAACTTGCGAGTCTTCTTTTGCACACCCATTTTGTTGAAAATAGGCCTTGACTGCTTAACAGGGAGAAGAAGTAAAGCAGCGGAGAATGGGATCGATATTCGTTGCTATCGATATTGTTGAACCCAGAAGATTTTAGAGAAGGCGGAAAATCAGATCACGGGCCGATATTTTACCGCGATAGCCAGAGCCAAGCAGTTCCGTTATCATGTGATCTACCCGTGACCGCCTGTCGCGTTGCACGGCATCTCCGTCCGTCTAACTGGAAATGGCAGTACCCTGTCGCGAAGTCTAGAGCTTCTTGGGAGTCTCGTAGGCATCATTGAAAGCAACGTAAAGGCCCAAATGTACAGTTGCACTCTGGCTCTAATTGAGGAGCATTCGATTTCATATTGGATGACCACAATGCCATTGTTTCCGAGCGTGACACAGACTGAATCCTACCATGCGCAAGGCATCTTGTTGGGTGATAAATTTCAGTCAGTCTCAGTCCGCCAGGATTAGCATGGGCCGAATGCCTGCGTCTCCCGACGCTTTTCTTATCACATCCAAAGAAGAGGCAAAATCTCATCACCGTCCGAGCTCCTCGACCACCCCGCAATGTCTAAGCCCCGGGACCTTCCACTAGTCCCGAAGGACACCAGTCACAGCGCAGCTTCTACTTAATCACATCACATTGCATGCACAGGCCGTGTCCATCTGTGGAAGGGCTATTTTGGACTCCATATTCCGTGTACTTTCTTACCGGGTGGGCGTAGAATTGTTGTCTCACCAGCTCCGACTGTGACCGACCGTTCAGATCGTTAGCTCCTGTAAGTGTCAAATAAATCGCCGATAAATGTACTTTATACTGCGACCATCTTGGATATCCGGCCTTTCCAAAGGAAACGTCTCTGGTTGTGTACACGGTGATGATGTTCCCATTCATCATGATACCAATGTATATTATCAGTTTGGAAATGCCCGTGGGAGTATTACTGTGAACCTGAGTACTCGCGGTATTTACACCGCCATAGTATATTGTACTATGTAGCGCCACCCTGTGCATTTCGCGAAGGGTGAGCGCAATTCAGATCATGGTAACGATTATGGGCGGCCTTACGGCACATGTAGTGATGGATCTTTCGGTTTATGTTCAAGGTTCAAGGACATCACCTGGGATGCGCCCTCCCATTTCCACATCTTAACGGAAGATTTCTAGTATGTTTCCTGCTTATTTCGGTCCTTCTGCGTACTATTTCAGTGTTCACATCCACGTACGTACCCAAGTATATCACCTACCTCAGTAGTTCCGTCCCCAGCACGTCGAGGGATGTGATTCGAAGTTCCACTGCACATCACCCAAGATTAGCCACAATCCTACTGGCCACATGGATTGAGCAGTCGAGGGGATGCATTGACGATACCAGTCAGAGTGCACATTTACGCGCCGAGCAGGTCACTTGAGGGCGACTCTAGGGCGGGTGCGGGCGCTGATTGGCACAACCGAGTGATGAGGCCTGCAGCGTGAAGAAACGCCCTCTGCAGTCCGGAAGCCAATCAGGCCTGAGGAGCCGGCGGGAAAGGTCCCTGACAGCAGCCGCTGGCCATGCAGAATTCCCCTTGGGTAAGGTCCTGTATACCTCTGCTTCCCATACTGAATCTTAGTGGTAACTATGTCACTGGTACCACTCCAGCCCCGCCTGGGCAAAAAACGGACGCATGCAATAGGATTGAACTAACCGTCACCACGACTCCATACTACTTACTTACTCACCTCACTAGTATGGTCCCCGTACGCTTCTCTCTCCCTTTCTCACCCCCCATTTCCCGCCCATCTCTGATCGGTGCAACAATTGGCGCTCATCTAATCTCCTCCGTTTTAGTCTAAAACTCTTTCCTTTCCACTGATTGCGCTTCATGTTGATTGTGGGTGGCATCGCTCGATGATTAGCCCGCTTGATCTTCCTATAGCTCCTGGTTAGCCTGCCAACGGCGTAACACGAAGGAGACTGAACTCCTCTCGCAGACCCCCCCTGGTCAGACGCGGCAGGATCGACTGGCAGTCTGCTTTGCACTCTGGCTCCCATGTCCCGCTGCTGCATGCTTGTTGGTGTGCCGCTGCTGGAGCCACCGACAGCTCCTCATGCCGCTCGACGGGTCTTATTTGCCCTCGTCCGCTAATTAAGTCGTTGAACGCCCTGCTCGTCCCATATCGATGATATCCTGGTCCATGGAAGCGCCGTCCACTCCCCTTGGCGCTAGCTCGTGTTGCTTGATGGCTGGAGATTTCGATCGACTCTCTCCGCTGCCTTCGGAGACGTCTCAGATTTCGCAGGTAACTGTCCTTTACAACCACACAACAGCCTTTCAAGGCTGGCGCCGTCTGGAGAATAATAAGGATTAAGAGTCCACAGGGCCAGAGCACGACTATCAGTCCATGCTCGTGTGAATCCTGTCATTAGTGTTAGTGCAATCGTTTTCCATTTTACTTTTTGCTCTCCTCCCCGCCTCTGCCCTGGTCTTCCTTATTATCTTTCCCCCCTCCACAATTCGTGCCAGCAACGTGGTAGCCTGCCTAGTGCGTTGTATCCCTGGCCGTTCCACTGCATCATTCTTTGTCTTTCACTTGCATTTTTGTGCGTCTGCCTTCTTGTTCGGTTCGGATTTAGCGCGCTATCACCATCATATCTGTCGCTGTACCCTGCTACAACTTCGCTTCTTCCTCGCCACCCATAATCCCAAGCCTGCTGTGAGGAAAGGCCGTCGTTCTGGTTCTTCTTCTATTTCGTTTATCAATACTCTAACTGTGGTCTCCTCAAATCTATAGTCAAATGTCTTTTGAGAACACTTCAAAGCTTGTGTTCTTGACTCGGTAGGCATTTGGAGCAGTGACATCTCGTTGGCTGTCTTGGGCGGGATTGCACCTTCGGTGCGCAGCTTGATCTCGTCTTTTATAACGTGCCAATGGGAGGTATATAATTACCATTGCTCATTGTGGCCCGAATAGAGCCTGTGCTCATTGTTACGCCGTTACCGCCAACTATATAATTGATCTACTGTACCTGGACCGCGCACTTCTTAGCCGCTTGTCTGGAGACGGAGCTTGGGGTTGGGACAAGGAACACGAGTCAAGCAATTCCAGCACCCTATTCAGGAACATCTCTGTGGTACAGTCGAAACGATGGTCGAATTATCATGGAACAGAAATCCAGTTCAAGTCCCAGATCCTCGACCTTCGAGAATGAAGCCTGCCGCGCCCCCAGTATCAACGCAGACACAGACAGCCCCTGCCCGGCTTGAGCCGTGTGCGTCAACCGCGTCTTTACTTCTATATGCGCAGGGATCGGTGATAGTATGTCTCCACCACGATACTTTGGCGCTCGAACGACGCTTCGAAAACCACCAGGACGACATCGGATTCATATATGTGGATAATGTGAGCGAACGTGGTGCGGGAAGGCTGGTGGTCAGTTACGATGTCAGCCAGACTGCAATCGTATGGGATCTGTTCACAGGAAGCGTACTCGCCAGGTTCGCCTCCTTCGAGCAGCTCAAGGTTGCCGCCTGGATGCGAAATGGGAATGTGGCCTTTGGTAACACCCCTACTTCTCATAAAGCCATGTTTTCTCTCGCAAACTAGTTCTCACACCGATCTGCAGGTAATGAAAAGGGAGACGTGATCATATTTGAGCCATCTACTTCGGAGCATGTTTCGTGCCGCACTATCTTTGATCCCATTACCGCTCTAGCCCCCGCTACGGATTGTCGAACATATGCTATTGGGTATGTACACTGCGCCTAGTGGTTATGACAGTTGAATGGTCTAACTGATTGGCGTAGCTACCAAAATGGTTCGATTATGCTCGCGACACTGCACCCAACCTTCAGCATATTACATACCATGTCCACTTCGCGAGGGCCATCGGCGATAATCTCGTTAGCGTGGCATGCGTCCTCATCTAAGCAGAAGTCAGATATGCTAGCCACTTTGGCGGCCAATGGTGATTTGAGGGTTTGGAGTGTAGCAAAACCGCCGCAGAAAGAAGCCCCACGCGTTATCAGAGTGCTCAAGAGGTCTGATGGCTCCCCAGCCACTGAACCGAAGTGGATGGCTTGGTCTAAGAATGGTAGGATTGTACAGTACCTTGAAGGGTAAGCAGGCACCCGCCATCTTCCCTCGGGTTGCGAGGCTAAACACCATCAACAGTGAAACGTGGGCTTGGGATGTCAGGACAAAGCATGTCACGTATGAGCCCATCCCCACCATCGACAACCCACGTGGCTTTGCCAACTATGGACCAACCGCCACACTATTTACTCTTGGTCCTCAATACACTGTTCAGCAGTACGATATAGACAGTCCTGCCATGGTCGCAAATGTGCAACATGCCCCCGCTGGAGCTTTGCCACCACCCACAGAGCAACCGAGATTACGCACCTTACAGGAACCGCCAAACATGAGGGAGTCTGGTGCGATGTTTGGCTCTCGAAGGACCCCGTTCGACACGAATGGAATCGAAGCTGTGCGTCAACAGCGTGCCGATGTCGCGAGCCCTGTGAATAGGAGTCATGCCAATTCGGTTACGAACTCCGTTAGCTCGAAGGCTTCCTCGGGAATGCACAAGATCCCGTTCTCACCACCCAGTAGGTCCGGTCAGACCACCACATCATTCTCATTAACTTCAGCATCTGGGAGAGAAACGCCCCAGCCATCCGGGGCTTCCTATGCCTACGCCTCGTCTGTCTCAATGTCGTCAACAAAAAGCTCCCGCGCCGGTTCACGGCTGAGGAATGAGGTGCAGCTTAGTCCTGCCGAAAAGCCAGTAGATCTATTCCCTTTTACGCGTGCACGCCTCAATGATGTGCCTTATGGACATCATCAACCCCTGGACGAGTCCCGCCTCACGCCGGATGATCTACGCCAACAGATGCTGAGCGTTGTATTTGGCTTCGATGGAGATATTGAAGGTTTGATTAGGGATGAACGTATGTTCCATTCTGCACTTACTAGATACGTTCTTCCAAATTTGCTGATTCTGTGATTAGTGAGCAACCATCCCGAAGCTAGTCAGAGTGCCATTCTACTTGCTCAATGGATTGGCGAATGCGATACAGACTATATGCTTTCCATGATAACATCGGGACCAGCTTCAATCACCGACTGGATGCTCCTGGCATTCAGCCAGATGTCTGGAGAATCACAGTCGAACAAGGTCGGCCAAGCTTTGGTCCAGAAGCTGCTGGAGATTGGAGATGTCCATACGGCAGCCACCATACTTCTAGGATTGGGAGACCGAAACGATGCCATCGAAGTCTATGTCTCCCAGAATTACTATATGGAAGCCATTCTGATGACATGCCTCGTGATGCCTACGGACTGGCAGCGACAATCGTATTTGGTTCGCCGATGGGGGGAGCATGTTGTGTCTCACTCTCAGCAGCAGCTTGCGATTCGGTGTTTCATGTGCACGGGTGCAGAGCCCTCCGAGCCATGGACGTCTCCCGCTGCGCAACAAGCTACGTCCTTCGCGGAAGCTATCACAAGAAGGTCTCCAATGACATCCCCGGAACCTTATCCAAACCCAGCGAGTCTTATGGTTCCTAATTCCCACCCACGACCAGCTGTCAATGGCAGACCGGTATCGAAGACGCCAGCGCTGAAGCTCATCACTTCATTTGACTCTCAACCAAACAATCGATTCAAGTTCCCCGGGCTGAAGTCAGATGACAGAACTCCAACAAATGCGCCCGGGGTTACACCGATCGCGGAATCTGCGGTTGTCGAATCTGCATTGTCTCCGGGTGGGTTTGGGTCGTACAAGCTAAACAATATCCAGAGCATAAATAACGCCATGAATACACGTACAACCACGCCCGCCTTCAACAGACGGCGTCTTCCGTCTATTGGGGAGACTCCGATTGACGTACACCCTCCTACATTTCCCTCCACGGGATATAACAAACAAGTGCTAGACTATGGATCAACGTCAGAAAATGACGAGAGTCAGCCACCAGAGCAGAAAGGGGAGGAAGCAGATGACGAGCAGCTCGGATTGCTCTCATCTGCCCGCTATGACCCTGAAGAGTACAAGCCCAGTCCTCAGACCGCAGTCCAAGCGACAGCGGATACCTTCGCCACCATCAAGGGTCTTCCTTCTCCGGCTGCTGGAGTTTTTGAGGCCCTAAAGGAGCGTTCAGACAGCCGAAACGGAACCAGAGACCGAAAGCCAGATGGCTTGCAGCTCAATCTTCATCACCGCAACGCGTCGGAGAATGATCTGCACGCCCAATCCGAGATGCTGGCTAACTTCCGCAGTCCAGCGTCAACGTTAAATAGCTTCAGTTCTGCTAGGAGCCCCAGCGTTAGCGGTCGCAGCATTGACCCGTATATCAGTAGCCTAGGCGAGGCAAACTATCACGCGAAGAAGTATCAAGGAACTCGTCCTAACGGAAGAGGAAGAAGGAATACAGATGACTCGGCCAGTCAGACCTCGGCTCGGAGGTACCGCTCCAGAAACGCATCACAGGAGACGCGCGGGCGAAATGAAAAGAGATACATTCCACCCGCCAAACGTTCTCCCTCCTCTCCTGTCCCAATGTCACCGGAGGAGCTGGCTCGGATCAATGCCAATGCCGCCAACAAGCCATCATCTCGAACACGCAGCGCTAGCAGGGTGCGCAAACCACGTTCGCGCAACTCCTCTGAACGCCGTCAAAACCGTTCCGCCAGTCGAAACACAGCCAACCATCTTGGTACTGAAAATCAAGGTCCTTCCAGTCGAGGACGCAGCATGGACCGTCAAGAGTCAGACGCCAGATCTCCCTCGCCTCCATTGCCGGGATCCAGTGCCGAGGACGCATTGAGACTAGTTGCGAGTGATAGAGAACGGTTGCGGACCCGCCAACGGAGCGGCAGTCGTCGACCTGAAAAGGGTGCAGGTGGGAGGGGGGAGATACCACCTGATTCGAAGTGGACAAGAGCGAGGTCTCGTAGCCGTCACGATACCGAGCCGACAGAGAGCGCTCAGCAAGTTGTGCCCGAGTTCTTCAACGGCGGTGCCACCCATGATGGCATCTATGTCGTTGATAACACTCATAGTGACAATAGTATGCTGGCACAGGCAGCTCACGAGGAGCAAACTGCTACCCTGCAAGTTAATTTTGCGGAACAGCGGAGGAAGGAGCTTGCCGCTGCAGAGCTTGAAGCTCGGCGCCTGTCGCTGGCACGCAATCCATCGGCGCCAAACATCCCATTTCCAGGGGAGCTGCAGCCGAGTCGTTCAGCTCTGGAGAATGCGACATTTTCCATGAATGCTTTTGCGCCGCGTACTCCCGGCCGGAACCGGACTGCTGCAAACAAAGGCTCGCCAGAGTATCCAAGCAGCTCCGATTCGAACTCTTCGAGGTCCGGTGTGCCCTTGGGACTGCCAGCAACCCCGAAAGCCATGAAGCACCCCAAATATAACGGGTATGAAGAAACGGCACCGACTCCCCCGGTGCCTTCTGATGCCGGCATCCTACTTAGTGATGCTAAATACCAGGGTGATGCTGAACGGATCGGTCGTTCGATGTCTGTTCCAATCCCCGAAAGCCATCAGCCTGGCGCGGTGCCAACGAATCTCCCGATGCACCCAAGATACAACCCTCATCTCCCGAGAAGTCGGTCCACAAGCCGAACACGAAGTATGGCTCCTCGTCGAGACAGTGGCGGACATAGCTACGGTGGCTCCCCTGTGACGGTTAGCATAGAGGAGACCATCGAAAATGCAATGGCAAACCAGCAGACCGAGAACCCTCCCATTTTGCCGGAGCTCCAACATCTGAGTCCTCCTCCACCGCCACCTCCCCCAACTGCCCCTTTGGCCTCTCCACGCGAGTCTTCAGGGACCATAGACATCGCCATTGACAATGAAGACTTCGGTCGGCTGCTGCCTCGCGCGATGACCACGGGACCTACGCTTCACACGGATGGCCGTCCGGGTCTGGAACAACGCCGTATGTCTTTTGAGCACCGCCGGGGCCGCAGTGTCAACGAGAGCCTGAGCAGCAAGATCCGTAACCTGGCCCGGATGGGCAGCACCAAGAGCACAGACTCGTGGGTTGCTACTGATATTTCGATCCCGTACGAGAGCGTTATCGTCGACGGGCGCATATAAGCATACCTTTGATGCTTGCTTCTAACCTGTCAACCACTACAGTTGGACAATTATGATTGATGACATTCTGTTTCTTTTCATTCTTTCAATTACTTTTACATTTGCTTGCTTCCCCAACCTCCTTTTCTTCTTTTTTTCCATTCAGCCAAGGCATATCTCAGATTTTGGTTATTGTGATAGTTGGAACTGTATACCCTGGCACTACGCTTCCCTGATAATGATGGACAAGCAAGGAATTACTCAGTTACCAGAAGATGCACTATAATGGGTTTCCTTTCATATTTCCATTCTTCCTCGTCTCTAAACATGGCCCTCGGGGGCACGAGAAAAGTCGCTCCTTAACCTATTTGTCTAAGTCTTGCCATACTATGCAGACACTTAGTGATTAATCAAGCCATTCTGGACTACACTGGTCAATTACTCTAGAGCATTAGACCTTACGAAGCATTGCTCGCAGGAAACATGTAGCTGTATCCAACTGGCACCGGGCAACTATCGGTCAGGGACAAGTAACTAACTGGCAGAGGGGAAAATCGTAATTAGAATTCACCTGTCCATGCCTTGGACAATAAAGTCAGCGCTATGATGTACAAGCCACTATACAAACAATCAGTCCCATTTCCCCCACCACCCAGAAGTGTGCTGCTGTGGAGTGTTCAGACTGTCCGTCGACATCTTCCGCTCCGCCTCAATCATTCTGTCAAATTCCGCCTGCGCCAACTCACGCTCACTTGGCTTATCGTTAGCCGTAGCCGGAGCAGGAGCAGAGGCAGTGGAACTCGACGCAGGCTTATACACCGTCCGCACCTCCCGCTGAGCCGAGACATTATTCTGCTTCCGAATCCGCTCCCAGGCACTTTCCCCAGGCACCGACTGGTCCTTGTCCCTATACTCAGCAGCCACAGGACTAGCATCATCCCAGAAGTCATCAGCCTTATCCCTCGACGACCTCGACGTCTCATAAGACGGCGTAGCCACCTTCTTCGTCTCAGTGCCCCACGACGTCGTACTCGACCCGAACTTCGCCGCCTCCTCATCCGACCCAGTCTGCACCCCCAGCCCATCACCCTGCTGCGGCAGCTGACTCTGCTCCTCACCCTTCGACCCCGGCATCGGCGTCGTCGGCGGCGGCGGCATCCTCCCCGTCCTATCACCAGCCCCCCTCATCTCACCCCTCCTCTTCCTCGCCTCAGCCCAAAGCCCCGTCAACCTCGAATCATTCATCATATCATTAATATCCCTGGCGCCCGCAATCCCATCACCAATCATCAGACACACAATCGCAACAAAAACCGACTGAAACCCCGCCCGTGCAGCATCCTGTCTCCACGTATTCGGGTTCTCCCTCACCCATTTCTGTATCCCCGCGATCAGCAAATCGTACCGTCGGATGCCCGCCTCCGGCGCGAAATTCTTCTTCCATATCTCGGTCCTCTGCGAGGCCTTGTAGCACGCGATCATGCCAACGAGCACGCCTACCGGCTGCCCGATTCGGCTGTGGTAGAGGCGTGCCGTGGAGTGCTCGATTGTGGCGTCCGCTTCGGCCTGGGTGAGCGGCCGGTGCGCGATCCGTTGGTGTTGTTCGAGTGTGCGGATCACGTTCATGGTTACTAGACTGCTCCATACGCCTTGGCCTCCGAAGCCTAGGTAGAGGGTTATCGGGTCCGGGCGTTTGAAGAGCTTCGGGTTCACTTTTAGTGGGTGGAAGCGCGAGAACGGGTCGTTCGGGTCTTTAAAGCCGGCGGGGGGGTCCCCGGAAGGTGGGGGGTCGGTGGTGTATGACATTGTGGTGTGTGCGAAGCTGTGGTGTTGTGGGTGGGAAGCTGGTGTTGTGCTTGTGGTGATGGATGGGGAGCTTGGATGATGATGATGATGGAATTGATGATGCGGAGGTGGTTTGTGCTGTGTTGGTTAGTCAGCTGCATAGGGGTTGTGCGGAGTTGTACTGTTTACGTCTGTTTGAGGAAAAACACCTTTAAGCTTGAACTCATTTGAACTGATTGTATCAAATTCAATTACTAGCTTAATTAAATAGGTAGCAATCAGTATGTTCCGGAAGCTATTATGTCTTTCGGGCTCTGGAATTGATATTGTTGTCCATTTGAATACTATCCTCTGCAACTTCATCCTTATACATTATCAACTTGGAATACTATCATCTCCAAAGACTGCACACTCCCTATTCCCCAATTTTCTCCTTACCACCTCTCCACATATGGCCTCAAATCCAACTCAAACCCGAACGTCGTTCTAGGCTGCGTATGCAAATGCCAATACGAGTCGGCAATCTATCGACATCATCAGCATCTCACCCCAATCAAACAACCAAACTACCAAACAGCTCAAAGCAATGAAAGAGAAAAACTTACAGCCTCAGGATCCAACTTGGCATCCTCCTTCTCAAACACCCACCCCTTCGTCCTCGGGATATCAATAACCCCATCAATGATAACATGCGAGACATGAATACCCTTCGGCCCAAACTCTCTCGCCAGCGACTGCGCCAACGCTCTCAGCGCGAACTTGCCCGCCGCAAAGGAAGCGAATTGCGCCGATCCCTTCAGGCTGGCTGTCGCACCAGTGAAAATGAGAGTAGGTGGGTATTTCAACCCTCCTTGCGACTCAGCAGGGAAAAGTGGGAGGACATTCTGTGCGAAGTTGAATGCTCCTTTTCTGTATTATCACATGAGTATTTCCTTTCTTCCATTTAGAGGGAATGTAGGGGAGGAGGGGGGAAATGCATACCCCTGACTCTCAAAGCCGGACGCAAAGTCCGTCTCGGTCAATTCGAGGAAAGGCTTCCTCACGAATCCACCGCCCGAGTTGAATACGGCAGCTGCTAGCGATGAACCCTGGAACTGCGATTTGATCTGCTCAAAGGCGGAACGGACACCTGTGGTGTCGGAGAGATCGGCGCTGATGCCGGTGGCTTGGCCGCCAGCGGA
The DNA here is from genome assembly GCF_013340325.1 of Aspergillus tubingensis. Classification (NCBI taxonomy): domain Eukaryota; kingdom Fungi; phylum Ascomycota; class Eurotiomycetes; order Eurotiales; family Aspergillaceae; genus Aspergillus; species Aspergillus tubingensis. The sequence goes on from NW_023336276.1 coordinate 1,383,126, forward strand.
GTTGATTTCGTCCACGACCGGCTGGTAGTTTGCTGGGTTGCGGGCTAGTACTACGATGGGGTAGGATTTGGCGAAGCGGCGGGCGATGGAGGCGCCCTGTGCGATTATTAGTTGTTTGTTTGGGCTTTTGTTCTTTCAAGGGATGGATGTATAGTATGTTAGTCGGTGGGAGAGATACGTACAGTGCCTGGGCCGACGCCGGCGATGATGGCGAAGGGTTTGGTGGCCATTTTGATGATTGCAGGGTTTTCGTTGGGGAATAAAAATATATAGTTTTGGGATGTTTATGGAGAAAGAGGGGTTGATATGGAACTATATAGTAAATGAGGAGATTCTCATGGCGTCATTCCAGTCGGGGTTCTTGTCATGCCGAGATTAGAAATCCGCGATGCGATCAGTAATCAAGGGATGGGGTGTGGCCGGGGAGTGTGTATAAGGTCTAGAATCTGGATTTAGGGAGTGTATGCTCTAAAGAAAGGCAAATAAGGAGTTTATTGTCAAATTGGCCATGCTAGAGTGTCATTATAGTTATGTGGACGGTAATGTGGGAAATAATCTATGTCTGACAGGTAGGAAGCAGCAAATAGGGTAAAAACTCTAGTATACTCCGGGATAGCCGCTACTATCTACTTTCCCCCAAACTAGCCATGGCAAGCAATTCACGACTCTCACTCTCCATTTCACCATATTTATCATCACTATTTATGTTCAACTTATGTTCAATATTCACGAGATTACGATGCAGTTAATTATGGTGAATAGTAAAGGAACGCTAACCCCAATCCGTTAATGGAAGACATCACGTGCATGTAAAGACAGTGACTGCGATGTATACAACAAGTTCTATTTATTTGAGAAAGTTCATACTCAGTCATGATGTGTCTCTGTTCAGTCAGTGGGTGATAGCGTCAAAACTATTCCAAGTTATCACGCCACGTCAGTGGTTGTGACTTTGTGACCTTGACTGTGCCGGATCGTGCAGTATCAACAGTATCTATACTGACGATCGTTCAATATGAATTCGCACGAAGCAGCAAAAACAACGCGTCTTAACAAGAAAGGTCAAGCTCCACCTGTCAAAGACGTTCTTCGCATTGCCTCATATCACCGACTCGACTACGACCTAGCCGTCATCAGAACATCCCCTATACACCACAATCTGATACGCCATTTGCTGACCCCCAAAACCCTTACCATCGACCTGGATTCAAGTCTTGGAGTCCTGGATGTCTTTCCACTAGAGTTCATCCATGAGATATGCCTCAAGCTCGACATCCAATCCCTGTTCCGCTTCCATCGAGTCAACCGTCGAGCTCGACAAATCGCCAGCGCCAGTGGATACTACAAAGCGGTAGTCAAATACGCCGTCGAGGTCCTTTTTGTCATCTTCAGAACCGGCCTGGCACCTTGGTACACAATTTCGGACTTATATGACGTCCTCTGCACAAAGAATTGCAAGGAATGCGGTGCCTTTGGTGGCTTTATCTTCCTTCCATCGTTCATGAGATGTTGTTTCTTCTGCATTCAGGACGATCACCTTCCTTACCTTTTGCCTACTCGTCACGTCAGACCATTCCTGGGCTGGCGACCGGTTCCTATTTCCAGCCGGATCCCTATGATAACGACGCTGCCTGGGGTGTACTCGTTGGATGAAACAAAGCGAACGGGACGATTCGAATTTGTTTTGGAAAAATCCGCTAAATCGCTCTTCCCGCCTGACCGGGTTCCAATTATCCCCAGGCTTCATTCGACGGTTTACACAGAGCTGCAGCGTTATATGGCCAGTACGGCTCTACCTTATTTCGACGAGAAAAAAGGTGTCATTGAGAGGGGCGTTTCCTGCAGTGGCTGCCAGATTTCTCTAGAGAAGGCCTTGCAGTCGTCAGGGGCAGACTATGATGACTGGGATGACCGAGATAGATTTTATTCGCATGATCAATTCATGGTGCATTTTGGAAAGTGTTCAGAGGCTCGCAAGCTATGGGAATTGAGCAAGGGGGCCACCATCAAGCCTGACGTCCCGGCGTTTGTTAAGAATGGAGGCTGCGCTAGGAAGAGGTATATTCCTGATCCATTTCGCAGAAGATAGCTTGTCAGAAGGCTTGGTACAGGAGGCTTTGGTCAGCAAACTGGAATTTTATGTAGCCTGAGATAATATTCAGGAGTGTAATGGAACTCAGGATAGTAATGGAATTGAAACAGTTTCCTTCAGTGCGATGCCCAGGCAGACATGCATAATAGGCGCATATGCGGATGATCCTAGCAGTCCGCCATTTCTTTCACACTTCCCAAATAAGACCTTTCCTCTCACCTTTTACATTGCATAATCTACTTGTACTACTAATCGAACCTTCTCATCAGAGATATTATCTCATACCTCTTATAAACAGCAAGACCTATCTTAAACCCTACCCACCACCACCACTACCACCCAAAACCCTCCCCCACACTCCCTCCCTCAATGACCCCAACCCAACCCTCCCCCACGATCCTCTCCATGGAAGTATCAAGCAAAGATGACAGCGACTACCGAATCCTCCTACAAAACAAAATCCGCTACCTCACAATCCGTCCCGGAACATTCAACCGCTCAACCCTCTCCACGCCTCTCAGCTCACTACCCAATCTCCCAGGAGACGATACCTGGAACTGCGCACTTATCAGCCGAGACCCAGCCAGCGGCGAACTCACCATCGAACTACAGAACCGAAATCTTACCGGCATAACAGATATCTGGCACCCTGTGCAGATTGACTGTCTTCAACTAAGAAGGACAAGACAGCTTACAGCTACTGCATTCGAAGCAACCTTCTGCGGCAGCGAGCTAATAAGCACTACCACGTTAGAGAAGAACATAACATTCATTGTCAAAATCGCCCGATTCGAGTGGGAAATACCCCGTCTATCGCGGGAAACTTCCATATATAAACAGTTACAGCTACAGGGGATCTCTGATCTTGCACCGCGCTTTCTGGGCCATGTACATGAGCAAGGGCGTGTCATTGGGTTCATACTTGAAAAGATTGAGGGGCGTGCAGCGGGGATTGAGGATCTTGTGGGATGCCAAGCTGTGTTGAAGCGACTGCATGATGTTGGTATTGTTCATGGTGATGTTAATAGGTATAATTTTGTTGTTCGAGGTGATGGTACAGTTAGGTTGATTGACTTTGAGGGTAGTTGGCAAGATAAGGGTGCGATTGCCATTATGCGTGCTGAGATGGAGAGTCTGGGTGAGCAGTTGGTGGAGGGGACTGGACGGGGTGCTGGTTTTATTTCGTCGAATTATTTGATCGAGTAGCAGGTATATAGCTTCCTTTGAATTTCACTAATACATTGCTATGAAATTAGCCACTCTCGTTGGTTTGAAGACTGAGTTGATCTTCACGAAACCTAACTATACAACTCAACCGCCTTTCTGCCCCAGGCACCAACACCCCCCAAGCTCCCTCCCTTATCGATAAGCCACCAAGTAGCAACTCCAGCTTATCTCCGATACGAAAACCCATCATGCTATCATTTTTTCTCCGCATGCGACAAACGCATCCTCCTCCATCACCACACTTCAACCCAACAATCCACTCTTTTAATATACTAATACCAAACCAAAAGCCAAGAGCAACAAAAGAAATGTCCACCTCAACCCCAGACTCCCCCCTCTCCGACCTCTGCTCAATCTGGTCCGTCCATGCCCCCATCCCCATCCCAACCCATCCACCCTTCTCCCACCCAACTCTCACTAACCACTCCCCTGGGGAAAATCCAACAGCCACCTCCAACCCCCCAAATACCGCTGTCCGCGATGCTCAACACGCACCTGCTCACTACCCTGCACACGGCGACACAAACTCTGGTCCCAATGTTCAGGGATCCGCGACCCAGCCGCCTACCTGCGCCGGTCCGAACTAGCAACAGAATCCGCCTTCGATCGGGACTTTAATTTCATTACGGGGATTGAGCGCTCGATTGAGCGCGCGGGACGGGATGCGGAGAATAGGGGGATTGATGTTGCTTCTTCGGGTGTGAGGGATTTGGAGGCGGTTGGGTTGGATGCGGGGGATGTGGTGGATGGGGGTGTGGATGATAGGAAGAAGGGTGGTGCTGGTGCTGGTGCTGGTGCTGGGGGGAAGAGGAAGAGGGGAGGGGATACTGCTGGTGGTGGTGGGACGAGGGCTGAGATGGAGTTTTTGAGACGTGCGGAGGAGAGAGGGGTTAGGGTTGTTAGGGCGCCGAAGGGGATGAGTAGGAATAAGGGGAATGGGAGTCGGTGGTTGGGGAGGTATGATCTTTCTTTTCTTTTCTTTGGTGCTTTAGGATGGGAGTGTTGGTGGGATTGGGATCGTGCTAACTACGTGGTATGTAGGAATCAGTGTTTGGTTTGGACAGTCGAGTGGATCCTGAGTGATGGGGAGAAGAGGATGAGGAATTGTTCGGAGTTGGCTCCTGTTGCGGATTCTTTTGATCGGGTGGTTCCCCTTCCTAAGGAGGAGGGGGGTGGTGAGGAGGGTCAGAAACAGACTGGGGATGAGAAGCCAGAGGAGACGTCAGGGTCGAAGATGGAGGAGCAACAGCAACAACCGCAGGATGCTACAACTACAGTCCCCGAGCCGGCCTCGACTACAGAACCTACAGAGCCGACAGACACACCAACTGCTCAACCGGAAGCTTCAGATCTGCCACTTACCCCCCACCGCGATCTCTACTTCTACCTCCACCGGCCGCGGACAGCTACGAAACAGCCTGTTTTGGCCCCCCTGTCCCCGAAGACCACCATTGCTGCCGCTCTGCGTGGTCACACAGTCTTGGAGTTCCCGACCATCTACGTGCTGCCGTACTCACCTGATACTATACGAGCCCAGGAAGGTTCCAAGTACATTCTAGAGGAAGAGTACCTTCGCACACATCAGTCGCCGGAGGAGAGCAGCGAGGATACGGGGGGTGCAGACGACACATTGCCTCCGGGTGCCATTGACCTTCAAGGCGTCGACGAATCCAAGGTTCTGGAAGTCCTCCAGAAGGATCTGTTCGAGCCTTCGGCAGCAGCGTAGGAACTATCTAGATCTGGCTGGAGCATCATGACATAGAAGGGAGGGGAGGGGACATCTACTTGTACCTAATATTTGTTCATATCATAGCGAACTGAAGAGCCGGGTGGAACCGTGCTTTACTTGCATCTGTACTAGGAAAAAATCATCTATGATCGGCGGATGCACTTCGAGGCAGTCTGAGCGACGAAGATAGCGATCTCGATCGTATAGGTAGTTACTCGAACTCCCGACCCGTTGTCTCGGATCGAGCTATGCTTGGTCAACAATCACTGGTTAATTGTGCAATCAAATCGAAAGTATGTACGCTAAATCCAATATCCAGATATGGGGTATCATATGAACCAGAATAAATCAAACAGGACGCCTTTGATGCTTGTCGGGTATCAACGTCCGTAGCGGCTTATATAGCCAAGACATGATAGATCGTCGGTATATGTCAAACGCTCACCTTTGGCGAGCAAGTGTCGTCTCTGCCTTTCAGGTATTCGTCGGAGGTTCCAGCAGGCTCCGCAGCCTCGATCAATCGATGGCGCGACATAGCCTGGAGTGGAACGGCGATCCACGAATACCCGAGCGTCTGCTGCGCAGCGGCAAGGCGGTTAGACGACGTAACCGATGTATCGACATACTGGGTAGAGATATCACAACTGCAGTGTGTATCCCATGGCTCAAGTCAGTGGACTCGAAGCATCAGACGCAGTGTCTGGAAGCTCGTGATCGCCGATTTTCTCGGCATGATCAGAGGAAATAGATAAGACTTCGGTAGGAATCGTATTCGGCAAAGTTGGCTCGTCCTCTGGTGCAACCTTGCTGTTGCGAGAACCAGCTTTAGACTCAGCGGCTCTAGACTCAGTGGGCGACGTGTTCGTCCGCTCCGATCGGTTGGATCGAAGTCGGATCCGGCCTTTCTCCAAGGCTCGAAGCAATGTACCAACCTCGTCCGAAACGATCCCACGAAGCTTGCTCATTGTGTCGTCAGAGATCTCAGAGTGGGCATTCCAACCAAGCTTGTCAGACTCTTCAGAGGTCAAAGACTTGGACTCCAAAGAGGGTCCAGTGATGAGCCTTTTCAAAGTCGTAGGTGACACAGTCGGGCGGCGTGCCATCTTGACCGGCTTCTCCTTGCTCGACGTAGCCGAGATCACCTCTTCCTGCTGACGTTTAGGCGGGCGGGTTATAGCAGTGTTCGGGCCTTCGCCCACTTCGTTGCGAATCTTATAATATACCAACCCCAAGGTCGCAGCCAGGGCCTGGTGTGCAGCCTCGGGGTACAGGCGTACGGCTTCTGCGCGACTCAAGTTGGACGGATAATCGCTGGAATCACTGGAGTCGCTATCACTCGCAAACAGGCTTTGCTCCTGGTGCATGCGGCCCCAATACTCGTATCCTCCAAGCTGATAGAAGTCGGCCAGTTGTGCCAACCGGTTGACTGAGTTAATGTTAGATGCTTGCCGTTGTGACGCAATGATTCCTGCACTTACTCCTGCTTCGCTTCTTCAGACACCAAAATCTCCACACAGTGCGAGGAAAATATTCAGGCCACTGCAACGATCCATCCTCTTCAACGACAGGTACAGGCGTGATCGGTGCATGTGTCGTGTGGGCCAGAGAGTTGAAACGAACTCGTTCAGAATGCTTCATCCGAGCTTCAATAAGAGAGAACCGATTGAACACAGAAGTCAAATGTCGCGATGTCTCATGTTGCAGAGTAATCAGATCCGTTCGAAGTTGGCTGATGGTCGCATGTAGTTTGCTGATCTCCACGCGACATCCACATACGTCAGTCTGCAGGTGCTCAACATCTGACTGGATCTGTTCCACGTTTTTTGACAAGCGGTCGACATCACTGCGAAGGAAGACGGTCTCGTTGCCGCTTTGGCCGATACTGGACTTAAGTTGGGAGATCCCTGACTTCAACTGGTCGACGTCTGTCTTCAACGCAACGACATTCAGATCGATTCGACTGGAAATTGACCGATGGGCTTCGAATTCGCGGCGAATGTGTTCGTCTTCGCGGTTTCGTCGGTCAACGTAGCCATCTTTGGTTAGAACGCTGGAGCGTAGCTCAAGTAGGCGGGAGTCCAGGAAGGTCAGGCGGTCATGGATGTGTGATAAGGACGGGTCTGCTAAGGCTGGAGGCGTGTTTTCATGGATGAGAGATAGTCGAGGGCTAGAGACGGGGATGGACATGCTCGACGTGCGAGAGAGGCTGCGTTCGAGGGTTGTGGTCATGATGGGCGAAAGGGGGACAGGGAGAAACGGTAGAATTGCGCGGGTTGGTGTACATAAAAGCACATGGAACGCTTTAGACAGGTATCAGCAGCATTTTGCCTGAGTTTTGAGATGACAGCGAGATGGTTGTGGTGGAGTTCGATGACGGTTGTTGATGGTTGAAAAGCGATGGCTGGGGCGTTGCAAGAGGGAAAAGAGACGAGCGACCGTCGAGAAGGGGATCCAGGCAGATCCCGCCCCTCGCTGGCTGCCTTCCTTCGTGGCACCAGCTTCACCCAACCGAATTCATTCCAGCGCCTGACCTCAATGCATACAGTCGCATCCAAGGGAATTGCCATAATAGCAGCGCTGCTTTTTTAGACTTTCATTCTATACAGGCCTAATCATGGCAACTATTCTATTTCGTTGTTTCTCCTAGCTAGTATACTTAATCGCAGAGGAAGTTATCGCGAGCCAGCTATGACAATACACGGTACACTCCGTGACAAAACGCATCACAACATATCGGCGGCTTGGCAGACACACTGCATTCAGCTGACCCAAAGCAGCCAATCACCGTTGTTCCTGCTCATCTCGCCACCTGAAATGGAGAGTAGCATCACCCGTTGATTGGACAACGCAAATAACTAGTAGCATCCTTCGGCGTCATGGTCCTCACCTTCGTATCGATAACCGTACTGGTCAGATTGTATACAGGATGAGAACGGTGTCCATCAGGCCTCATTCTCCAGACAGACGGGTGGGGTTCGCTTACCATAGATTGGACGCCTCGCTGACTTGAGATTGGCATTACTACAGAATGTTCAACCAGCGATCTCAGATATCCCAGAATAAGGCCGGGAAATATGCCTCATACTTAACAGCATCTTACTCAAGCACTCAAGCACTCAGGCACACGACGCATAGGTACTGCCTAGGGCCATTGTTTTGGAAGCGCTGATAAGGGAGTGTGCTGATGGTATGGATTGCTTCGTCGCAGGAAGGAGACGTACACATCGTTGGTTCACGTCGTTAACCAAATAACGTCTGTAGCTTGTCCTCTCTCATCACATCCAACCAGCTAACCATGGAGCAAGCCCCTGCGCTTCTTAAGCTTATGCTATCCGCTCGCATCCACACTCCTTCCACTATTCTTCTCGCGTAGTCCACCGAGTCCAGACCAACATAGTCTCGTAGACTGGTAATTTTGTCCATGACAACACGTCTCCAATAATTTGTGATGATGCTGTTGCTAGATAGTGACATGATCCCTTGAATCGGATCGCGAATACATGACGGCAACAACGATGTACTGGATGAGGGCTGCGTCTGCCCTTGCAGCGCGCTGCCTGCAATGATCAATGGAAGAACCTGGATAGCCTTTGTTCTGGATGATGGAGGGATAGAAACCAGCAGGGTCAAAATGTTTGTGGCGAGAGTGTCAAGGAAGTGTTTTGTCTCTGATGGACTGGGACTGTAATTGATCTGGTCATCGCTCGACCGAAGTAACTCTGGGAAAAGCCGGTAAAGCTCGAGCAGTATCGATAGCTGGTACACAAGTCCCATAGTATGAAGATGGCTCGATGGGGTGAGGTCATCTCCTGTAGCGCTAATCTCATCAGCCGCCAATACAGCATAATCCCGAACGAACTTCTCGACTTCCTTTGCCTTGTCGAGAAGTGAAAGATACATCTCTCCCTTGTATTTATCCGGGCCTGCCAGGGAGCACAGCCGATCAACAAGGCGAAGCTGTCTTGACAATGTACCGACCTGAGCCATAGAGATAAACAGTGATGTGCTGACCCCGGTAAGTGGATTCGGACAGCAAGCCTCCGAGTTTGTTCCTCTGTTGCACATATCCCAAATATAGTCTACAGCCTCCAGATTCTGGTCAACGTGAAAGGAGGCAAGAGCCTCCCAATACGCCATCACACCAACTAAGAAGCTAGAATTCGGATCATAAGGAGACGGTCCCACGCTTTGTCGGTGGGCGCTAAACATCCACTTTTGGAATAGAGTACGGGCGCCTTTAAGATGCACTAAATCTAGCAAGGATACATCGTGCCATGTCTGGTTTCCGGTAAGGAATTAGTAAGGACACGAAAGACCAGTTGCTAAACGGAATCAAAGTACAGCTTACCGAGGTCATTCCGAGTAAGATAGAACTCAGCAATAAAGCAGTCGTATCTAGGTTGGCTGGTGCAGAACCCTCAGCACTAGTAACATTGGTGATGTTGGAAGCCAGCTGTGATATAGCCTGGGTTCGATGTTCAAGCGAGTACCTCATCCGGTCTTTTTCTCGTCGATACAGATGAGCCGACGACATTGAGAGAACGGAATGCAAAAGTGCTGGACATGATGGTATAAGTTCTTTGAGCAGCGACCGGAGCGGATTCTGCGACGAGTCAAAGGCAGAAAGGATGCCGCACACTTGCGAGAAGTAGTATCTCAGTAATTTGTCAGTAACTGGTTCTGGACAGCTGTATGGCAGTTGATTCTGATAGAGATGGTCTTCATGGTACAGCTCTGCAGAAGAACTGCACAACGTATCCCAAGCATGTGTAGTATTCCAGCAGTCTGCGGTACTCGTTGCCGTGTCTGTGCTCTCCAATGGCGCGTCCGCGGTCTTGACGCTCGCTGTATGACTGGGAGCGATGGCAGCCCTCAGTTGGAGAGCACCCTCTACAAACCAGGTCGAATCATCCCTGTGCAACGATTGTTCTTGGCTTGTCGCGGATCCTCTGAGCCACTCATATTTATCGGACCATTTTACATCTTTTCTGTAGCCAGGGCACTGCAGTCCTTTCTTCTCACACGGAGAGCAACAATGGGCTTTCTCGTCACACTTGATGCGCTGTTTCACCAAAGTTAGATTATATGCAGTGGAAGCACGGTGCCCACGATGAGTTGGTCGTGTCACTCACCCGTTTTTTGCATGTCTGACAGCCGGCTATGGGTCAAGACATTGTGGTTAGTGTAACTGCTAAATCCATCCTAGGCTGGGTGTCTTACCACGCGATTTGATTCTTTTTCGTGGGTTTGAAGTCTTGTATTTAGGCATGTCTCAATGTTTACATGGAGAAAGCCATTCCGGGGTCTCGAGCGGGCCTTGTTATTAAGGAGAGTTATGGGGCACAGCTACGCTACGGAAATACTCCGTCTTCCCCACCTTATCCAATCGTGAAGCCAGGGATTTGACAACCGAACGATAAGCAGAAAGCCAAGGATGATATGCATTTGAATCTCTAATCGGGCATACAGTTGCGACTGCTCATCACTAAATGCTACATGCTCATCTCGCTACCTTATCTATCCAGTATGCCTTTCCTTGGGTACTATGGTCAGATATGCGATCCCCTCAAGGCAAGCGTTCCAGCAGCATCCGTTTCAGCCAATATCGTCGCGTACGAACCAAATAACATCTGCACCAGTCTTGCCGGCTTCGGATCCCAGCAGAAGAACCGGCCTGTCGAGCGCATCTGTTGAAGATCCACCACGACAATCGATTCAACAGGCATGATCTTCTCACTCCAGAACAGCAGATATAATTTCTCATCCAGCTTCAGCACTCTGCATGGCTCAGTGTCTGCAAGCCCTTTTTCGGTCCCACTCAGACAATGCCATGTCAATGTGCCTTGGTTTAGGTAGATGTGCTCGTAGGCATCCCGGGGCGTGTAGCGGTATAGGATGTGTTTACCAATAAGATCTGTTGTCGGCGCAAACGGGACAACATCGTTGCGTCCGTCAATTGAGGCGTTCGAGAACCGAGTCCAGGTCCGTTTCTGCTCGTCTTTGATGTGAAAGCCAGAAAGTCCAACAATGGCCTGTCCGGTGCGCAGGTTCATCACGAGACTGACTTGCTCTTGATAATCGGACTTGTAAAAGTCGACAAAGAAGGTGTCTGGTCGAACTTCGAAGGCTTTATACTTCGCAGTCCCGGTCTGTTTATCGCTCTGAACCTCCCATTCCAGAGTGTCAGCATCGATAAAACGGTGCGCGATCCGTGTGAGATTGGCGTCGTTGAGGAATAGCGTTAGGCTCTTCCCGGTGAGCTTGCGGGACTCAGCCATCAAGTGCTCATTGAAGCCTACTGCTAGGGCATCGAGATTCGGCCATTCGGAGACTGGAACATAGCCAGGGGTCTCATTTGCTGAAGCCATATTGGGGGCTGTTCAGTTTTCGAATCACTTGTTATGGTGGGAAGGGATAGGATATGAAGAAAGACAGATGACTTGCCAGACTTTAAAACTGCCAGACACAGCATTTGACTTAGGTGTTATCTGAACCTTTATACCCCTCAAGTTATACCCCTCAAGTTGATGCTTTCCTATACTTCAATCCGTTTCTTCTTCACAGCTAGTCCGAGACCATAGTCTACGGCTCCACAATATCGTACTTTATGCCCGTAAGCGGTTTAGTGCGTCTCGCTCAGTCCACTCTATGCCTGCGCGCCACAAGGTTAGTAGTAGGTTCCTTCGGAACTCGTGTTCTGAACTGCGAATGAATAACAAAACTGGACATGAGAGCAATAACCACGGTCGACGGCGGAATAAGGCCGAAAGCCAATGCAGCGTGAGAGACGCCGCCAGTGGGCTACATGACACTGCTATGGATGACGTGCAAACAGCCCTCATAGACTTGACTTCTGCAGCAAGAACCCAAAAAGGCGAGATAAGCCAACCTGGACCAAGGACAAGGTACCTTCAGCAGCCGAAGACCTTGTCAAACAGGCGCATTAACCCTGATCTCAGTACTCAGGCTATAGTTGGAACAAACTCCAGTATACATTGGTTTCCCGAGCGGCAGCGCTAGACCTGTTTCGTTAATATTATTAGCTTATAATTATATTATTATTATACTACTGCAGAACCTCTCATACAAAATACTGCAAATTATATTATTATTATACAATTAGGGTTTGGTTAGCGGTCGCCATGAACGAGGTTGCAATGAAAAGTCTTTCCGATTCCATCTTCCACAAGTCACAATCATCCATCTTCAATCCGGGATTGGACTCTTAATCATAAAACATAATCTATACCGCATCGCATACTGTTTAATCTCTCTTGGCAACATTAATCACTGAGGTCACAATGCCACCGTCGAATATAAAACAGAGGGTCCTTAAGACGAAGATGAAACGATCGCTCTGGCCAATGCAAGCGACGAGATGTTGATCGAGGCCTTTGACGCTATGAATCGATTGATGGCTCGTTCTTGACATCTCCAATAATCAGCGCTTGAGTTAGGGAGTGTGGCATGCTGGTAATACTGTCACCAGGTAAGCGATTGTGTCTAGAGTATCAAACCTCAAACGCGTGTTCTCCCCGATGCGAGTGTGATTATCCGCTCATCAACTCGGATAATAGGATCTCCGTTACGAAGTCAATGAGATCGGACCTTACGATGCAAACCATTTGAGTATTTGGTGGTGGCTTCAACGTGGATCTTGTGGTTGGCTTTAAATATATCGTCGACTGGAATATTATAAGCAGAGTGGGCAATGATTGCTCGTTCAAGGGCGATAATTCGGGGATAGTCTCTGACTGCACACATAGTATATGGTTAGCATAGTTCTGATGAGTGAGTGAGGAATGGATGTATGCTCATCGGACCAAATTTCCGCTGGTCGCTTGGTTATAGCTGCGTGACTTCCCACGTCAGAAGCATCATCTACCCAAAAATATACCCTCTGTAAGCCAACAGAGTAACACGGACCTTGGATTTCATTGAGCTCGCTATTATAATACTCTTATTCCCACCGACCTCACCTAGACAACGATTCTGCGTGCGAACGATGGTGTAGGCAGAAAGTGCTTCCGGAGGGCGCATATCTCCATACAAAGTGGGCCACTTTGTATACTTCTCGTCCCCAACAATATAGTTCCCTCCGTAAATAATCTCATCAAGGGTCAACTCACACCCAACGTTGTGGTAAATTGCCAAACTACATTCATTTCATCATGCAGACCCATCAACTATCAAGTTGATGGAAGTGACCGCCATGACGCACCTTCCATGTCAACATATCCTATCATCAGTTCACCGATATCATCATTCTCCCAACCGTTCTCACCATCATACAACAACCACTGCTATCCTTAACACCCCCCTCCTACATCTATCCTCAACCCTATTCCTACTATTCATACAACCACCACTCCTCAAGATGAAACTCCTCCTCACCACCCTCATCCTCTCCACCCACCTCCTCCACGCAACCGCAATATCCATACCCACCACCAACCTCCAAGACGACCACCCCCACGCCAACTGCGACTGCTACCTCACCTCCAGCATCACCTCCAACAGCCCCTCAAACCAGACAACCCCAACCTACTTCACTCACTACAGATTCTGGGACTTCCGCAACGCCCCTCTCCCGCAAACCAAGCCCGAAACAACACAAACCAACCCCTCCAACCCGCACGACACATCCACACTAGAAATCTACCCTCTAACAAACACCCTCTTCTCACACGACTGGCGCGTCCAAACCTGGGACCGCGAAGCAACAGACATCAGCCCCGTACCAATGAAGAACACCGACGGGAACGTCTTCCTCCTCAAACACCCAACCAGCACCCCCAAGGACCCACGCTCATCATTCCTCGTCCTCCGCACCACCCGCTTCCAAGACCACGCATCAACAGCCGAAGTGGAAGGTCTCTTCGGATACATATACCACTGTTCACTACGCCTACGAATGAGAATGATGTCTCGAGACGACATCCTAACAGCGGCAGGAGCAGCATCCAACTCCCAACCAGTATCACAACCCCAAACCAAGATCCCCCGCGGCAGCTGCGCCGGCATCTTCACCTACCGATCCTCGATCTGCGAATCCGACATCGAGATCCTCACCACCGAAGACACCCACACAATCCACTACGCTAATCAACCCGACTACGATCCCATCTCGGACACTATCATCCCGGGGGCAAGTTCGATCGTGAATCTGAGTAAGCCGTGGACGTCGTGGACGACGCATCGGCTGGACTGGGTGGCTGATATGTCGGCCTGGTATGCGGATGGGCAGGTACAGAGTAAGAGTAACTATTCGGTGCCGGATCGGCCGAGTATCGTGGCGATGAATTTGTGGAGTAATGGGGGTAATTGGTCAGGGGATATGAAAGTCGGGGAGAGTGTGTTTATGGGGATTGAGTGGATTGAGTTGGTTTATAATGTCACTGAGGCCGATCAGGATCTTCCGATTAAGGATCATCCTGGGCATAGGGATCGGTATCATCGGGTTGGGGGGAGTGCTTCTGATTCTGGTTTTGTTACTTCTTCTGTGGGTGGGGATGAGGATGATGTCGAACGGAAGATGGGGAAGGCTAAGGAGAAGGGTGCTGGGTGTCAGAGACCGTGCTGGATTGATCCGTGGCATCCTGTGTGAGGGCTGTGGTGTTCTGTTGTGTTTCGTTCCTATTCTTTGATTCAGTGTCATAGAATTCATCCTAATTCTACACCCAGAATCGTGCAAGTCTTCGCATTTGCGTCTCTTACAGGTCTATCGTAGCTGTATATGCAGTAGTAAAAGTGTTTCTTGGGTTTTTGTCTTCGTAAGTTTTGCCTTCGTAAGTACAAATCGTCGAACCGAAGGGGCTGTACAGTAACCTGAAGGCACGACTAAATACATAACCATCCGCTGTTCCTCAAAGTCTTTCAAATCTCATGCGCCGTGCTTGATGCCCAATGCTAATGCCGAATGTCCAATCCCCAAGACAAATCCCAAAACAAATCCAAAAACAAATCCGAAAACATACATGTCAGGAGCTGTAGCTCGACTGACGGGGTATCCATACAAGACAATGTGAAACGCTTAGAAACAACCCCCAAAAATGCAAACGATGTCCTTTCCTCCTCCTCTGCTTCCTCCTCCTCCTCGTCGTCGTCGTTGTTGTTGCCGTTGTTGTTGTCGTCCTCTCCCCCTTCCTCCATCTTCTTCTGAACCTGTTTGTGGTTAGGACGCTCAACCCAAGAAGCAAAAATAACCAAACACCAGAAAACAAAAGAAGTGCAACGTAAAGGTGAGCACCCATACATGTTGATACAAGTTCAAAGATTAAAGAAAAGGAATTGAAGCTTCATACCTTCGCCGTGAAATTCCCTTCTCTTGTTTTTCTTTTTCTTTTCTTTTTGTTTTTTGGCCCTCCCCCCAAGAGGGGGGGAGAGCCGCCGTCCCCGTCCCCGATCATAGCAAGACATGGTCTTGCTGGGCGGGGTCGAATTCCCCCTCTAGGCCGCCGGCCATCAGCTCGGCCACTATCTTACGGCGCAGGAGTGGGGTGTCTTGCGCGCCGTAAGACAGTGGCTCGAGGCCGATGGCCACAGCCTTGGCGGTGGTGAGGAGGAAGACCCCGCAATCGGAACCATTGTCCTGCTGGGGGGACAGGGACGGCAGCACGCGCCACTCCTCCTCGACGTACTTGGGGCCCAGCTCGCCGCGGAGCCAAGTTTGGACTACCGCGATGTGGCGGCGAGACCGGGCCCCAAGAGAATCGAAATGCTCGATTGAGCGTTCTCCCGGTCGCACAACAACCAGCGTCCAGTGCTGGCTGTTGTGGACCGGGATGTAGACAGTGTCTACGTCGAGGAGGAGTGGCCCTCCGATCTTGGCCCGCTTGGCCCAGCGGGCCACGGAGTCGTAGCCTTTGTCTCTCAAGTTCGAAAAAAAGAACGAATTGAAGGCGTGAAATCGGGGCTTGTCGTTGCGGCCGGCGTTGTGATTCTTGCGGCGAAGGTAATCAACGATAAGGGCAAGGTATCCGTTGATGATCTCATCGTTAAGCCATTCGCCGCGCGTGTAACAGGTGGCGAGGGACCTCTTCGTTAAAGGGTCACCGGAGAGGGTGGTTGCGACGGTTTTTCCTCCGGATACGCGCCCATCTTGAAGTTCTTTGATGCGGGCTTCCCATTCGGGAGACAAGGGCCGTACAGCTGGGCCATCCGGTTTGATCCGTGATGGGAGCTCTTTCTGTCTCTCTTCTTCTTGGATCTGCCTCCAGCGGTTGGCGTACACAGACTCAGTTCGGCCCTCTGGAATGGGTCTTGGCTCTGGGTAAAATAGACTGACGGCCGATACTGCTCGACCCAGCGGGTATTCAAAGGTTGGTTGGGACCAGGGGTCAACGATGGGCTCATCCTCGTCCTCGTTCTCGGGGACTGGCGGCACGTTTTCCTTTTCGGTGACCTGTTCGGCCTTCGTACCAACATTGGTTTCAGGTGCTGTCTTCTCATTCACATCAAATGTATCTCCGAGATGGGGTGCCAGGTTGTCCTCCACCTCACCCCATTCTCGCGTGTCGTCAATGAACTCGGCTACCACGGGCTCACGGAAGCGAACCCTGCGCGGAGTGGCGCGGCGAGGTCTGGTTCTGTTCCCAGAACTGCCGGGAGTTCCTCTGACCTTGAGGATTGTCTTAGGTGCAACAGTGGTCGACGCTGAGAGAATCTTTTCAGTTGCACCCAATTTGACGGTGTCATCAGAAATGATGCCAATAGTGGCTGAGCGAGACTGGAAGTTCGCCAGCATGTTCATGTCTCGTACTCTGTCTAGTTCATCGTTGCTTCTCATCAAGATGGGTTCAATAGCACGGCTACCTGCGGCGGAGGCCTGACGGTCACGCGCGGCCTGATCTTCCATAGCTTTCTTCATGCCGGCGATGTCCCCAACGAAGAGGGCTCTGAAAGGCGCAGATCGCTCACGGTTCTCGGCGCGCTCGGCACGCGTTATCCACCGGTGCTTGCGGATACCCGGGCTTCCTTGCTGACGGAGACATTTTTGGGTTGTTTCTTGCGCTGAACGTCGAGCTGAACGGTGAGCCGAGCGTGTAGGGGATTTCCGAGCGGGGCGAGTTCTCATATTCTTTGAACCACGAGCACGTCTCTCAACGGAAACAGTGCCCCTGGGTGTCTGGGTCACTTGCTCTTCAGGCACTTGCTCTTCAGGCACCTGCTCCTGAGGCCTCTGTTCCTGAGACACAAGGTCCTGCCAAATTCGGGAAGACTCGACTGTAGGAGCCGTTCTGTTGTTAGAAGAGAAATCGGGAACGTTGGATAAGTCGGGGAAAGATCTGTCGGTACGAGGGCTAGATTCTCCACTTCGGATTCTTCTATCACGATCCATGCGCTCCTGCTGTTCCGGAGACAGGTTGCGAAGGTTGAGGCGCGTGGGCGATCCAGGAGGCGAAGGAAGACGACGTCCACCGCGGCGATTCCAAAGTGCGCACATGCGACGCTTAGCAGCACCAACCGCATTCGCAGCGGACCTTGCCGCATAGGAAAAGTTTTGGGTGATCCCAACAGGAATGGAGACAACGGTCTGCATGTAGTCTTGCCACGTCCCCCAGTAAGCATACCAAGGTGAAGAAGGCTGTGGTTCGGCAACCTGAAGCACAGGAACAGTCGAATCCTCGGCCTCGGCCATATCCGTATCGTTGGATGGGATTACTTCATCGGAAGTCATTGGGCTATCTTCATCATTGGTGGACCACTGAGACGGCACTGACTCGGGCCACGCTCCAGGCATCATACGGCTATCTGGAGTGCTGGGGCTGGTTGGGATCGCAAGAGCGGTAACGGTTCTGACTGCAAAAGCCTCAACTTGACGCGAGTTAGGAGAGATATTGGGAAGATCAAGGTGAGCCTCGACTGTCGCGAGGGCTGTAACCATATTTGGTTCGTTGTTATGTTCGGGGGTGTCGATGTCCATAGGCGAGCCTGGATACCAATCATTCTCGTTGGCAGTGGCATCATTGTCAGTAGCAGCACTACGTGCAAAGCTACCAGCTCTCACACGACGAAATTTAGCAGAAGGTGAATTGATGGGCTGAGCTTGCTCATTGCTACCATCATCCATTGATCTCTTGCGAGAAGGCGTAGTAAAGCCAGAGGATTTATTGGTGGGGAACGAATTCATATGAAACGCTTTCTTGTCTATACCGATAGACTTGCCTCCAAGAAGATAATTGGTTCCACTTGACCTCTCAGGACCAAAAGGCAGGCTGAGGGGCTTGTTGTTTGACCAAGAGGCGCGGCTCAAGCCGGGATTTAGGTACTTGCTGGTACCAACTGAGGCATAGGATGGCTGCGCATTAAGGCGGCTCTTCTGGATAGCATCAAAGCTGAGGAGAGAGGTGGAGCGATTATTCGGAGAGAAGCGATGATCGGGTCTGATGAGCGGGGTGCGGAGGGGGAAGGAGGGCTTGACTTCATGCTTTCCGCTGAGTCTCACAGCCTTTGGATTTCCGGGAATATGCACGGATCGAAGCTGATACAAAGGACTCTCTGCGGAAGGGGCATTGACGGTTTCCTGAGGAATGTTAGAAGAGGGGAAATCGGGGGCGCAATCCATAGGGTCATGGGCGGTGGCATCGACAGCCTCCTCGTGGGGCGCCGAGTCTGCGGGCACATAGCATACGTTTTGCATTGGCTGGTCCTCCATGTCGGGTCTGAGAGTCGAGAAGACTCCAGACATGGCGACAAGTAAAGTAGACACAAGTTCTTCAGGTGAAGGAAGTTGTGAAAGAAGTTGTAGGATGTTGATCGCGCGGTACGAAAAGTTGCTGTATTCGCTGGAATCGTAGACGCGTTCAGAGGTAATGGGAAGATGGGTGATAGGAGAGAAGAAAGAGAAGAGGAAGAGAAGGAAGAGCAGGGTGAAGAAGAAAACAAGAGCGGCGCCGTGGGCAGCGAAAGGGAAGGAAGAATCAAAACAAAAGTATTCACTGAAGGCAGCCATGGGCGACTGCCATAGTGATGGTGGAAGTCGCGCGCGTCGCCGCAGTGAATTGGAGCTCCATAGGAACGCGCGGGGGAAAGCGCGGGGTGGGCGAGGGGCGAGGAAGGCGCAAAGACGGAGGGGAGGCAATGAAGCCGCGAGAAGTTGAGGAAGAGACGAAGCAAGCAATGGAGTTAAGCAGCAGATCAGTTCATCTTCCGAGGGAAGCTTGGCTGCCACTTTTCCTCTTCCAGTGTGTCACGTGGTGTATGCCGGCTGGCGGATGGAGTAGACTCTATGCATTTGCTGTTCATATGCTGTTGTTCCATTTCCTGCGGGTATTCCCATCAAAAAAATGAACATGCGACCCATGGTTCCTCCTCCGGCTTGGATCATCTCATTCTCTTGGACTATACAACATCAGTGCATTTTGTAGCCTTTCCCCTACTTTACTGTCTTCCCTGTATACATACACTCGCAACCTGGCTCTACCTCCCCTACTTCCTCCCAGTAGATTACTCGTCGGTTATCATTCCTTATCAAGGGTCAATACCAAGCACTAAACCACCACCTTAAATTCATAGACTCCTGTCTAGATCTCCGGTTCGGTCCCCAGGAATTATACTAGTAGTATCACTTCCATTCGCCTCCACTAATTGCTGAACATCCCACCTTTTTAAACAACACATAAAAAAAAAAGAGATCATCAACAGTCTATGTACAAGAACGGCAGCTTTGTTATACACCAAGGACTTTGGTTAGTCCAGCCCGCTGAACCGTAGAGAAAATAGCAAAAGGTTTACAGAATTGAAAATGGGTGATGACTGTCGGACCCACCCCGCGACTACTAAGCTACTATGGCGCCAGCCCTATCCGATCGAAGAACAAAGGCGCTCCCTCCATCACAATCCAGGCAATTCCTAATTAGCACAGTCAGCATCTACAACGCTCCAATTCGGCGCATCGGGATTTACCCACCGGAATATACAACGAGTTTCGTGACAACCTCCACATCATAGCGCACTCTGGGCCGTTTGATCTGCGAAAACACTTCCTTCTCGTCGGCTTCGATTTCCGACTCAAATGGAGGGAAGGGCACGGTCGAAGAAGCTTCTTGTGAGCTAACATCGACCGAAGTCGCCACACCAGGGGCACCTGTGCCCATCATATTCTCATACTCGTGCAATTTAGATGGCTTCCGCGACAGTTTCCGTGGCTCGGACTCCGAGGCCGGTCCACCTGCTTCCGGTACTGGGGATGGCTGGTTGGCCGTTGAAAGACTTTCCCGTCTCCGCTTCTCACGATATGCCAGGGTCTCATACGCGTCAGCCTCTGATTGCGGGCCGATCGAAATAGCGCGTCGTCGAGGATGCCGGATAGTGGTTATAATCGAAGGTATCTCCGAAAAGCCCGGTAGCACTTCGTGGTCCCGGAGCTGGGATGGAACTGTCGTGTATTGTCTGTTTGGCACGTTACGTTAGCTGCGTTTCTCTTTGCAGAGAACTCTTCGTCTTCTCTTCTGTTCAAGGCCGCATGGTAAACTTACGAAGCATTCCGGAAAAATCTCCGGGGAAGTATGAGGCCCAACTTTTCCAGGCCCCGGAAAACAGGAGGCAAAGCCCGAAGCAGAAAGGGCTTGGTGACAGCTCGCCACGTGAAAAGCATAAGAACACCAATGATGAGGCGGAGAGCCGTCTTGACCAGTCCTACACGCTGAAATTCGAATGGGACATTGGCCGGCACAGGTTCATCCCACATCAAGCTTGACCTAGCTATGTGCCAATAGGCCACTTGTGCTCCAAGCGTGACACCTGCAAAAGCCACACTGTCGTCGAAGCACGGGCAGTCATCCGCAGGCTCTGGGTGTATACGGACCAAACCCAAAATCAACAGAATCACTAGTGTAACCCCCCTTCCGGTAGCAGAAACGACATACTCATCGACGGTCGGACCAAACGTATACTGTAGGAAGGCGAGGAGGAACCCAAGTAAACATCCAATGACAACATCAAAAAACCCATGCATACCACAGTACAGACGACCCAGGACAATGGAACAGACGTAGAGGTATGTTATAGCTTGGAGGACGATATTGACCTGGGGGCTCAGGGTGGAGTCGGGGGAGTTCAATAGCGCGAGAGCGTATGCCGCAACCGAGACCGCATTGGTGGAGTGAGTCGATGGGAATCCGTATTCCAACGCCGCAGAGCCGGACATTGTTATCCGTTGGAGAGGAGGGGATAGAGGCCGCGGGAGGCAAAGCAAGTCTTTGATGAAACCACTGAAAAACACGCCGGAGGCCAAAAGATGCACCATCCTGAGAGAGTGAGAGTCGTCAGCTCAATTGCAGGGTAGATAATCGTTTTCCCTCTGTCTATGTCTA
The DNA here is from genome assembly GCF_013340325.1 of Aspergillus tubingensis. Lineage (NCBI taxonomy): Eukaryota > Fungi > Ascomycota > Eurotiomycetes > Eurotiales > Aspergillaceae > Aspergillus > Aspergillus tubingensis. The sequence continues at coordinate 1,404,490 of NW_023336276.1, forward strand.
AGGGCTCAGCATGGCCACTTACCCGCGCCCCAAGCTCGTATACCCGCACCAGAACAAGATCGGCAGGAAAACCATGAAAAAGGTATGTGTGCCCAGATTGGCCGTGAAGGCAAAGTAGGAGTCTAGGGCCGGAGTGCGAACCCTCTCCTGGACCCAAGCCAGATACGGGGTCTCATATCGAATTAGGGGGAGGAGCTTCTGTCGTGGCCAATAACGCCAATAAGGGAGCTGGTTTCGATCTGATAGCGATTGAAGACAAGCCGCGGTTAGTCCACTAAAATCAATTGCGATTCGACAATCGACACCACGTACAATGATCGAGGCTTCTCAGCCCAGCGTCCGGCTGGCCATTCTTCCCATTGACCATGCTGTCGTCGTTGTTGTTGTTCAGATAAGGCAGCCGTTTCAATATAGCGTGATGGTGTGTTTGCGACAACCCCCCATAAGGTTCCCGACAGATAGCAATCTCAACACCCACAACGGGCTGGTAAGATCATTGATGACTGGCGTGGTTGGAGAGGAGACCCGAGCTTTTCGGGGAGGCCACTTTCTATCAGCGGGAAAAAAGGAGAGCAGTAGATCGCGGTAGGCTAAGTCATGCTCATCCGGCGTTATCGCAGAAAAGGTCGTGTTCTTGGCGGCCGATGCGGCCGTGGTTTGTCCAACCACTCAACTCTCGACCCTCAAGCCTCCCCCGGCTGAGCTAAGGGTTTAGTCACCCGAAACACGGCAGCGAAAGGAATATGATCGCCCTCGACAAAGTGATCTATCTAGAATCGGAACTACTTACAGCTGCCCACGGGGCTGTCATCCTTAAAGCTGCGAGGCTAATTAGAATAGTCTGTTTACTGAATGAGAATATGCTGTATGAAATTCAGTGTATTTGCCAGTTCTCTGGTGGTTTTCTCAGTGAAAGTGGTTTGAATATATATAATCATTAGAACACTGTTACCATCATGTCTTGGGAGGCATACTACGTGATAATTTTGAGTGGACACTCTGCGACAGCTTCAAGCATAATATTTCTTGAACGAAAATAGTAATGCCGTGCATGATACGGATACGCGTCCCTGTCGGGACGGTGTTTCTCGTCGGCGCTTATGCAGTCATTCGACCGCAGATCAATGCAGCAATTTATATATAGTATGGAGTAGTGAAGTATTACTCCTGCCAAAATGCGCTGTGGTGAACTTTCAGACCAAACGCAGTTTCAATTGCCCATGATCGATGTGATGTTGAAGCTAATTAGTACTTTTAAGTACGTAGGATACTAGTAGCTGGGGATTGCTAGAGCATTGACTACCCAAGCCGTGTCCTAGCACCTACTATACGGACTGACACATTCTCCTTCGTAGCGTACGATATCTGCAATTATGACTTATGAATTATGTTGTAGCCTAAGAGCCGATGTCCATAGTCATGAGGGGCACTGTACTGAAGTGCTAGCCCCCAATTCTCCTACTGATGGTAAGGAATGAAGCAAAGTTGACAAGTGCAGCTTGGCATGGTCCAGATCTAGACCGTTTATATGTTTAAACATCTTTCCATGTGGCTGAGTATAGGTTGTCAAGCTGCCAAATGGAAGCTGACAAGGACAGCGACGCGTGGAATGAGCCCGGCTGGGATAGGAAGTTGCAGGCATCGGTGGCGGAGGCTAGAAGGCTGTCAAATCCGCCTTCATAGTGTACGAATGGCTACAATCTTGGCACCATGACAAGTGGAATTTCTAGCTGATAGGCATACAACCAGCAGTAGCTGCGAGGAATTCGCTCTATACACCCGAGGACACGAAACTACCTAGCCAACATACTTGAGTAAGCGGATGCGTATCTACGGAGTACTGAGCTACTAATTGGTAGTAATGATCGACCACCAAATAATCGCTCATGACTAGTACTAGCCTTGTAGTGATTAACCTCGGCAGGAACAAGAATTGATTAGTTCTTTCGGGCCAAATCCAAGGCTGAACGTGACATCGGGAAAGATTACGTCAACCGGGTTTTCCCTTGTTTCTACTCCGTAGTTTCTACTCCTCCGGATTGTTGGGTAAAAAGCGGTTTCAGGGACCTGGACCGTGGACGAAGACTTGTGTAGCACGGACCTGCAAGGGATCGCACCAGAAGGAAACCTTGATCAATGTTATCGATTACCCGGGGCCAACCCTGCCACTAAAGCCCCATTTTGATTCGAGGATCGGGAATGATTCCAAGGAGGACGGCGATAGAGTGGTGGTAACCGGGCTCGGGGGCCCGGCCATCGTCGAGGAATTCCTGGTGAGCAACTCAGGTAGGTAAACAACCAAGGAACCGAGTGAACATCCGGCTGAACCTACTAAAAATAACAGGCGCGGATGAGGCAGAAGACGAATGGAATCGATGGATATGCGTCCAGCTGAAGTTGCGTGGAGTGACAAGCGGAGCTCGTGCGTCATTTGTCCCGCGGCGTTGCCATGGCAGCCCATCGGCCGGTAAACATCGGTCTCTTACGGTTTCATGTCAGCCACGACGGCCTCGTTGTTGGAGCAGCCGTGGGAGAAGGAGGAGGCTGGCTGGCTGGCTGGCTGGGCTCATCGTGGAGAAACTAGTAGGTGCATCTGAAGCCTGACATCCCTTTCTTTCAGAACCTCTTCGTGCTGGTTTCGCGTCTTGTTTTTCTAATCCACCAACCTCCTCTACAACCCCCCCTCCTCACATCCCAAATAACCACCACCCCCCATTTACCTTTTGTACAGCAAGCCACTTTACTTCGACATTCCTAACAACGCAGGGGAATTGCTCAGTACACACCGACCCAGAAAACTTTCCGCTGTGCTTTTGACAAGACAGTGGATCGTTAAGCAGCAATTATTACCGAGCCGCATTTCCAGACCGACAATTCCCACCCCTTCCGGAACGGCTGTATAACTCACATTCCTCGAAATTCTCCTACTCCGCCATCATGTCAGGTACAATGTACGACGAGCACGTTTATGCACCCTCACGGCGCCATTCAGTTGCTACTCCTCCCCCATCCATGACTCCACGACATAGTCGGACCCGCAGTCAAAGTGTCAGAGTTAGCAACGGCACCGTGAGCACAAATACAAGCGTATCGAGCGGGAGGATGTCGGAAGCTACCAACATTACACATCCACCTGCGTATTCAAAGAAGTTTGTTGTGGTTGGCGATGGTGGATGTGGAAAGACGTGTCTTTTGATCAGTTATTCCCAAGGTTATTTCCCAGAGGTAGGTTTTGGATACACCCCGGTGAGGAAATTCCGCATCGTCGCGAAACTAATTATCGTGCGTCCAGAAATATGTCCCTACTGTGTTCGAGAACTACATCACACAAACCACCCACCGAGCCTCGGGCAAGACGGTTGAACTAGCCCTCTGGGATACAGCTGGACAGGAAGAATATGACCGACTGCGTCCACTGTCATATCCGGAGACGGACCTGTTATTTGTTTGCTTTGCGATAGATTGCCCTGCATCTTTGGAAAACGTCATGGACAAGGTAATTCCCAGCTATCCCGCGACGAGTTATGGGAGCTAATACCGGCCGCAGTGGTATCCTGAAGTTCTGCACTTTTGTCCCACTACCCCGCTCATTCTGGTTGGGTTGAAGTCAGATTTGCGCTCGAAGAGAACGTGTATCGAACTTCTGAAGACCCAGGGCCTAACGCCTGTGACGCCGGAACAAGGTGAGGCGGTGGCGCGCAGGATGAATGCCTCTTACATTGAGTGTAGTAGCAAAGAAATGCGCGGCGTCGACGGCGTCTTCTCCCTGGCGGTCGATACCGTTGTCTCTGCGGAGGAGCAAGACTGGAATGACCGCCAGACGTCTTCTACTCCCGGAAGCAAACCTAAAGTCGGTGGTGGAGGCGGAGGAAAGAAGGTCAAAAAGCGTTCCTGCAAGATTCTGTAGACTTTGGTCTTCTTTTGATGTTTGTCTGGTCATGATCATCTGCCCTTTTGGTTTCGCCTATTCTTCCTCTTGCGATGTCTGTTTTTCTGCCATTCCTGTTATGCCGAGTGAGAAGCCTGGTTGCTTCGACGGTTTCCCCACGCTTTTTGTATGTGACATGACATGACATGACCAAGAGGCCATGAAGATGAAAGACACTGCCTGATGCAACTGTGTCTGCTACTTTGCCCTCTACCTACCCTTTCCACCTATACATGCCGGCGGCTTCTTGACTTTTGCTTGCTCCATGTTGCTATACCTGTTTCGACCCTGATGACTGTTTCCCTCAATTACCATTACTCTTATCATCATATCCTTCCCACCCCTTCGATTTGGCGATTGTTTTTTCTCACTGTGTCTGAATGCTTGATGTTGTCACGAATTTGGTCTGTTGGCCACTATTTTGCCATGCATGGGATGGGTGTTTACTGGCGCAAGCGAAAATCCCGTGTACTTGAATTGTTGAACTTGTTTTGTTGCCAAACTTATCAACTCTGTTATTACCCCCATATGGTATCCGTATCCCGATATTTCCAATAGCAACCAGAGTAAAGCAAAAATAGGAAAAAGTAACAAAAATAAACAATACAGCAGTTAGAAGTTATCAATAGAAAAACAAAACAACTCCTCTACCATACGCCACCAATCAACCAATCTAATCCATACCCACATAAACAACCAGAACCAGAACCTCAAACCAAGCCGCAGACCCAATTATCCTCACCGATCACCGATCACCGATGATCCTCCTCCTGAAGCTGACTCCCCTCCTCATCATCATCCTGATGCTGCCCGCCTCCACCCCCACCACCAGCACCGCCAGCACCAGCACCACTACCACCCTTCTGCTCCTCCCCAGGCCTGCTGCCCATAAAGTTCTCAAACTGGGACCAGAGCGCTTCCACGGAGCCGAATTCATTTCCTACCTGCAAGACCATTACAAGATCATCAGCTTAGAGTAGAACCAGAAGAGAATAAATAGACGGAATCTGATCCGATCTGATCTTATGTGATCGGCATGCGCGGAATGGATCGGAGGAAGAATAAGTGGGGAGGGGGGGTGTGGGCGAGTAATTATCCGTCATATTTTTTTTTTGCCTGAGTATTGAGGTAGCGTAGGTAGGTATTAACTTACGGAAATAATGCTCTCCAGGTTCCGGTTCAGCCGGTTGATATTTTGGAGGACTTGTTCCATGCCCTGGTGATTATTATTTCGTTAGATTATCACAAGGGATTGGGATTGGGGATTTGGTTTGGGGATAGAGGGGGGTAGTTTGTATGGAATGAAATGCATAGGGTAGAACTCACCACTGCAATCTCTCTAACTAATTCTGCCCGCTGCTGTTCGAAGACTGTTGGGCTGGAGGATCGGTTTTTGGGGATTGGTGTTGTTGACATTGTGGTGGTGTGTGGGTGTGTAGTCTGGGTTTGGATTGAATAGAAGGACTCAATGCAAAGAGGAAGTCAATTTCTGGGATGGTTGCTGAGAGGCTAAGTGTTTGCTGGCTTTAATCTTCCCCCGTCCTTGTATGATATTGCTCGATAGCACGCGTGTTGATTGCTTTCGATTGTGATTGTCGGTTGTTGTTGGCTCGAGGCGGGGCGGTTCCTGTCCTCGGATTGCCTGATTCGGTTTGGTGGCGTTTATTTTGCCCGTGGTGAAGTTCACCGCTTTGGTGGCCGCCTTGGGGCTTATCGATAAGGGATTGATCTATAGTTGAGGAGTGCATTGGTATTGCTTTGGGCGACAATTGGGAATTTGAGCAGTTTTAGATATCGAGTCAGGTAAGATTACCTAGTATGGAATTTTGGCTTTGGAGCTATACCATAGTCTAATACCTATCGGACCTAATCTGTGACATGGAATAGAATTACCACTACAGCCGCATGTAATGCCATCTAGCTCGAGCATTGCAATGAGTAGCGGCCATATGTGGGTGTCTATTCTTACTATATGTGATATTCTCACCATAATATATATTCTAGCTTGATACAGATAAACTATACTATAGGACAATTATAATGTTCCACAATTGACTCCCTAACTTCATCGACTTGACGTTCCTCTGACGTAACGCGTTGCCGAAGGTCTATTTAACATGGCAAGACTATCAGAATTCTATATCGAAAAGAAATACACACCCAGTCGACAATATAAAGATGAAGGCAATTGGCGTGGAAAACTACGGACCTATTGACCGTCTCGAAGCACGGGAAGTCCCGAAGCCGACAGATCTCCAGCCTCGGGATCTTCTGATTCGGTAGGATGGCTTCATCTTTTTTGATCATATATGTAGTCGCTAAAAGTCATGACAGAATCAAAGGCGTTGCTGTGAATCCGGTGGATACGAAAGTACGGAATGGTACATATGACGACTATCCTGGTAAGGCTTAGACTACATCTGACATGGTCAACGTGGAGTACTAGTTGATTAACGTCTCGACAGACTACTACGACCGCGTTCCTCGACCATTCCAGATCACCGGGTACGATGCCTCAGGAATTGTCGAAGCCGTTGGATCACAATGCTCGCTTTTCAGTATCGGCGATGAGGTATACTACTCGGGAAGCCCTATCAGACAGGGATCGAATGCCGAGTATCAACTAGTAGATGAGAGGAGTGTTGGTCGCAAGCCGAAAAGACTAGATTTCGTGGAGTCGGCTGCCATGCCGTTGACGTATATTACAGCGTATGAGGCTCTCGTCGAAAGACTGGAGGTGAACAAGGGTGAAAAAGCAGCTCTCCTCATCATCAACGGGGCCGGTGGAGTGGGTGCCATGGCTACCCAGATTGCACGTGTTGTGTTGGATCTTCCAGTGGTAATCACGACAGCGTCACGCCCGGAGACAATCCAGTTTACGAAAGACATGGGTGCGACTCATGTCGTGAACCACAGAGAGGACGTTACTAGTCAGATTGAGAAACTCAACCTCGATGTACCTCTGAAGTAAGACATGTCTGTGGAAGTCTAGAATCATTACTAACAAGAGCCCAGGTATATCTTCATCACACACTCCACAGACCAGTACATGGATACGTGCGCCCGAGTTTGCGCGCCGTTCGGCAAGGTCTGCTCGATTGTCCAAGGTCAAGCTAAGATGTATGGAACGGAGTTCATGTCGAAGTCGTTAACGTTTGTCTGGTGTCTGCTTGGAACCAAGCCGTATCATAAGGTGGATGTCGAATCGCACCATCGCATTCTGAAAGAGCTTACAGACTTGATTGATGCGGGAAAGATCAAGTGCCATCTAACGAAGCGACTGAGATTGACTCTTGACGGTGTGAAAAAAGGACATGAGCTATTGCAGTCTGGTGGGAGTATAGGCAAAGTCGGGTTAGGCGTAGATGAGCCTGGACCTGGAGAGATCTTTGCATAGTGATGTGACATGTAAATCTACTTAGCAGTTGACTATACGCAGGTATGAAATACCGAAATACAAACAAGAAATATGGCCATCATTGTTTCCTTTATCTCCTTCATATCACCGCCAATGGGTGCCTATGTGCGAAGATCCTTGGTCTTGCTTCATCCACTATCCACCGCGACAACGCGTCCGAGACTTGCGCCTCTCGCCACTAAAACAGTACACCTGCACCATCTACACCAACATAGCCACCAAACAACACACCCAACCCAAACTACACTCCACGCGTCCAGCCACAAACCAAGCGACCCGAGAAATCCAGATTCAACGTGAAAGAAAACCCGCAATGGCACAGACGCAGCCACCAATTACGTCTTATCAGACGTGTTCCAGTGCGTCGCCACTGAGAAAAGCAAGTCGGCCAGTTACATATACCGATCCGGTGTAGGTAACAGATTTCAGCCATAAAAGATCCACCAAAGCATGCTAGTTGCGCTTGCTAGCCAATGCCCAGGGTTCTCTTATCACGCCACCATCTGTCAATCACCCCATACCCTTCCAATAGAAGGGTCCGGTATGTACATAGCGAGCAGGGAGGGATCTACATGGACACGTGTATTTCGCCGGAGATAGTGGTGGTGGATGGATGGACCCTTGAGGGGGTTAATGGATATGTGAGGGGGCTTGAAGTGGCGAAGAAGACATAGCGCAGTTTAGTTTGGGGTCCTGGCCTTATGGAAGGGAGAAGACTTTCTTTGATCATGGTGGAGTTTCGAAGGACCCGAGCCAGGCTCCTCTGGCGGAATCATAGATAGTGCTTGATGTACGCTTGTGTGTGATGTTATAAGGGCTGCTAGGCAAGTAGATGAGTTAACGGTGAGACGCGATGACGAGGAACTGATCGCACGCCACACATAAGATGGGAAACGAGCCAACAAATTCAGCATATAGCAGAACCAAATATACATTTTTACTATATTAAGAGCTCAAATAAATTGAGCTAATACTGGTATACGAGTGGATACCATCATCACATTTGATCATAACCCACCCGGGTGATCCAGTTGCGTACCCGTGGAGAGAAAAACAAGTTCAGACCCACAATCATAGATAGCATCATAAATCTAATCCCTCTGCCTGACTAGTAAGCTTACCCCAACAATATAGCTAACCAGTTTTCTAGAACACAAACGCAGAATAGCAGCCTCTTCCCTATAGTATAGTAAACTAACCCCACCCATCATGCTATGAGTGTATGACATGGAACACATCCATCTAACTACCAGCTAGCAAGCTAACTAGCTACTAGCTAGTGAGTTTACGCCATCACTTGCGTAAGCACTCAATCCTGAGCGAGATAACCAATCAAGATGAATACCACCACGTAGACAATGCACTGCACTTCTCATAGGTGATAGTTGTCAGATAAATGACGGGAGTGTGGAGGCCACTAATGATTAGTAGTTCCAGTCGATGGAGCGATGATGTCAATGCACTGAGCTAGCTGGTTAGCTAGGTAGGTAGGGGTTCAGGCATCAAGGTTTTAGTGCAAAATTTGGTAGTTATCACGGATGATAGCAATTCCGTCCGATCATAGATCTGACTGAGGATGACGACGGTGGTAGTGGTCATTGTGTATCGATATAGAAGTTGTGACAATAGATGTCATGGGGATTTATGAGCGACAGTTCTAGAAGAGCTTTCGGGTATGAGACCTGGGGAGTGTAAAAGAGGAAGTGAGGATAGAAAATAATCTCAAATCCAGATCCTTTCAAATTGATTCTGCCTACTCCGTCGCTAAAGGACGAATAAAATAAACCCAACCAATTCAGTCCAGGCCAGCCCAACTCAATCATATGTTTGTAACTCTTTATCCGGATCTATCGAACTCCCGAGTCATGTCCGTGTCTTCGTATCGTTTCGTCTTGGCTTTTATCGTTTCTTTGTGTATATATCGTATCGTAGCGTAGCGTATCATCTGCGTAACTGACGGTCGCCAGGACCGTGAAATTTTGTGGCATAGAGTGGAGGAATGAGAGGAGAGGAGGAAAAGCTAGAGTGTATCATGCTGAGCCTCTTCTGGCTGGGACGAGGATGGTGCTAAGACGCTTCCAGCGCTGTGTGGGCGAAGTGGGTGAATCGCGATCTAGACGGTTGTCTAGACTCGGCTTAGAAGAGGATTGAGTGGAGGATCGGGGCCTAGTGACAAGCGCTTCGTGGTCGGCTAGCACATCCTCGAGCCGGACATCGCAATCAGACATGCGCGGCCGAGTATCATTGGGGTCGAGAATCTCGATGAATTTAGACGACATATCGCGCATCTTTCGATTGGAGAATGACTTGGTAGAGGGTAGTTGGTGGTGTGCGTTGATTCTTTTTTTGTCTCCTTCGCGGCGGCGACGATCACGAGGGTGATTGGGGAACTTTGTTGGTGAAATAGTCGGCGGTGGAAAAAGTAAGCCCAACCGGGTCGGAGAAGTAGGTTCGTGATGGAAGTTAAGGGAATAACTAGGAGCACAGTCCACCGTGAAGCGAAGAAGATCCGGATAACCGCTGGCGGATATATCTTCCGTGTGGACAGAGAGTGGACAGGGAGTTGGAGATGAGAAGAGGGGTAAACGACTGGAACATGAAGGACAAAGGAGGAGAAGGACGAGAACGAAGATGAAAAAGGCACAGACAGTGCAGTAGCGGGTGATGCCGATTCGCTGAGCACGGTTTCAAGTATGCGCCAGGCAGGGATGTTCGAGCGGTCCTCTGCGTCAGAGCGGATGAGCTGACAGAGAATGGCCCTGAAAGAAATATTCTCGTTGTTGGAGAGGGATCTAGGCGCCGTTGACGTCCGGGGAAAATGGGTAGTATTTATTATTGAACGAAGATTTTACTTTTGAGTTCCTCTATGATGAGGGTGTACCCATTGACCCGCCAGTCATAGTGCCGCGAGTTCCGCATCACAAAGCAAAAGTAAAAAAGCCAAATTATTTGCCAGAACACGCGGGGGTTGGGGGGGATGTGGGAAGGGATCAACTGAGGGACTGGGACGGTGGCGCATCCGCCAGGGTACGAGTGAGCAAGGGCATCAGCGGCCATATACGCCGTGTGCCCGGGTAGAGCATGTTGTGATGGGCTACCGGACCCTCTGATTGACGGGGCTGGCGGGGGTCAATCCTCAGGAAGGAGGGAGGAGTTCCGACGATGGTTCGTCCGTCATACCGAAGGGTGTGAGTGTGATTGCCGGTGCTGATGAAGCGGATGATGCGGTGGATGCGTGGCGTTGGGTTGGGTTGCTGGTCGTAGCTTCGCCCGATCAGTCGTCAATCGTCAATAGTCATTGCGATCATGTCTGCAAGCGCGTTCGAATGGAGCTCCTGTTCCCTTAATTCCTGATCCAGTAAGACGCGATATCGACTCGACTCCACTCCACTGCCCTGCGGACCCTCCCGCCCGTCCCGGAGAGTGAGACTGAGAGTGAGAGCATGACGTCGCACCGAATGAATGCGATCCATGGGTCGTGTTCTGCAGAGCTATCCGGTGGCTCTAGAATGTAAGAAAGAGATACTGGTTGTGTTCAACCACTCTAACCATTGTTGTGGTGGGGTTTGGAGTCATCGCAAAGGGAGCTGATGTGTCCAGCTCCATCGTTGCAGAGGCTGTCCATACAAATCGCGGGGATGACGGCAGATCGGCTTATCAAATGGATACGGCCCTCAGACGATCCATGTGCAACGCAACGAGCCCATCGATCAGCGAGGTTATAAATAGAATGATAATGGAGAAGAATGGAGTGTGTATTGGACAAGTCTAGTGGAGGAATTGAGGTTGAGCCACGAAAAACTCCACGAGAAAGTCACTCCAGAGTCACGGGATACCTCCCCAAAAGCATGTGCTCGCCGTGACGTCATGGAATCGTTTCTTCATCTGTGCTTCGCCTCCATTCTTCACCAGCCGCAATAATTACTGGCTTACTGTTGGCTGTCTGTTGCTGGCTCAATGCCACTTCATCATCGCAATGCCTACTAAACGTGCCAGGAAAAATCCATCGGTGGCACAGAAGCCGCCATCCCCTCCTCTGTCCGAGAAGAATGCCGTCATCACGCAAGATATCCCAGAGGAAGAGGAAGCAAAGCGAGAATCAGCTCCTCGAGATGAGTCGTACACACCTGAGCTCTTCGATGAAGATGAAGAGATGCCCGAAGAAACGGAGAATACCATCGACCCCGACACTGGAAAAGCAGCTAAAAGAACGGCCGAATACGCACTAGGAGGGGGAGGGTACAACGCACTCAAGTCGTACAAAGGACAGATGTACTCCGGAATGGCTGTTGGAGGTTCACACACCTGGACCTACGACCAAGGAACGTGGAAAGAAACCAAGGAAGAACCTGATCTCTGGAGAATCGACTACCAGACGAACAAAAGACGAGCGAGGAAAGCGCCTACCGGGAGTGGTGCGCCTGTGGGAACCGAGTATCACTGGCTGATAGTAGGCCATCAGGTAGGCTACACCATCTCATGAGACGACGACTGGCTCACCCCCACAGCATGTCAAGAAAATCGATGCCAACACGTACGAGACGCACCTCACGGGCTCAAAGTATAAACTGGCGTACAAGTCCGCGTCATCGAACTCTTGGTCGGTGCCGACCGTCAAGAAGCAACGGGACCGGGAAGTGGAATTGCTGGATGATGCTAAACAGCGCGTCCAGGGACTGCCGCCCGTGCTGGCATCAGAAAAGGTTAAGGTTGAGAAACGCGAAAAGGGTCAAAAAAGCCTCGAAAGCATGTTTGGAAAGGCTGCAGGCGTGAAACGAAAAGCGGAAGAAAATAATGACTGAGACGCGCTGCTTCCAACGAATGGCAGTGCTAGGCCATGTCATTCCTGCTTCGGCAACAATATACAAAAGTCATTCGAATATGCTTTACTGGAATTATGATAATCGATCCAAGGAGACGGGTCGGGCGCACCCCGGTCTATACCTTGGAAAAGCTTCTACTGTGAGGTTATTCAGCGGGTCAAACAGCAATCTAGATCCTGCACCGATGAAACCGTAAGACCAACGATCGGTAGCAGAGCAACGAAGTCGAGCACGTAAGATAACTGGATACAACATGGCTACAGCCGTGTGCTCTACTACCCGAAAGCATAAATTCAATTGAAGGACACAGCCAAATCTAGACTCACCCGCGAACAAACAAATCTCAACGCGCATGGCACAATCTAGAACATCAAGAAGAAGTCAATCTCCGACCCACAATCTCATCCCCTCCCTTGGAACCGTGACATCATCCACCCCAAACCCAATATAAGCTTAACTTTGGCCTCATTCCAGACCTCCCCTAGACCATCCACCCGCGGTCTACCTTCCCCTTCAACATCCGCCACCCAACCACCCGCAATTTCCACCACCATCCTGGCAGCAATCCGCATCATGTCCAAACGCATCAGCACCTTCTTCCAACCTCTTCCGTCGAAGAAGAAACTCAAACCGGATGCAACTACGACAGCAGAATCATCATCATCAATAACAACAGTCCCACCAAAACCATCCACATACACCCATCACCCAAGCTATCCCATCCCGATCCGCGACCCGCCCAGCACCATCGCCACGCCTCTCCTCTCTAATCCAGCACCTCGGAGCCCCAAATCCATAACCAACCACCCGCACCTGGATCTCCTCTACTTCCAACCCTTCCTCCCCGCCCCACTGGCCCGAGACCTATTCGAGTTCCTGCGGAATGAACTCCCCTTCTACCGCGTCCGATATAATATCCGGCGCGGCGGAACAGAAACATCCATCAACACGCCAAGATACACGACTGTCTTCGGGGTAGATGACACATCGACATTCACTACTGCAAACTCGGATTCTGTTTCTACTAATTCCAATCCTGACACGAAAGTCCAAGAAGACACAGACACAGCAAACCACAATCTACTAGATTCCCCTCAGCAAGTACCACCAGCCAACTCACCAATATTGGTCGACAGTAAAACACGCACCGAAACCAAATCAAGATACCGATGCAGGCCTCGACCCATCCCGCCGTGTCTGGACATTTTGCGCCAAGCAGTGGAGAAGGCCACGGACGATGGGACAAGATATAATTTCGTCCTGGTGAATTACTACGCCACAGGGGACGATAGTATCTCGTACCATTCGGATGATGAGCGGTTTCTAGGCCAGAATCCTACCATTGCGTCCTTATCGCTTGGCGCGGGGAGAGATTTCCTGTTGAAGCATAAACCAGGTGGTGGTAGTACTACTGATGCTGATCGTGCGATTGCAAATGCAGCTGCGAAACCGCTCAAGTTTCCCCTCAAGTCCGGCGATATGCTAATTATGAGGGGCGAGACTCAGGCAAATTGGTTGCACAGTGTGCCTAAGCGTAAGGGGTTGCAGGGAAGTGCTGGTGCTTTGGGCCGGATTAATATCACGTTTCGGAGGGCGGTGGTGCCTGGCGGCACGGAGAATTATTATCGATATAATGTGGGGGATGGAGTGGTGTATCGGTGGAAGGATGAGGAGGGGAAGATGGTGGCTACTACTGAATAGTTTATAACTGTGTTGTAGCTTCATACGTATGTAGATACAACTGGATTGGAGGGATAGGGAAAGGGAGATACTCAGTGCGAAGCAAATGGGTTGCTGTAAGCTCGGAAGCGATCAAGTGGCTGCGCACTGTTGAGGATCTTGTGCAACAATTGCCCGTAGTCCCACCCGATAGCTGCGGCCGCAAGAGCAGTTAGACTGGCCTGGTCCTCGCGACCAGGTCGTCCAGGCCCGGTCATATTCTATTCATCATTAGCTACGGTTCGGTGATTGAAGGGATATGACATACAGGTTTCATGTTGATATCGAAGATGGCAAACTGTGACCCCTCGCTAAACCGTCTAATGTCAATGCGAATGGGAGCCGTCGCCCCAATTAATTTGGCAACTTGCTCACACTGCCGCATTGCATTTCTGTACGACTCATCCTGCATTTCGGTTTCTGTGATAGCGCGCGAGTTCGCAGTCACGGCCACTGTACCATTGTATGGCGCAATGCCATCGACATGGTTGAAGCGGGTGATCGGAGGCAGGCTCCAGTATTCTGGACTCTCTGTTGATGGCGGCATAACAGTGATCGTTGCCTCTTCGCCCGTGAGGTATTCTTCCACCATGACGATGGGAGACTCGAGCAGGAGAGCGTTGAGATGTTCCTCGAGCTCGGCTCGATTATGGCATACCTTGACACCGTGGCTTCCGCGACCACGGACGGGTTTACCAACCACGGGATAGTTTGGAATGGAGTCTAGTATAGGGGAGATATTATCCGAATTGCGGATCAACCATGAGCGGGGGAGGGTGAATGAGCCATGGATACGGAGTTGGTCGTTGAGATAGGCTTTGTCATCGAAGGATTCAACTAGGGTTGGTGGTTGTCCGATAACAGAGATTGAGGCTGAAGCAAGAGACTGCGAGGCTTGCAGTGGATGTGAGGAGAAGAGGATCGTGTTGGCCCAAAGGTGCGTTGCCCCTTGGCGCACAGCAGAGAGGATCCCATTCTCTGTGTCCGGGAAGCACCAGCCTTCTTGCTCTTTGGGATTCGGGGAAGAGATCGGAGTCACGACTCGTACGCCACGGTTTTTGAGAGTGTAGGCAATGTCTGATCCCGAGTCTTGGTAACCTGGCATCTGTGTTAGTATGAGTCCTTGGGATAGCAGGAGTGGGGTGTGATACCGCCAGGCTTGCGGGGCTTGCGAGCGCCGTTGATGATGGGCGGCTCGATGGCCTGGTAGAGAACTGCGACTACCGGTGAGGCAGTCGCGTTATGCAAGGATCGGGTTATCTGTGTCATGGGTAGACTCATCGTATTGTTTAGGTGAATAGTTGACTAGGGGCTGGAAATGACGAAGTCTGTTTTATAGATGTGGAGCAACCCGAGAAAAGTGCCGGCATCGGATGAATCCAGCTGATCTTCGGATAGATCCGAAAACACGGAGTAGCCCGCATTTGCCGATTGTACTCCTGATAGCTTCATTGTGTTATGGAATAGAACGACGGCCGACTGTTTAACTGCGTAGAAAGATCCGGAGAGAGTTCTCAAGGTCTTTTGACGATGTATTGTAAGTAAAGCTGCACGACAAAAGATTCCTACACCGGATCCTTCAATATCGCATGCCCCGTACCAGTTCGTCGACAGGAGTAATAAACCGTGTAGAGTAGAGAGTATAGGCGTTACTTCCGATACCAAAGACATTGGACCGGCCCTCTGATGGTTGAGATTGTTAGGCACTTTCTCCAGCTTCTTCGGATTCTATCTGCTGGTGTACGTTCATCGTTCTGAAGGGGTGAGTGATGTGATGTCTGTAAAGAAGAGCATGGATCTGTCGTCGATAAGAGTTCCGTAGTCACAGTATGGGTCTCTAACAGACAAGTTTGTTAGCTTCAGTTTAACAGGGAAAATAGGATGCCATACTTTGAAGATCTTGCGAGAGTTTTCTGGCAATGTTGAGTGGTGCTAGATGGATGCAGTCTTAACCTGGGATGGCTTCCAAGCATAGATGCCCTTGTATGAACAAACGAATTCAAAGTCGATGATGTTGATATCTTGAAGTCAAGGGAGCATGGGATGGCCCAGAAGACCTCTGATGCTACTCTGCTGCCTGCAACAAGTGGAGAGACTTGAAATCCAACATCGAGACAACAAAGGTCTTGTGCTTTGCCCAAGAAACAATGTCCCAGAAGAAAACTAATAGCTTGACACAGCCTAGGAGCGACTTAGTGTGATTAGATTCTGCTGGAGGTGGGCAGAAGTGGGCCTCCAAAACAAGCAAGGACGCACTAGACAAACCGAGCAAACGTCGGTGACTGGATTCAGGATCTCAGGAATACCTCCGATCCATCAATAGACACCAGTATATGGTATGCCCATGTCTCACTCATTATGCTACCATATATGCTAAGAAATATCTGATGGAAGAGATACTACCTTTGTGAATGGCAGCAAGCGACTTGTCCGTATCAAAACCTGCTAGGAAGCATTTCCACCTTGCGAAGCAGACGACCAAGTCACTCCTGGGCGAGAATCTAGCCACCCGATATTGAACTGGATTGATCTCAGGGTATGTTACGCTCGTGTGTGTTCATCGAATGGATTGGGGTTTATAGCACTAACTGTTGTGCTTGGCAGAGGTCTTTCTAAAAATTGTCTTACCCCATGATACTTCCCTGTCCAAGCGACGTACTCGAAAATTTCAATGTGACTGACTATTGACTGCATATCATAAAAAGGGTACTAGGACAAGCATGATGACATGAGCGATAATAGCGTGGTTATGAGGTATCACATAGCGGTGCTAAGTGGCTGCAGTGGCTCCTATTTGCTTGACTCGAGTCCCTGTGTATGTGACGATCGATGACTGATTGGGCTCAGCCGAGAAGAAATTACCTTTGCGCTTCCTGCATAACATGAATAAAGCCGAGACCTTCCTAATAGAACCTATTGTCGAGACCCTTTGATCGTCAGACACGCGTGAAGACGGATCTCGCTTCTGCGGAATCCCTGGTAGGGAAATAACAGTCTCGGTATTTGAAAAGGATTTTCTGACATATCATATCCATCGAAACACTCTCAATAAATACTGCCATGACACGGGGTTTTTGTATCCACATGTCTTCCAGATGGAGCGCCATCGGTTATTTCCGACTGTATGACGGCAAATAATTGATACATCACACGGATTTGCCGATGGCAGACGTGGCTAACCTACCATGACCGCACCTCCTTCAGCCAGAATATTAAATGAGCCGGGTGCTAATCAGGGTTTCCCTTAAAGGGTTATATTCATATGGCGCTGATCTTTGAAGTGTCGAGGCTGATGGAACAGGGAGGCTGTGTGAGTTGGCTCACGGATGATCCGAATCTCCCCAACATGTTAGAGATCTGACAGAGGTTACTTCAAAACTCGCAACAAAAGCAAAGATTTGGGAGCCTCAAGCCTCACTAATCTTGATGCTGCTGGTTGGCACTTTCGATGCCATGAGGCTCAGAGGGTAGCGGGCTGAGCGAGGGTCTGGGATTGATGTCCTAAGAAAGAAACAGATTACTAAAGAGGGGTTGCGTGCATTTCTTGCCACGCCTTGTCAGCTTGCAAGACCAGTCAATCCACCGAGGAAGACACCCGTCCCTTCAGCCCTATCGAAAGACGCCACAAGAATGTTTCATGTTCGCTACACCGCTGGACTTTCAGCTCACGTTAACAGTCGGGGTAACAGGGGAAACTCGCTCCGAGCCAACCAACTAACAACACTTATTACCTTCGACAAGCAGTGATCAAACTTGAAGTCAGGTGGAATGCGGGAATCTGGCTATCCCAGACATGACTTGCGGATTAAGACGACTGAGATTGCATATCACGCGCGAAGCTTCGGAGAAGACCGACGATCGCTAAAAGAGGCGAACGAGGTCCAGGGACTATTGAGAATGGCAGAATAGGGAGATTGAGTATGTACTGACTGCCGGTACTAGATACAAGAAGATCAAACATTCAGCAAATATAACTACAACCTCGGTCTCCATCCACTCTCCTTGATTTCCCTGCGACTCTCTTCCCGCAACACTCGCTTGAGAATCTTCCCACTTGCTGTCTTGGGTATGCTCGGTACAAACTTGACACCCCCTGTGAGCGCTTTGTATCCTGCCAGCCTCTCCAATAACCAGCTCTTTACCATATCCTCCGTCAACCTGCTCTCATCGGTCTCGGGTCGGCGGACTACATACGCTCGCGGCAATTCCGTCCCCGGGACCACATCCCGCAACCCAATCACGGCAGCATCCACAATGAGCGGATGCGCCAACAGCACGGCTTCCAGTTCCGGTGGAGCAACTTGAAATCCTCGGACCTTGATCAGCTCCTTTTTGCGATCTACTATATACCATTTCTGGGTAGCACCATCGCAATACGCGATGTCCCCCGTGTGGAACCAGCCCTGCTCATCGAAGGATTCCGCGTTGGCGGCCGGGTTGTTGAAGTACCCAGGGGTGACGGCAGGGCCGCGGACACACAGCTCGCCTCGCACGCCATAGTCGGAGATATCAGCTCCGTTGTCGTCTACTAATCTATATCATTAAGTTAGCCTCGAGCTGATGGAACGAAGGGAGAAGAACATACTTAGCCTCCATGTTCGGCACTAACCTCCCGACTGACCCTGTCTCATCCCCTTCATCCCACCGGAACATTGTCGCGATACAGCATGTCTCTGTCATACCCCAAACCTGCGTACAATTGGCCCCTGGCCCAAGCAACCTTTGGAACCGTTTCTGGGCGTCTTTGTCCATGGGTGCCGCGCCCAGATTGCTCGCCCGGATTGAGCGCAGATAGCCCCGTTCATAAGACATCGGATGCATGATGATGGCAATGGCAATGGGCGGAACAACAGCCATCTCGGTGACTTGGTATTTTTCAACCGTCTGCAAGAAGAGGGGTAGATCGAAACGCCGCATGACGTAATTGATATGGCCAGCTTTTAGGCTGCCGAAATGGCTGCTGGGAGCAGCAGCGGCGTGAAAAAGGGGAACAGCGATGACTCTGCTTACCTTTATAGGTCACTTGTCAGCCAGACAGTCATTCAATCACCGATAGAGTCAACGGAAACAATTCTAAAGTGGGGTACATACTCGCCATGGTCGCGGATTGACCTCAAACACAAACTCGTGTTGGGCGACAAGATTCATATGCGTGATATCTGCCGCCTTGGGAAGCCCTGTAGTCCCGCTACTGAACAGCCTGGCTGCCGTAGTGTTCCTGGACATCTCCTCGTTGTCAAACCTTACCCAGTCTTGTTCACCATGTTCGAGCAGCTCCGTCCAGGACACCGCTCCATCTGGTACTGACTGTCCCAAAATATCGAATACCCGGATCCGATGTGTTGGGATTGATGTTGCTTTCGCTGCCGTAGTTATCGCATCCAGATGCTCCGGCTCTGTGATGATGAAGCTCGTCGCTGAGGAGCGGAAATGATGGCCTAATTCGAAGGTTGTGTAGGCTGGATTTGAGCCCGTAAAGATCCCACCTGCGCCAACGATCGCCAGGACTAGCATGGTATAATAGATCTATCATTTGTGAGTAACCAACTGGCAGTGGAATTGGAGATTTTGAAATAAGCGTACATCATTGAAAGAGTGAATGGCGACACAGTCGCCCTCTTGCACGCCCCAGGCGCGCAGCCCCGAGATCAGTTGGCGAACAATAGTACGGGCTTGGTTGTAGGAAATGGAGCGAGAGGGATTGTGAACATCGACGTAGATCTGTACCAGTTAGAGGTGTTCTGTAGGCGAGAAGAAAAGAATTCGAGAAGAGGAAATTGTATCCCCCATCGGAATATTACCGGTTCATTATGATCATAGGGCGGGTCAGAAAAGACATAGGAGATCACATCGGCGCAGGGCACCGGGGCCCTGGCTGCGGGTTCAAAAATCATGCTAGATGGAAAAAAAGAAAGGACCAGGGGGGATGCGAGGATGCAAGGATGCAGGGACCAGGAAGACGCATGCTGACCGATTTATAACCTCAGCTGAGGTGAACCCAGCCGCGATGCTGAAATAGGGTTTATCGTTTTGTCTGGAAGGCCAGGACGGCACATCACCCGGAGCCGGCAATTGGCACTGACTCGAGTACTGGACACATGGCCAGCATGGTGTGACTGGGACCCCCGCCTGCGACAAAGGCATTGTTATTCAACGGCCCTTCGGGAGACCATTCATGGAACGCCAGACCTGCAGATCGGAGAATATTGAGGAATCAGCGTGCACTGGCCTGGCCGGGGGTACTCGGATTTTAGTGTTGCGTGTCGTTGGGAAATGGCCAGAGAGACCAATGGCTGCGAGGCTAGCTGATAAACAGCCCCCAGCAGGCAACCCACCGACCCGCAGCGCTGCATTTGGCAGCTGCCTTCAAGCCAATAATTAAGCTCTCCTGCGCCCGAGAAGCTCGCCAACGGCCGTGGCATGGCAGCTTGGATCCTCGGCCCATGCCTATCACCGATCACAGCCGAACCTGCACCCTCGGATACCTTTTCATTCTCCGCACCGCTACAGTGGTGCCGAGCACAAGAACATTGTCAATGCGATGAAACCCCGCCAATTTGTCCAAGCGCAGAGTGAGAGTCTCATGATTTGCCAACGGGTTCGGTGACAGCACAAGACCTGATAGCGACCGCAGCATCGTGTTGATTGTTATCACCGAAGTCGAACCTACAAGCCCGCACATATCCGGTCTGCGTTGACCGCAATGGAACTGGCCTGACCGTGACAAGTCCCATCATGCTAGGCTGCCGCAGACCGTGCCTTTGTTAGGATAGTAGTCAGCGCGGTATGCACTGAGCTAGCCGTTGTCGCCGTCGAGCATCAAGCCCAGATTATGACAAACAGCCACCCTGCAGGATCCGCCCGTCAGTTGATGACCGTGAATAGCGACATTATGGGGATAATAGAAGAAACATCAGAAATTGGAGGCACTAGATTAATTTGTTTAGGCATGCCTGCGGCTTGAGTTCTTGTCGTCTTTGCTGAAGGAGATTAAGCCTACCCTTTCTGACAACCCACGCGCATTCGGTGAAAGCATCTGGCTTTCACGTCTGCCTTGCCAATTTGACGTGCAGTTGTGACATTTGGCCGGAAAGCTTTGGCACTGTCGCCATTCAGCGATCCTAGGGGCCATCTGAGACATATTGAGGCGTGTGATGTGCCTGAATGAGAATGTACAACGACCCCCATCCGGCGCGCTACGTTCAGCTCCGATCTCAAGCCCCACAGAGGACACAAGCTGTAATGATGTTAATATTTCAGCTGGGCAATGCCGGAGCGAACAAAAGCGACGTGATACACATTGAGCGTTTGAATCAAACCACTTGTATCAGGAAAAAAAAGATGCTCCGGACTGAGCTGGCTACAGGACCTTGGATACCTCGCGCATCCAAGCAGCCACAAAGAAAATCCAATGTCTTTGAAAGCAACCTATTTGTGACAGCGCCTGATGCGCTCATGAGCGTACGAAGAGCTGCAGCAATCATGAAGACGCGGACAGGGCCTGCGCAGTGGCGCCGGCTTACAAAGGGAAGAATATAAATAAATACAGACCTTGAGACTTATGACCAGACCGTGTGTACATGCAAGCGGTACACAGCAGGCAGCGCTGAGGAGTAGAATGGGGTGTGGTGCCCACCCATGGTGTAGATATCGACCATGGTGTCCCTGGGTCTCGCTCTTAAACTTGACAGTGCCAGAACCATGCTGAGTTAGCTGACCCATATAGCATTTGACAGGTGTTTGTGACTCACCTAACTAGTATATTCGACGGTACCGATGTTTTCTCGCAGGAGGGGAGCAGGGCGAGGTTCCTCTTCGATATGACAACGCCGCACAAACCAGCAAAATCATCGAACGCTCTTTTGATAGGGCGGCCTGTAGGCTCGCATCGCTCTGTACCTGCCTCTTCTTTCCATACATCTTGGTGTGTTGTATTCGGATGCAAAATCATCACAGGCTGTGACGCCAAGATCAAGGCTACCCTCCCAAGGCTTGGAGCCAAGGGCAAAATCTGGGGATGGAAGCCTCTGTGACCTGGGATGTTCCTGTCTAATAGAACAGGCAAACATAGCCGAGTACTACATCGGCTTTTGCAAGAGATGAGTGGCTATGTATCTGAGATCTTGTCTCGGGTGATGGTTGCTCTTCCTGGTCGTCAATGCAAGGCTGGGGTTGTAGTTACACGAAACTTTTATCCAATCCATAGAGGAAATTATGCTTCGTCTCAAAATCACGCGAAAGAGTCGTCCCCTTGGCAGGCGCATCTGCATCTCATTAACCGGCTTGGCTCGTCTGGGTTGGCACATAGCCTGGTGACAATGATGGCTTCAATCTAGACCATGTTCGGATCCGGAGTTTCTGTTGTTCGACTATTCCATTCTCCATTGTTCCGATCGAAGCATTTTCTCTACAGGTTTACTTCCCTTGCCCCGAACATCAAGGTCACAAAAATATTAACTTATTCCCTTACGGTCTACTCCGGCCCATTCGTAAACGTGCAGAGTAGAGGGCCTTGCAGCGGGGTCATGAACGAATTTCCGCGGCAGTCCCGATAAGCAATACCCAGGGTGGTACGTAGTGTTTTGCAGGGATCCCCGCAGATGAGCGGAAATGAATTGCCCAAGTCTGAGGTTCCGAGTCCCAAGGTCCTCTGGCTGAACCCTGCTCGACGCAGGGTCTTCCACACGTTCAACCTTAAGTGTCAGAGTGGTATTTGTTCTCAACCTCTGCTCGTGTGGCAGGAAAATACGCTTGAGCCAGGTGAGCAGTATACCAGCTTGGGAAAGAAGACATATGTAGCGAGGTAGCACAGGCCAGCAGAATGCCAAGAGTCTTCTGCGCGGGTTAGCGTTGTACATGCTTGACGTTGCGAAATTCACCGGGGTTCTTCCGAATGGCGATCTCCAGGCCGTCAAACAGGAAGCAATGCCTTTCCCGACGGTCGCGATCCAGCAACATGGCTAGACTTGCATTCAAGACGATAAGACCCATAACTTGAGCACAGGAGTATTCTGATTCGTAGTGACCTGAGGAGAGAATCTAGCGGCAATATCGATATTCCCGCCGTCAAAAGCCGCCTCGCGATGGAACCCAGACCTATAATGACTTCACAAGCAGCACGCCGAGCGCTGAATAACACATTCCTAATCGGCCATATATTTAGCGCATGCCTGGGACGTTTGCCAAAACGCCACCAACTTTTTGGCTCGGGATGACTGGCTAACGCTGCTGTGGTCATATTTTAGCCGGTGGGTCTCGATTAGGGGGAAACACGGTGCCGTAATTTGCAACAAGGTTGACGAGTTTGACAGAGAAGGCAATGCCAACTCGATTTGGATGGCTGTCTTGATGAAAGGATCATCTGTAAGCCGGATGTTAGTCTCGCTCCGTTCTTTTCATTTTGTAGCCACCCGGCGGTAATCCTTGCAGATGGCTGAGCAGTGCCTGGATACTTTTGCTGTTCCATTCCTGTCAGGTCATTGGGAAAACCAAACACTATAAACCTGGCAAAAGGGTGCATTCGTATGACTATATGATCTTCCTTAGGTAAGATACGACTCGACTCCTGTTGTGGAAGTAGTTATACAGAAGGTATCAGTAGTTAGTCAGCGCCTTAACTTAGAGACGGGCATTTTACTTCGATGATCAACAGAGCTGCAATGTACCTCTGACACCACTCCCCTTTGTCACGCTCAAAGTCAGATTCTTAAGAGACAGCATATAATATGGTTAGCCTGTTGGGTGGCTCCCGGGCCGGTGGGGGACCTAAGGAAAAGTTTAGGAGAAACGTCACTAAATGAAACCAGTCAACACTATCCCTCACTTGTCCAGAACAAGTAAATCAAGCGGTAGGATTGCTCCGAGTCCCGGTTACAGAGACTTTGTGTTGCTGTCTTCCTGAGGCATGCTCCTGGGGGGCCACTTACAGCGGCGTGATAACCAGGAAATGGCTTGTGCATGTGTTAATAGGATCCAGCTGATAA
Organism: Aspergillus tubingensis; assembly: GCF_013340325.1. Lineage (NCBI taxonomy): Eukaryota > Fungi > Ascomycota > Eurotiomycetes > Eurotiales > Aspergillaceae > Aspergillus > Aspergillus tubingensis. Next base: position 1,428,361 of record NW_023336276.1, read on the forward strand.
CCACCTATGTTTTATCTGTCCTGTCAGAGTATCCGTGTTGCAGAAAGATAGCAGATGAGTGCTTTGTGGTCGCATGAACCTTCTTCTGGGCATGGCTGCTCCACTCCCCTTCACAACGCTCGGGTAAGCCGAGCATCAAACACCTGCAGAGATCAACCTCCGTGGCGTCTCATGGTAAAGAAAGGACCGCATCTGCTTTCAGTTCTTCTTCATGTCGAAATTAATCTTAGAGACTCTAGATCTCCTCCCTGCAGCCACGCGAGACACGTATATGTTTTTGTACTACTGAAGGCTGTAGTAGCACAGGCTCATGATAACTCACCATAGGTCATTGATCTTGATGGCCTGGTGGATCAAATTCGAAGCAGATTGGAGGAACTATTGTCTCCGATAGATCAGAAGTCGCCATCTTAACTGATAGATAACAATCTGCTGGCGGATAAGTGCATGCGGCACTACGACTGTGCTACTGCACGACACGCATAGTTTTGGTTTCGCAAGCAGTTCAGGTAATCCTATTATTATTTTTCCATTTTTCGTAAATCCTCAGTGAACAGATAACGCTCTCGGCTTCTTGCGCGGTGGTTCGGATTTGACTTATGGGGAATCAAGTCATAAGGCTGAGAGGTCGGTGGCATGGACGCCCTATAACACACAAGTGAAAGATCAGCCAAAGCTCGAGAAGTCGGAAACGGAACGATCGACAGAGGTGGTACGTATAGGGACTGGAAGGCATCACAAAGGGATCTAAACCTAGAATAGAGGGTTGAGTAATCTAGTCCAACGGCCACTGAAATCATAGTCAATGGTTTCGATGAGCTTCGATTCCTTCCATTCCGGGTGCCTCACATGCAAGTCGAAATGAAGGCTTGCAGGTGTGGCAGCATCTTCAGCAAGTTGCAGGAGGTTGAGGCGTTTGGCTGGTTTGCAGCAGCCAATGAGCGTGATCAGATGATCTCTTTGTAGGGAGTTGTAGGGAGTACTAGTCACTACTTAGGTGTACTTCTTACTACTAAGTACTACTCCTCCTCCTAGTGCCTTCCGAGGGGCTTTCCAACTTCCAACTTCGCACTACTACAATCACTACATCCTCTTACATTCCATCGGAGCCAATCCCATCCCCTGCACTCCCACTTCTTCCACATTCAGTTCTTCTAGCGCTACCTTCAATTTCCTAATGTGGTAGCATTTCCAGCTCTACTATACACAGTATCTCACTCCACTCATGAACATTCCTTGTTTTCCCTCTCCTTTCCCGACCCGCTACCACATGGCGTGTCAGCTTATCCTACGGAAGCTCGTATTACCCTCCGACTCTTGAGTCTAGCTTTGGCCCCCAGAATCAGAATCAGCTGGCAATCCACTAACCAGATCGAGTCTGAAGATCGACGTCGCGTGTATGAGCGTCATATCCTATTTTTCGCTGCCGGGTTTCCGAACCTCCTAGCTGACGGTGTACATGACTCGTGATAATATTCTCCTGAGGCTCCCGGTACGAATATCGGGAGTTGGCCGCCGCTAACCCAAGATACGGAGGTTGTACAGTAGTTTAACGCGTGGAGACTCCGCCGGGGTCCCAGAACGGATGGGTGCTGGCGCGTTAGGCTGGCGGCCTCCTGTGGCCTATGCTGGCCTATGCGTCTCGGGGCTCAGCGGAGTGCGTTGCATTTCCCCATCCCCATCCCTATTCCCTTATCGGCGGGCAATTCTCCCTTTTCCTTTATCTTCCACGAGACCCCAGTCCTACAATATATCTGCAGAAGCGCCCGCCAACCAGAAAACTAGTACATATTCGCTCCAAGTCCGATGCAGCTGTTCCTGCTATTGCGATGGGGGGAAAGATAGCAGTTGACTAGCCACTCCACGGATAACATGAGAGACCCCGGAAGAATACGTGATCAAATCAGGAAATTGGCTAATTCGTATTCAATGGTTCAGGATCTACCTCGTATCTGTGGATGACGCTGGAATCGGGTCTGACCTACACGGAAGCATCGCGCAATATCCGCACCGTCGACTCAGAGTCTATTTCCAGTAGGCCCCGGTCCACTGTGGCACAAGCGACACTCGCGTGAATTAACCGGCCCCAGGAACCACGTTTCCTTCAGGAATTGATGGACCGTGGAGTCTGGATTCATTATTGCAGAATGTCTGAGTGGGCGGGTGGGGGAGAAGCGTTTCTTACGGCTAGCGTTGACATCCTGCGACAGCGCTAACATGCGGGCCATTCCGCTGCCAACGTGCTAGACACTCCTCACCCTCTTTCTGTGCCAATATAGTGCATAGAGGGGGCCTCCTGATACGCTGAGCTGACCAAGGACATGTGTGAAACGATGGTCGGCCTAACAGATGCCTAGGAAATTAGAGTGTGGCGAGGTATACGGGATGGCGGACATGCCAACCGTCAGACAGACAGCAGATGGGATCCGGGTGGGAGCGCTAAGCCCGTTAATAAGCGGAATGGCAATCAGGGTTGGTGGCCGTGGAATTATGCCCACTGCAAAAAAAGGACGTGTGGCTTTCTGCGGTTACATCCGAATAGTAAAAAAAAAAACATCCGCTGCAATGTGATGATCAATCCGGACTAGCTGGCGACCATTGCGGTCTCATGTATGGCCGGATTATATTTTATTTATCTTGCCTAACGCGGATGGCTTGGACTTGGGCGATCGCCGCCTGGCGTGGCGTTGCGTTCTGGATTTTCAAACGGGAGATCGAATCCAAGACATTCATCCTATCGAAGGACTATGGAGCCGAGGGGGAGGCACGCGCTCCGTGGTTGGTGGAGCAGCCTCCACGGGCTGAAAAATACCAGGGATGCAGGGCAACTTCAGATTAAGCCATGCAGGAGCCCATACATCCCCCATTCGTCGAGCAATTATCTCAGCAGGAACTAGGGTGACCTTCGTTAGGTCGGGTGAATCTTATTAAATACACCCCATGCTAATATTACGCAGACTAAGCTACAAGCTACGGTTTCGGGGGGGTTCCGCAGTCTGCAGGCCGAACGGGGGATATTCATCCCCCTCGAGTCGGGTCAGATGTACGAAAAAAAAAGGATCAGAATCCTTCCATTTGCTTCCCGATCGGTCCTTAGGGTAGCTTGAGCGAGCCTTGACTAATCTGGCCTGTTATTTCCCCTCAACAATCGCCCCGGATCCGAGATGGGTAGCCCGGAGGTTGTACTTATCGACGGCGTCCCCTCGGTGCCTTTCCCTCTTCTCTGGTCCTAATATCCATACTGCGTTGACACATTTATATCTCATCCACCTTCCTCCCGGACGCGGCTCATCAATTTCTTTTTACTTCTTCTCTGGATCTTCTCCAAACAACTTAGCTGTCTGTTTTAACTGAGTGCGGCTACTAAGCTATGCCCGCTATGACCATTACGCTGAGTGACCAGACACATACCATGTCTGAGGCCTCACCGAAGAAGGATGGCATCGCCGGGACAGAAGTCAAGAAGCCAGGCACTCGGCATGGCCATTCCCAGAGCAACTGCCATCACCTGCCGCCTCCCCCATCGCAACCCACTGCGGAAGGGGAATACCGATGCGGAATCTGCAACAAGACATATAGTCGACGTAGGCTGCCCTTTCTTATGATCGCCCAATGTTGACACATTTCTCTCCTGAGTCCCTTGATCATACTCAGAGACACGGCCACTTATGCACAGACTTGTGGTTAACCAGATAATAGGTGATCTGCGGGACCGGCACCGTCGCCGTTGTATTAAGAACATTGGCCAGGAACGCCAGTCCAAGCGCAAATCCTGCGACGCCTGTGCGCAAAAGAAGCTGCGGTGTTCCATGACCCGGCCCTCCTGTAGTCGGTGTCTGCAAAGCCGAAGGCCTTGCGTGTATCCGCAGTCTTCTGTTCCGGTTCAAACTCCCAGCCTTGATGATCCCCAGGATAATATTGCTTCGTCTGCCGGTTCCATACACTCTGTTCCGATCTGTGCTGGTATAATACCTGGTGGCACGACATGGGCCCTTCCAACATATCCGTTCGACACACCATCTACCGCGGATGAACTACATGATATCTCAGGCTCCTCGTGGAGCCCCGAAACTCCAACGAATGCCGAACTTGCGTTCCATGCCGTTAATGAGAGTACTATGCTTCCAATGCAAGATGCCTCGTTGATGAATTCTCCGCCCTGGCAAGACGATCTTCATGAACAGTCCGAAACATTCGGGCTGGAGGAGTTCTTTCCCGGGTCGCTTGACAGTTGTTCGCACGCTATGTATATGCCACCGACGATGAGGTCCTCTCCAGTGACCATGGTCCCTCCTACTCCGGCTACTCTCTCGGGTGACTCTTATGCCGCTGGAGGCGGACTGAATATGTCGTCGGTATCCCCTGGATATTTCGATAATATCTGGCCGGATATGGCGTCCAACGACGAAGAAAACGAAACTTGGCGGTTCAGCACGTACACACATAGCCGCACAGGATCGGGGTTCGGCCAAAGCTTCCTGCCCAAAACAAGCCATCATAGCCCAGATGACGTTGGTGACCTCTACCAAGAGCTGTTCAGTCTGCTACGCGAGTACCCTGGGTTGGCTTTGCAGAGACAGTTCTACTCGCCCTTTCTACATCATGAGCTACAGGGGTATGCGATGCAATCAATGGGCCAGCCACTTAGCACGACTCTGAGTTCGATATCATCCTATGCTAATTATCTGGAGACCTGCGATACATTTGACCTGTCAATGCACAATGGGGAGCGCCTTGCAGCGGCGGAAGGCTGCGTAGTAGCGCTTCATGCGGTGTGTGTTCAACAGATCTTGAGCCTTTTCGGAGACAATTTCGCCACCAACGGCCTCAGCAAGCTCCCAAGCCTTACAGGCGACCAAGGGCACCCCGAGACCCCTGTTGACATTCTCTTGAGGGTATGTAACCCCCCCACTCCGATTGCCCTACGCCCCACCCCATGCTCTGAGCTGACCTGGGTGGGCTTTAGATGACGCAACGGGTCTACAAACTTCACGAGGACATTCTTCGTACCCCCCATGAAGATGAAACGGATTGGCGGCGATGGAAATTCGCCGAATCCCTGCGACGTAACATTTTCTTCGCCAATATAATCCGCACATTAGCAGGACGGGCCCGCCGTTACAACGGGATCAACATTGACCCGCTAGATAGCGCGATCCTTCTTCAGCTGCCGTTGCCGGCGCCGGAGGAAATGTGGCGAGCACGCAGCGAGGGGGAGTGGATGATAGCCCGCGCACAGACGCAGCGGTCGTGGGCGCGGGGGGTGGATGGTAGCATGCTGCCAGCCCTGCGGACCCTTCAACAATTGTTGGTATTGGAAGAGGTTGGCATTGTAAGTGTTACGTTATTGCTTCCCATCACACGCATGATTCTGGCGTGCGCCAAGCTCAATGGAGCTTCATATGGCTGAGGTGGACCGGTGGGCCCGGCGATAGGGCGATTATGATCGTCACGGATGAAATTTTTTTGGCATGATTTCTTGTTTCTAAATACCCTGTTCTTCTCACGAAGACTACGATCATCGTGGGATGTATAGTTCTGTGTGCCCGCTAGAGAGGTAGACTAGATTTGGATTGTGCGAGGCTTTATTATTATTATTATTATGATGATGATGCTCATTGTTTCTTTCCGTTTTGTCGTGGAATTGACCCCGAAATCGGAACCGATTTCCGTGGGGGATCTCGACATTGATAGATCCCATCACGTCTTTAGCCGCCACCGGGTTTTGAAGATAGCTAGCTAACGGCAACAACAAAGCCCGTGCCAACCTGCACGTATCAAAGAGCAAACAGAAAAAAAGAAAACAGAAAAGACCAGGGGCTGCTGCCGGGCGCATGTACGAGGGAGGACTGGACCTTGGGGCTGGGCTTGGCTGGCTGAGACGACCAAACCCGGACACACGGCGATGCCGAGGCCTCGACTCACGACGAACATGCAGGCCGTCAGGCAGGTAAGGCCGACCAGCGGGAGCAGGAGGAATCGCGACCGGACGGCGAACAGGGTCCAGGCAGGTTAGGAAGGACAGGTTCAGCGAGAGCGGATACGGTACCTAGTACCTAGATAGTTAGTGCTGCTTAGTTCTGACCAGCTAACTAGCTTTCCCGCGGATGGTAACCTCCGGCGGGGGTCCGGCATCCACCCGTGGGATTTATTTGGGGGGTCTTTTTGTACCTCTTGTGTCGATCGCAGCTATCTCCTCCGAGGTTCAGGGCCAATCGTTTGTCTGCAGGCGATGCAGTAGTGTCGACGGACTAGGACGAGTTGGTTAACATCTCCTGGGTGGTGGATTGGTCTCGCCGAAGTAGTAGTAGTAGTAAGTATCTAGTAGTGCTATGCTATCTATCTAGTACTAGTCGTTGTTCTCATACTAACTAGCTAATTAGTTGTTGGTGATGAGGATAGGAGTGGGGGGGAGGGGATGCTATCCCACTATGTTCTATTTATTATTTTCTTTTTCATCCCAAGGTGCCACCTTGATGGTGTACACCATCGCAACAAGTCTTGTGATGGTCTTGTCTTTGGGGTGGTTATTTCCACCACCCCCACTGATACGCATACACCCATTCCATGTCCACTAAAGCAAAGCATCCGCCGCGCAAAAAAAAAAAAAAAAAAAAGAGGATAACAGAAGACAACAACACAAGTCAGAAGAGGGGTAAAAAGGATGAAACCTAATCTCGATAAGCGCCGCCAAGTCCTGCAGGTCAATCTAACTTGCCCTCCTCCTTCTGTGTTTTATCCCGACCAAGAAAGGAAACGAAGCAAAGCGAAGGCGAATCTGGCCCCCTCCGTGTTATTCTCTCCCAAGATGGGAATATGCTGCGCTTGGCTGCGAGTTTGCCGATGAACACCCTGACCTTTTCCCCCGCCACTCGCCTCCTGTGCCGAGTACTTGGCTATACGCTGAATGACCATTGTTTGATGGTGTGCTGGCGTGCTGGGTGCTGTTCTTGGGTTACAGAGAGGAAAGTCTTGGGAGAGGTCTTGGTGAAGAGGAGATGGTCTGGGCATAGTCCGGCTACTAGGTAAGTAGCGGATTACTATAAGATCGCTAAGTTAAGAGTGGAGCAGGTGTATACGTATGTATTCCTCTTTTGAATGCTGATGCCAAGAGGTTGGCAGGAGAGGAGACACAGAGAGGGAGGGGGGGGAGGGAGGGGAGGGCCTGTTTTGCCCCTTAGGCACTGACTACACTTGGCTTAATCTATATTATCTTCACTACTTCAGTAGTCTACTTGGTGAGATACTACTTCCTGTTTATGCAGCTGGGTCTCGGCGAAGTGGGGTGGGGGTGATACTAGCACTAACAGGTAGTAGGATCCAGTTCTCGTCACGGCGCACTCTCTCTCTCTCTCTCTCTGTCTCAATGTGTGTGCGTGCTTGCAGGCAGCTACCTAACTAGCTAATCAACTCTCTGCCCAGCATCACTCCTACCTATCTGGTTCGGGTTCGGAATCCTCGGGCCTCCGGTGGTTGACCAGATGGTGCTGACGATATTGATGATGATCATATCCGCGTAAGAAAAGACGGTTGGACGATTCCCAGCCCAACCGATCCAACCGAACTGAAATGCAATGAACCCTCCCTGAACCGGGAACGATCATTGCCGATGAAACAATGATCGCTGATGCCAAGCTCTTCTGCAGTGGAAAAGGGAGATCCACGCGGACGGAGGATTATGCAAATGCAGTGCCAGTTACATACAACTAGTAATTAGTCCTACCTACCAACTTGCACCGTGGGTAGTAGTACTACTACTAGGAGGATGGATATAATTTCTCCGTCTTGGTGAACTTTCTTTGCTGCAGCATTCACGGTGTGCCATTGCATTGCAATCTCATTTTATCGCTATCTCGCCTAAATTTCTGCACCCATCTTATCAAATTAATTACCCATCATCGGTCTGCATGTGTCTAATAAAATAATACCGCATTTGGGGTTTTATCTATCAGTTACTGCTTATATGCCGAGAAAAATAAATAGCACACTGACAAGGACCGCGGAGCTAGGCATTCATCATCCTGGTTACAAACTTGTTACTAATGAATACTAGGTAGGGAGGTCAATGGATACTTTTACTAGGTCCTCTTGGGGATTAATATCTCTGCTATTGACATGCCATTGTGTTTCCTAGGGTATAATCCGCTTCATTAACTGACTATTTACGGAATAGATGCCTCGGCCTGTTATGTGCAGACGAGGCTGGCAAGTCAACGAGGATAGAATAAGCCGCGTGCTAAGCCAAGCCGGTAAGGTGACCGGCAAGGAGCGGGCCGGGAGGAGTGAGACATTCTTTGAAGAAGTGAAAAATAGCGAGAGGGGAGAATCATCGGAGGAATTTAGGATTTATTTTGTGTATAGCATGATCCCTTTACTTTGCACATTCTGCTGGAGCCTGGCCCACACGGAAGGTAAGAAGAACAAAGAAAAACAAAGTACGAAGTAGCATAAGGGTCCTCATCTGTCCTGCTGATTATTGTTAGATAATTCCATTGTTTATCATGAGTAAGAGGACGGAGGAGTAAGATGAATAAGGTTTGAATGTCTCTCATGAGGTAGATTAATGGGCGGACTACGTTAAAGGGAATTGCGATTGTTGATCTTCATGTGGTTGGACCCTGCTTCATTCCTTTTGCTGCTGCTGCTTGTAATTACATCCTTGACTCCTGTCTGGTGGCTTGCCTACAGACATTACCCTAACACACAGACAACAACATCCGTATAGTCCTTCCTTCCCAACCACGCCATTATTCAAACGATCTAATCACCCAGGATCAGAGATAACAGCCCCCCTCCTCATCCTTCAGCAACGACAGAAGTCCTGCATAACTCCTGATTATACCCCCAACCATCATCACAACGCCCCCCACCCCCGGTTCAAACCAGCAAAAGCACAGAGAGGATCCGATATTCCCCTAACGAGCCCAGGATATGAATCCTGTCGGCTCCAACTTCTCCCGAGGGCAAGTCAAGTCGACCCAGTCATGCAGTGAGCCAGTGACTCAAACACGAAGTACGCAATCCCCCTACTATATTACACCCAATTATTTACCATTTTGACGTTTTCTTCAATATAGCAAACAAATATCGCCACTAGACTAAGACCCCGGAGCGGCACCGGAGTCGGAATCGGAAGAATATGGTCTGCTTCACATAATCTGTTTACTACTGGATTACTAGATAGTCCGGGGATATTCCGCGTTTAGGCTACCGCGTGGGTGCCTTGGAGGGTCAAGTATTAGCCTCTCCAGTTTCTAATTGCTGATCAAGATGCTTTTCAGTGGAGGTGGTTACCTAACTACGTTGCATCTAGCTTAACGGCTTAAGGATGGTCTCCATTGTGGACTCTTATTTGTTGTACAGGTGAGGCTATACTGATAGTCATAGTAGGTATTGGTATATCTGCACCTGCACCTGCGATTACTTACCTGAAGTAGAAAGTGTTGAACATCGTTATTACTGGTCAATTATTAAGTCCCTGCTACTAGCCGCAGGGCGGGATATACGATACGAAGGCTGCATCTGCCTGGTGTGGTAAATCGATCCCATCCACCCGTTCGCTGTGGAGATCGATCACAACAGTCACCGATTGTTGCCTCTATGACGAATCCTTATCCTCCGATATCCGCTGCATGTCTGCCCAGAAAGCTTCTATAATCCTTTGCTCCAATGCGGATGTGATTGACAGGGAGGGAAGAGGGGTGGTGGACAGGAACCTGATACGTGCCGTGTCTAGCTAGGGGTGTGGTGATGTCTGTGGGTATCTCTCTTTTTGTTATCGTGCGACGTACTATTCTTTGTGAGTGGTTGTCTGGTCTTTCGCCACTTGGTTATTCACATTTGCAGGTGGAGTATAGGGCGGCAGGGCTACAGGTTACAGCTGGGGAAGGGAAAACGGGTATTCCTCTCTCGATAGGTAACTTAACTCTTTGTGATGGAGGGAAGGATAGTTGATCCATTTGACCGAAAGACCTCAAGGATATTGAAGACTCTATTGGAAGAAATCAATACAATTCATTGGTATGTCCATATCTCCTTTTTACTATCTCATCATACGATCTGACAAACTATCCGCCTCGTGAACTAACTCCCCATTGAAATGATTTAGTATAATCTTTTAACTTAAGTTAGAATACTCACTACGGCATCTAGATTATTATAGGTGCCCATATTGCCCCTCATACCGGGACCAGTGAAGGCAATACAACTCTGCAATACCAATGCCCAATGTCTGTAGTGTAAATATGACTTATAAACCTGCCAATCATTATCTGGGTACATGATCATCGTCTCAGTAGGATATAACACAAGTTGTTTAGATTAGTATATTTCTTTCTGACTTGAATGAGAAATTATATATACTGATTTCTTGAGTTCCTTGTCTTGCTACTGATTTTCGTGCTTTATAATGTTCGACAGGACATTGAAGACAGCAGTACTAGTCTTTTCAGTATCAGACTTTCCAGCAAAAGGACTTGTTACTCCTTCCGGCAATGTGTATTCCATAATATTACTCTTGATCTCATTGCTCCATCTGAACATCTGTAAGGAAGTCTCTTGTTGCTCCGAAAATATCCACATCAGTGAGTACTAACACCACACAATAATGTGTTTCAATGCTTTCACCAGAGGTTCTTGAACTTTTTTCACCTGGTTTGTCCAATACTGCCATGTAGGACATATCTATTCATTCATAGCGTGTATTAATATCCCACTTTCTTGTCAGACTTTCTTATAACAAGCCACTGCAGGCAAACACGCAGTTCACACTTGCTGAAAAGCTACTTGCTCCCTGGTAAGATCAATGGTTGCCATGCACCGTCCAAGATATACTCATTTCCCCTAGTAAAGAGAAAGCTCTGCAAGGCCGAGTACTCCAAGTTCTTTTGTTTTGCCCAGATCTTTATGATAATAACTACCTTATTGAGGGGGTCCATCGATGGAAGTAGGTACTTGCCTCGCTCTGGGTGGGTTCCCTTTCTGGTCGCATCTGGTTCAAAGTTGAACCCGAGAGCATAAACCAATTTCTCAACTTTCCAGAGAAGTGATACACGTTCGTGATGTCTGTGCATTGAGTACCTAACATTCCAATAGAATAAGATTACCTTGCTCAAAGCCTAAGGGTATATACCAACAATGGCAATCCGAACACATACTGAGCATGGTCTGATCCGTAAATAAGAGCTATAGGGTAAATAAAATGCCCCCACACTTAAGCCGGTATCACTGGAATGCTAGGCATTTGCCTTCTGAATGGTAATTATAGCCTTCGAGGGGAGAAAAGAACGCCACCCATGCCCTCATATATCGATATTCTGCTGGAAGAGACACCATATTCCAGTTCAATCTATGCCGATGATGCAATTGACATGTGATGTGTCGTGCAGATCTCATTCGCGTATTGTGATGTTCTCAATATCCATGGATAGAGTGAGTCCGCTACTCTTTCTCCGGGGTCGCACAGGGAGATTATTGTTTCTATGTCGCCGCATTAGGCGCTCAGCTAGGATGTCTTTGCGTAACCCCTTAGCAGGCACCTTTATGGTTTGCCTTTAGCCTTTGGCATATCTTGTGGCATTCTCGCTATTTTTATTGCATTGCTCTAGCTTTCGATGGTCTTTCGGGTTGGTTACTAGACTTATGCTTCTCCTTTGCCATAGCAATAGGTTTCATATGGTCATAGCCGAAATACCTTCAGAGTATTTCTCCACGATCCTCTTCTTCCTTTTCGTAGATTTATCAATTGGGAATGTTCAACGCCAGCGCAGCTGCCGATCCACGCTCATAGACAAGGACATTATGCATGACAACGGTATACTCGGTAATGTTTGTGAAGGTATTCCGCATCACAGACGCGGTGATGGGACGCTCGTAGCGCGGCGCCTCCTGACCCTTTTGGATAAACACCTTGTTTGCAGCCATCGGATATGTGTCTGATGACGAAGATGATCTAAATTGATCTAAATCCATGCAGTAAAACAGGTGAAGAAGATGTTGTGTCTGAGACCTTCCTCTTAAAAAAGATGCCCGTGGCACATTGAGTACTAATTCTGCATTGGACAATTTGATTCACGAATATAGTCCCATAAAACCAGCTATCATGTAAAAGGCAGTATCAGTCTTTTATATAAGACCTTTGAGCTTGGAGATGGCAGCCTTAATCTTGCATCAGGCTTTTTGGTTGATTTGTTATCAGATATAAATTTTTTTGTTGTTCGTATCGTGGAGTTCAGATATATTTCTTAACATCTGTATAGTAGTATCCCATCTTTCTGTCTTGATACGGCAGGCTTCTTGGTGGTCATGTTCTAATACTTGCAATCTTGCCAGCTCTTCGCGTAACTTTTTCTTTCGTAGTCTCTGGCCTTCTGTGAGTTCTCCTGTCGGGGGTAGAACCCTCTTTGGGATGATCACGCCTGCATCCTCCAAGGCGTCGATGATCTTTAACAAGATGGGTCTGCTTTTATTTACTCAACATGCGACGCCAATGCTCTTGTTCAACTGCAGGTCGAGGCCATCACCAAAGGCATTGAACTGGAGTGTCCTGTTTTTTATGGAGAAAATTAATGCTTGTGTTGGTAACACATGGTGGTTCATGAGGAAGACTTGGCATGATCGCTATCTTCGCATAGAATAATGTAACATGGCTCTTAAGTGGACCAGATCTTTGTCTCCGTAGAACTGGGAAGCGGCATCGTGTGTTGATATCATGTTCGAGTGTTTTCGAATATCCCGTGAGAGAGCCTTGGCTAAGGCTAAGGTTATGCTTGTGAATTGCATTTATAAGGGACCCATGACCAAGATGAATAGGTAGATGATGTATATCCTGTTTTTCCTCTATGTTGAGAAGCTGGTAATTGCTAATGATGAGCAATCGACTCAAGAGTAGTGTCGATGTAGCTTATAACTTGAACAAGCTGGCTATCTCTTGCAGAAAGTATAAGAGTAGAAGAGTACCAGCGTACCCTCCACGGACCCTGTATGAAGCTTTTCGGAATTGTGTCGCCCAGTCGTAAATGGACTGTAGAGATGTCTTGGGCCTTTTCCAACTAGCCGCGCGACGATAAGATGTGCTTGCTGTATGCTGTGTCTCATGGCATGTAGAAATTTTTATAACTTCCCATTCAGTATACGTCATCAATGGGAGCCAGTCACGTCTCGAAGTTTCCCGATTCCAGCTGTATAAGATATCATTTCAGCCTGGGTAAGATGCAGCCACCGGAGCTACTCCAGGTAGAGAGTAGGTTTATCCGTTTAGCAAGTAGGTGGCATCCGAAGAGTTATAGATGACCACCGTTGTGCGGAGTTGAACCCAGGTGTGTCAGACCAGGGTGGGTCATTCTATAGCATTTTCCAACTTTCATGGCACTGGCCTTCATTATGACAATATTAGATCGGCCCAGATGTTTGCATTTTTACGCCGAGAACATGTGTTCTCATTCCTAAAACTGGCAGTTCGCAATTTTCACGTAAAAGAAGTGCCTTACCATGGTTTTCCTTAGTTCCAAAACTAGACTGGAATGGTAAATGTGGCTTTATCAGATGGGCGTTACTGCCTCTGCATATACATTGTCATACTCAGCCGTCACACTCGCCCAAGTGTAGGTCAACCCTTCATATGACAGAAGACAGCAGAACCCACTAGACCACATTCCCTGCACATCTGGTAAACCGCAATAGTTGAAGCAGGTTGTATGGCTTTTGCCCGAGCTGTTTTATATACCGACGAATAGTCTCGAATAATCTGATTGATCACAGGAAACGACGCTGGAGTATGGGGTAATCTTTCGAAAACCACAAGAAATGCGTAGCTCTTCCACCCACATGGTAGTAAAGTCTCTGAAGCATAAATTGAGCTCCTATCGAACCAACCTAGCCCAACTATATGGAATAGTACTGCAAGCCCGATAAAGGAAGGTATCGAGTTTCGGCTAATTTCTCCTCACATATGTCCAAGCATTCTCTCATTGTACATCCCGACATCCGCAACCAGACACCCGGTTACGGATATCATTGACACTCCACAGAATAGGTTGATAGGTACCCAAACTTCTTTTGTAACGCCTAGATTTGGCCATGAGTGTAGTCTTTTGCATCGTGCCAGATTTTGCTGTGAAGGTGTTATCTCATGGTCAGTGAGTCTCGGGGGTATCACCGTCCCATGAGTACATCGTTCTGATGGACCATAACCGATGTACGCCTTTCTGATCGAAAGCAATAGTTGCTATTCAGGGCGTACTATAGATGATACAAGCTTCTTCCGTGCGAGGGTCCATGTGCGTTGAACTCCCAGCTGCACTGGAGTCCTAGCAGCACTCAGCAACCCGAACCAAAGACACAGGATGCCGGAATTTCATCATGGTTCTTACAACTCTGCAAGCTCTTGCATGGTTCATCTTCGTTGTTAAATCGGTAACCATTCCTCGTCATTTGCGGCTTGTATATATTCTTCGACTGTTGGCTGGATGAAAAATTAGAGCATGCTTTCTTTCACAAAGCTCCATTGGAGATATTGAGCTGCGCGGTATATGCTGGTGTCGAAGACATCGTTGTGTGTTATCTTCGATTGGAAGGAATATCTGAACGGTAATAGCCGCGACAAACATGGCATTTGACAGCTACCAAAGTCTAGTAGTGCGATTCTTTCTGGCTTTCCACACCACAATGTGCGTAAAGTGCTCTGTAGTTCGCGGTGTGGTGATATAGGAAATATTAATTATTAAGGAAACGTCCGCACTGGTGTGGTATATATCTATATGGCAGCTTCCATTAGCAATTTCTCATTATATCATCCATAGAAGTGATGTACTTGATTGTCTTACAAGCATGCAGGCATGTTATAGCAAGGAACAGCGGCTTTCCACTTCCGACTTCCCAGAACTACCGCTACCACCACCACATCCGCCTCGCCGAGGACGACATATCTATCTGCCCATGGAGGTTATATTTGATTGTCAGAAATGTACTTTTCTCTGCCGAGCTCGGATTATGTTCCAGCGTAGTAGAGTAAAGCTGTACCGAGTGCGTAGACAATATGGCGGAAATTCTGGACAGATTCTCTGGCCAAGACGATTTCCACAAGGCACGCAACGAAAGGTATATAATTGATAAGTCAAGTCATTATGCTTGAGTGGGTTACTGTGCGTGGTTATTAGCAGTATAGTAGGTATATATAGAGAATGGGATCATAATGGTGGACGGGGAAGAGGAACAGGATGGGATGGGAGGAAGGCCAGGTTTATATAGGGGTCTGTTACTACTGGGGTGAATTAGTTGAGGTAATGAGTATAGCGACACGATGTTAATTATCTGTGGTTGAATGAGGATTGGGCTTGAATTGGTGTCTTGGCAGGGACGAATGGGAGGGTTCAGGGGTGAATCAATCAGATCTATATGTGCACTAGCAAGATGAATAGTTAGGCTTCATAGGTTCAAGAGTATCAGTATCTTGGCAGATACTTCATCGTTGGCTGTGAAGGTGGGAAGCATTTCCATGCCAATTGACCGAATCATACATAAAAAAAAATTCATTAAAAAGGAAATATTAAAGAGTGTAGTCTATCGCTAAACCGTAGTTCGGACGAAGTCATTAACCGAACACCATACCGCCATAAAACACAAAGCCGCCCACCCAGGGTATACAATCATTAGTGAAAACTGCTGTGATGGTGGCTTTCATGACTATCACCATCGGCCACCATCTCTATCGTCTGTGACACATCCACCGTCTTGTGAATGCCTCCGGCCTCATTACCTGCCATGTCGACCGTCCCTGCAAATGTAATCAGATGTGACTGGTCGGAGGCGGACTCGGTGCCATCGGCGCGGCGGGAGTTACCGAGTGAGAATCGCTTGTTGCTTCCTTTGAGTTTGCTAAGGTTGACAGAGGACTCTGGTTCGTAATAACGTTGAGAGCTGTACTCCTTCTTGCGGAGCTTGTTGATGAGGATGTTGATCGTGGGGAGACAAGCGCAAATCATGGCCACGCCTCCTTCGGCGTTTCTAGTTTGGGGTTAGTCTGCAGCATCGATTATTTTAGGATAACAACTTACCCTGAAAGAATAACGATCATAAAGACAATAGTCTGATCCCTGGAGCTACCATCACGCAAGACCAGAACCAGCCGGTACAAACTGAAGGCCGTGGCCAGACCACCCGCCGACAGCATGCCGATGACCCGCAACTTCTTGCTCCGTGACATCTGCAGCGACCAGGTGAGTGGCAGAGGTAGAATCAGGATAATAAAGTCGGTCACCACACTGATGACAGAATCGGCGATCAGGGCGGCCCGTTGATTGAGACAGCGTGCCTTTGGATCGAGCGTCCAGTATCCCGGAACCGGGTCGCACATGCGAATTTTGACGACCTCGGCAACGATGTAGTATATGCAGAGACAGCCGAGGAGGCCGTAGATGAAGTAGATTTTGGAACGGTAAGGATTGAAAATGCGAATGAGGATAGAAAGGAGTGCGATCTTGACGAAGAGTGCCATGGGGCAGTAGAGAACGGTGGCAATGTAACAGAACTAGATTGATCCTCAATTAGCCGACAAACTTCAGGTCCCTCTGGTAGCCGGGCGTTCATACCTTGCGAAAAAGAATCTGGTGTGCTTCAGAGACATCGTCAATGTGGTAACCTCCGCCATAGTGACCCACTGCAGTCAAGTTAGTTGGAGCTGCTGGAGAGATAAGAATGATGCATACCGGCAATGGCAATGCCACAGTATCCCATGAACAGAACCTGCAATAGTCAGTGAGTCGCCCTATGAAGGCACCTGCAGTCCCAACGTACCCATGCTATGAGACATGACCCTGGGAAAGTTAGCAATGATTTTTTTGAAGAGAAGTCAAGCAAACGTACAGTCTTCCACACCTACGAACTGTTTGTAGTAGATACGGATGGAAAAACGCAAGATAACAAATACGCTAATGATCGGAATACACAAACATTGTGTGACGAAATTGATGGTGTTCAAAACATCCTTGGGATGACTGACAGTCATGGCGTGCCAGTGGTCAATGCAGCCTCTTCAAACAGGAAGAAACAACATGGAGCAAGACACTGACCCCGACGACCGCGGGGAGGCCACAAACATTTATAAATAGGTTCAAATTACAGGCGCTTGGTCTGTCCATGCGCACAGCGTCGTCGCCCGGGGTCAAGCTGGCGCTGCGCCGTCTATGATAGGCCCATAAAGCCGCCTAGGGAGGCCCTCAACTTTGGGTCGGAAACTGGGAGAACAATCCGAGAAATGACTTCAATGGCACCGGGTCAAGATCGTCCCGCCCAGGTGTAGATAGGAAAACCTTAAAGGAGGGATACAGCAGCTCCCCGATGCAGTTGGACTGGGAGGCGACCATGGAGTATCCGAGCGGATCGATCGTGATAGGCCCCGGAGGTCATAACGTCTACCTGTTTTGGGAATGATGGACAGGGAGAAGCAAAGATGCACCTTGCATGGATCGTCGTGGTTGCTTGCCACTGGGGCGTCGCACGCGATCGTGGTCTAGTCTAGATATGTATCGTGCTATGTAAATACACTCAGTGGTGTTGCGGCGGCGGCGTCCATGGACCATGGTTCCGAAAAGTTGACACCTGTAGGCGGATCCTTAGCTAAGAGTGTCTCATTTCGACGCCGAAACTGGGGTTCGAGAGGGCGCCCCTCTGCGATGCCAATATTTTTTCATAATTACTATTGGATAATCGATTCTCAAATCCCTCCTCTCCTCCGAACTAGCCGCGGAGACATGGCTGCAGGGCGTCGGAAATATCTCGAACGAACAATGGAGATTATCAGGAGTAATAACCATCCCCGATTATTGCTTCCTCCCCGGGCGCTCGTTCCAATAGCTCCTCGCGCTACCTATGCGCCAGATCCTGGCTGCATATAGGCTGTGGCGACGACGCACTATCTGTCATGGTGCTGCGAAAGAACCCGCCAAAGTCCCGACTGAGGGATTAGTGATCGTCGGTGTCCGAGCCAAACCACAATAGGGTATTCGGCATAAAGGAGAACGCTGGAAAGTGGGTTTGAAACCAGCGTCTGTGAGAAGCCCGTGATGCGGCGGCCTCCGGCAAACTGTCATGGAGCCAGTCAACAATGGCAGAATGGATCCCTTTTTCACAAGCTTGCCCGGTTAATTGTTGGCCTTAACGGGGGTTGTTCTTCCGGAAGACCGACTTGCGAGACCGACCCGTAGTTTAGCGTGTGCCCTAAAGCCTCTAAAGCCTCTAACGTAAACGCCAAGCGCCGCGATGAAGAATTTTGACTTTCGCTTGCTGTGTGTCGAGTGGAGCGTCGGATGGCTTCCATCCCTATTATTTCCTGGTGAATATGATGGCTCACATTTACCTCGCACTGTTCCCCCGTGTGATCTGAATGAAGAATTGCCCCCAGGTTGTGTTACTTTTGACGAAGGTGGCTGCTATTGAAACTCTCCTGGGCTTCTAGAAGACGCCTTTCTGCGCCCGATCAGCAAGGCTGCAGAAGGCTTGTCCCACGCGGTTTGCCACGCGCTGCATGTGTATAAGGGGTCAATAGGGAAAAAGGAACCCGAGGACAGACAGATGACTAAACTGGAGTCGGGTGCAATCTGTGGTTCTGTGTAGGCTTCGTGGATACGCCTCCACTTCCCAAGGTTCAGCCCGTCCCTTCATCCAAGTTTCTCGTGTCCTCGACACTCTGGTTGGGTTCCAGTAACCTGTCAGGCTCCATCTGTCACCCTCATTTGGCAATGGGTCTGCTGCTCTCCGTTCCAGTCCACTGAGAAGGGAGAGAAGGCAATGAAGCGAACAATAGTGAGGAGTAGCTTTCAAGGTGAACGCTGGTTTGCTGTCGCACCACGGCCCGTGTCAACCCAGAAAGTTCCTCCCCAATTGTCCACTTGTGGCACCCTCGTTTGTCTTTACCTTCCCAGGTAGCTTTCCCAGATATTGCATCTTTACGAGAATTCTCACAATGACCATTGTCCAGGCCCAAGGAGCGGATTCTAAGCTCTTTCAGCCGCTCGCCATTGCCAATGGCAAGCTCACTCTGAGCCACCGGGTGGTACACGCCCCCCTGACACGCAACCGGGGCGAACCGTTGAACTCAAACAGTACTCCCGAGAATCCCAATCGGATTTGGTACCCTGGGGACCTGGTTGTCGAATATTATCGTCAACGGGCAACTCCAGGCGGGCTGATCATTTCGGAAGGCATCCCTCCATCGCTGGAGGTAAATACTCCCCAAAATCCAGCTCCGATGGGTCATTCGTCTGTTCTTTAACACGCAAGCAGAGCAATGGAATGCCAGGAGTCCCCGGTCTTTTCACGGAAGAGCAGGCCGCTGGATGGAAGCGAGTCGTTGATACTGTCCACGCCCAAGGCGGCTACATCTATTGCCAGCTGTGGCACGCCGGCCGTGCTACCGTCCCCCAGATGACCGGCTTACCCCCAGTTTCAGCCTCCGCCAGCGTTTGGGACGACCCCGAAGAGCGCTACACCCACCCCGCCGTGGGAGCGTCGGAGCCGGTTCGCTATGCAGACCACCCTCCGATTGAATTGACGGTCGCGCACATCAAGCAAACCATCCAGGACTATTGTAAAGCCGCCAAGACTGCCATGGACATTGGCTTCGATGGCGTTGAACTACACTCCGGTAATGGTTATCTCCCGGAGCAGTTCTTGAGCTCAAACATCAACCGACGGACAGACGACTACGGCGGATCTCCAGAGAAGCGCTGCCGCTTCGTACTGGAGTTGATGAACGAACTGGCTCAGACGGTTGGCCAGGAGAATCTGGCGATTCGACTCACGCCGTTTGGACTGTACAACCAGGCGCGTGGTGAACAGCGCGTGGAAACCTGGACTTATCTGTGCGAGTCGCTGAAACAGGCGCACCCCGGTCTATCATACGTCAGCTTTGTGGAGCCGGTAAGCATTATCTCATAACCGATTGAGTCCCACTTACTAATGTGTTCAGCGCTACGAGCAAATTCACAGTTACGAAGAAAAGGATGCCTTCCTCCGCAGCTGGGGCCTTCCGAGTGTCGACCTCTCCTCCTTCCGCAAGATCTTCGGCTCGACCCCCTTCTTTTCGGCTGGCGGCTGGGACCAGACCAATTCTTGGGGCGTCCTGGAGGCCGGGAAGTACGATGGTCTCCTCTATGGACGGTACTTCACGAGCAACCCGGACTTGGTGGAGAGACTGCGCAGGGGCATTCCCTTTGCACCTTATGATCGCACTCGGTTCTATGGACCCTTTGAGGATAACGCATTCCACTATGTGGACTACGAGCCTGCTCCGCAGAGCTCAGCCGGATGGGATCCCACAAAGGTCCAGGTCCGACTATGATTGATGATTTGTATATACACATGACTGCGATGCTGGTTTAGTTTAATTTAGTTGCTCTTAATCCCTCCGTTGAGAAGACCAATCGGCGATGGTATTGATCCAGTGCTGTACGTAGGTAGATCAAGAAGCCTCAGTGCTCAAAGCGCTCAAGCCGTGTAACCGCCATCGACGACCAAGGCGGAGCCTACCATGTAGCTGCTCATCGGGTAGGCCAGAAACAGGAGTGCGTCGGCGATCTCCTCCGGTTGTGCCCTACGGCCAATAGCGACTCGCTGCGCGTCTGGCTCCATGAATCCCGCATCCCAATACGTGCGGATCAAATCAGTGTCCGTGTATCTGGATCGTTAGCTAGCGGATATTATACTGGCCTACGGGGCACTTACCCAGGACAGATAGCGTTGATGCGTATCTCTTGTTGAATGTACGCTTTGGCGTCCTAAACCGGTTTAGTCTGACAATCTGGGGGAGATTATCATGAACAACAGACCATTTTTGAGAAAGCAACCACAGCTGCAACCATTAGCTATCTAGGTACACTCATCCACCAATCCCAGGCATCCACTTACCATGCTTGGAAGCTGCATAGGCCGACAGTCCTGACCAACCCCCCGGAGCCACTACCCCAAACATAGAAGCCATATTCACGATCGTCCCCCGACCGAGACGCAAACCGCGCGATCTGCAAGACGCTTAGCCGGCCGTCTTCCCCCTCAAGTGGACCAGTGAAACATACTCCTGTGTCAGCATCTGGCGTATCACGGCCTTTTGGCAGAGCAACACCCCGGTCTGGTTAATATCGATCACCCTCTGCCATTCTGCTGCCGTCAGCTCATGGGTCGCGCTCGGTTGCCCCACAATCCCGGCGCAGTGAACCGAGATATCGATGCGACCGAATCGCTCGACAGTGCGGCGCACGGCTTCATCCACGCATGCCTCCTTGGAGACGTCTCCAACCGTAAGTTCCACGGCAACATTGGGATGTGAGGTAGCGAGCTCATTTTTAGTGCGTTGGAGGAGTGCCTCGTTCACTTCCAAGAGAGATAGTGCTTCGATTCCATTCTGGGCAAGCTTGAAGGCGGTGGTCTTGCCAATGCCTGAGGCAGCTTAGCACGGTTTCCCGATCGGGCTAGTCTGGTTCCTACCATTTCCACCCCCCGTGATAAACGCCGTTCCTGATACCTTGCAAGCCATGATGAACAGTTGTAGTGGTTAACACTCTCTGCCGACTGGGTTGTCGAAGAAGTCAGAACACTAGCTGGCTGGTGAGTGATGGACGACGTCCACATATCTAGTTGCTGGCCACTAGCCACCACCCCTGTCAGGATTCGAGCGGGGTCAAGGCATTATTGTCTGTCTGACTGACTGCCTCGGTTATTCAACCAAGTACTAGTACATGTTGCTACTAGAAATTGCAGGTGTCTCTTTGTCTTCCTTCATGTCGTTCTCGTTGGCGTGTACGCACCTCTCTTCACCCCTGGTTGACTGTAGTCTTCCTCTTGATACATTGCCATGTGCTACTAGTATGACAACTAGCGTCTTTCACCCTCCCATGGCTGGTATTGGGTAATATTCTGGTTAATTCTCAAGGTGGCTGGCGATAGTTACACTAGTCAACTTTCTTAGCATGTCAGCTTATGCATACCTCGAATGTGGTCATTGTTCTTCACGTCAGACTTACCAGTCCGCTTAAATGACAAGGGGTCCGAGAACAATGAATTCCATTGTTTCCGGGCGTCAGGGAAGGTGCATAAGACAGCTATGATGCTATCGGATCATTGATATAAAAAAGCAGATTATATTTCATCCATACATCATGATCATAGAACGATTCATAAACAATCCATATCCAAAGCCATTCAACCAAACATACCAAAAAAAAACAATACAGGTATCATGTCACAAATTCATATCCAACAAACAGCCCATAAAACAAGTATAACACCTATAAGCCCCTAACAGACATTAGCACGCCCATTCATACACCAAGACACTCATTACGAAAGACATCAAACTCACATCAAGCCCATCTCAAGCCGAACTAAACCACCTCCGATCCCGGATGCTGCTGTTGCACCGGATACACCACCGGCTCCGGCTTCTTCATCATCGTCTCAGAATATCCATATTCCCCTTCATTCATCGCCACAGGCTGCTGTCCCGCAGAATAAGCCTGATTATAGTATGGCGGGGCCGGCGTGCCCGGCTGCTGCTGCTGCTGCTGTTGTTGTGATTGCATTTGCATATGTGGATACATGTACTGCTGCTGGTACTGTTGCCGGTAGTACTGGGCGCGGAGTTTATCTTCGCGGCGTTCGCGCTTGCGCTCACGACGGTGCTTGATGAGGAGGTAGATGCCGACGCAGATGGCAATAATGATGATGATAGGGATAATGATGATTTTTCCGATGATCTTGCCGATACTCATATTGGGCGGATCTGTGTTGTCGGGGTTGAGGTGAGAAAGGAGGAGAGGGGGTGGTGAAGATTGTTTGTATGGGAGATTTGAGAGAAGTCGAAGATTGGTATGTAGGTAGCTAATTTGCAATATGTATGAGATTCTTGGAAGCTAGGTAGATACCAGTAGTAGGCAGGTAGTAGCCAAGCAGGCAAAGGACAGAACTAGAAAGAATCAGAAACAAATCCAAAAAGCCAAGATCCTCCCCCACAAGCTTATATATCTCTCCGTGTCTAGCAAAGACGGCCTGGACCCTCCAGCCCTACCATAGGCTGTCACGCAGGCAGGCGCGTTAGAAAAGCAATCCTCAGCACGGGGGGTGATGAGCTACACTCCCAAAGGGAGGATGTTGCTGCTGAGCGCTTCATAGAGCATGCTGATTCGGTGGGTAGAACCAGGACGGCAGCGTGAATATGCAGGCCGGTTCACCTCTGTCACACGCAGCCTTACGCGTTAGGTTAGCTCTTGGTGCATCCTTGATAAAAGCTTGGTTGATGAGCGTAAGAGTGATGGTTGGAGGAGAGATGATGATCGGGGTTGGGGATGGGGCCAATCATGGTGGCGGGTTTGGCGCCGCGGGTGACAGTCGCGCATCAGCCTGGTGTCTGTCGAATCCTGGTAGGGCTGGAGGAAAGGGGAAATGGTTGAGTGTAAAATGCTGCATAGATTTGCGTGATTTGAATCTATTTTTATTTAAGTTGGCATGAGGGGATTAAAATCGGAGACTATTACTAGTGATAGGTTAGAGAGAGTGGTACTACTACTGGTGAAGAAGCGAACCGTCCTCGAAATATACAATGACGAACCCCCACAATTGGATGAACAGTAAAAAAAGGACAAAAGCACACAACCGTCACTACTTAGTACTGCGTACTTAGTCGACCATATGTGGTTAAGGAGATGCTCAAATAGATTTCCTTTACCGTCATGTCCCTATTCTAATAGTAGTATAATCCCCTCCCCAAGACTCCTTCGCTATTCCATGCTGTTACTAGTAGGATACACCCGCACGGTCGCTCGGGCCTAGCTGACCCTTACACTAACAGCAAAGCGGAAAAGGTCTCTTACCATCACAGAAATCTTAATCTTATTTCAGCTAGTTTCCCCCTTAAAGGGCTTCGGTTAGACCAAAATGAATCGAAATTCTCCTGAACTAGGGGTCCTCGCTACGATTATCGATTGACCTGATCGAGCCGATCCCGAGGTTTCCGGGCTCGCCGCGGAGTCCGCGGAGAGCACGGCGGGCGCGGGCTTCCCGGCAACGAGGAAGGTATACAACATGAACAGCAATGGAGGACTGATAAAAATCCGCGATCGCCCAATCTGTGAAGAGCTAACAATCTGTATACAAGGAGAAGGATGTCTGCTCATAGCACGGCTACAAGGTAAGACAAATGCCTACCTAGACACGCCATGCACTGAACACTAAATTCACCTAGCCACCAACCCAGCATGAAGCAATCTACGAATCCGAGCCCGGAAAAGTCTTCCAGCGCCCACGAGGATGAGAAACTGACATTCGAGTTCGGAGGTTCGCCGGGGGTTACCTTGCTGATGCTTGGATTCCCCCTCCTTATGTATTACATGTTCATAGGCGCGACCCTGTACGACGGCCACCTCCCCTTGCCCGATGAGAATCAATCTATTACCGACTTCCTCTTCCACCTCGTTGACCTCGCCCATACGCATGCCTATCCCCACCGCAAGGCATGGATAATATACTGGACCTTCCTTGTCCTCGAAGGTCTCGGGTACCTGTACCTCCCCGGCGTATACGGCAAGGGCAAATGCCTTCCCCATCTGAATGGAAAGCAGCTGGATTACTACTGCTCCGCGGCAGCGTCGTGGTATGTTACCATCGCTGCTGCATTGGTCCTCCACTTTTCCGGTCTCTTTCGTCTGAGTACGCTCGTCGATGAGTTTGGTCCGTTGATGTCTGTGGCTATCTGCTCTGGCTTTCTGGTCTCGATCCTCGCGTACGCGTCTGCCTTGCTACGAGGTGCTCAGCATCGGATGACGGGATCCCACGTTTATGATTTCTTTATGGGTGCAGAGCTCAACCCTCGCTTGTTCCAGTGGCTTGATATGAAGATGTTCTTCGAGGTTCGCATACCCTGGTATATTCTGTTTTTGTTGACGCTTGGGACTGCGTTGAAGCAGTGGGAAGACCACGGGTTCGTCTCTGGGGAAGTTTCATTTCTGCTTTTGGCACACTTCTTGTATGCGAATGCATGTGCTAAAGGGGAAGAACTGATTATCACGAGCTGGTATGTTGCTCAATGCGGTGGCCAAATCAACAATACTGATCTTGTCGCAGGGATATGTATTATGAGAAGTGGGGATTTATGCTCATTTTCTGGAACCTTGCTGGTGTCCCCATGAGTTACTGCCATTGCACTCTATACCTGGCGAGCCATGATCCGTCAACTTATAAGTGGAACCCCATAGCACTGGGCGTGCTATTTGTGATGTATATTTTTGCATACTGGGTATGGGACACGTGCAACAGCCAGAAGAACCTCTTCCGAGCTCAGGAGAGAGGAAAGCCTGTGAATCGAAAGACCTTCCCTCAGCTACCGTGGAAATCGGTGAAGAACCCTGTCTGCATAAAGACAAAAACAGGAGATTCCATCCTGTGCAGTGGGTGGTGTAAGTTGTTCATTTCTGTATCGCGAATCAGGGCTGATGAGGTATAGATGGAATGGCACGTAAGGTCCATTACAGCTGTGACTGGTTTTTCGCTTTCTCCTGGGGTCTTATTACTGGCTTTAATTCGCCATTCCCCTGGTTCTACTCGTGCTTCTTTACTGTTATGATCATCCATCGTGCTCTGCGGGATATTGAACGTTGTCGCGAGAGATATGGAGAAGCTTGGCGCGAGTATGAGCGGAGGGTCCCGTACCTGTTCATTCCGGTAAGTCTCATCGAGTTGCTGTTGTGATCAAGCTAACATCAGAAAAGTATGTCTTCTAGGTCATTGGAGTCAAGAGATGGGCCTTTCGGTAGGGCATCTTAGTTTAGTTTGTTTAGGCCAAACCGTGCCTCACTTTTATTGGCTCATTCTGTTGACCTGCGTTTGCCATGCGTCTCCCAGCTGTATATAGGAAGGAAAGGGGAATAATATTTTGAACCATTAGAAGTCGTCACGCGTCTCGATGTAGTTGGTTGCCTTATTCTCCAACATTAGCGAGGTAGGGTACAAGCCGCCATACATGATGTTCTGGAAGAAAGCCTCAAGGCAGGAGTAAAGCAATTGGATGTTGGGTATGCATTTCGCACGCACTGAGTAGAGTGTCCAGACAAATTTCCCATCTACTATGCGTAATTAAGAGACTGAGAGAGATGGGTTCTCAAATCCACGGTCAACAATTAGCAGTGAGAGGAATGAAAGGTTTATTCATTGGATTGAATCGCTATTAAGGTCGAAACTCAAAATATCCATGACCGATCGGTTAGTGCCAATGAAGCCATTCAGAAACATGGATATGTCTGCTTGGTTCATGGTAGAGTCAAATGTATCTTCTGGCCATGAAACATCTGGCAGGGCAATATTCCCGGGCCCATCAGTTGTTGGAATAACAAGGGATCCATCTTGATGTTGCTCCAATCCGGTTAGTGTCTGTTGTGAGTTCACAAGTATCTGAGCAGCCCGGACAAAAGCGTCACAGATAGTGTATAAATGCATTGACCCTCGTGAAAGGCCTTTGATTAACTCTAGGGAACTGGCGGTATCCTGTAGCAGAGCAAGATCTGCTGTACTGGCGGTCGTGATGGCGTGGGTAAAGACAATGACGAAGGGTGTGAATGAAGGATAGAGAAGTATCCTGTCCGTTTAGTTCACTATGTTAATGCAGATTGAAGGGTGTCTTACCAGTTTACGTATTCTGTTTGCTTATGTGTCTGGCGACCGCGGAAGTAGGTGAAGCACTTCAGATGACTCTGTAAAGCAGCAGTCGCAGATGCATAGCACTGGGAAGAAACTGCCATCACGTCGCGTGGATGGGTCTGTGCACGATAGATGACGGTCAACACAGAGTAAGCTATAAAGTCTGCACAGGCTGCCATCCCATGTAGAGAGTCGGCATAAAGACCCCGACTAACATCAATCTTGTAAAACCGTCAGCCAACTTGACTACCTCAACAGGAGGAAGGCGTACCGCAAGGAGCTTGTCCCGTACTGTCATCAGGTCGGAGGACAGCCGCTCAATCGATGCTGATCGTTGCTCGTCACCTGCTCGACAAGCAGAGGTAGAGTACAGCTGGTCATAAACTCTCCCTTGAACATTCGCGAACTCGACGATTACAAGCCCCATTAGGTCCCACGGACGATGCTTGGGATCATTTGAGGGAGTATAAAGGTCTGCATCAATATCGTGATCTTGAAAGTGTGATGTCACGCCAATATTGAGAGAGATATTCTTGTCAATGGTGTAAAGTGCCCAGAACGCATGGCGTTTTGCCTCGGCAATAGCATACTCATCCTTTTCTAAAGTAGAACGTCGGTGTAACCCGATGCTCTGGCACATATTGAATGCCAGCGAAAGGAAGGTCCAGCACCGCTGGACGTCAGTTTCCTCTTGTGCTTTCAGAACCTGCATTCGTTAGGATTTGTAGTGCCTGAAGACAATCAAACATACCCCAAGCAACAGTGCCTGTATCTTCTCCAAAGTTGGTTCAGATATAACCTCAGGCCCGCTCAAGCCAGCGGCAAAGTGTCGTTCACAGAGCGCAAGGCTTGATTGAAGATCAAAGTGTGCCAGATCGGGATCTCCCGCATGAAGATAATCGCGGATCACATAGAACAGTATGCCATAGAAGAGTGTGAGCGAGCCCGGTGGCACAGGGTTCAATGGGAAATATATTGACTGGCATAGATGTTCCACACGGGTTGAGTCTATCCAAGATTGACTGACCAGGAAGAAGGGAGGTTGAGCTATATTGCGTAAGCGATAGCATCTAAGGGGGGTGGAGATGTATACATTTGACCTTCTTCACCACTGCTATGACCAGCTCTACAGGAAGCAATGTCTGGTTTAGTTGCATAGGTGATTGTGCTCCATTTCGATTCACGGTGTGATTGTGCCTATCGAGGCTGCTTTTTAGAGAGGAGAGCGCAGCAGAAACATAATCTCCAATCTGTCCATCACGGGCAGTATTTGCTGCGGAATAAGCTGCGTCCCTGGCTACAAGGGTCTCATGATGAAAAGATGACTGTCCCTCGAAGGGAGGAGCTGTTGGGCCGGTGCCTATTGGGTGAGAAGCCGGCTGTACTGAGGTTGGTGGTTTTGTTATCTGATGGAGTGCTTGCTGGATAGTTGATAATTGTTCTTGGATTACCGAAAACCTTTGCTCACTATCCTCGGTTAGCCCTGCAAAAACTTATAGTCTAGTTTAACGTACTAATCGTCGGAATCGGCTCTGCGTGTCTCCGAAGACGTGACAGGCGTACCTGTCGGACCACAGGCGACTCCAAGAGCGCTGCAGCTGGAACAAGGAACTGCTTTATCACACTTGATCTAGAGAATTGCATGAGTATAGATAGGGTACTTATTTGGTCACAGGGTACGATACCTTCCGAAGCCGACAGTTGTCACACTGGTTGGAGTCAGTATTTGCTATAGATTAGATGGTGGCGGACGAGGAAGCCGTACC
Source organism: Aspergillus tubingensis (assembly GCF_013340325.1). Classification (NCBI taxonomy): domain Eukaryota; kingdom Fungi; phylum Ascomycota; class Eurotiomycetes; order Eurotiales; family Aspergillaceae; genus Aspergillus; species Aspergillus tubingensis. The sequence continues at coordinate 1,456,803 of NW_023336276.1, forward strand.
GCGCGGGCCCGGAACGAATTGCGGGCGATGGAAGGAGTTCGGGCAGCCATTGTAGGTAAAGCCGCTAATTATGAAAGATAACTCGCATGATATATCGGCACTCCTCTCCTGGGTTATGACAACAGTAGCTGCATCGCAAGCCAAAAGTCTGTGAGTAGTAAAGTGCCGAATGACAGGTAAGGGTGCGAGTAAGACCTCCAGTCATCTTGTGAAAGGCGCCATTCCTGTTCAGGCTAGATGAACCCAACTGAGTTTAGCGAGTCCCGTGAGGCCCACTCGTCTGCCACGACGGGGCCTTTCCTAATCGGGAGGGTCTTGACGCTTCAATAACAAACCTGAAATTGATGGTCACGGAGATTCTCCGAGGCTAAACTGCTAACTCAGCGAGCTCCAGGAGAAGACCAGGCCAGTGCTTGTCGGCAAAAGTCGCCTTTGCCATGATGCCACCAAACCATACGATTTACCCAGAGCAGCAACAATAGCCTGAATACAAAGTTTAGCATGAAGTCCTTCCCCACGTCCGTGGCCCGACAATGCGGGGAGATCCTGCAAACAGGCCATGACGTGTGTATATATGATGAAGAAGAGGGCTGGTACTCCATAGTTCTTTGCGATGGCATAGCTGGAAAGAAACGGCCACTATGAGAGGTTCAAATCTCTTTCAATTGACCCTGGCTCTTTTACTGTCCTTGGTAGCAGCCGAGGATGGGTACAATGGTTGGCTCCGATATGCTCCCGTGTCCTGCGATCTGCATTGTCGACAGGCTTTGCCGTCTCATATTGTGTTGTTGAACAGCACCAAAGGAAGCCCGATCGAGACTGCAGGACGAGAATTGAAAGCAGGATTCCAATCGATTCTTTCGACGAACTTAACATTTCATCCATTTCAATGCGATAGCTCCGCATCAATTCTGGTGGCTACCCTGGATGAGTATCGCCAAAAATGCCGGGACATCAACTTGCCCGAGCTTGATCCCGATGGCTTCTGGTTACAATCCGAAGGGGACACAGTTCGCATCTTAGGCAACAATGCCAGAGGAGCCTTGTACGGAGCATACGAATACCTCGCTATGGTGGCACAACGAAACTTCTCTCGTGTCGCGTACACCACCAACCCACATGCGCCGATCCGTTGGGTAAATCAATGGGACAACATGGACGGAAGTATTGAACGAGGCTACGGTGGCGCGTCCATATTCTTCAAAGATGGCACGGTGGTGGAAGACATGGCTCCTGTTGAGCAATATGCTAGGCTGCTCGCATCTATACGGATAAACGCAATTGTCGTTAATAATGTCAATGCGAACGCAACACTACTGCTACCCGAAAATATGAAAGGCCTGGGTCGCATAGCAGATGCCTGTCGACCATACGGCGTTCAAATTGGCATATCGCTGAACTTTGCTTCACCAGAAAGCTTGGGCGGCCTAGAAACTTATGATCCACTTGATCCTGGTGTCATTGCATGGTGGCAGAATATCACCGATAGCCTCTATACCTATGTACCAGACATGGCTGGGTACCTCGTCAAAGCAGACTCGGAGGGCCAGCCAGGTCCAGATACATATAATCGCACACTCTCACAAGGGGCGAATCTTTTCGCCCGTGCCCTGCAACCACATGGGGGTGTGCTTATGTACCGCGCCTTCGTCTACAACGACAACTTGAACGAATCGGACTGGAAGGCTGATCGTGCCAAGGCAGCAGTGGAATACTTCAAGGACCTGGACGGTCAGTTCTACGAGAACGTCGTGGTACAGATAAAGTACGGCCCAATCGACTTTCAAGTACGCGAGCCTACCTCACCCCTTTTCGCCAACCTCTACCAAACCAACACAGCCATAGAGTTGGAGGTTAGTCAGGAGTACCTGGGGCAGCAATGTCATTTGGTGTACCTACCTCCGCTCTGGAAGACGGTCCTGGATTTTGACTTACGCGTAGATCACAAGCCTTCGATGGTCCGCGATATCATATCCGGACAGCGCTTCAACAGAACGCTCGGGGGCTGGGCAGCTGTTGTTAATGTGGGCACTAACAGAACATGGCTGGGTAGCCACCTTGCTATGTCCAATCTGTACGCTTATGGTCGTTTGGCCTGGAGTCCGACAGAAGATTCTGAACAGATCCTCAAAGACTGGACTCGCCTCACATTTGGACAAAATCAGCAAGTCATCGACACTATTGCTGATATGTCCATGACCTCCTGGCCTGCCTATGAAAACTATACAGGCAACCTGGGCATACAGACCCTGACAGATATCTTGTATACTCACTATGGCCCAAACCCAGCTACACAGGATAACAATGGCTGGGGTCAATGGACACGTGCTGATCACAATTCAGTTGGAATGGACCGAACAATATCGAATGGCACTGGGTATACCGGCCAATATCCGGAGGAGGTTGCTCGCTTATACGAGTCACTAGAAACTACGCCAGATGATCTCGTCTTGTGGTTTCACCATGTACCATGGACTCATCGTTTGCATTCCGGGTTGACAGTTATTCAGCATTTCTACAACGCTCACTATGCTGGCTCAGAAGCTGCACACGGCTTTATAAGACAATGGGAGTCTTTAAAAGGACTAATTGATCGGGAGCGATACGAGGCCATGCGGTCACGCCTTGTCTACCAGGCGGGACACTCCATTGTCTGGCGCGATGCTATCAACAATTTCTACTACAACATGACCGGAATTCCAGATGTGGCTGGCCGTGTGGGTCATCATCCGTGGCGCATTGAAGCTGAGAGTATGAGATTGGACGGATACCAGACGTACACTGTCAGTCCGTTCGAGGCCGCTTCTAACACTACGGCAATTATTACCACCTCTAATTCAACGACTGGGACAGCAAGAACTACCATCAAAGCCCCTTCGGGAGTATATGATATAGGGGTGAACTACTACGATCTCTATGGCGGTCAATCCAAGTGGACATTATCTGTGGGTGACAAGGTAGTGGGTCAATGGCTTGGGGATATGGAGCATCAATCCCTAGGCCATACACCGTCTATATACTTGGACGGTCACTCGGCCACCCGGATAACGTTTCATGGGGTCGTCGTCCGGCAGGGTGATCAGCTGAAAATTGTTGGCGAGGCGAATGGGGTCGAGCCTGCTCCAGTGGATTATGTAGTGCTGCTACCGCCAGGGGTGGTTGACTGATATCTACAAGGTCCTATGCGCTATGTAATTGCCGAATATATATGCAGATGAAACTTTTAGTGGCGTTCTATATCATTGGCGTTCCAGACAAGATTTATACACTTGGTTCTCCCGCTGCAAGCTATCAGACGTGGCCTAAACAAAAAAGAAAAGTTCATTTGAAGTGTATTAGAGATCGCCTAAAATGCGATATTGGCCTTCATATCGATTTGCATCGCGGTAGATTTGGTCAGAATACACCATTTACCGCCTTTATCCCTGGCACACCCCATGTCAAGTACTATCCGCGCCCCACGATCCCAGTACTCGGTCATTTATTATGCCGACGTGATCATGAGGTTTCCCCGCATCAAGCATTAGCCCAGTTTGATGTCGACATACCGGTTAAACTGACGTCTGATCGCAGGTCCTCCGCATTCCCCGCCCTGGGGATTGCTGATCAACAATGTGGCCAGAAGCCGACCTCATAGCCGACCGCCCGCTTTACTTTCGATCAGAGGTGTCAAGGACAGCCAGGTATAAAGATGCGCGAAGGTGGATTGGCTTTGAGGGTAATGTGAAGCTGTACCGAGCCACTAGGCTGCATCTCAAACTACGATGAAGGCCTCCTTTTTGCTTTCTGTCGGTCTGGCTGCGAAGGCTTGCTTGGGCCTTGTTACCGCCCCAAAATATGTTCGCCAGGAGAATACCACAGCTTCTTCTCTGCAAGACATTGTGACGTGGGATGAGTACTCCATTCGGGTTCACGGAGAGCGCGTTCTTCTCTTATCGGGAGAGTTCCACCCCTTCCGTCTCCCATCCCCAGGACTCTGGCTTGATGTCTTCCAGAAAGTCCGCGCGCTTGGGTTCTCAGCTGTGTCCTTCTACGTCGATTGGGCCCTCCTTGAAGGTGAGCGAGGGTCTATCCGGGCGGATGGAGTTTTCGCGCTCGAAGAATTCTTTCAAGCTGCTACAGAAGCCGGTTTGTATCTAACTGCTCGTCCTGGTCCTTATATCAACGCCGAAGTTTCTGGGGGTGGATTTCCTGGCTGGTTGGAAAGGGTGCAAGGCCGTCTCAAGACTACAGATCAAGGCTACTTGGATGCCATCACTCCATATATGCAGGCGATAGGACGCATAATCGCGAAGGCGCAGATCACAAATGGTGGTCCGGTGATTCTATTTCAACCCGAAAACGAGTATACGGCTTGCGTGCAGGACGTAGGCTACACGCAAATTAACAACTACTCTATGCCCGACTATAACAGTTCCTGTCTTCAGAAGGATTACATGGCCTACGTGGAAGATCAGTATCGAAAGGCTGGAATAGTCGTGCCGTTCATCGTCAATGATGCCGAACCTATGGGCAACTTCGCTCCTGGCACGGGAGTCGGCGCTGTGGATATTTACAGCTTTGATGATTATCCCATGCATTGGAGCACAGCCCGTATGTATTAGATTATCTTTATTGAGATTTTGCTGAATATCTACTTCTAGCATCCAATCCGTCGAACTGGTCATCTGTGGTGAACCCACTGCTCTCCTACAATGAAACAGTTCATGAGAAGCAGAGCCCGACCACGCCGTTTTCCATCTCAGAATTCCAAGGTGGAGTGCCTGACGGTTGGTATGATATTCTTGGGGTATATGCATCGTGCGAAGCACTCTAAGCTTATACTGTACTCTAGGGGTGGTGTTGGTGTCGACACCTCAGCCGCATACATCGGTCCTGAATTCGCACGCATCTTCTACAAGATAAATTACGGCTTTCGCACTGCTATCCAAAATCTCTACATGGTGAGTTGACTACTAGATGCGCATATAGACCATCTTATTTCTTTGCTAATAAAAGATTTGTGCTTCTAGATCTTTGGGGGGACAAATTGGGGCAACCTGGGCCATCCTGGTGGTTACACCTCGTACGATGTGGGTGCTGCTATCGCCGAAGATCGCGAAGTCATCCGCGAGAAATACAGTGAATTGAAGCTACAATCCAACTTCCTACAGGCATCTCCTGCATACCTCGAGTCACACCCCGAAAACGGGAGCTATGGAATCTACGCGGACACCACATCCCTCGCAGTAACCCGGCTAGCCGGGAATCCCACCAACTTCTACGTGGTACGCCATGGAGAGTTAACATCGCAAGAGTCGACTTCATATAAGCTGCGCGTGAACACTACCGCGGGTAGCTTGACAATTCCTCAGCTGGGTGGAACACTAAGTTTGAATGGCCGAGATTCAAAAATTCATTTAGTCGACTACAACGTCGGCAACGTAAATCTGATTTATTCCTCGGCTGAGCTATTCACCTGGAAGCAGACAGGCTCCAAGTCAGTGGTTGTTCTCTATGGAGGTGAAGATGAGCTTCATGAATTTGCCGTCCCTGTAAATATAGGAAAACCAACTTTCATTGAAGGCGACGATTTGCAGATTCAGCAGATCAACTCGACCACCGTGATACAATGGGCAGTCCAACCCTCACGCCGAGTTGTGCATTTCGGCAACACCCTCGAGGTGCATCTCCTCTGGCGCAACGAGGCATACAACTACTGGGTCCTCGACCTACCCGTCCCAGGGGCCATAGGCCGACACGTCTCTCAGTCTCACGCCAACCGATCTGTCATCGTCAAGGCCGGGTATCTTCTACGAACTGCCGAACTCACTGGCACGGCCCTCTATTTGACAGGCGATATCAACACCACCACTACCCTCGAGCTCATTTCCGCCCCTCAGCCAGTGACCAGCATTTTCTTCAACAACCAAAGCGTCCAAACCAGCGTCACATCTGGCCGTCTCACAGGCACCCTCACCTACCAAAAGCCCAACATCAGCCTGACAGACCTCACAACCCTCGACTGGCACTACCTCGACACCCTCCCAGAGGTCCGCGATTCCACATACAACGACGACCTCTGGACCCCCTGCACGCACACTACAACCGCAAACCCACGCAACCTAACCACCCCCACATCCCTCTACGCTAGCGACTACGGCTACAACGGTGGCTCCCTTCTCTATAGAGGTACCTTCACAGCCACCGGCAATGAGACCTCCCTCTACCTCCTTACCGAAGGTGGCTACGCCTACGGCTACTCCATCTGGCTCAACAACACATTCCTCACCTCCTGGCTAGGAGACCCGTTGTATATGTTCTCCAACCAAACAGTCACAATCCCATCCTCTCTCACCCCCGAAACCACCTACACATTGACAATCCTAATCGACCATCTCGGCAACGACGAGAACTTCCCCGCGAACGGCGAATTCATGAAAGATCCTCGCGGAATCCTGGATTACACCCTCCACGGCCGTGACGACAAATCAGCCATATCGTGGAAATTAACCGGTAACTTTGGTGGCGAGCATTATGCTGATTTAACTCGAGGTCCACTCAATGAGGGTGCCTTCTTCGCTGAGCGAAAGGGGTATCATCTCCCGGGTGCACCGGTGGAGAAGTGGACGAAGAGGTCACCGTTTGAGGGACTTCCGGAGGATGAGGCGCCCGGGGTGGGGTTCTTCGCGACGACATTTGACCTGAATGTTCCTGATGGGTATGACGTACCTATTGGTGTTGTGTTTGAGAATAGTACTACGGTTGGTGATGGATCGGAGCCTGCGAGGTTTCGCTCGGAGCTGTTTGTGAATGGGTGGCAGTTTGGGAAGTATGGTATGTTGGCGTCCCCAGTCTTATTTTTTCTTCTCTTTTTGCTGTGATTTTATTTGGGTGAGCTAATGGTTTATGTTGTTGGTAGTCAATCACATCGGCCCACAGTCTAGCTTTCCTGTCCCAGAGGGTATCTTGAACTATAATGGCAGTAATTATCTTGCTCTTACCATCTGGGCTATGGATGAGAACTCATTCAAGTTGGATGGATTGCGGTTGCAGGCTAATGCGGTGGTGCAGAGTGGGTACCGCAAGCCTAGTCTTGTGGATGGAGAGGTGTACAAGGAGAGAGCTGGTAGCTATTGATTCTATGGGCTACTTTGATATCTGTAGTGAGGGGAGAGAGTTAGTGACTGCTTTTAAGATACGAACTAGAAAGCTGGGAAGTCCTACCGAGTTACTGGAAGTCATCTGAAGCAGATACTGACTAAATACATGAACGCTCGAACCTCTTTCTACACCTTGGTCTCATCTTCCCATGGGAGTCAAGTTCAACCTGTTGCTAGTCTGTAGACACGCTCGTTCGCAGATCCTTCTCCTTGGAAAGTGTTTCTGCGTTCTTCGGGGGCTTAGGGCTCGAGCCAAAGACACGTCGCAACGTGCAAGGCGAATACAGATCAGCCACAGTCACGTTCATGAGCGTCTCTGAGCCATTCCCACTGACTATAGTGTTGGTCGCAACCATGCTATGTCTTCGGCCTAAGGCAAGCGTATAGGATCCATGGTTCCCGTATTCATACGCTGAAGCTGAGGCGCAGCCGCGAATGACCTGATCGACTACATGAGAGAGGGTCATTTCGGGCCTCATGGTCTGCATGTAGATCCAACCATGTACATCGAAGGTCGCAGTGCTCTCTGGCCTTCTTTGTGGTGACACATGGAACACAACTTCGATGGCTCTTTCGGAGGAGTCTTTTAACCTAACAGCAGCCCATGTTTCCAAGGAAGTCGAGTCGTTGGAGGTAAGTCGTAGTCGGTGATTTTCAGCATCCCAGATACGGGACGGATAGTATTCCGTTATGCGCAGACTCGCTGTTCTATGATCGTCTTGATCGATGTTGAATTGACATGTCAGTTGTGGCCCTCGGTCGGGAACATTGGACTGTGATCGGATATAGAGGTCTCGAGTTCTGGCTTTTGTTTCTAGTCCCAAGTCAACTCTCACTACCCGTCCCCGCGAGATATCATAATCGATATCAAAGGTGTTGTCTGATCGAGGCGTAAGAGGAAGGGCCAAGGCGCCTGTAACATCATCCTCATAGTGGCAGTCCAAGAGCGCGAGGCAGCTATCCTTAGGCCCGATTTGATATATGATGGGGAGCGGGATGTGGAGGCCTCGGTTGGTCATGGTGTATGGCCCACTGTTACGCGGACGTGACCACTGAACGACATTCTTGAGGAAGCAGGATGAGGACGGAGCAAGGACGGTATACTGGCTCTCTTGCTCAATATCGCAATAGTTCCATGCGAAAATGGTGTGATCATCGGAACTCTTGATGATTTCCTCCTGAAGTCTAATAAATGCAGCTTTGCCTTCGCCATAGAGGATAGGCATATGAACATCAAACAGACCCAGGAGACAATATGCCTCATCCTCTATCTTAGAAGTCCGCCTCTTAGCTGCCCATGACATCTTCTGTGCGACACATACTGTTCTCAGTGACTCTTTTGTGTCTGTCGAGTCTCTAAGAACGCGCTGGTCTATGCCCGTGATGGTAGAGAGGAGGGCTGTCATTGATGCTTTTGTACCAAGGAAGTTCCAGCCAGACCCATAAAAGGTCAAATCCGTGGGTGCAATCAACTCCTGCAATGTCCATCCTCGGGTGAGCCAGCGGCATCTTGCAAAGGGGCCATTGATCATCGCATCGTATTTACTAGGCCTGCGTCTTCTGGCGGGTTCGACAGAGCTTCCGGCTTGCTCATTGAGCGGAATCTCACCGTAGTCGCTGGGGATGTCAGACAAGTAAACGTAGCACTTGCTTGATCGCATGTACCATTGAAACATGGAGTTGGTAGCTTCAGAGATTTCCGCACTACTGCTTTTGTTGATACAGCATGTATCAACCCAAGCGTAATCCAGACCATCCCTGATCGCTTGCTGGCAGGTATACTTGATCTTGAGAAATCCTTCCTTGCCTACCACACGATCCCAGTACCTGGAGCCTGTTGACAGTGCCTGAAGATCTTGAAAGAAAATCTCATTCTTTCCCCACGTATGTGATAAAATTGCATATTCGGGGATATCACTGTCGAGGTATTCTTCCAACTGGTAAGTTCTGGCGTTGATCAGTCTCATCTTTGCGCTCAGATTTAGACCGAGGAAGATACATACAAATCTGAGATTACATGGTCTGTTCTTCGCTATTTAGGTGGTGTGGTGATGTGTTCTAGATCTTCCAATTGGCTGCTACGTGGCAGGCAACACATCCGGGTAGGATTGTCCTGCGGAGTACATCGAGGCCCAACTGCACTATACGTTTAGCTATGTTCCGACACTTCTCCAAGTTCCAGATGCTGTATCTTTATCTAATGATATGGCACAATACAACTCGCTCTAGGGCTGTGTCATTGAGTGGACAATGAAAGACCATATTGTTGCTGGGAAGGTGCCCTTATCGTTTCTGCGTTGTCCATGGACGCCCTGGATTCGGAGAAGCCTCATCAGTGCTGAGGGATATTTCATACGTGTAGGGTCTTCCAGGACCTGAGGTTTAGTTTTCCCTGGCAATTGAGGACAGGGGTCTTTTGTATCGTTGACAGTCAGCAGATCTCAGGCATAGTGGCTGTAACAAGTAGACCATTTCACAACTTATCGCAACCATAGTAATAGCGAGTCTCGAAGCAGGGATGGGGACTAACTTTGTGGAAGCATTCAAAGACAGCTCACTGATGCATATGCTCTGTCTTTCATATATAGGCACCGAGCGCCCACTCACCATAACTATGTTCGATGAACTGGTCAGTTAATAAAATCTGAGTTGGTGATGATGAGAAGACGGGACTGGGTCAGCTGACCGACGCGTGGTAGTTTCCACTGGACCACGTGTTTCCCTTTCGTTCCAGATAGACCTATGAGTTCAGCATCCTATTTATCTACTTCATCTCCCAGCTCGTCTCTGCGCTGGCACTGGCTACCTAGGTCTACCAAGTAAGTCTCTGTTACATTGCCAAAATATAGGGGGAAAGATCATCGAATTGAAGCCAATGCCATGAGCCCGAGAATCTAGGGTATTCTAATCCTACAACTTTATCGGCTTCTCGGTTATATATGGCTTGACCGGGCTGATGTCATGTCTTCAGCAGGTTCTTTTAGCTCCGCCTCGATGATGCTCTGTCCGTCACCGGGGGGTGCCCAGAACTTCACAATCCTGAAGCCAGCCGAATCCAGCACTTTCGTCCATTGACTAGCCGTTCGCTCCATGCTGTTACAGAAAATCAACATCTCCCAGTCCCACATGGCGGGCAGCATCGCACATTGCTTGTCTGCCAATACGAATTCCTCGATTATCAGTTTGGAATATCCCTTTTTCATTGCTGCTCCAAGATGGCTCAGGATTAGGCGACTTTCCTCGTCTGACCAGTCGTGAAGGATGAATTTCATGTAATAGGTGCGGGCACCTGCGGAGGTATACAGTCAGACTAGGGACAAGAAGCGTTTCATGTATTAACCAGCGAGTATACCTTGTATTGGCTGTGCCTGGAACAGGTCAAACGATACATGCTCAATCTTGGGGTGCTGAGTAGCCTCAGCCACGACATGAGGCAGATCTTCCAAGATGAGCCGTCCCTGCACTCCAGAGAAATTGGATTGGAAAGCAACCAAATCATGGCCGCGCCCACCGGCTACGTCTACCAAGAGGACATTACTTTCGTCCTCTTTGAATCCGTCAATAATCCTCTCCTTGACAGGAAACCACTCGAGCCAGCTAGGCCGGCTCCCGCGGTCCGCTTCCATGAAAGTATTGCAAACGTCCAAGAAACCTGGTTTGGTCGGCACCCAGTCCCACAGCGACATTTCTGTCTTCTCTGCGTACTGTAATGCACCATTCAGAGCACCCGATGGGTTTCGGAAGTTGGTCATACGCAGGAATTCGGGTACTTTAGCCAAGGTAGGCATACCGATATCGAAGCTAACACTCTGTCAGTTCGGCCTTGCCACCTATGTGACTGACTTACATGAATCTCACTACGGCCCCACTAAGCCTGTCTGTCATCTGTCTGGTCATCTTTGTGGGGATGTAGACCCGTACATCATGTTCTGCAACGTATCCAATCCCTGCAAGGATACGCAGCACCCTTTCTGTTTCCAGTGTATCTTAGCAGCTGACTCATAGACGGGATTGAAATAACAGTACCAGTCAGGACTAGATCTGCCCCTTTCGTGGCTGCCAGGTCCTCCAGCGTAACTGGACCATTCCGCTCACTGAGCGTGGAGAAAATACAAAGGTCCATGGCGATGCGCACACACATCACTTGAGTGGGCTGGTACGGGTCAGTACTTCGTGCTCATCTTTTCTCGGAGGATATTAGTACCGAGTAAGCTAGATTATACACTGCATCTTGTGGCTTCTGAAACACCTCCACCAGCCTCTGCGCCGCCTGGAGGGCAGCCAAGCGATCCGCTTCGTTATGAGTATCTTGAAAAGCATCTGCAGCCTGCGCGACCTGCCGAATCAGACCGTCGAATGGCTTTTGAGAGACGCCATTGGCGTGACAACTATTGCTAGACATGATGAAGATACCTATGCAAGGGAAGCAGCACTACAGGGAACAGGGGAGAAGGGAAGGCCTGTCCTTTTACAATGGTTGGGAGCCTTATTGTTCTGATTCAGCCAGGTACAGCTTTACGACAGCCTTTTACTTGTTATGGCAGGAGGCACAGGACGGTGTGCGTGCACTGGGTGGACCTGTCACATCAATCAGAGTTGGGGGGGTAAGCGCCCAGCTAGGCCAAGATGCAGTACTTTTGGTCATCAGCAGAGGCCCGCAATGCCAGACTAGAACAGCTAGCAACGCCATCGTGAAAATAGGGTTGGATAGGACCTGTAAAGGGCCGCCACCGGCTGTCAGTTCCGTCACCTAGGTGCCATCCTCCACGCGCCACACGCTTTGGCTGCATTAGCGCCGCGCCGGTGCCTCGCGGAACCGCTATGGATATTCCGAGCCTTGACTTGAGCCATGCTTCCAATCCTTCAAGATATTTGAAAGAGAGAGTACGCCATGACAGAAGTCCTGAATGCTTTCGAGGGTCCTCGGAGGTCATTGCGCATATTGATGCTATGTTACATGCTTCCCAAAATATGGTCCGCACACACTGGGCTCGTCTATCTGATGCCCGGACGAAAGGCGCCTGTTGTGGGCTGGTTTGGCCCTGTTACCTAGCAAAAGCACAGGCCGAAGGGAATCCCCTACAAGTGGGTCTTTTGGCATCTGGCAGTCGATCCCTTCGTATACCCCGACGACCAAATCACGGCAAATCCCGAGACATGGCCATACCGCACACCATGTGTTGATAGTCGATGTATCGCTCGACGGCTGAACAAAGAATCTCTTTGTGCTTGTCTAATAGTCTCGTAAATAATAAATTATCGACTATATCGCTCGATCGGGAACACGCCTGCTCGGTACAGCTTTATATTTCAGGGACCTCCAAAGTGTTCCCCCTTGATCGAGCAACAATGATAAATTGTTAAGTCCGGCCACCATGCCTGACGACAAAGGCCCACAGATCACTGCCGTGTCCTGGAGCTTTGGAAGCGTGGCGATCATAGTTGTCGCCATTCGACTGCACACCCGGCTAATACTGACTCGCAAAGCAGGCTGGGACGACTTCTTTATTGTTCTTTCCCTGGTAAGTTAACCCTGCAAGATCCTACCGCAAAAAAATAGCGGCTAACCCAGGCGCCGCATGGATGCAGTTGAGCGCTGTTGTATGTTCAGGGTTAGCGCAAACTGGCGTGCATTATGGGCTGGGGAAACACATGGCCGACATTTCCAATGGGGAATGGAAAATCGAGGCTTTCAAATATACCGTCATCGCACCCAACTTCTCCATGGTCAGCACCACAACAGGCAAGCTATCGGTGGCCGTCTTCCTGCTGCGCTTAATGGGCCAGACAGCGTCCCCGGCAAAACGATGGTTCCTGTATATCTTCAGTGTAATATCCATTGCTTGGAATGTGCTGGCCATCATTGCCATTATGGGGTACTGCCGGCCTGCGGAGAAGATCTGGCGGCCAGAGGTTCCCGGCTCCTGCTTTAGCTTGAAGTTTCAGCTGATTGCTGGGATATCGCAAGCCTGTGAGTGCCAACACTGCCTGGTAGCTATGCGTCGAGACAATAACATCATACAGCATTCAACGCTTTCGCCGACCTTACCTTGGCCTTGTTTCCAGTCATCATTTTCTGGTCCGTCCAGCTGCCCTGGAAAATGAAGCTAGGGGTTATAGCTGTCATGGGCGCGGGAATCCTGTAAGTACCTCCAACCCAACCAAATTAACTCAACTGATCCCAGAAGGGCGGCGGCAGCAACCTTGGTCAAGGCCATTCTTCTAAAAAGTCTTCCGGTCCATTCAGACATAACCTGTAAGCACTGATGTTCCGCGCAGGCCCAGACACTCGAAGACGAAGCTTAAAAACATTTAACTCCAGGGTCATGGGCCGATATTACAACATGGTACTCGTACGCCACTCACTTCTCCATGGTTCATGTTTACTAAACCACAACAAACCAAGCTAACACCATGTTTTCCGAGCCACTAGAATTGAGGTAAGCAGGAACCTTCCTCTCGGCACAGCCAAGCTATCTATATACTTTTATCATGCGCTAAGTGGCGCCCATGCAATCCATCAACAGATGTACGTTATCATAATCTGCGCCACTCTCCCTACCCTCCGACAATCATACAACTTTGCCTTGCATCGAACACGTTACGCAGGTTCATACTACAAACGCTCCCACTCCGAAGCAGCAGGAGCAGCAGCAAGACAGAAACCGATTCCTCTGGCGCGTCGTCAACCCGATCAGTCACTTTTCGATACATTCGCTGACGAAACCGGTTTGGTGAATGTAGCTTCCAACGAAGATAGTTTTGTCTCCCCCGGAAGATGTTCGGACCATACAATCATCACAAAGACGACCGAGATTGAGGTCCACGAGGAAAATAAGTCCAGACTGGATATCGAGAATCCTCATTTCCCGCGTGCGAATCCGTTTAGGAGCGGTCATCAGTAGCATAGGACGGAGGGATGATCCGACGATGACGGTTTGTATGATAGCTAGGTTAATGAGATCGAGGTTTCGCATGTACGATAGCAGTAGTGATCGAACTATTGCTCTTTTCTACTGTGTTCAGGAATGAAATTCTAACGAGAGACAAGGATATATAAAAAAAGATATTATTGCGATCGCAAATTTGAAGAATAATCACTCATTGATCACCATCCCAACGCCCAACTCAATCTTATCAACGAAAAAAGTTCTACTCATTCTGATCTACGTCAAAGTCAGCCGACATCAGCTATTTGTCTTCTATGTTCACTCCTCCCAACACAGTCAGCCTAGCTTCACAATCATTACCACATACTTCACAGCAAACTACAAAGGCAACCACTCCTACTTGATTTCCCGGGCTCATGGCATGTCCCCCTACCGCAACCTGCCCAATCATATCGACATCCCTCGTTACCAAGCCCACCTTCAAGTCGAAGGGAAAACGTGAAAGTGGGAGCGAAAGCGAAAGCGAACGCAACGGCCAGAATGTCGGTACAGCCACCGACGCGAACGTCGAGCCGCAAGAGATGAGAAACGAGAAAGAGCTTCCTCAAGAGTACGGTCATAGTCAATCATCAGTTACAACCATGGCGAGCGGAGCGTATGTGCCGATGAGTGGCTACTTCATGCCGGGCAACTTGCTTAGGGATCAGAATGGGCTAAGGGCGCCAGAAATAATTGCAGAAGGGCCAGCGGTACCGGCTGGGAAAGTAGAAGGAGATGATGCCAGGCCCGTATCGTCGGCCGTGGATACTTCGACAATGAAATTGAGTCAGGTGCCTGGGAATAGACGGAAGATTGGCTGGGCATTGTCGCTTCCTGTTAGGACGGCCGCACATACTGCTGAACATGGTCTCCTTACGGAAAGGTCCTCTGGGGTTAGTGTGTCTTTCGGGGCTAAGGAGGATTCCGCTTTTGAGGGATCGTTTGAAGATCATGCAGGTGGCAGTCATGCTGTGAGTGATGGTAATTATGAAGATGGAGAACCTTTGGAAGATGATGGCATGGCTGATCAATATGGAGAGTCCGAATGTCCCGGGTTTAGTCAGGTTGACTATTTCACCCAACACAAAAGCTTAGAAATCCGGACAGATGGGCTTCCCAGGAGACCACGGTATTGTGCGGCCACTGTTGGAATTCCGTGTCGGGATACCGTATGGGCCTTTATTGATAGGGTTGATTCCGAGAATGGATTGCCAACGGCAACAGACTTACCCTGGGAGATCCGAACACTCCATAAAAAAGACGAGCTGAACACAATAGCGGCCTATCTTGCTAGCATGCGACGAAACCTGAAAGACCTGGACGTCAACTTTACTTTTCACTATCGCCCGGTGTCTTTTATCGACAAGGCAGATCGTGATAAGAAAATTGGGGGATACACCTCCTCCGACAAGCACAACGCACACACCGTCGCAGACCTGTATATGCATACAAAGGACGATAAGAGTTGGGGCACGCTCTGTGTTACGAGAGAGCACCATGTCCAAGGACTAGCCTGGCATTATTGGGCAGTTGCTGCTATCTCGCCACCCAAGTCGCCGTTCCAGTCAGTAGATGAGAGAGGGGTATATCTTCTCATGTATGATTCAAGGCCGCTCAAGGAACCGACCAAAAAGCGCGATCGGGAATTTTGGAGGAACTATATGCGCCGTGATCAGTACAAACTACTAGTGGAGATAGGGAAGACTTTCAAGATCCTTGATCTCGCAATCAATCGGAAACAGCTCTCGGTCGAGGGTGAAGACGATCCCCTGCGTCTGACCCTGTGGTGGCTTTGGAACATTGCTCGATACGGCGGGGGCTTTTATGAGAGAGACGGCGAGCTGGAAGACCCACGCTGGAGGCTGACAGATGCCAGATGGCTCCATTTCGATCAGGATTGGTCGAGCAATGTGCGAACAACACTGCGGTGGAAGAATGTCAAAGAATGGTTCTCAGAGCAACGACTGGATGAGCACATAATCCACGAACAGCAAGTCCAAGGACACACGATAACTGCATAGGAGCAATAGATCCGTTAATGCGACATAGCAAGAATGCAATTGGACCTTTTCTGTTACTCTGCAAATCTCGCATTGAGCATCAGCAAAGTGGTGATGTAGGCGGCTCCGTTTAACGAGCCTCGTGACCCACAAGGCCGTCAATACGAAAGACAGAGATGGAGGGAATCTACAGTGTCAGGCACTTACGGCCGAAATATTCTGGTTCCGGACCCGGCCGTCTGGTTTCGCCAGGTATAAAAGCGGAGCCGAGATGAAGCGGACTCATTTGAGTCGTCCCTGGGGTACCGGGGGATATACTGGAAGAGGAACAGGATGACCTACAACGGATCAAAGATCGCAGTAACAAACCAATCATGATTCTTCTCATCGGCGGCAGTCCGCGATATGGCCGAGTCAATCTGGCCTCCGGTCTTTACATCAGCGGAAGATGCCCGGAGGTTCGTTTTAGACTTTCAGATTGCGGCAAATCGTTGATTGGGGTAGTCGCCACTGCCGCGGACTCGTTGACATCACTGCAAATTCGGCCGAAGAGGGTTCCTGCGTTCCTACAGCGGGCCGATTAAATAGATTTACCCGGCCGTGATTGTTAGGAGACGCCGCAAGAATGAAGAAGAAAGTATATAGTCCTGTATACAGGACGTTAAGCCCCGTTACATTGCTTGAATAAAACCCATACCAACCCAGATGAATGTGTCGATGCAAGCACAGCTTTCTGTATCCCATCAGCCTCCATGACGCCACTCAATCATTGGGGCATCACCCTCGTTGTTGTTCCAATTGTGGCATGTGTCGTGACAACCATCTTCTTCGTCCTTCGCTTGTATTCTCGGCGACTTGTCCGTCAGAATCTTGATGTCGGGGATATGTTGATGGGTATAGGGCTTGCCTTCTCATACGGGCTAACCCTCTGTACTGTGATATGTTAGTTACATCATAACCCCAGTTCCACTGTCAATTAGCTTACATGTTATCTAGCGGCATTCAACGGCGTTGGTAACGATTTCTGGTCCCTCTCCAGGCCTACCAGAGGAACAGTCACTTTGGTGAGTACACCCAACCCCCGCTTTAGGGCCAAGTTCTAACCAAATGGGCTAGCTCTTCTGGTGCTCAACCAAATTCTGGGTATTAGGCCACGTCTTCGTGAAGATTTCCTACCTCGTTCTGCTCCGCAAGCTTTTCGGAGCCATCACATATTGGCGGAAGCTTACCACTGCATTGATCGTGTTCACGCTTGCCTGGGGCATTGCTTCCCTGCTTGTCAGCATCTTCCAATGCTGGCCTGTGCGTTATTTCTGGATCAAACATATTGATGGCAGCTGCATGCGTGGGCGAAATACCTTTTACATCGTAGCTGGGTCCATTGCGCTGGCCGAGAATATCGTATTGGTCTTGGTGCCCTTGATCGTGGTTTGGGGAATGAAACTGACGCCCCGACAGAAGGTGGAACTAAGTCTTCTTTTCGGATTTGGTGGATTGTATGTTTCCTGCTATGCAAATTGTTTAAACTATTTGACTGTATGATGCTGACAGTGACAAAAGGGTCTGTGTCGTTGGGTTTCTGCGTATGATCACGTTCAAGAGATACGTGACGGCGGATGCTACCAGTATGCCAACCCATCTACCCTGATGGTCAAACGATGAAAATTGCTAATGCCTCCCAGAAAACGGATACCTCCAGTCCATATGGTCCATTGTCGAACTTGATTTGGGAATCATATGTGCTTCGGTGATCTTGATGCGCCCGATATTCCACCGCGTCACAAAGACATTCAAGATAAAATGTTGCGCCAAGCGTGGCCAAACGTCCGATTCCAGCGCCTCTTCAAAACGCGCGCAGATGATGAAGTCATTGTCATGGCCGAGGCCGCTGTCATTTGCAGGAACGGGATCAGTGGATGAGTGGTCGCAAGTGCGAGCTTCAGCATACAGTACGCGTGTGCGTGGTAGTGTGGATGAAACTCCCAGCTTAGCTGGGGTCCGGGACATAATGGTTGAAGTGTCGATTGATAGCAAGATGAGAGCGAAAGAGGAGATGGTGTAGCACATGACTTCCACCGTGTCAGCTGATCCCTGGCAGAATCCATGCAGTCATTACCTTCTCTGTCAATAGTAATCTAGTATACTACTTAGTACTTATGCATTCTACTATATTTTCTATATGGATTCAAATGGGCAGGAGTCCGCCCTACACCCTGCCCAAGATGAGACTGGCTTCAGGAAGCGAAAGACTGATTGGTATATACTAGTATGACTGGCAGTACTGAGGAAAGGTATCCGGTTGATCGAGAAGTTGTCCTACCACTTCCTCATTCAACCCCGCGGTTACGTGCATTTTCTTCCGTGGACAACCACCACATCAGCTCCACACCATCTGAGGTTATCCAGCGCATGTCATTTGTTTTCCTTGAATGCTGACGTATTATCCTTTTCCATCTAGGAATACGCTGAATACGATATCTACCCTTCCAAGATGCTGCATCTCATAGGCCACCGCGGTTTCAACGAGCGTATTGCGGATAGACAAGATGCTCGTATGATTTCGGATTCATCTCTCCGGCAAGGGTTATCAGACCTGCTGCACATAATCCCCATTCGTTCCACCCTGACTGGCTCATCAATTCGAGTGATCGGCCCTAGTGATCGGCACCCCGCGCTCCCCATCCTCGGTCCGCGTTCCGTTCAAGATAGTGGCATATGAACTCGTTACGGCGGGTACAACTACGGGGGATGTATACCAACGGGATTGAGCTGGTGACCATTGAGAAAGAATGTATGAGATTAATGATGGTAGTACACAGGGTCGTGACTGCTGCTTTCATACTGTCGTAGTATATAATGGGCACCACAATCCGACCGACCCTCTTAATGGAAGTTCTCAGCTTCATCATAGATCTATTCAACCATCCCAGAATTTTGAATCCATCATCCAGTCTCCGCCGCACCAGAGATCATCACCATCATGCCCCTTACAACCGCCTTTTCCCTTACCACTCTCACACCTTCAATCCATCAACTACCAGTCTCGCTTTCCATCACCCTCACACTCGCCTTCCTCGCCTACCTTCTCCTCGTCTCCACTCTTCGCTTCCAGCGCGTTCGCAATCTCTACCGCGACTACCCACAGTATGCAAACCGTGCATCTATGTCTCAAATGACCGTCCATGATGCATGGGCCATACAAAAGAACATAATGCAACTCGAGTTCCCTACAACTGCAGTGAAAGCCCTTCAGTTTGCACTCTTTCGGGTAACTGTTCCTCCTTACCTCCCCTCGTCATGGAATCCTACTAATCACATGTGATCTCCCATCCCAGACATACGGCATCCCGACCATCTCTTCCCTCCTTCTGAATACTTCCCAGCTTTCAGACCCTGCCACCTCCTTCAAGCGCTATGCAGATACGGGTGCCCTTATCGGTCAGTTCGTGACATGCCCTCCTACTTCCTCTCGGGCGCGCACTGCCATTGCCCGAACCAAATTTCTACACTCCGGATACCGTGCCAGCGGTAGAATCCTCGAGCCTGACATGCTCTATACTTTGAGCCTATTCGCCACAGAACCCATCCGCTTTGTGGAGCGGTTCGAGTGGAGGACAATGACGGAGTTGGAACAGTGTGCCATCGGAACGTACTGGAAGAGCCTGGGAGATGCGTTGGATATCAGCTATCATGCGCTACCGTCGGGAAAAAGTGGGTTCAAAGATGGACTGCATTTCTTGGAAGAGCTCCGGCAGTGGAGTGACCATTATGAAGAAGAGAACATGAGACCCGACCACCGGAACAGACTGGTAGCGAACAAGACGATGGATGTCATTGTTTACGGATTTCCCCAGTGGGTGAGAGGCGTCGCTGTCGGTTTTGCCACTTGTGTGATGGACAATAGGTTGCGGGAAGCAATGATGTGAGCTTTTCTTGCATAACACATTCTTTATGATGGCTTATGCCGAGAACCATGTGCTGATAAATCAGGTACGAGGCGCCACCCATGCGGTATCGGAGGATTTTTGCGGGGCTAGTAGCCCTACGGAAGTATTTCCTGCGATACCTTGGGCTTCCTCGGCCGATGCTTCTCCGAGAAGAAGTTTTCAGCGAGACTCCTAATGAAGAGGGTCGGTATTATGTTCGAGTTTGGAAAGGAATGCCATACTACGTGCAGCCAACCGTCTGGAACCGCTGGGGTCCAGCGGCGTGGTTGACGTGGGCCCTAGGCCTTCCACTTCCCGGCGATGATGGCGAAACTTACTACCCCGGGGGCTTTGATGTAGCCAATTTGGGACCAAGGTACTTCGAAGGAAAGGGACGAAAGTCAGTGTGTGAGTTTGTAGAAGTATTGGAAAAGGAACACAGGGGACAGTGTCCCTTTGGCAGTAACAGTGACCAGCCAGAGTTATATTTTCGTGGCCAGTTCTAGAATGAACACGGCCTAAGATGACTTTGCTAGAACGAATATTATCTGGATGGAATACACTGCCTATCTTGCGCAAGCAAATCATTGTGTCGTCAGCGTGGGTCTAACCGTTGCGAACCATGGTTCCCCCAGAGTGTCAGGATATCGGCGAGCCTTGACATCAGAAACCTTCCCGCCACACCCGTGAAGTCCAGAACGCCGTGGGCGTCGCTTTATATACCGGTTGGCTGTCCTCGTGGCTGTCTCGTTTAAGCAGTAACAACCATTGTCCGTCATGTCTTCCATTTCGGCACCGCCAACTCCTCCGCCTGAGCGCCGGTCGCCAGAGGGGATGGATGCGTGGATTCTAGGGGCCGGCATTTCTTCTCTGACTGCAGCTGTACACCTCATTCAGGAAGCGCATGTGCCTCCATCTCGTGTTCACATCCTTGAAACCCTCAGTCAAGCTGGCGGCGGGACTATCAGTACGGGCGACCCGATCAATGGATATGATTGCCGGGCAGGAGGGATGCCTCCATTCAACGACGCCTGTATGGAAGAACTTCTCTCCCTGGTTCCCTCTAGGACAAAGTCAAACCAGACCGTCCTCGAAGACCTTGACGAGTTCTGGGCCACCGAAGCCATTAAAGATCGTCCTCATACTCGCTTCCTCACCCGTCATAAACATAGTCTTGAACGCATTGACGCCAAACGAGCGAGTTTGGGACTGCGCGACCGCGTGGACCTCTTCATGCTGGTTTCAAAATCGGACAAGTCCCTGGGCCGCTCGCGCATCTGCGACCATTTCAGCAATAGCTTCTTCAAAAGCTGCTACTGGATGCTACTTTCCACGACGTGAGCCGTACCTCTGTATCATCTATTTGCCATGCCTAACAACCTCCTAGCTTTGGCATAAAGCCTGTCCATAGTGCAGCCGAGTTCCGGCGCTACCTTCAACACTACATGCACAGCATTCACGAGATCCACCTTCGCCGGAAGCTAGATGGTGGCCGTTTTAACCGGCACGAGTCTATCGTCGCACCGGTCGCTCAATTCCTGCGGTCCCGGGGCGTAGACTTCCGCTTTCACACGACAGTCACTGATATCATCACTACCCCTTCAAGCAGCGATCCACACCGGGTATCAGCCATCAAAGCCATACATGAAGATGAGCCCGAGCAGACGATAAACCTGGGGCCGCGGGACATCGTGCTGGTCTCACTAGGCTCGGTTATGTCCGGCTCCACAACGGGCACCAATACGTCCCCACCATCCCTGGAACTAATGGAGATCGAGAAAGACTTGGACGAGAACTGGCTTCTGTGGCTGGAGCTATCCACTAAGAACCCTATCTTCGGGAACGCATACAACTTCTGCACACGCATGGGAGAGTCCCGCCTGGAATCCTTCACCGTCACCTTTTCCTCCCCCGAGTTCTTCAACCGTTTTACCGCCCTCACCGGTGATAAAGTAGGATGCGGCACTTTCGTCACCCTCAAAGACACTCCCTGGCTCCTGAACCTCAATCTCCCCCAGCAGCCTCTATTCCCCGATCAACCTGCGCACGTGCAGGTGCTCTGGGGCTACGCAATGTACCCCGAGCGGGAGGGCGACTACGTCAAGAAACCCATGCTCGAATGCTCGGGACAAGAAATCATGGAAGAGATATTAAAACAACTGAACTTCCCTGTGCAGGGGATCCTAGACCACTCCATCACCCTACCCTGCGTGATTCCACGAGCAGCGGCAACACTGTTGCCCCGCTTGCGCGGCGATCGACCACAAGTGATACCCCCGGGGATCGACAACCTCGGACTCATTGGCCAATTCGTGGACATCCCGGGAGAGGTGGCCGTGACGATGGATTACAGTGTGCGGTCAGCACAGACGGCGGTCCGCCAGCTAATGGGGCTGGAAACGCACAAGACAGTATCCAAGCGAAGTTCCGCGGTCAATCTGCGGGCTTTGTAGAGTTCCTACTAACTGACATACTTCTCGCTGGTTCTTACTTGTTTCAACACCTCGCAAATGAGCCTGGGTTTATGATTCATGCATTGTTTATACCGCTTTGTCGTGCGCTGAAATTACTGCGTCTATACCTTCATGCAGTTTACCAGAACTCCCTCAGTTGGATTCAACAGTCTCTTCGCGGGGATATATCAGGGCGCCTAAACCATCTTCTGATGCAGCTCTGAACCAGACAAAAAGCACTATTACCTTTTCTGTACAGCATGTTTGAAGTTAGCCTGTTCTTTGTTTATAATGTGTTAAATTAGCCTCGTTTATCAATCAATTTAGATTGTGCGTTTCGAATCTTTCAGGCCATTGTTCAGGACGGGGGATTCAGTAACGGGTAGGAGTAGTTGTTCTGGGATTCTAGGATAGTGTCGCCACCCTGCGTACACCTTCTTCTCCTTTTACATGAGTGAAAACATGGAGGTGGGTTTGGTGTTAGGGTGGTGATGAGGAAGGTACGTGTCCAGGGATAGCTTTCATAGTCTGTTCTTCCACCCATAAAGGAACGGGAAACGATGATGGATAATAAGTAGCTTTGATAGTGAGGACTTTATCTTTCTGACTCAATTTTGAGGAATGCATCTATCTAGGATACTAACCAGAGACTATTTGATGGGTAGTTAGGTGGGTCTTTCAAGAATCATGTAGTGGTAGAAGCTATACAAATTTCCTTCCGATACAGAAGTCAAATCGATATGAATACCAAGATAAGCTGATACCAACAATGATGTTGGGGGCAATATAATGCCAATTCGTGATAATAAAAAGTGGGTGAGTATACCGGTAAAAGTCGTATCTATCGTGCCAATAACGAACCCAGAATATATGCTCCAATACCGCTGCAAGGATAACTCCAATAAAAAAGACGGACAATGTTCGCCGATCAAAAGATGTGCTCATATGTCGGTCGACGTCGGATCCATTCCCATAAATACTTTATACAACCGTCTACTCACGGCCGGACCGATGCGTGAGTCGGTAAGAGCGCCGTTTTTGTTTGCTGATTTCTGAAGGTATAACCGTCAGTATGTACTTGGAGAGGTAATCGAATAAGGTGGGAACAGAATTATCATACTTTGACATCTTCCAGCAGTCCCGGTCCGTGTTTCCTCATTGCGTTCACCAAATCCATCGCACTTGGGTATTGTGTTGCAATACCATATGCCATTGACGCCGTGACTCGGTTCACCTCCTGGAGCATTTTGACGAAGGCGTCGGACCGGTTCTCGCCGGGCTTGACTTGTCCCACGTCCATACAGAATGCGGAGTCATTCAGGTCCATCCGCTCACGACGATAAGGTACAGTGGAAATATACTCGGTAAAATTCTTGATCCATTCAGCGGACTCTGCGGGGGAACTCGTGTGGTGTATTAGACATGAGTGAGTCACCTGTAGATCGAGCAGAGCGTCTTCGACCGTGTCGCTGTCTATAGGTGTGATAGTTTCGGGTTGCTGTTGTTTCCTCCGACCTGATGGACGAGCAGAAGTGTCTTCGAAATGTCGTCGTACAGCGGCTTGGTAGGCCCTGTTTTGCGCATTGTTATTCTTCCGCATCAGACTCGTTAGACCTTCAATCAGATAGATTGGCCGAGATTTTGGGTAGGCAGATTTCAGGCGTCGAACGTGGTCGCTGACAGTGTTTCTTGGCTCGGTGGTTGAAGGAGCCACGATCATATCGATAAAGTCCTGGGCCGTTATCAAGCACAACACATGCTCCTCTTCCTCACGGATGTGAAGTGCACACGGTTCCCAGTGTCCCAGGGAGTCATTGTATGTAGCTCGGACCTTGCGACGCCACTTGACGATATTTGGTATGGCACTGGGAAAGAACGTGAGATCAACTTTGAGAAGACGCATGAGCTCTGATGTTTGGTTGCCGAGACTTGTGTCGGTAAAAGTAGAGGCCAGGTCAATTAACATCTCATGCGTGGAATCCTTCTTGTCCACCTTGAGTTTGTTAACCTCAGCAATGTCCGCTGCTAGTTGCTTTTCGCGGGCTTTATCCTCCTTGGCTTTCTGCTTGCGCTCCTTTTCGAGTTGTTTATCTCGTTCTCGTTGCACCTTGGCCGCCTCCCGCTCTCTGGCTTTGGCCTCCTTCTCTTCGCTTGTAACCTTGGTGGTTTTGCGCTGGGGCTTCCGCGGTGGCGGCATCTCTTCGACCTCTATGTCATCGCTCTGGTCGTACTGCTTGCGGCCTCTCGTCGATCGGCGCACCGATTCGTCATTGCTGCCGTGAGAACGGTCTTCCAGAGTCGCTAGTAGATTCGCTGTCCGGCTTGAGAACGCATTTGCTTCCACTCGCTGAGCTATATCAAGTAAATCGTCGACGTCTGGGAAATCAAGTTGGTCGCTGGACACTTGGATTTCCTCCCTCCGTAGTCGGTTGTTCCGGGTGACGTTGGGAATATTATCATCTTCATCATCAATCGGGATAGGGTTGACATCACGCGTTAATTTGGCTGGTCTGACTGGTAGATTATGTCTGGTTTCAGGCGCCGACGAGGTAAAGACGATCGGGTCGGATTCTCCATTCCAAACCGGAGGTTTCGCAGGGGCGGGACCGTCCGAGGATAAGATTATGTCGTCATCGGAGAAGAGGAAGAGCGAATTCTTTGCTGGCGGCAGCGGGACTTCTTTAGCGGGTGTAATCTCATGGCTCAAGCGTCGTCGTTTAGCGGGCTGCTCAACGGGGTTATCGTAGGTAAATGCGGAGAGATCGATTTCGTCGGAAAAGATGGAGTCCGAGGCGGGCACGACAGGCGGGTGCGAATGAGCCCGGCGGATGGACAGCTGCTCGCGTCTTTCTATCGGGGGCGGAGGGGTGGAGGAGAGGAGGTCGATGACCTCTGGCATCTTGCCCAAAACACCAAAAGGCCCAACTTCGTGAAGGCAATGGCGGGGATGAAGAACAACTGCCGAGTTGGAGATAACGGCACGTGTCGCGGGGATCACGTCGGTGGCGCGGTGTCACGTGAAGTCATTCAATATCTACTAGATATCAAAGTGGATGAACTGAGCATCACGAATTGAATATTGTACACGCAAGTCAAGGGTATTATTCTAACAAACAATCAAAGCAGCTTCACGAGAAATGCAGCAGCGAGGGCAAGCACCACTCCCACCAATGCAAGCAAGGCAAGAACCTGTTGGAAGCCATGGAATGGCCGCTGCTCCTGGCCGAGCATCTCCTCGATTTCCTGCTCGAGTTTCTCGCCCATAGCCATCAGTGAGAACTCCTTCTCGACACGCTCCTTCGCAGCCACAGACATCCTGTCCAGCTCCTCCTGCTTCATGCCATAGAGCACCTTGTCCATCACCGCAGTCCAATCGGCATCCACCTTGGCGTCACGGAGCCAGCCCGTTTCGCCCTCCACAATAGTCTCCAACGGCCCTCCAGTATTCGAAGCAAGCACCGGCACGCCAGCGCGCATCGCCTCGACCGGCACAATTCCGAAGTGTTCGTTGATCGGCGTATACAGGAGCAACTTCGCCTGCAGCAAAAGGGTATCACGGAACGCCGTCGGCACGGACAACAGGAAGAGGACATCGATAGAATCAGGGATCGATAGCGCCGAGATAACCGTTTTAGATGTCGCCGTCTGCAAGCCCAACCCAGTCGCCAACTCATCCAGCTCCCGATGATACTGCACATTCTCCTGGACGCGATTGTCGTAACCACCTGCACCACGCACACAACCAGTTAGCGCACTCCTCTCAACCAGCAAACGAGCGCATCCTCAACAGTCAGACAGAAAAGGGCAATACTCACCAGCAACAACCAACCTCGTCCCCTTCCTCTTCTCCGCCCCAAGACCATGATACGCGCGAATCGCCAGCGCCAGGTCCTTCTTCCTCTCAAACCGATTAACACTAAGCAAGATCTTCTTCCCACCCCACAACTGCTCCCCATCTTTCACCACCCCCTCACCCCCATCCCCAGCCTTAGTATCAACACACGGATAAACAACACTCAACTCCCCAACCTTCTCCCTCCCAAACACCCCACTAACCACCCCCCTTGTAAACCTCGAATTCGCAACCACCTTATCCGACGCACTCACAGCCCACCCCTCAAACCAATCAAACGGCACACGATACAACCCCTTCAGCACCTGCAACACAGAACCCCCCTCGTCCCTCCTCGCAAGCAACTGATCCGGGAAATGGCAATAGAACAAAATCCTCTGCCGCTTCCTGCTAGTCTTCTTCCCCCCAAACACCTTCAAAAACGGCACACAGGCCGGCATCTGATCCACAATAAACACCTCTTCCTCACCATCCTCAGTTCCTCCGCTTGTAGCACCCTCCCCAACCAACAACTCCCACGTCAAATGCAACTGTCTCAATATAGCCATAAGCACAAATAACCGTCCGCCCACATGCGCCGGGAAGATCGTATTCCCGCGCACCTGCACATCAAGCGTCCCATCGCGCGCCTCCTCAAAACAATGCGATTTATCCCGGTGCGAGGTGTAAATTGTAACGGGGTGGCCGCGCGATTGTAGTGCGAGGGCCACGTCAATGATCAGACGTTCTGCGCCGCCGATGCCGAGGTCGGGGTGGATGATGGTGATTTTGGCTGGGGGCATGGTTGTGTTCCCTTCTTCTTTTGATTTTCGTTTGGGTTTTGTGATGAGAGGGTAATTGAGTCGAGGGAATATTTTTAAGTGGACAGTGGCATTGCGTATTGAGAATTGAGTGAGTTGTAGGTGGTTTCGTAGCTGGTGGTTTTTGTAGTTGATTTAATTAGTTGCGGAGGTGGTAGCCTGCTGAACGGAAAGAGACACGCGGCCGATTGGGAGATTGCGTCATGTGATGATCTATCTATCTCTCTTATCGCCGTTCGGGGACAGGGGGTATATTTAGATCGCTATAATATTGAGCAGGGTACTGGGATTTTTGTATTATGCTATTCTGTATTTATATCTGTCACTTTGAGTTTTAGATTGTTCTAGAAATGGAGCCACCGTCTTAACTTATGAATGAAGAATGAAGAAACTGACATCAGGCAAATCAATCTACGTCCCGGCAACTAACAGCTTCCTACCGACGACAATTCTAACTAGAAGGAAGAAGAGCAGAAGCAGCTATTCTAGCTGCGCATGCTGGACAACTGGGAATCAAAACATTCTCAAAGAACACATGTATCAATGTATGGTCAGGGTAGTCGGAAAATGTACAATCACGGGCCATACTTATAAGTCATAAAGTCAGGATTCATCAAAATAGGCGGAGCAGAAGTGAAGGGGGTCAGTCAGGTGCACGAGTAAGAAGAAAAGCCGTGAAAGGAAAATACAAAGAAGATAAATAAGGGGAGGTATCAACGAGGCGAAGAAGGGGGAATCGACGTTGAGTGAGTTCATAATACAGAGAAGACTGAACATCGTGGCGCCAAAAGGGACGTGAAAACAAAGGCGGGCAGGACAAGGCAAGGTAAAGCAAAGCAAATGATATCCGCTAATGTAGATCGATCAAATCTAGAAGCAGTTGAGAGTGCTCTTCTTTTTCTTCTTGTTGAGCGCATTCATCCGCTCCTCAAGCTGCGCCCGGGCGGCTTCGGCCTCCCGGCGAGCGTTGCGTTCCTCCTCGACGGCCTGCAGTGAGAGGCGCTGGGAGGCGCGCTCCTTGCGGAGCGTGGTCAGTTCTTCTTCCAGCTCCCGGGCCTTCTTCTTCCAAGCGTCGCAATCCGACTTGACCTTGTTGCTTTGCGCTTCAAGGTCGCCCAGAGCTTCTTCCAAGGTGGCGGTGAGCTGCTTCTCGGCGTTCAGGTGCTTCTCGATGGTGCGAATGCGAGCCTCCTGATCATCGACGATCTGTGGGTTCACCAGCTCCTTACTAGTATGACGGGAGCTGGGGGGAGAGATACTGCCAGTGCCGTTTGTGGCCGAGGCAATGTTCGGTAGAGGAGGCAGGGGAATGGCGGGAGGCGGCGAAGGGAGAGAGGTTGCAGATGAGCTTTTGCGGAGATTGGACGTGATCGAGCTGCTGCGGTCATGAGAGCTGTCTTGGTTCTTGATTTGGAGCTAGATGAATGTTAGCCGTTGCCATATGTAGTCCTCGATATCCAAACACTTACCTCAAGCTGCTCGATCCGTACGCGGTATGTCTCAATGTCTTTCTCATAGGCTGCAATCTTCACCTTGGCATCTTCCAAAGCCTGGTCACGCTCCTGTTGAATGACGGAGAGACGGTTGTGGTGCTGGTCGAAGCTATTGGTGATCTGTTCCTCCAGCTCCTCCACCAAGCGGACACTCTTCTCCTTTTCGGCCTTGACTTCGGCAATGATCGCCTCCTTCTTCTTGACCTGCTCTTCCTTCTGGCGCAGAGTATCCTCGAGAGTGGCAACCAGAAGAGCCAGCTCGTTGACCTTCGCTTCCTTCGTGGAGTTGCTCTGCATGAGCTCCTCCAGCCGGCCATCATCAGATCCCTTGGTCTCAAGTTGCTTACGCAGATCCTCGTTGGTATCCAGCATCTCGGCGTACTTGTCGGAGAAGTGCTGCTTCTGAGCCATGATCTCCTGAATTTGCTCCGCCATGGTCTCTGCGGTAACATCAGCGTTGAGGAGTTTCGAAACCATATTAAGCAATTTCGTCAACTCTTCCCGCGAATCTAGGATCTCAGACTTCAAAGTCTTCATTGTCTCCTCATGCTCAGCGCTCATAGTGGCGAAACGCGACTCATAGTCAACCTGCGCGGCCGCTGTAGCCCGAGCTTCAAGTTCCGTCACCTCCTGCTTGTGGGACTCTTGTAGGGACTCCAATTCCCTCTTGTACGAGTCAGCAAGTGACTTGTGGGAGTCAATCTCCTTCTCCAGCTCTGACACACGAGACTGATGTACTTGGACCTCGCTGCTATCGTTGTCCTTTGCTGTCCGGAGTTCTGACAGCTGCAGCTGGGCTTCGCTGTGAGACTGTTCGAGGGAGGCGATCTTCTCAAGGTGGGCATCAGTGGTGGCCTTGTGTTCGTCAATGACATGCTTCAATTTTGCAACGAGTTCTTCTTGTTGCTCCCTCTCGGACTCCAATTCTCTAGCGGCAGCATCCTTCGAGGCAGACGCTTCACCGGCGGCCGCCTGTTCGGAACGCATCGCGTCGATGGACGCCAAAGCCTTGTCGAGCTCTGCCAGTGTCGCGCTCAATTCCTGTTCGGACGATTGCAACGATTCAACGGCGTTCTGGTGTTTGCTCTTCAATTCCGTGACCTCGCCTTCTAGAGAAGAGATCTTCCTATCTTGCTCTTCAGCGCACACATCCTGGGCTTTAGCGGCTTCTTCCTGCGTCTTCAGGAGGCTCTTCAACTCTTCGATCTCGGCGAGAAGCTGCTTCTCTCTGGTGTCGTGTGATTCTTTCATCTCGTTGATGAGATTCTCTTGCTGCACCACTTGATCACGCAGTTGATTGACGAGGCCCATGTCGACCGAGGACCCACCGCCTCCCTGCAAGCTCGACCTCTCACGAGTGAGCCCGGAGATGATGGTCGATTTGGTCTCCATTTCCTTCTTGACGCTCTGGTTTTCGGCCTCCAGCGCCTGGATACGTTCCATGCGATTGTGTAGTTCGTGCATAGCCGAGTCGAGGTGGACTTCGAAGTTCTGCATCGTATCAGGGCGAGCCTCAAATTCCTCAACTGCAATATTACGCAAGGCGGCAAGGGAGCGGTGAGCCCGATCGACAGTACCAATCAGACTCTGGCTTGTCTTTCTCCGAATTACAGGGGACTTGAAGCCTGGCGTGGTCGGCGGTGAAGAATTCTTTCGCTGCAGTTCGGCCTTCAGCGATTCAATGAGGTTGAGGGTTCCTTCATGCTCCGACTGCAACTGGGCATACTTCTGCGTCATAATCGAAACACCCTCCTGATGCTCCACGAGCAAGCGACGCATCTGCTCCACTTCTTGGGCCTTCGCTTCATCTATCTTTCGAGTGTCGACGTGATTTTCCTGTGGTACTTCACCATTACTCAAGGTAGATTGCTCGTGCGAAGAAGCAGGCTCCCCGGCCAAGGATAACTCCGAAGAGAGTGATGGCGAGGACGACGGTTGTTTTCCATCGTTCGAGCCGGGGGCCTTGCCTTCCTCTAAAAAAGACACCGGACGGGATTCAACATTAGTGGAGAGAAGTTCTTGAACCTGTTCGTCGGGATGGCGAGCTTCGTCGGCGGCATCCCGTTGGAACTCCGCCAGGGCTTTCATTGCTTCCGCATACTTCGCCTCCAGCGTCTCGTACTCACTCACAGTAGACTCGTGCTGCATACGCAAGTCAAACAACTCCTGGGTGACTGTCTCCAGCTTGTCCGCAACCACCTTGGTTTGGGTGGGAGTAGAGGCTCGACTCGCACGGGCACCGTTCTCCTGGGCCTCCAGGCGGTCAGTAGCCGATTCTAGGACCTTCAAGTTGGTCTCGTCTGTCTCAGCAGTCGCCTCAGTTTCCATGGAAGCTTCGCGTACGGCTTCTGGGGTAGGCTCTGTCAAGCCTTCGTCTGATTCGGGTATGGCGGTCTCCACTGCCTCGGTCAGGACATCAAGGGAAAGGGATGTTGCTCGAGTGCGAGGTTTGTAGGCGCCCTTGACGGGAACTGGAGTATGAGTCTCAAGCTCGTCCTCGGACAGATCCTTCTGGTTGCCGTTCTGCTGGACATGATCAAGTTCATACAAAAGGTTATCCAGTTTGCCCAGGCTGCGCTGGCGCTCAATAACATGCTCCAGGCGTTCCATTTCCCTTTGCATGAGCTCCATGTCTTGGTCGGCTTCGGCCAAGCGCTCCTCAAGCGTGGAAATATAGTCTTCGCAGTTGGCTTCACTTTCGCGGGCCCGACTGAGCTCCTTCCGAAGTTCAGCCACGATAGCCGCTTGCTTCTCTTCACCAGTGGACTGCCCATCAAGCCGCGCTTCCAACTCATGCAGATAAGTCTCTGTGCTGTTCTCACGATCAAGCAGCTTCTGAATCCGTGCTTGCAATTGGGAGTTGACGGTCTCAACGTATGCGCACTTCGTCTCGCGTTCGAGAAGCGTGCTCTCCGTTACTGAGAGAGAGGACCTAGTGTTAGAAAGAGACGACTCGAGGCTCTGAATAGTCTTCTCGTACTCCAGAACGACCTGCTCGATCGACTCTGCAAAGGACTGTGATCGCTTCAGACGCTCAACAGAAGTTTTCCCGACCAAGCTGACGACATCATTGGGGTCTGTCTCGCCAGCATGTTCGGAGTCCCTAGCGATCTCCGAGATTAATTTCGCATGCCGCTGGCTGAGAGCGTTGTAACTCTCTTGCGTATCGAGAAGCTGGTTCTGGAGTTCGACCTCCCTCTCGTTCTGTCGCTCCGCTCGATCCTGTGGGGCAGCGCTTCGACGGCCGTTCTCTTCCGCATTACGGAGCTGCTGGCGCAAGAAAGCAACCTCCGCCTTCAGTCGTTCGATAACTGCGTGCTTATCGCTTTCGTCGGCAATCTGCTGGATGCGTGGCTTGCTCTGGATCGCTCTGGCTCTTTGAGCATACTGAACCGTGTTCACGGTTTCGCTGAGATGGAACTCCGCGGGGTTGACACACGCAATCATGTATGTATAAGCGTTACCACCCAGGGAGTCCTGAAGCAGACGTGTGAGCTTCGAGTCACGATAGGAGACGTGAGCGCCGGCCTGGCGAGAGGAGAGCTGCGAAATGACCTTGCCCAAAGCAGCAAGACCCGCGTTAATCGAGATACCCTCCTTTGCCCGTTCACCAGAGGCTCCAGTGTTCTTCAACCTCTCACTTCCTGCTAAATCCACGAAATGAAGCTTGCTATCCACCATAACGGAGGCATCGGAGCCAGACATCATTTCCACTGGCATCGACATGCGCTTTTCCTTGGGTGTCGGGGACATGACACCGTTGGATGCCTTTCGCTGAACAAGGTTCAGACTGAACACCGCGTGCGATCGGGAAGACTTGGCGTTGATGGCGGTAGAGTCGGTCTGTCGAATGGAAGAACCGAAGCTAAGAGCACCCATCAAATCTTCGTATGAATTGATGTTCACCTGATGAAGACCGGTGAGTATAATACGTCCTTTTGCGTCCTCGCGGATGGTGACTGTGCCCCGCTCGCCCTGATGTGTTGATTCGGGCACAAGGAGATCTCGCAATTGTTCGTTGTAGATCTGCACCCGTTAGTATCTTCTAATCGCGAAGCAGTATCCGATGTGAGGTCACATACTTCAACGTAGGTGGCCTTCAGCTGCCAGTTCTTCTCGACGCTAGCCTTCCCAAAGCTGGAGGCGGAGCCGACAGAATAGCGGGACGGAGTACGGAGGCCTGTGCCGCTGTTGCGATTGGGTTTGGTAGGGCCCTCTAGTTTTTCGAAGAGAAGCTGAGCAGCCCGGGGAATGATTCCTATTTTCGTCAGCCGAATGCACCGCACATCGCGCGCTTCTCGGGGAGCAGAACGAACCCATCGCTTTCGGGTCACTTTGTTCACTGGGGCCCGAAGTTCCCATGGTGTAGGACTTTCCCGCGCCGGACTGGCCATAGGCCAGGATCGAAACGTTGAAGCCCTGTAGAAACGAGCCGACACTATCGCTGAGATAGTCCCAGACACCATCCTGGTCGACCGTCTCAGCGAACACCCGGTCAAAAACAAACAACTTTCGGCCCTGAGGAACATCGATGGCAACACTGGTGGGATTTGTGACATGGACCATGGGACGCTGGAAGCGCTGGGGAACCAATTCATATCCGGGATCGGTTGGCTTCAGGGGCGGTCGCACTCGAACAGCTAGAAACGTAATCAGTATGCAGAGCTATAATCATGAAGCCGCGCACGTGGGGCGTTGGAGGCGCCGAGGCGAGCGGTATCCGCAATACCGCATCTGAACCGGCTCAGTCCCAACGGGCGCACGCACTGAATGAAATAACGCACCGACTTTGACCGCAGTTTTCCCATCCTCATCCGATGCTCGACTTCCTCCACCATGTCTACTGCTCATACTCAAGCGACTGGTGCTCCGGGGGGTCCGCATGATGCCGCTGAAAGGACGCTGGGGCGCATCCGCTGGCGATTCAGGCTGAGAGCCCGTCATGGCCCTTTATACGGTTGCAGGCCAGGAAGAGGGGGGGAGGAACGGGTTGGGCAGAGATAGATCGGCGAATGGTGGACAGAAATGTAGTGATTGGTCATGAAATAGAGGCGGGAGTCATCAGTCGCGAATCGGTGCGCCAGAAGTGCGAAGGTTCACTCTTGATGTCCTTTTATTAGGATTATGATTTATGTGGGCGGTTCCGTCGCGTGAGATGGCGGCCTGCGGCACTCTGCGACGTCAAGCGGTCTCTAACCTGCAGGTACAATAAAAAAGCGGGAAGGTTCCTATCGAAGCAGTGAAAGCTGGTTAGAAGGGTGACCGGAAAGGCGGGAGATGGACCGGAACAAGTAAATCCAAGGTAAGGGGAAAGGGGACAATTACAGGAGTATCCCGACCACAGTGCGAACAAAGGGAGAGAGGGAGCAAACAGTTGGACACTGACAGAAACGCCAACTGAGAAAGAGAAGAGAGAGAGAGCGAAGCTGCACCACTGGCGGTCACCGCAGAGGGGCTTAAGGGCAAGAATGGCAGAAAGGGAGTGACAGGGAATGGACAGGAAGAGTTCCCCGGGTCTAGGCAGTACCAGCCAGATAGAAAGGTATCTATCTCTACACACTCCGACTAGAAATCCGAGAAAGAAAAAAACACCCAAGCGGGAGAAGCTGTCGCAGAGAGGAGAGGAGATGGAAGAACTCCTGAGCGGCAAGCAAAGTTAATTGGTGGCATCAAGGTTGAAGCGAACCGGGATGGGGCTGGGCTGGGGCGTTGGCCCAAGTCGGCCGCTTTACTATGTTGAGCTGAACTGAAGTGGAAACAAGTGGACGGTGCGAAGTGGAAAAGGAGCCGGCCAGCAACGGCGCTGCGGTGAATAATTAATGCTAATAATGAAGAGACTAAGTAGACAGAGGGAGAGAGAGGGAGGGAAGGAGGAGAGGGGTCCAATTTGATGGCACGCGGAGTTGTTGTTACCTCCAAAATCCTTGTCGGTACTCTGTCTTTTCTCTTTTTTCCTATTAATTCCTAAGATCTGCCTTTCCAATCTGCTTGAAAGTTGAAACAAGTCATAAAAAGCAGCTCAGGTAGTAAAAATAGTACCGCAGCTGAGACCGTGGTTCCTGGCCATCTCCCACAGACGATCCAGCAATCAAGGGCCAGACTGCATGACACCCACAGCCAAAGCTGAAGAAAGCAACAGATTGTCAGTCAGTCAGTCAGGCACCGTCCATGCAATTGGGGGATGACCCTCTCAGGAACCAAGTCCCGTACGACTTCCGGTATGGCGGTTACGACGCCAGGGGCAGAAACCCACTCTCCAAAAACCCACCCACCAGCCCAGCTGTCGGGGTCCAGAACACACCTTATGATCCCTACGTGATGACTATTCTATCGTCGCTCTGGGTCCCTTGATCGTATTCTATGGTCTATCCAGGTTATACACTTGATGCGATCGGTGGTGGCTTGCGGGTCTACAAAAGAAAGCATACTGATATTCCACATCATCCCCATCCGTTCGCCTGAAAAAAGCATTACGACTCATGGACGGTTCCCGTATTGCCGACAGAAGTTGTTCCACGGTTCGCGGCGGATGGATTGCAATTCAGGAACCGAAACGGAGTCCGGAGTGCCACCTTTCCCAACCACATGGGGGGTAATGAACTCCATTCTTGTCACTTTTAGACGTTTCAGATTGCAATGCTGCTGGACCTTCGCAGCTGAGGACGCCAGCACCAGCACCAGCATCACTTTTTGCCATCCAGCACTTGCTTCTTTACATTGGTTGGACAACAGCATCGAATCTAGTAACTAGTAGATAGTCATGCAGCCCGATCGCGAAAATTGTCATCCACAGGGCAGGGAAAAACAAAGCAGGGGAAACCAAACCGAAATAGCAGAAACCCCCGAAAAAAAAGAAACGACAGGGAAAAGCACCCCATAGAGCAAAGTGCCACACCAGGCGACCAGGATGAAAACTTAACTTTAACTCACCATCTCCTTGACATCACATGCCATCCAAGCGGGAAGAGACATTCTGAGATGGACGAGAGGATGTCTCTCCCCTCCCCAATCCACGTCTACCTCCGACACCAGTGTCAGTCATTTTAATTTAGTGATTAAACTACTGGAGACCGTCAAAGTGACCGCCAAACTCAGGAACCATCTGCATCGGGACGGCGCATCGCATGCGCATCTCCCTCCCAAGCCGGTAAGGTTAGTCAAAGCAAGCGAAATGACGACCGACCAGTCTAACCTTCCAAGCCTGCACGGTTGGACAGGGACATGGGCGTCCAGTGCGTACCCTTTAGTTAGAGTCACTAAGAGTCAGTCTGCTCGAATTGGAGAAGCTTGACTCGCGGGTGTTACAGTCTGTTGCTTGAGTGCGGGTCGACATGGTGCCATGGAGGGCGTGTGCGACAATCCATACCCATTTGGAGAGTGGGTTAATTGCTGTCGAGTGGGCACTAGGCCGGCCACTTGGCCAGTTAGCCTCCACTGGCAATTGATTAAAGGCTATGCTCCATCACTAACGGTCGTGCGATCGCAGTGGAAGAGGAAGAGATTGGCATCTGTCTTTAGCTAGCCGGCTATTGCTCGATGAGTGATAAAATGATAGCGCCTGGCATCCTTCATCTCGGTCGGGATACGTAAGTTCCCCCGACCGCCTATCAGCATCACTCTACGAAATTAATCCGGTTCCCCAATATTAGGCACTTTCAGTATCCCCGACCGGAACGTGGGAGCTGACCCCAAGCATGGATCATGGATCATGGACGCCTTGGAGTTCCCTGGATGATCTATCAACCAACCGCCTAACTACTAAGCTCACACCTGGCATACTTCATATCTGTCGGTCATTGGACGACATGTGCAGATGAAAAAGAAACTAAGTTTTATAAATATACTCCGTAGGGACATTAGAAATCAAACTGCGAGATCGCTCCATTTTCGCGTCTACCTAGCCTATGGCGAAGGTCGCTATTGTCGGCTACTCGGTAGGGTATAGTTCATGCTAATCCGGGCTGGGGATGCATTGAGACTATTTGAGATGAAGCTGAGTGGTGTTTGGGTGTCTAAGGCTACTTTGTACAACCATCTGCCAGGATGAGTGTACTAACCCAGATCAGGCACGAGAGGCTGTAATCTTGTCGAACAATCAATACTGGTGACTTATCGCCTTTACTGGGTCTATGTCTTGACTCTCATCTTGTGATACACCATGTGCATACAGGTCAGGAACCGGACTTCTCATCCATGGAGGCATCCAACACTTATTATGCCACTCTCCGAGTTCTCCAAACTATTCACTAGACGTTGGTAGGAGTTAGCATCCTTTAACTAAAATGACAGACTTAGATACTTATCGCAAACTATTCTCGTTGCGTGCGAATCCGCACAAGCCCGACAAAATATATTTCATAGACAACGTCCTAATTAATCCCTACTGAACTCAACGAAGTACCACTGAGTTGAACCAATACTCATACCACCAATACCTCCAATCGTTCCAATTTCTATATAGGGATCCACATAACATCTAACTTCGTTGTACATATATACAACGCTGTGAAACTGCATAACCCACATCGGCATAAAAGCAGCATAATCCGACCGCCCAGTTCATAACAGAGAAGTGGATGCTACTATATCTCGAGCCAAGCCGATTGACCGATCTATCAATCAATAACACTATAACCCACAAAATAGGATTCAACGGCTCTGTTATTGCCAATGGGATAGGGGGGAGGGATATCCGACCGAAAGTTATTTCTGGTGTAGATACTGCAGTATTCTGGTGGCTCGTACGCTCTCCTAAAATATGGATAAGGATTAGCCGTAGGGTCGTTATTCCTTCGATTACTGGCCCCAATGGGGAAGAACTATGTGCTCATAAGTCTCTTCCCTATAAATCACTCGAATGATAGACTGAGCCCATGAGCACGGGCAACTGCTCCTTCGGTATATATATAACCGGGATCCATGATATTAACCGGTATCCCCACACAACCATCCTTACTAGTAGTAGTATTGAGTATACACCCACATTATTCCACAAAACCTCTCATAAAGATACTGCTAGTACCACAAAGTAATAACCTAAATAACCAACCAGCCAAATAATACCTAACCCAAACAGCGCTCCCAACCCGCCTATCCCAATGACACCTACTACCTTCTAATTGGCCTCCCCCCTGAAATTTCCAACGGCCGATCCTCACCCGAGAATCGGCACGCACCCGGTTATATCTCCAGCAAAGTAACGATCGTCGGACTACCACACTCTTCAACTCCACCGACCCAAAGCATTCTATTGCTTTTTGTATGGTTCAATCCACGGCACCATTCCAATACTCTCATACACTATTAAGTGATATTCTTACACTGAGACATGATGGAAAAGGAAAGGGTGAATTAAAGGGATTCCGTAGATATCCAACCATACAAAAACCACAGCATATAACCAATAACTACTACGGATACGTACCTGCCTATCCATATTAAACTCCCAAACTCAAAACCGAATCCTGCATAATCACCATGCACGATTTTGTGAACTTGTCACACACACACACACCAACACCCATATCCACATCCACACTCAGTGGGGTCCCTGTTCATATTCAGCTATTTCTAATCCTACTTACTTACTAGTACTTAACTTGACAGTACACAGCTAGAAACTTAGGACCTAAGAACCTAAGGAAACTCAATTCCTACTGATCAGCATTGTCACGTCGCGTTAAGTGTGGGAGGCCTCGTATCGAGTGTTCGTATTAGTAATATCATATCCTTCTCATAATAATATGGAAAGTAGTGTGAGTAGCTTCTTTATTCTATTCTTGAACTGCTCTATTTCTGTAGACTGTACCTGCGTTTCTGCACCGAGGTTAGCCTACGGAAGAATCCAAGCAAGGATGCACCTGCATAAGAGGGTGTGTGGGTGGTGTACCTTGCTGCCTACATGAGTAATAATAAGGTTTATGCAAGTAAGGGGGTGCGGTGCGTTGAGTTTATGTTTGGTAACGCTCGGGCAGATGATAGGACATATTCTTGATAGATACATGGATGGATGGATGGATACATAGATAGGATGTATCGAGTAGTCTACTTGGTAGTGAGGAGATAGATCTTTCTGAAAGGCATTAAGTTCGTGCTTACGTGCATAGGCCATAGGTATCGGAGGGATGAAGTGATGAAGGACCGTTGAAGTGGATAGATAGATCTATCGGAGAATATACGAGTGATGAGTGATGCAACGAGGCATATTATTTCCAGGTAAGGCAACTATCTAACTAGCTAGTAGTCACTAGGAGCCTAGGCAATAATCGATCCCTGGCGGATGATTACTTGTGAAACGATGGGACTGATCGCATCTTATCTAGATCAGTCTCATCGTTTCATAAGTGGCGTTGCCTTATGCAAGGGGATCGCTAGATCGAGATCGAGATCGAACGGTGGATGACAACACGGTGGATACTCAGATAAGACACTGTAAGTACGGAGTTCACTTTGGCATTTTGCTACTAGAAATTGCACTATCCAATAATCTTGATACGAGGTATGCGCTATGACATTTTCATTCCTGTTCCTCAGTGACAACCTCCAACGGTATTCGTGTTTCCCTGTTAGCCTTCCATTTCAATCATGGCATCTGGAACTTGCTCCTCCTCCGCTTGGGCCTCTGGTGCGTTGGCAAGCACCCATGGTAGCTCGATATCCGTAGGCGATATGCAGACAGGGTAGCCCTTAACTTGATCTTGGGTATACAGAAGACCATTCACACACAGACATCCAATGAACTGCCATAGTCTATGACACATATTGTACGTAGAACCACGCGGTAATCTCAGCTGCATATCGTTGAGGACCAAACGTATATGCTGATAATAACCCAGCGAGTTCATGTTGCGCCCATTTAGACCGGTAATGTTATTCACCGTGTCTGTAAACTGCCGGAGCAGGAAGTTCGGTATCCGTCGCGGCTTCTGCGTTGCTAGAGTCCTAATGAACGTGTGGAGAGCGACATCCGCTTTCTCGATAAGTTGCCGTTGTGTTCCGACATGGCGAATTAATGAAGCGTATGCACTGGGAGTGAGTATATTCTCAGCGTTATGAAACTCGTTCCGTCCCCAGTATTGCGCCATTCCGACAAGATGGATGAGACATTCGCGGTAGAGCTGGGTACACTGGATGTCTTGTGCCATCTTAGTATAGGCGAGGATATCCTCAGTGAGACCAAGGAGGGGCTTAGACGTAAGCGTCCAGGGAAGTATAATCTTTTCAATATACTCTCGCACTCGAGGCACTGCCTGGAAGCGTATTCCCAGCAACACCATCCTCCGCCATCCTTTGATCCCAACGTATGGTACAGGCTTGAGATACAGCGCTTGCAGGAAGCAATGGAAAGACTCAATGGCGCTCGGGATGCGTTCTTCTGGCATTTCGGGATAATCACGGTAGTATTTCTGCGGAGTTAACGCCACCTTGTCAGCGAATACTGGTTTCCGCGTACAGAGCGACTCTGCATACCGCTCCCTTCCGGTAGATCCCCCAACCACCATCTTTCTCAGTCCTCGCCTCGAAGTAGTGTCCGCGGCGCTCAGAATACTCACCGCGCTGCCGTTCCTTCCAGAACCCAGTGTGTTTTTTGATCAAGCTGGAATGCGTTCGGAACTCCTGCCCAAAGATGTTGATGTGGGTGTCGGTGGGACCTTGCTCATGCGGACCGCAGAGAACAGGGACGCTGATCTTCTGTTCTCTCAATGACTTGAATGGGTTATCATTGAATATCTGGGCTAGATCTGGGACGATATCGTCTGCAACTGCAGGACTCAGGCAAGGGATCTCCATAAGCAACTCTGTGATGTAAAGAACAGAAGGTGTAGTCTATAGAACTGTAAAGATAACAATCAAGGATTGACAGATCGAGGTGTGCTTAATCCGGTAGATGTCAGCAATTTCATGGATGTGCACCTAGACATCCTGAGGTTTGAAGAACCGTGGATCATAACTGCACAGGGCTGATATTTATTGCCTATTTAAGCAGGCGGCGCCCTTAAGCTTTCCCCTCGCTTCTGTCATGATATCAAATCTGGAAGTATGCTTGTCTCGCATACGTCAGTGCGATTAGCGCCGAACGTTGTTTTTCTAAGCGTGATTTCGATGCAGGCGACGTCTGCTATATGTGGAAATGATTCACATCTGATTCGTAGTAGTGCCTGAGGGTTGTTTCCCGGAATGTTAATGATATACCTGGCCACTGGACGAGCTAAGATTCTGTATAGGTGGCCGAACCAACGGCTCTGATGCGCAGATCCTTCTATGTGTTATATATTGACCTCAGCAGCCCAGTCAATGGATCAGCCATCGGACTCTATCTGCTCGATGAATTACATCACGTTCTGGCTGCTAGTCAGACTGATCCATTTCATGATTCGTCTGGGTTCTTTTTCCGGTGATTACCATAAGGTCGATCCCTTCTTGCTTTTTTAAGTTGATGGAATTGTCCAATAGCTTGTGCGTTTCAATATCTGCCCATGTTTCCGAATATGTTGCCGAAACCCCTCAGATGAACGCGGCCAATTCGACACATGCACGTGTTTTAACATAAGCATTCACACGTAATTATTTTTGGCCTACTGGCTTGATATTCCTATCCTGTGTTGCATTGCGGTATTTATTGATCATTTAATTTGTGGCGAGACTTGTGACAGTGTTACTGTGAAGGCTTCCAGGAGATATAACATGTATGGACAATTGTTGTAATTTCACTCGAATTCTACATCTGGACATGTACTTCCTCTGATACATCCTCCACTCCATACAAAAACTGCAAAGCAAAGCCATCAAGCCCCCAATCCTGTGGTCATGGACATAATGAATGTAGGGGCTCAATCAGGCAATCTCCCAACGCGGCGTCCATCGACTAGAGCTCATCAGAACGGCCAACGGACAATGGACCCTTCTTCACCATGATGGTAAGAACCTCATAGAGGACGTCAGCGGCAGCCCTGTTATCACATGCATCAGTTAATAAGTCATGAATAGCGTCGTGCAAGGTTGCCATACATAGTAGAAAGCTCAGCATTCGTATCATAAGCAGGAGCAACCTCAACAATGTCTGCACCGATGAAGTTCAATCCATCCAATCCCCGAATGATAGTGCGGAGCTCACGTGTCGACCAACCTCCCGTTTCGGGCGTTCCGGTTGCCGGTGCGTCTAGATTTATTGTCAGGAAAGTCATGGGAATGAATTACTGGAAATGACCTACAGGCAGGATCAAGAGTATCGATGTCAATGGAGAGGTAGACAGGGTTCTCAGTACCCACCCTCTCCCTTATCTTCTTGATGATGCCATCCGTTCCTGCGACACCGTACATTAGCAAAGTATATAGGAGTTCTTTGTGCAGGCGTACCGATAGTATCAATCTCTCTTGCCTCAACGATTTCGAATCCGCAGTATCCGTCGTTCTCATAATCAGACGGACCAGAAAGTGTAGTACGAATACCGGCGTGAATGTTGGTATCGTTCTTCAGCAGGCCTTCCATCGCAGCGTGGTAGAAGTAGGTGCCGTGGTTAATCGCGGCAACCTGACTAGGTGAGCCGCCGAAAACCTTTGGCTTCCAAGAATCCCTGGAGGCAGTGAGCATTGGATCTTCTGACTACAGAAGACAGACATACAGATGACTGTCAAAGTGTATAACAGTAACAGGTCCATAAGCCTTGTTTATACTGCGCAGCAAGGGCAGGGTAATAGTATGGTCTCCTCCTAAGGTAATGATGCGCGGAAGGGTCTTTCCGGCCTTGGAGAGCCCGTACTTCTCCGCATCGGTGAACGGTTTGCGCATTAGGACACTGTTGTGGCCCTCTTCAATTTGTTGGATAGCCCAGGCATTATCATAACTGTTTGCATCAGAACCTTGCCAATTCTCCCGTAGTGTGGGTGCCATACGACGTAACAGGGATGTCTCCGCAATCCAGGATTCTCATGTCGCTAACAAAAGGGTTCGCTTGCAGAGGAACATTATATCCGCCACTAAAGAGAAGCATTGATGAGCATCAGCGCCATCAGTATAGTCATGGCAGGGTATAGCATACTAGAGATTAAGACGGCGAGATCCTTGTCGGATGCCACTAGGTCCGAACCTAGCTCCGGGTCTGTATGAAGTACCGGTGTCGAAAGGAGCACCTATTCAATTTTCAGGAACTGTTACTGGAATGTCGTACTGTTGAGATAGTGACTTACCTATGAATGCAATATCATACCTCTCGGCTTCGCTGGAGAGACACGGAAAGTACGGCAACCGGCCGAAAGTAGAGATACCAGAGAATACAGAGTCGGCCTGAATTGTCAGCCAATGGATAAGTACAAATTAGGGTAAGATTTACTGACCTGTGTGCCACCATCTCCAGGGAGTGTATTGTACCACAACCTCTGGTGCGGACCAGCCAGAGGAGTTTGGTCATGGCCGCCATGGGCATTTGCGATGCCTAAGAGAGCAAGTAGGCCCACAACTGAAAGATACATGTTAGAAATATCTTGTGGAAAAAGGCACAAAATCAATTCAACTGAAAGCGATAATGTTCCAGGCAGGCTCTGCAGGGAGGGGATGATTATATGCTCCCTCCTGCGGCTCAGCTACTTGGCTTCCCCAACCATCTCTCCTTCCAATCCCCGCATGCCCTTTTACTTTCAACGATCCTTGGTTACACCGAGATGTACAGCTAACGCGCAGTGTAGGTGGATAGAACGACAAAACCTATGGTATGGCCGCTTTTGATGATGTGACTATTCGACGTCTATACTCGGGAACTGGATATCTGACTAGGTCCACTCACAGTACGGAACCTCACACACTATTGCTTCCTTCTCCCACGACTTGCCAGAATTGGGGAATAACTTGAGAACCTGGGAGATTGGGTGGGGTACGACATCACCAGATGTGCTTTATCTCTTGAGGGTCCTTGTTGTGGATACTATGCGAAGGCGAGATCTGTTCCACGGGCCAACGTCAAATGCTTGGCTAGTAGTATAAATTCGAAACGCATGAGCGATCGAAACAGGAAGGCCGGAGGAGAATACAGTGGATGCTTCAGGACAGCAAGATTCCACAGAAGCCAGAGACTAGTCTCATGCATTAGTCTAATCTACCCTACCAAGGCTTATCGTGCTGATGTTCCACGGAGATAGCGGCCGGCATTTCTTATCAGCAACGCTGATCTTCATTCTGTGACGTGGGGACGGCCGACCTCGAAACACTGAATCGACAGACAATAAACCCGACACGATAAGCATCCAACATCGTTCTCGCTTAAGGATTGAACAAAGGGCTGACAATTATAAGGTTAACCAAGCAAACTCTGTCCACCTTCCTCTTAGAGATATTAGATAGAGACCTTGCGTGGGCTTTGGAAGGCTTCATATTTGATCTAACCTACACCTATCTGCACTACACAACTGTCGTGGCACCATTGGTGGTGTGTCCAACCTCTAACCGGTCTTCGATATCCATTCGCTGAAACGCCTTATCGACCTCGCATTCCCAGTCACTGAAGGCCACGATTGCCCACTCCAGTGCCCCCACAAGATACAGTGCGATGCATTGTCCCACCCAGAGTCCTTTCAATCCCCAGCCATGGAAGGCCAACCAAATACCGAGAGGCAATGCACCGCAATAATAGC
This sequence comes from Aspergillus tubingensis, assembly GCF_013340325.1. Taxonomy (NCBI): domain Eukaryota; kingdom Fungi; phylum Ascomycota; class Eurotiomycetes; order Eurotiales; family Aspergillaceae; genus Aspergillus; species Aspergillus tubingensis. The sequence continues at coordinate 1,501,023 of NW_023336276.1, forward strand.
TGACTAGGTTGACTAGCGCACCGACATGCTGTCTTCCCATGCCCCTAAGGCATCCTCCACAGCTACCGTTCAGTCCATCGGCGATCTGGAACAACGCCACCCACGGTAGAACCTCCGCAGTGAGCTGTACAACGCCTTCATCGGAGTTGAACATCTTTGCGAAGTCGTACCGAGTCCCCATAAGCACGGCCAACACGGCACTCCCCAGCACCATGCTCAACCAGGCCGCGGTATTGGCCGCTCTCGATGCACCAGCCGCGTCCCGGGACCCTAGCAGGCTCCCCACTCGCGCAGACGTAGCAACTCCTACACCAAATGGAATTGTGTTGAGCACTTGGTCTGCGGTCATGATGACGCTCTGTGCCGCCAGCGGAATTGTTCCCAGCCTTCCGGCTGCAAGAGCTACGATCTCGAAGGCCCACCACTCGGTGCCTACATGCACCACGCCGAGAAAGGCCAATCGGGCAAAAGTTCCGAGGTTCTCGAATGCTTTGCGCGACCAGCCGCCCCAGCATTCGGAGCCAGCGATGAACCGGGCATATATTACGAGCAGCACAAATGACAGCCAGTAGGAAATGCCTGTTGCAAATGGGGCACCGAGCAACCCCATGTGAAAGGTGTAGCAGAACAGGTAATTGAGAAATGCATTGAATGGTACCGTTATCAGCAAGACATACGTCCCAGGTCGCATAATACCTGCATATTCTGATTAACAGGGATTCCTGGGAAAATGACATCTAAGCAGCACGTCGGGAACGACTTACCCTGAGCTTGCAAATACTTTTTCATGGCCTCAAAGTAGATATATCCCAGACCGCCAGGGATCAGGCAGGTTAAGAAACGCGCACTATCTCTCGAGAGCTGGGGATCTTGGCCAAGCAAGAGAAACACCGGCTCCGAGAATGCCCAAAGCATGGCGACGGGGACATAGAACAGCCCGAGGACGAAAAAGGCCCGCTGCAACAGGATGCCGAGATCATGCTTGTTCGAGCTGCCTGTGAAGGTTGACGAGGCTAGTGTGTCTAGTGCGGTTGTCCCGCCCAAGGCGATCATCCAAGCTGTAACCATGGCAAACATGAGTGAAAAAGCTGTGGTGGCGAGATCCTCAGGAGAGATCCGTCCCACAATCAACACAGAGGTGGTTTGCAGGCTGTTTTGCAGCGTGTATGCCAGAATGACCGGGATGGAGTCTTTCAACAGCCGGACAAATTCGACCGGACAGGGAATCAAAAACTTTGAACACTTGGAGTCATGGTTGGCCTCGACTTGCTTGGGAAGTAGTGGCGTATGTTCTTCTCCGTGAGAGTGCGCGGAGTTATTCTCTCGGTAGCTAGGAAGGGAGTCGTACATCTTGCAATGATAGTAGACACACTGGGCTCAGGCTTTGGAGAAGAAAGAAAAAAGAATTGGTGTCAACCCGAGAGACCAACATGGGTTACAATGACAATAAAAACGCTGGAGCTTGATTAACAGCATGGCTGAACACATTATACAGCACGGTATATCCCCTTGCCTCGATCTATAGAAGCGGTCTGTTACTCAAGTGGCAACGCGCAGACCACCGACATGATCCACCACGAGCTTATCCAGATCCGGATCACTGACCCACCAGGAGACCTTAGTCGAGCTGCATGTCAGCGCAGACTGATTCAGAGGCGGGGCTGCCTCCTTCTCAAGATATTCACCTTTTTGGGACGAGCGTGGGGGATTCCTAACATTGGATGTCTGTTTCTACTGTATGATCCGATATCGAACCGAGTTGTTGAGACTGACATCATTTTGTCAGTCTGAAGACTTTCTGGCTTTTCGATGCCCAAATCTACAGATCGAGATGTCTATTCCTTACGCAATATGAGTTTCTTATCTTGATTGCTAACAAGAGCCTATCAAGTGCGCGTCACACACGATACTGTCTTGTAATCCGATCTACTTGTGCCCCGCCAAGTATAATTCCAATGATGAGGTCTGGCTGGCGCAGCTTATTGTATAGAGGGGACACCCCAATAATCAAAATATGATGAAGGAAATAGGAAAGACGACGGGATAGAGTGAGATCTACACCTTCAATCGTCTGGATTGTCTGGAGAAAGTGATAGTCTACTATAGATGTGTGATGACCATGATTGGTAGCAGGCATAAGTAGGGCATTGAAATAATCTCAAAATTGCCAACTTAGGGCACTGGATAGCACGCATTATCAAACAATGTCAGGAGAATGTATAGACATCTCAACAGAATCGTTAGGCTGCACATACTTTGTTACCGCAACCGGTTAATGTGATTCGCTTCCAATTTACCCAGATCCAGGCCGAGAAGGCTATAATGCGGCCATTATGACCAGGGTTTGATTCGATCCGCTCTTCCATCCCAGTACATCCCGGTGATGATAAGCAGCAGAGATATCCTTCAGGCTGGTGATTCGATGTTCGCCTGAGGCTGTTACTGATAAGCATCGTTCCGTACAGCAATGGCGTTGCTCGGTTTCACCTGTCAACCCCCCTCTCATCATGGACTACGTATATATGCACCTTAGTCAAAAGGACTATGCATTGGCTTCATTGCCTCAGGGCTACACCAATATTACTCATGATTGACATAGCTACACACAATGAACCTCAAATCAACCCAGGCAGACCTTGTCCAAATCTCTGAGAAGCAATCCGCCAGCGACATCAACAGCCTCCCCGTTGAGCAACATGGCACGCACGTCCATCCTACCCCGACTTCTGATCCTTTGGATCCGCTCAACTGGCCCCGTTGGCAAAAGCATGTGATTCTAGGGATTGTCATGTTCAAGTACGTACCTGATTCAGTCCAGAGAACCTCAGACACTGACCTTGAACAGGTACTTTCTTTTCACCTACATCACGACGACTACTGTCCCCTCCTTCGCCGAAATTCAATCACAGTATGACATCAACTACTCGCAAGTCAACTGGACCGTCGCAATCCCGGCGCTGGGCTTGTCGCTTGGACCACTATTCTGGTCCTCCATTGGCGACATCTACGGCCGTCGCATTGTCTTCATTGTGGGCACTGTCATCGCACTCGTTGCGACAGTTGGCGCTGCTGTGGCAGATACATATGGGGGGTACATGGCTGCTCGGTTCTTTCAAGGATTCGGAGTCAGCCCTTCATCAACAGTGGGAATGGCAGTTGGTATGCTACCTACCTTCAACATGCATTGGAGTGAACAGAGCAGCGGCAGCTAACAATGTAGTCACCGATCTCTTCTACGACTACGAACGCGGCCAGAAGCTCGGATTATGGGTACTTGCTCTAGATTCAGGCTTACTTCTAGGTCCAACCTGTACGTGATCCCATCTCCACCTCAACACGATGGTCTCATTTATTGACATAAACCAAGTCGGCGGGTTTCTCAACCTCGTCAGCGCACAATGGATCAACTGGTTCAACGCTATTCTCTTCGCCGCGCTTCTACTCCTCGAGCTTGGTCTCATGCCTGAGACCCTCTACCCACGCGCGTTGATGCTCCAACGCATGGCAGCCACCGAGAAGCCAGCAGAGCCGGATGCAGGTATAGAAGAAGCAGAGATAAAACGCACCAAATCACTGCCATTCCTGAACCTCCGCCCCGTCCCAGGCCTTTCTCACCCGCCCATCTATGCCTCTTTCACCAGATTCCTTCTTACCTTCCGCTTCCCAGTTATCCCCGTGGCTGTCCTCGGATACTCATTCACATGGTACTGGTGGATTTTGTCCGTTATTACCATGGTCCCGTCTGCATATGCATCAGATTCGCCTCTCATCCAGGGCTTGCTATTCCTGGGCCTATTGATCGGGACCTTAATAGCGGAGGTAAGCTGCTCGGGACGATTGAGCGATGCCATCGTGGGGAGATTGGCGAAGCGGAATGGTGGGATTCGGGTCCCAGAAATGCGCCTATGGCTGGCATATCCAGCTATCATCCTGACTGCTGGTGAGTACTTCCCCTTTCCATAGCTCATGCACTACCCTATGTACAAGTCTAACATATTCAACACTATTGACAGTCGGTTTAATTCTCTGGGGCATCAGCATAGACAAAGCCTACCACTGGATGGTAGGACAAGTCGCGTTCTTCTTATGTAAGTACAACCACCCTCCTCCCTTCCTCCCACTCTTCCTCCTACCTACAACCATACTCCCTTTTAAACCCCCTCTAACCCAATTCACTAAACGAATGAAACAGTCTCCGCCGGAATCCAAATCGGCAACACCGTAACAAGCAGCTACATCATCGACGCCTACCCACTCCAGTCCACCAGCGTCGTGATTTTCTACGCTGTATTTCTGAATCTTAGTGCGTTTGCTAATCCAGTACGTTTGTCCCCTTTCCTTCCCCATTAACTACCCCCTTATATTATCCCTCTACCACTAAGAGTGACTTATTGATAAATGAATGACTAAATGAATAAACAGTTCTTCATCGCCCAATGGCAAGCCGCAATCGGATGGACCTGGACATTCACCACTCAGGCTCTCATCGTTGTGGCTGGTGGAAGTGCTGTGTTCATTTCGCTGCATGTGTTTGGGGCGGCGTGGAGAGCGAGAGGTGTGCCGGGGTGGGTGAATCCGGAGTTTGATTCTTAGGTTATTTCATTTCGTTTATTTGTTTATTCATTATACTACCTTTTCAAGGGAAGTCTATGATCAGGAGGTAGTAGTTTCTCTACATGGTGCTGTTGAGTAGGAAGTTACGCTATGGATCGAAGGTTTGGCATGTAGAGGGGCTTCAATGTCCCAATTTCTTTTTAGGAATACAGCACTATCATGCAGTAGGTAGTAAGTATTCGGAGTAGAAAGGAATGCACCTTTCACCTTAAAAGTTCAGTACTAAAGAAAGCCATCCAGCATGCGCAGAGGTATGCATTCAATAATCGCTAAATACGAACGATTGCATGCAAGTACCAAGCAAAGTCACGAGTCGTCCAAAACGTCTGCTCCACGAATTTAATAACAAAACAGACCGTCTATCACGATTGCCATTGCCTGGTATCTTCCCATTCCTACCAAACGCCGCCCAAAGAGAAACATTTTGAAACGCAATACGCCGCCGCCGATGATATCAACAACGCAGGAGGGAGAAAAAAAACATGCTATACATGACCGAATAGCTTCAGTCGATAGATACACGTGTGATTGCCGCCCCAGTTCGACGTAGCTCGGAAGACGACCCTGTCTACCCGGAGTTCTGGAGAATCAATCACCGCGTCTAGTTGGAATAGCTGCACGTGATGCGAGCCGTGGATGTCATAGGTGAATTTCCCGACTCGGTAATATGACGGTCCTAGGAGTGGATCATCGGAGTAGGCAGTCGGATCCTCGGTAGGCCATGCTGATCGGAGGGCGTTCATGATCGGCTTATGGATTGACGCATGCGTCCTTGCATGTCGACTGGCTCCCTTCTGGACGAGTACGTATTGAGCCCAGAGCTCCATCTCCCGGGGGGCATTTTCAGGCTTCAATGTAGCCGTCTTCGGCATGTGTTCGACGGCCACTTCCTCTGGCACGATCTTTTGCCCTAGGTCAATGCCGATCTGCGACATACCGTCCCGGGGTGTGCTGCACCAGCAATCTCCATAATCTTCCCAGGGAGCCAAAGCCGCGAGCGGCGGTGATGCGGGACGATAATAACTACCCCTCCATAGTTTGACATAGGCCCATTGTAAAGGATTGAGCTTGTGTCCGACAGTTGGGCTTGTGAGACCCGGAATAACAAGCACTCCTAGTCCTATGCTCAGGAAGTTTGTCTTTTGTTCTGTGGGAGGACCAAAATCGGTGCCTCTGCTTGGTGGCATGATTGGGGTAGGTGACGAGCGGACCTCCGACTGCACCGCGTTCACGTCCCATTTGACGGTGCGCATATCCTTCGCCAATGAGGATACCTGCGCTCCAATTCGAGACATTTGATCTGTAAGGCTGCTGACTGCTAGCATATTGCTCTCATCCATCGGGATATATTGTGTGGGTCGAGAAAGGGAGGGAAGTCCGCCAAAGGCAACAAGGTATACTGCTGCTGCTGCCAAAGCTAATCCAGCGAGTATGCGAGCGACCGTGCCAGCGCTAGGCAACTGTGCTGATAGACTTCCTACCCAGGACCAGGACTGGCCTCTCTGAGTGCTGTTTTGCTGGTTGCCATCTACTGATGGTTCTCGTGATGGACTCCGTGCATATGTATCAGGAATGAGTGTCTTTGTGGGCGCGCTAAACTGTGCTGCAGGAGACTTTTCTCTGATGACCTCCGGCTCCGGTGTGGGCTCCGGCATATGCTCCAGCTCTGGCATAGGCTCTGGCTCGGGCGTAGGCGTAGGCTCTGGGGAAGGCTCATGCACAGACTCGGGTTCCAACTGTGGCTCCGGCTCTGGGGAAGGCTCTATCGTGAATTCCTCAAGACTAGGTTGCAGGGAGGGCGACCTCGATTTCGTTTTTAGAAGCCTCGAGTCCGGTTCCTCCTCTTCATGAATAGGCTCGTTAAAAGCCAGCCCGGAAAATCGACGAGGGGGTGCCTTGATATTCTTTCCGTCGGAAAGCGTCCGTGTCAGTTCATCGGAGTTGATTGCTCGCTCAACGGTGAACGAGTATAACGAGGAGTTGTCTGGTAGTGGGGAGCTTCCTAACGGGGGGCCATCGTGCAACTGCGGGCCAAACCGCCCCATAGGAGATGGATACAGATTGTCGGCTGGGACGTGGGGATATCTGGGTACAGGTAGAGGCTGCGTAGGACTTGAGGCGGTAGAAAGAGTGTGTGGGATAGGAGGTGTGGGGGTGGCGGTAGATTGGTCGTTGTTGCTGTAGTTGCCCCGTATAGGCGTGGGAGACTTAGTTGCCTCGCGCAGGTTGTCGAGAAGCTGCAACTCATCCGGAGTCGGCTCCCGGCGACTTCGCCGAACCGGGGAACGACTAATAGAAGGCGACTTCTGTCGACGAGACTTGTCCTGAGTGGTTTCTTTCTCTTTCAACTGCCGATCCTTAGCATCCTCAATTCCCTTGTCGATTGCGTCGGCCATCTCAGTCAGATCCATATGAGGCTGAATCTTGAGCTCCCGCGGGAGAATTGGCGTCTCAGCAGATCCATAAGCGAATGACTGCTTGGTTGGAAGATTTGGCAGAGCCTGTGTCCTTGCTTCCGGACCCAGCTTGGACTGAAAATACGTCGAGGCACTCCCTATATCGGAGCGTGGAGTAGACCCCGCGCGCCTGGTGGCGCCGCGTCTAGTAGGCATTGAAATTCAATGCTGAGAATCGGCTTTATTGTTGCGTTAGCTAGAGCTCATATAGTGCAGGCGTTCCCACTGAGGGATGAGGGAAGAGAAAGTCCTATAACAGTGGGACTCGAAGCTCTCTACTCACTGTGAAAGATGGAAATGATTAAGTCACTTGCAGCCTCAGGCATAAATGGGAGGCCAGAGATGCCAAAACACGATGATGAGATAGGAGGATTCAGCTCGGAGAGAGTGATCAGGAGTAATCTTGAACAGTCAGGCTGCGATCAAGTTTGTGCTACACTGTGACTGCGACCAGGATGACCAACTTAGATGTAGCCTACACGAGGTTTGTTAGAGCTGGAGCTGAATTGAAGAACAAGTGAAAGAAAGCTACCTCGTCAAGTCTTTGTTTTCAAATGACCATTGAGAGAGGTCAAAGACCTTGAGGTACCCAAATGAGCTAAGGTGAGCAGAGGGTATAGACTGGCGATGGCAATCCGGGGTAATTGTCGACCTTCATGCGCGAAAGCGACACGGCGCGAAAAGACGCGGGTGGAATGCCGATCCACGGCGTCGCAGGGGCGGTGGAGGGATTCAGATACTTGAAATTTGAGATGAACTAGGTCGCGCATGTAAAATGCGCGTCGTGCAGAAATTCCTGAATGGGAGATGAAGAAGAGAGAGAATGCTGGAGCTGCAGAACAATGCTAGACGAGGGGAGATGAGGCTGGCTTGCTTGTTAGACTGAATGATGATGGATGGCCCGAACCTCCACTCACTGCGGGTAATATTTGTATCTCCTGTTACCCGCCTCAATACAAGACTGCCCAATTTGGCAGGGCGGCTCGGCGGCCTCCTTTATAGATCGCCCGTTGGTTTACGATGTTATTCCCTCTCCCAACACAGTGTGTATAGAGCTTACATGACAGGTCTGTTGCATTATTGCACTATCGGTTCTTTGTTTCAGTCCACGTTTGGTTACAGTCCAGCCATGCCTTTATCTCTTCGCTATTTTTATGCATGTTTCATCGTGACAAAGAAAAGTACAGGTCCTCGAATGCTTCATTTACACGGCTGCCCTCCCAGGACGCCTATCCTTCTATATTGCCAAAGTAAGAATAATATACAGTCGCTGAGGCAGTCAAGCAGTCACAAATACAAAAACATGATGATGATAGTTAGCATGTACGTGGCGAGTCTTGCAGGTCGTATAAGCTTCGTTTAACAAGTCCACGCCGCGACGATACCGTCCTTGCGGCCCTCAACAAGGAATCCATCCTTGAGCCGAACCCGCTCGACTGTGGCCGGCTGCGGCCCACTGTCGTCAACGCCAACCCCGGCACCACAGTCCCAGTGGTGACCATCCGCCTTGTCGTATACCTTGACAACGTTCTCTCCGGCTGCCGCGACAATGCGCTTGGTGTCGAACATCATGCTGGTGATGGGCTTGTCGTACGCGTAGGCATCGAAGATAGATCCAGTTCGGAGATCCCAAATCTGGTAAATGTTAGCGGTGCCGTTACGTCTGTATATGAACAAAACTTACTCTGATGCTGCGGTCCTGACTACCAGTCACCAAGTGTACATCGTCAAACTGTAGGCATGTAATAGGACCGGTATGGCCCACCAAGCTCCGGTGGACTTGGCCGCTACGAAGATCCCACAGGCGCACCATACCGTCCGCCGTACCGCAGGCCAGCGCCGCATCGAAACACTGAACCGCGCCAACAAAGTCCGCAGAAGCGTCTGGCAGGCGTCCCGACGGGCGCCATGTCGTCTCACTTCCTAGAGTAGACGCCTGGGCCGCTGCCCACAAGACATCCAGCGTCTGCACGCAGCGCCCTTTGACCAGATCCCACTGTCGCAACGTCTTATCGGCAGATCCGGAAATGAGCGTATCTCCCTTGAAGTGCAGGGCGGTTACTTCGTCGACGTGTGCATCAAGCGAGTATACATAGCAGTCTTCCAGGGTGGTCGAGTGAGATGCCATGGAAGCGTCATCAGCATTTGCAGATTCCTCATCGTCCTCGCGCCGGGTGACGCGGTTGTCGCGAGTTGTGGTCCGGGCCCGGCTCAGATCCCAGAGCTTCACAGATGCGTCCATAGATCCAGTGGCGACAATGTTGTCCTCAATCTGTAGGCAGCGGACCGATGCGTTGTGTCCCTCCAGGAAGCCCACGCAGCGGCCGACGTTGAGATCCCACACCCGCACCGTATCGTCCAGGGCGGCACTGATCATGGTGCCAAACGGGTAGTCGAAGTCAATAGCAGTAACCATGTCCGAGTGTGCCGGCATCTCTTTGATTTCGGAACCGGGAGCGAAGTGTTCGTGCAAAACTGGCATCGATCGTTTCCCTTGGACCATTAGTACTGGCTGCTGAAAGGAGAATGGTGCTACGTACTTATAGATCGCTGCTTCACGCTCTTCGGCGAAGGGATTTTCTGGTAGATGGATTCAGACATAAAGGAAGCCCCCATGGCTGGGTCTTCCGAAACAATCGAGTCATCGTTGGCCTCGGAAGACTTGGGAGTAGCGGGAGGCGGCACCTCGGCCTCTTGCTCTTCTTGGATATCCTCCAATTTGTTCTCAATCTCGTTCACTGATTCCATGTTAGGACGTTTCTGCCAAGTATCCAGAATTCCAGGTCACCCACGCTCATGTTCTAGATCCGCCTCCTCCATCTCAAGGCCTGCCAATCGGTCTAGCACGATCTTCCGCATGTTGTGTAGGTTCGCGATCTTGTTATCTATGTCGTGTATCTCCGAGCTGCACATGTTCTTGCGAACGCCCATAAGTTCCATCCGGCGGCTCAGTAAGTCCCGTTCCTTCTTCAAATCCGACGGAGCGGACGGCAAAGCGCCGCGCGTCTCCCCATCCTTCAACAACTTCTTGCTCTTGGAAGAGCGCCGGCGATGGGCGCGGCGATACTCAATGTCATCCTGCGACGCCTGGAAGCCCTGGAAGAGAGAATACGAACTGGAGTCGTCGGGGATATTGGCGAGAAGTTCGTCAGGAAGGGAGGAGATGGCCCGCGACTGGATTTCGGTGGTGGAGAGCTTGGAGCGGACCAGATCGGTAGGGGTGGTCTGGGTGAGAGAAAAGACTTTGCGCTGGGTGTTGGGATGGCGTAATTCGCGCTGGATATCGGCCATAGCAGTGTGGTAGTGGCCGCCGCTGGAGGAGTCGGGAGCCGGTCCCATCAAATGGCCAGCAGTCGATGTGACTTTGCGCCCGAAGGCCTCGATATGACGCGACTGGAGAGGAATAAGGTCAGCAAGAAGGGATTTTAGGCAGGAAAGACCGCCCAAGGGCAGGTGTCAAGGCCGCAAGAGCATACCGTGATGCCGGTCCCTAAGAGACCGTCCGGCTCGACAATATCTGATAGACCGGAGGGAGACTCATCACGGCGGCGGTGTTTGTCCATGACACCGGCGGAGGAGCGAAGAGTGAGCTAAGCACAAACTCCCATCCGGGAATTCACAGATCAAGGACAAGGATGGCGGCGGAGAAAGAGGAGCTGTTGTGCCCAGTCGGCAGTTGGTCGGCTTCAGGCTGGGATTGGAAAAAGAAAGGCGGATGGAGTTGCACGCGATGAATTACCGTGTTTCGGCTGTATTTTACAGCTTGCCTCTTGCTGCGCCCGGGCTACCCTAAGTACCACGGTCACTCTTCCCTCAGTTCTGGCTGATCTGCCTTCAATGTCGGAGAAAGCATATTTATTTCCCTGGAAAGAGACTGCTCCATTGGATATGAGTGGCTTAAGTATCCAATGTCCCTGTTCTTTGCCCCCCAACCCCTTCAACTTTCCACCTGATGAGGCTCTCCCTGCTGCACATGACAGCATCACCAGCCACGGATCTCGCCGCGGGTTCTGTACGAAGCCGTAATGTTACCTGCGGGCAACCGGCCAGAATCATGAATCACCATCCAACATTACTATGGGTTGCAGATGATGGCTGAGCCCAGCATTCCATGACAGTCCGGATGTCGTGAGATTTCCTTGCATGTTTCTAGACTCAGCAATTGGTCTATCTTGAAACATCACCCAGTCTGTGCCGATCAGCAAATCGTTAGCGCTGATTCTCCAGCCTACTTAAGTTGCTCTATGATTCCCCCGAAAGCGGAGCGTAATCATCTCGCTTTCCCAGTCCCTCCATCTACTCCTACGCTTGCTGCACTTTTGCCCGCTTCGCACCCTCCAGCTCTGTCTCAATCTCCAACCAGCCTCGCCATGGATACAGCCATTGATCTGTCCGATGCCTCTAAGGCATTGGACCTCGCCAACATCCGCTTCCAGCTAATGTAAGTTCCTTCGGAGGGATTTCGTTAGTTAGTTAGCCTACTCTATATCGACCGAAGATCGGGGACCAACTCGCATACAATGATTCACATCCCTGCGCGCAAACTTCAACCCCGCATCCCCTCCATTACTGCCAGAGTTTCAACATCATTGTCCACCAACACAGATGCCAAAACTGAGAAATCATGTCAGTCGCTAATCATGCTTCAATACAATTAGCCGTCTTGAAGACACAATCACCTTCCACCTGATTGAACGGGCGCAGTTCCCTCTCAACAAGCCCGTCTACCTACCCGGCGGGGTAAAAATCCCTGGCACCGAGCTCAGTCTTCTCGACTACTTCCTTCGCGAACGTGAACGTCTGGAGTCCCGTGTTCGTCGGTACCAGTCTCCCGATGAATACCCTTTCTTCCCCGACGCGCTGGAAGAGCCCATCCTCGCCCCGATCCAGTACCCCAAGATCCTGCATGACAACGACGTCAACGTCAACAGCATCCTGAAACAGCGCTACATTGAGGATATCCTTCCCGCTGTGTGCGCGCAGTTCGGACGTGAAGATCGCGGCGAAACGCAGGAGAACTACGGATCCGCGGCGACATGCGATGTGCATTGCTTGCAGGCGCTGTCGCGGAGAATCCACTTTGGAAAGTTTGTCGCGGAGGCTAAGTTCCAGCAGGAGACCGAGCGCTTTGTTAAGCTGATCAAGGCGAATGATCGTAAGGGCATTGACGAGGCTATTACCAAACCCGAAGTAGAGCTGAAGGTGTTGGAGCGGTTGGCGCTCAAGGCGAAGACGTATGGTACCGATCCGGGTTTCCAACCTGAGAACGGACCTAAGATCAATGTTGATGCTGTGGTGGCCATGTACAAGGTGAGTTAACTCATCCCTCGGTTTATGATCAGGAATATGCTGACGTGCGTAGGAATATGTCATCCCGCTCACCAAGGTCGTCGAGGTAGACTACCTCATGCAGCGACTCAAGGGCACGCAATGGGAGTAATGTAACACCACCTAGAAGCTCCCGTTCTGCCATTATATACACGGAACATTACACGAAACGCCGTGACGAAACTTCTATAGAATTAACCCAGATGGAATAATAGAAACGGACAAATGACCAAAGAACAAACCAACTTTTCGGGTGTCTATAACATATAATCATCGTAATCACAAGCAAATTATATCTATGGCTTAAAATACTCCGCCATATCCTTAACCGCCCCATCCAACTTACTCGCCTCCAACAAAATGAGACTCCCCTTCGTCACGATACCCAGATCCTGGAACGCGCGCTTCGAATCCGACAACCCCTCCTCAGCCTTATGCGTATACTCCACAGGCCCAACACACACAGCGTGTCTTTCCAGAACCTCATCCTCAGGATGGAAGAAAAACCGCTCGGCCTTCTCCCCACCCGCAGCCTTCTTCTTCTTCTTCTGCGGCCGCGACTCCTCCGCATCTAGCTTCGACTCCACCTCTTCGTACGTCTTCGACACAACCAAGTAATGCGTGAAACTGTACGGCTCCTTGTCCTTGATCGCCCAATCGATCTCCTCTTGCAACATCGTGTACATGGGCGGTACGACCTCCGCAGGCATGTTGATGAGACGTTCCGTCAGGATCAGGCCAATGGGCGGGATGGGCGTTTGGGAGAGGAGTTGGGCCAAGGGCGCGAGTGTCGGTGTGGCGTTGGCTTTGCGCTGGAGGTAGGCTGTGAGGTCTTTGATGACGGGTTTATCCTGAATGCTTCCGTTAGACTCCCCTCCTCCTTCCTCATGTATGTCAAGTAAGGACGGAGACGGAGAACGTACCTTGTGCTCCTGAAGATTCAGCACAGTCAAGAACGCATACGGATCCGACTCATTCCCATCAACTTTAACAGTCGAACCAAGCAGAGGTTGCGAGAGGATCAAATCGGCCAAAGCGGACATGTCGAAGATCTGGGCGTCGGTGTCGAAGAGCTGACGGAGGAGGTTCTTCAGACCGTGGAAATCGACGGCTGGTTGAGGGTCGAACCATTCGAAGTCGACGTTGACCATGTCCATGTCCTGATTTTAGTACCTTTGTCAATATTTATATCGAGTTTTGTCAATATTTATATCGAGTTGTTGCTCTTGCTTGGCTGGGTTTGTATATGCTGTTGGAGGGGGGTATTGGTTTGTATGGATGTACCTCGTCGGAGTCGTCGCCGTCGACGCGGGGATCCGTCCCCGACATCTCGACATCATTGTCTTTGAGTTCCTTGCGCTTGACCATTGTGTATGTTGGGGGAATATGTGTGGTGTGGGTTTGAGGGGGTTGTGCTGGGAGGAGTTAAAGTGGGATTTCCGTTCGCGGAGGTTCGTCGGGCGGCGCGGCCGACAAAAGTTGATCTTCCGCTAACCGCTTTTGATTATCGATAGCTTATCGATAGCGCTATAGTAGTAGTGCAATGCAATTATCATTGAATTTATCCCATATTCATGCTCTGAAGAGAGCTGTGTAGATACTTCACTGTTTAAAGGGTATTCCCTGAAATCCCCTACAGGATCACCGACAGAAAGTATTGAATAGGCCAGCAAGTGCATATTAGAGGGATTATTCCTAATGAATACTGCAAAGTAAACAGCCACTTCACCAACCCTTGCCTACTATATAAACTCGGCCTGCGACCCTGCTTGATGTTTCCAATATTCCCAACTCCAACTATCTAAATAATACAATCTATATATAACCTAAAATTATATCAATGCTTTTATGATATATAGTACATCGAGAAAGTATCGCAGCTACTACCACTAAATAGGCATTTACTTATGAGCAACCATGGCAAATATATCCGGGTTAATATATCACTATATATGATATACCAATGGATAATTATCACGCGTCATTGAAGAAACTTCTCCACAGTCGCAAACCTAGACTACAAAACGGAAGGTGCTCGAGAAAACCCAGCACCTGCAGGTGAAACAGCGATGTTGGACATTCCGTACCGAGGGGTAGCATAACCGACATACTTGATATGGATAAACATTGTCATTGCATTTGCAAGTTTTTAAGAAGACTTTGAAAATTCAGATGGCTCTGGGTTTGATTATAACCCAAAAAAACCAAGGTTATGGATATAGATACCGCACATATCTATGGTAGCCATTCAGCGAAACCATTCAGATGACATGGTGTGACCTATTATTAGGGTTTTGAATACATCAAAAGGACATTCTTGGCTCAACCCTTTCGAAAACAAAGAGAACCTTGACGGTAGCAAGCAATCGCCGATACTAACGCAATTAGTATTATCCAACTATTAATGGCATTTCAGCCTAGGCTGGAAGGACCTGCGAGGCTTTCTAATATACTAGTTTCATCCTTGGCTAATAGTTGCAAGCATATATATTCTTTATTAAGAATTTCAGGCCGCGGACGTCCACAAGAAAGGAAAAGATAGAGACAGCTACAATTACTAAAGCTGGAGGACCGTCTAAAAAGCGGAAGAGCACCCATCAGAATAAAGATAAGACTACCTCTAGTCTCACCTTAAACCAGATCCGTCAAGAAATAGTCCACGAACCCAGACTATATAAAGATCTTCCGCCCAACGAGATAAAGATTAACATCTTAAAGCGGACCTTTTAATTCCCTTTCTTATATAAGGGATTCTTCGCTTACTTTAAGGTAGCCAAATTATCTTTTATTGAGGCTGAGTTTACAGAGGAGAGAGCTATGTTGATCCAGCGCCTAATCAAATCCACTAAGGTTCACTCAGTCGACAAGGCGAATCATGCCTTCATTTGGTTGTGTGATAGACAAGACATCTTCTCTATTCACAATACTCGTAAGGCATAATATTCAATAGCTTTTCAAAATGGCACCCAGAGCATCGAAACGAGCGCCGTCGACAGAAACCGGAAACAACGGGAAGAAAAAGAGAAAGAGCTCTCACAAGACAGAAGAAGACATTTCTATACTTTCTTTAACCCAGATACGTGAGGAAAGTAGTGGACGATGGCCAGCTGTCGACAGAGGTTGCAGCTGCCACCATTATTGATCCCTTGATAGAAAGGGCCGAAAAGTTCTCGAGCGAGTATAAATCCGCGAATAAAGGTGAGCGGTTAGTACTCTGCATCGGGTTTTTTAAATTTACTAAACTGGTTTAATCATATCAATATTGGGGCAAGCGCAATCGCTGTTCGGCACTGGCCAGCAAGGCAGAATTCCTGAGATATTGTCAAGAAAATGATATCCCTGAATGGGCACAAATGCAAATACGGGCAAAGTCCTTCTATGATACGGCAAGAGTAGCCGCTAAAAACTGGCGCAGGATCGAGGAGAGGGTTGGAAAAGTGTTGTAAACAGATTTAATTGGGCCTCTTTCTTGATCTAACAAAAGGATGTCAGCTCCGCGTTCGATAAATACCCCACTAACAAAACGCTAGAAGACAGACAAGGTCATTTGAAACTTTGCTTGAGCGGTCTTCAGAAGTTACAGAGCGCAATTAATATTCGCATTGGCAATTATGAGGCGATGCTACTTAACCGCTTCCATAAAATGATAAGACGCGGTAAAGACTACCGTGATTTGCGGAGGGAGCCATCCTTGGACTTGGCTTGAAGGATCAAAAAATCCCCGATAATTACGAACAATCTTCTCAATGTTCTAGATTTCCTTAGGAAAGTCATGGAGAAAATGTCTGGATTGAAGTGACCTAGAAAGCGGCAGTCATTCTGTCATATGGCTCTATAGTTCATGATAATCCTGAATGATCATATTGGAGTTGTGACTGTCTTCATGGAACACTCTTGATCTCTCGGATGTTTTCTTTTGACCGTGGTCAAGAAATGTCATCAACATAGCTTGGAAAAAAATGTGATATATATGAAGGGGAAATAAACAAGATTGCTGTCGCTATAGTATTTCAGATGCATGTCATTCGATATTTCTACAGGAGTAAATCACGTACGTATGAATATTGCAACATAAGAGAGAGCCTTTCCGCTAGTAGTTTAGCACGTCATTCCCTTTCTATACATGTAGTATGACCTCTTTTCTAATCCCGACCACTATACTCCAACTACCACAGTAGTAATATATACCCCCCTCTAAGTCTATCCCCACCTAAGTACAAACTATATACAACCAAACCCCAAAACCCACCTCAAACATCCCCCTCCACCTCCTCCACACCAGGCACCTTATCCAACACCCTCCCATAAAACCCAGCAACATGCTTAACACCCTCACACAAAACCCTCACATCCTCCAAACTCACCCCCAAGCGTCTGGTACCCCTAATATGCCAATGCGTCTCAATCCTCAGATTCTGACTCATAATCGCCGGCAACACCACCAACTGCGTATCCAAATCATCCAACACCCCGCGATCACTCAAAAACAACCCATAGGTAATCTCCTTCGACAACCAGGCGAAATCCTTATGCGCCGCAAACAAATCCAACGTGCCCGATGTATTCCGCGCATACAGCTTCTCCAACCACGCCACGCCGCGCTCGTGATTCGCCTCGTCGCATTGCCAGCCCTCCCGGGTGAACGTGTAGTCTCTGTCTTCGGGCGCTTCGAGCTTGCTGATGGCGAGGATGGCTTCGATGGGTTTGCACACTCCGACTATTATCACGCTTTTGATGAGGGCTTCGCGGATGCGCCGGATGAGGTGTTGGCGGGATGAAGGGGTCGAGTACTCGGGTTTGGAGGTTAGGTAGAGGTAGAGCTGGTCGGCGCGTTCGGGGTCCGGGTTTGCGACGAGGGTGGAGATGGCGAGGATGTACCATTTGTCGTGGGGGAGGGTGGTGGTCTGGAATTGGGATTCCAGGGTTTGGAAGAGTTGGGCGTATTGGGGGTCGAGGGTGGTGGTGGTTGTGGCCATTTTGGGGGTGGTGTTGGTGGTGATACCTCGGAGGGAAGTAGAGTGAGTAGTAGTATGTGTGAGAGGGGAAGAAGTAGATGGTGGTGTTGATGATATTAATGATGATCGGACCGGCGTGTATCGGGGCGGGGAGAGGAGGGGTAGTATGGAGGAGACACTGGTGCCGAATTGCCGTCTACTAGTAGTCAATTGCAGACTACGAGATGCATACAGCAGACGCGAAGGGTTGCGGGCCATTATGTCCCGTTGTAGATGCATTAATCTTTAATCGTGAAGGTGAGTCGCGTCTGTATCTGTTTATCCCCCATGTTAGCCGGAAATGGAACTAATCGGCCGATATCGGTTATGTAAGGATGCATAGCTGAGTTCACCACCACCCCATTATTCAGTCAGGTACACCGATTCCCCCATCTGACTGCTACACCCCAAGACTTCACCGAAATGCAACACCAGAACGGACCCAACTACATCATCGAGGAAGAATATGATGAGGGCTGTTCCAGCCAAGGGACAAAGCATGCCCAGCTTTGGCTGTGACCCACACAGTCCATGGGTGCTATGATCTCAGCGACTGCCATATGACATCACAACTATCACGCAGATTCTCCCCCAACCCTGACTCTATATAAACGCTGTTCTTCATCCCCAAGCAATGTAACTCTACAACAACAATAACAATTAACAAACACTCATCGAATCCATCTCTCTCTCTCACACAAAACAACTCAATCCTCTTATCTCCTACTTCACAAACATACACAATGTCTTCCTCCGGAGCAGGCCAATCTAGCGTCGGCAGCCGCACCCTCTACGAAGCCGGTGACCAGCGCAACGTGCCCCAGTCTGAGATCAACGAGCAGAACCGCTACGCAGAGGGTCAGAAGAACAGCCACAAGACCCTGGACTCGAGTAAGCATGCCCCTTCCTGCTTTTTTCCTCTCACGCTCCAATCACTCGGGATACAAATGCTAACGACAACCAACAGAGGACCAGCGTTCCATTGGCAACAAGCTTGCTGCACAAGAACGCAAGCCCGAGAGCGACCACCACCACAACTTCGATAAGGACCCTGAGGCTGAGCTCAGCAAGCAGGATCCTACTAAGCCGGTATGTTTATTTCCTTTCTTACACAGTTGTTGATTAGATTGAGCATGATGGCTAACTAGTTTGTCTGCAGGCCAAGGTGCACGGCAACCAGCCTTCCAAGGGTGCTCAGATCGATGCCGAATTGCAGGCTGAGGATGAGCAGCGCTTGCGTGAGAAGGGTATCAAGAAATAAATGATGTAATGATGGGGTTTGGAACGATGGACGGATGGAAAAGCTATATACTATATCCTGTTCGAATGACTGCATGAATGGCTGACGCCTGGGGCGATAGCATATCACTATTTATTTACAATGGATCAACTTCTTCTTCATTCTAAGTATTATGTTTTTAAAGTTTGTAGTACATTACTAGTAGCTCGTTTGTGTTTGATTGAAGTTACTAGAACTGGAGTTATACTTCGGTTTTTCGTTCGGAGCGCCAGGGTATCAACAAACAAAAGGTTGGGATGCCATGGCATCAACCAATATTATACACCTAATGGTATGAATATGTAACCAGAAAAAGAACAGAAAATTATATACAATACTGCTGATAAGCAACCGTGTCGATCATAAACAGCATGGCGTAACTGGTTACCCAGTGATGTCTCAAGGCCAGCATCGCAGTACAATGCGGCCAATTCAGCTTTCGTCAGTGAACTTGGGGTCGTCATCATGCGGCTCGGCGAACACATTCGCCCAGTAGCTCTCTACCCGGTCACATATCTCATCCTTCCTCTCCCATGTGCGGAAGCTGATGGCGGGGTCGCAACTGATGTTTTTGATCTCCTCCCAATACGCTTTCTCGACGTCGTATCCAAATCGCTGGACAGTAGACTCTGCCGCCAGCCATGCCCGTCCGTCCGTGCCATCGGGGCGGAGCGTCGGCGTGGTCTCCCACTTCATGCCAAATACTTTTTCACCAGGATTGAACTTGGGGTAGTTGGCGTGGATGAAGAAAGCATGGGGGGCTTTCGCCACAGACTCATCTTTCACGCGCCATTTATTCGCACTGGTCAACGCATAATCTTCGGCCGGGTCAGTCTGCACCATCGCAGAGCCCGCAATACCGCCCGGCTTCATGTGACCGACTGCCTGAACCCGCTCGCTCACAGCGTAGAAAGGCTCTCCGACGGCGGTGGCAGCATGAAGGAAGGTCTCCTTATCGCCTTCGCCGGGTGCGCCTTGCGATAATAGCCGGAAATAATGTGACGGACCGTAGTAGTTGTAGTAAGCAGCGAGGAGCAAGGTCAACTGGTGTGTCTTCTTCGATACTAGAAAGACGCCCGCTTCCGATGACGCGCGCTCCGACAGCGCTGGCATTTCCTGCCGCGAGATTTTGAAGTACAGCGGAGACGCCGAGGAGATCCAAAAGTCCGGCCAGGTGACCAACCCCTTGGAGCTGAATGGTTCCGACTCAAGCAAAACTTCAGGCTTGTGGAGCGGAAAGCAGTCTGCGTCCATCCAGATAACCTCTTCAAACGAGGAGAATAGAACTGCGAAGATTTTGAGCTGGTAATGCTCAATGGCTCCCTTGCCAACGATATCTGAGAGAACAAGACAGCGCGCACCCAGATCCGGTAGGATCTCGTCGCATATTTGTTTTTCATATTCACTTTTATCCTTCATATACACCTCCACCGGCAGCGTTGACCCCAGTCGTCGAAGCATTCGTAGAGAGGACAAGAAAACTGGAAAGTAGGAAGCCCCCGCTGTGGACACTATGCCACGCGTGCCCGGAGTATGTACTGGCCGCAGCCGTTCAGACTTACGACACTCCTCAATATATCCCGCATGAGCCTCCTCCATCGCTTGTAAATCGCCATCCTCGATTATGGTCAGATCAGGTCGCGAATCGGTCGTCGTAGCATTGAAGTGAACTGCGCTTACGTCCGCCAGGCGCTTTGGCGTAGGAGTATTTGGGGCATGTCCTTGCAATATCGGGTTTAAGACCTTCCAAAAGGCATTTTGACGTTCGGCGAGAGGGACCTCGAAGGCGGTGCTAGGGACTACTGAGGCTGGAGGCGGGGCCCAATAGATATACACGGTGCAAATAAGTAGCAGCGCACCCGTGGCCGAGATTATCGTCTTCAATTTACCTGGTCGAAGAACCGGCATGACTATGTTCGCTGCCCGGGGGCAGAGCTAGGGGTATGGAGGTATAGCTTTGAAGGTTCCAGGCAAATCTACCAGCTCGCTGTGTATGGAGGGGGTGCGCTTCGGCGGTCGGCCGGTAGAGTGGACAATTCAAGTAAAGTCAGAGAAGATCGCTTTAGCAATCCATCAACATGGCTGGCAAGCTCGGTCGAGTCCAGGTTCAGCGGGAGGCGAATTCTGGTTCACGGGGGATACGAATGGCGGTGGAGGAGCCGCGGTAGTCGGGATAAGACACAATCAAGCACTGTTGTGTTGGCAGGGTCTGGAAACGCTAGAAGATCGCAAAGTTTTGGCCATAAAAGTTTCCAGCGGCCACGAAGGCTTGTCCAACGTGGCTCAGCAGGCAGTGTTGGGGAGGCGATGGAGGCACCGTGGATGCTTTTTCCAGCAGGCGGTGGCAGAACGCGCACTTACGTTGCCCGCGGCTATTAATAACGCGGTGCATAATTGAGTATGCCGTGGCTCCGGTTGGTTTCCCACGATCTTCATCCGGTGGCAATCCTAATATACCAAGTGCGAGGGAGTTTCCTATTCCATCCTCGTGGTCGGAGTCATCCCGAGTGATCCATTAGGGGTTCCAAGGCACCAAGCCCCGACCCGTAGCAATGGAATAGGGGAGGTGAAGACTGAAGACCGCATGTGGTCCTTCCTCTCCGCGGAAGGGCCAGTTCCACCGAACCGACAGAGTGGAAAGTGGAAGGGAAAGTTCTCCAGTGGATCCCATTAGCTTTGGTCTACCGAAACCTTAAGAAGTTAAGGGGAATCTGGAATCTTGGATCGACTGGAGGGGAGACTTGAGGAGAAGGGAGAGGAATGAATGAGGAATGAGAAGGCCCTCGCCTCGAGGAGAGTTGATCATTTGGTAGGATTGGTAGTTGGTAGTAGGAAGTTGAGTTGCTGGCTGAGTTTTGTTACATTTGAACTTGAACAATGCACACTTCCCGCTAGTCCTGTTCCGGCCATAGATTTGGGGGCAGCCAAGTCCTTCTTCTTCCTCCTTCATTTTTGAGGTGCTGCCATCTTCAACAAGCAACCTCATCTGTGCACCCAGTTAATCCTGCACCGGCTATGAACTGTCCCATCTTCTCTGGGTCCATCTGAAACGGTGGCTCAATTTCGCCGACACTCGGCCGCCATCAAGTAAGATCGCTTTAAAATGCGGGTTCGAAGACACTCGCCACGCACCGGTTGGCTGCTGAGCCTCGACTACTCGGCGCTAACGAGTTTATACTGGCTTAATCTCCGGCGCTGCTCTCCTAACGGCGGGTGATGCCGCAACGATCGTCGCTTATCATCATCTCCAAATCCGCTTTCTTTCTCCTGCGCGAACTAGATCGATTTCCGATGTGATTCGATTATAAACGACCGTAAGCGTGGCCCCCCTCCCTCTCCGACGTTAGCTCTTCTTTTCTTGCTTTTTCCTGACCTGTTCATCCCGACGACTAGATACATTATCTTCCACCCCCCAACATCGTGTTGGCCCTGCTTTCGCCTGGCCTATTCTAACACACTAGCTAGCCTGCTTACTGCCGCCGTCTCAACCAACTCCTTGCACCACTTATGGGACCCCGCACTCCGGGTTATCTCCACATTGCTTGCCTGGGCGAGTTAGTATCTGCACCCTAGCAGTTGGCCAACCTCTGCGTCGGATCCGGCTATGGAATCTACTTCGAAGCCTCGAATCCGCAAAACTCCGCCGGTCTCCGCCCCAGCTCCCCGGAAAAGGCGTAGGAGGACGGTCGTAAGCCAAGCGGCTGATGATTGCTTTACTTGCGCCCGACAGGGTACTCCCTGCGACCGACGTCGCCCATATTGTTCCCAGTGCCTGGACAGCGCCCGCAATTGCGCGGGGTACAAGACAGCGTTGACCTGGGGCGTAGGAGTTGCCAGTCGAGGAAAGCTTCGAGGGTTGTCCCTCCCCGTGACCGGGGCACAGCCTGCGGTCGCACCTCCGAAGTTTTCCCGTGTGACAGGGCCACGGACAGCGTCGAAATCCCAACCGGCTCTTGAAACAGCCGCAGAAAAGCGACGACATGATAAACAGCGTTCTTCAGGCACTGGGCTTGCTGAGCATGGATCTGTCTCGGTGACAACTGCTTCAAAACGCCGGGCGTGCTCACCGGAGTACTATACGGTGGATTCCCATGCTTCGCCAAATTTCTATAATTCTTATTCCTCACGTGCGACAAAGACCGATTCTCCGAGACAGTGCCATGCCCCATTGATCTCAAATCCTGATCCGTCAAGGACCTGGATGGGACCAGAACAAACACCGGTACCAATACAGTGTCCGTGGCCAGCCCAGGCCCCGAATCAGAGAGATAATGCTTCAGATGAGCATAACGAAGATACCTGTTATGACGAGGTTCCACCACGTATGAGTGCTTGCCAGCCGCCATCATTGTCTCAGCAGCTGCTGGCACGTTCCGTGGGACGTACACCTCGACTCCGATACCTAATTAGTTATTATGCCGAAGTCATTGCTCCGATGATTGTGGCATTTGATAGTCCAACCAATCCATTTCGAACGTATGTTCTTCGACTGGCGCAGGAAAGCACATCGCTCCAAGAGGCCATCGCTACATTGGCCAGCTGTAATCTGCGACAGCGACGCGAACGAGGAATGAGGGCGACGGAGCGAACTTTGCCGGGGCGCATGTCATCCTTGGCCCACCAAGCCTTGACCGATGGAGCATTACAGGACCGGGCTGGACTCAGTATGCCTGAAGAATATGCCCAGGAAGAGCAGTATCATCGAGGCATGGCGGTCTCTGCTTTGAATCGGGAATTGGCCGACCCGCATCAGAGACTTTCTGACTCTGTCCTGGCAACCTTACTCATCCTCTGTCTATTCCATGGGTGTGATACTGGGGTCGCTCAATTCAAGACGCAGTTTGCGGGGGTGACAAAATTGTTGGCCATCCGACTGTGCAACTCACCTTGCATGTCTGATGAGCTGAAGTGGTTTGTTCGGATGTTCACATGGATTGACACGATGACCGCCACCACCAATGACCGCGAGGTACAGCTTCGCGGCGCTTGCCTGGATATCACCGCCGCCTCGGATGGCGAATGGGGACTGGAAAATCTGGCGGGATGTGATGCCGGACTTTTCAGAATCGTAGCGCAGCTAGGTCGTTTGAACCTTCTGAGCCAAAATCAAGAAGTCCGCACATCTACGCCACCAGACATCCATATGCCATCCACTACTCTCCCGCCCTCGATGGCGTTCTTCCCATCGAACATTCCAGCCACCTCGTCCGGTGCTTTTGCATTTTCATTGCCGCCGCCGCCGCCTGGTGGTCGCAACGGAGCACAGCTGTCACCGGCGTTCTGGGCGGAATGGTATTCTCTCCGACAGAAGCTTGAGTCCTGGCGATTTGTCCCCCACCGATCGCAATCGGGGTCGCCTCTCTTTACATCCAGCCACGCCTACATCTCGCCCCCTTCGTCACCGACAGACCAGCCGGTGGTCGCAACTCACAATCTGAAGGACGTCATACACATCTCTGAGTCATTCCGTCATGCGGCGATCTTGTACAGTGAACGACTCGCCTATCCAGACCTACCGTCCGATCACCCTCGTATCCAAAACATTGTGCAACACATAATGAGTCACATTATGACTGTCCAATCTGACGCGTATCTCCTGTGGCCACTATTCATCACCGGGTCCGAGTGCGTGCGTGCCGATCATCGCGCCATTATCCGCCAACGGTGCAAAGATCTATCCAGAGATTCTGGCTTTTTCAACAACCTCTCCTGTTTGCAGCTGCTGGAGAAGATCTGGGCAGAGAACCCTGCTGCGGATGGACTTCCTGCGGTCTCATCCCTTGATTTCGGCTTGCAGGCAGCCGCCAACGGGTCCGTGGGCGAGGTTACATTTCTCCCGCCTGGAAGCTGGGCCTCCTCCCAGCATGAGGCATTCATGTCTCCGACACTGCCCTCTGTCTCTCGGAAGCAGGGATTCCGCTGGCACGAGGCGATGCAAACCAAACGCGCGGAGGACGAATATATGACTGTATGACGTGACCAGACGGATACGTGCATCAAAGAGACGATCCAGCCTCAATTGCCAGACACCGACCATAAGAACCAATAACAATATAGAGGTAATCATATTAGCGAAATATAATGAACATAATGCAATATCTTCCTCCCCACTACGGACACACAGTATGGTGCACACTGCACACAGTATCTATCGCAACCTGACCCTTCGGGCCACAACATCCACCGCCAGCCAGCAAGCCCCCACCACCGGACCCATCGCACTAGATCCGTTCCCACTTTCCACAGA
Source organism: Aspergillus tubingensis (assembly GCF_013340325.1). Lineage (NCBI taxonomy): Eukaryota > Fungi > Ascomycota > Eurotiomycetes > Eurotiales > Aspergillaceae > Aspergillus > Aspergillus tubingensis. The sequence goes on from NW_023336276.1 coordinate 1,525,941, forward strand.
ATCCGCTCGATACGTAGCAACAAGATTGGTATCTAGCTTTGCTTACTGCGTAAAATTCTCCGTAAACCTACTGTCATCTGTCAGAACCCCCTCCCATCGATGATTGATACATCTGACGGTCCCTCCAGCAACCCCAGCCTAACATACCCACCCAAACAAACCCACAAAGTGAAGTACTTACGGGCAACCGGGCATCTCCCGAGCGGCGAGCGCAAGTACGTCGGAAATTTTTGAGTTGGGGTTGAGTTTCGGGCCTGCGTGTCAGATGCTCATTTGTTGGGTGGAGGTCGACTCTCTGTTCTTTGTGTGGGAGAGGTGGATGCTCGGTACTCTGTAGTGCTCTACTGCTGTGGTGATGGGGTGAGTGCCTAATTCTTAGGGGGAAAGAGGGGAGGGGTTCTTGTGAGTTGATTGTGTTAGGCTTTGGTTATGAGGGTATAGCGAAGTGTGTCGTGCTGCGCCAATACTACTATTTACTATGTAGGCTACAGTATCAGTTAGTATGTATGTAGTTAGTACCAACTAAGTAAGTAAGTGGTTAATGCACAGCAGTGGCAGTGACGGCATCGCCACTGGTAGACTAACTATTACTACTTATATTATACAATTCTATGTATAGTACTGTCCTTATAATAGTGATGCACATGCACATAGCCATACTCCAGGTAACTAGTCAACTACTTACTTAGTTATAGTTACTACATGCTTCTTAGATAATACCTCAGTCAGATTTCGTCATCCCACCACCATCACCGGAGACATGGAAGATAGGGCGCATCGCTGAGCGTGACGAGCCTTGCCTTGCCTTGCCTAGCCTTACCTCGACTCCACGAGACAAGAGCAGATGCGACGTGATCGATCGGACCCAGACCAATCTATTAGATAGATAGATACTACTACGGTTATAGTGTAGATGAGGGGTTACTTACTTACATCACTTCACACTGAACTAGTACACAAGTAGTAATGCACCCATAATACCTACCCTTAGTAAGGTCGGTCATCTGCCCCCCCCGGAAATCCAGAGGCGGGGGGTGATGGATGATGGATGATGCCAATGTGATAGTGATGAGATGAGATTCATCAACTTCGGCGGCTATTCGGGGGGTCTTATCCCCTATGTCTTCCCGTATGGCGGGGGTTTGGTTCTACTTGGTGGTTGACTACGCCGGGGAGAGTAAGTAGAACATGGGTGTGGTTGGGGTTGGGTTAGGTTGGCGGTTAATTGTAGTGTACTCCGTACATGGTAGTAGAGTAGGTTGATGTAGTGTGTGTGTAGAGATTAAAAAGAGGGGTAGAGAGAGGGGGGATGACATGGGGTCGGTCACTATGTATCTATTGAACTTGGTGGTGGTGGAGGTGGAGGTATGGTATGTACATACATGATTTTCTTAGTGGTATTTATGAGATGGGGTGAGGGTTGGGTGGATTGGAGTGGGTACATCGTGTTACTATGATACTTGTTGTCTGTCTATCTGGTTACTTGGTGTTGGTGGTATGTTGGCGGTGGGGAGGATATGGAGGAGTTGGATGTGGATAGTTGATATTGGTCATTAATGTTATGGTATTCATCGTCTTTTTGTTGTTTTGATGTTAGGTGGTATGGGAAGTATTGGTGCGGATTGTTGGTTCTGCGTATAGTTGGTACGCTGCGACTGGCGTAGGTGGCAGATAAGTATATGTGGCACTAAGCAGTATATAATGGTTGTTCTCTGGTCTCTTCTAGGATATATACGATCAAGCATATACAATGAACATATTATTTCTCAGTATGAATATTCCATGTAGGTTCAACCACCTATGTAGTAATTGTCAAACATATGTAATAGCATCTCAACTTACCCCAAGCACACTACAAAACAATGGAACATCTATTGGCCATCCTCCAACACTACTTACTTACTTTGATGTAGCGTAGTATATTCCACGTGCATCCCTAGCATATTGACGTAACCCATCTGCCAAGCACACAATACAACCATGAACCTGGTGTCTAGAGCCAAACGCAAAACATTTCCTGCAGCGGTTACACTCATCCCAAGTACGTAGTACAACCACAGTGCGTAATCCTTACACAGTACTTAGTTTAGTACTCCCTACCTAACCAACACGATCACGATCCTCCACACCTGCGGCAGCGGAAACCTGCAGACGTGTCGGGCTTTGTTGACCTTAGGCTCCCAAGCGGCGGGCGGCATCTTGTTAACTGGTATACGAAAGAAATGATAGGCTAGCTAACACGCGCTCGGAATTTAATAACCAAACCATGTGGGAACGAGGAATGTTCAGAACAAAAGACTAAAGTACTAGTGTCCTTTATTTTGGTATGATCCTTCGAGGCGCATGCAGACATGGATGGATGGATACCAGATAAGGCATCAATCCAACATACGTAGGTGCAGTGTACGGAGTAAATCGATTAGTTCGCCAATCACTCCCAACTACGTTAGGGCTCAGGGCAAGGGCTGAGTCAGGCGCACACATTCACGAGTAGAGTCACAGGGCACAGGTCTTAAATTGTAATCCAATGGGTATTGTGTGAAAGGATGGGCGGAAATGAGACTCAAATTCCGGCCGCGCGATCGGCATGCGGCTGGGGAGGTCTAGGATATGCAGGGGCTTAGTTGCTTGTGCTGAGGTTGCTTATTTTCCAGGCAGGGAGGGAGGGAAGGAAGCAAAGGGGGTGTGACTGTTGGGAGGAAGTTGTTGGAAATGAATTAGATGGTTTGGTTTGTGGTTGAAGTTAGGTTGCTATTTACTTGTTGCGTTGTGTTGTGTTGCTGTTGTGAGATAGATTAATGTGGATTTGTGTATCAATATTTGGAGTATCGGCTGGGGACGTTCTGGCATTCTATGGGTCTGGCCTGAAATGTGATCAAGGGCCAAATATTTGCATTAATTTCGGGACAAAGGTACATGGGGTCCTTGTATGTACCATACCATACAGGCTACAGCGTAATTGAAGGCATCTTCCAGAAGGAAAGCAAGACCAGCTGAAAGGAATAATTAAAAATAAGAGCGAGACTGACTATCAAGGCACACGGCACAGTCTAGACTAGATCATCGGCTCCCCGAGCAAGGGACGGTGAAAACTCTGATGGTGGGACTGGCCCTGTGGGGGTGCTTGTTTGACTTTGATTTACTTTGCTGACCATCCTTTCTGGAGGCCTTCCACATTCGGCGGTGCGGACGATGAGGTGAGAGTTACTAGTCAGTAGGGATTTTATCACCGCCATGTTGTGTAGCATACATTGGAAATATCTGCCAGTGCGATAGGTCATTTCAAGTAGTATCTCGCATCTCACTATACCATGAGAGATGTAAGTAGATTGGCGGACCGTATCTCCCCCCTCCCAATCAGGACACTATCACCGCAATCCATCTATGCATTCGAACCGTTGACGCCGAGCGGAGCTCAGCGGCACCCGGACTTGATCCCGCGTCCGGCAGGGTTTATCCAATGGTGGTCAACGCAATGCAAGTGGTCGCTCAGGTTCAGCCAAGTTCGACGATGATGAGGACTCCATCTCTCCCAAGGTTTCTGATATGGCTCAGGATACTCTTTAGTATTGTGACTCCTCCCGTCCCGACAGGCTAACGCCACCACGTAACCATGATCACATACTTTTCTGACCTGCTTTAACCCAGAGCGCCATGTGTGACCTTGCAAAGATCCTCTGGCCAGCCAGCGCTCAAAGAAGGGTTGCCTATCTGCCAGGGGCCACAGGAATCGCTACTTTCCCGGTAGCTGATTGCGTGGAAGTCTTGACACCGGGGAAGGCCGATTTCTAATTGGGAGTCCGCCCGGGGACTGGCCCTACGGATTTGAACTGAACTACTACTAGTACTTCCTGCTAGTAGCAGAACTAGTAAGTCTTGTGGTCGCTTGGGAACTTGAAGGCGCTAAGTACTTTGCTGTTCCCCTCGGTCTGTCTGTCTGTCTGCCTACCTGTCCGTATTGGGCAATGGCGTCTATCACATTCGAGAGACGCCAACACTATGCAGTCTTCAATAGTCTAGAGCCCAGACAGCTCGAGTGTCCTGGAAGTTTCACAAAACTGTTCGCCAGACAAATGCCCGGATTTCAGATCCTACGAATTTTTAAACTACCGCGTTCGACTCGCAAATTGCGGTCTGTCCAACAGGCGTCGTCCGATATGAAGAGGGTGTGGTTGCTGCCCAGCTGCTCGGCAGCGGTAACGCCCATCCGTAACGCCCATCCACTCCAGCTGTTGCCCAACAACCATGCGATGGCTCGTGGCTTTTAGGGAGTCAGATATTCCATGCCTTATGGTTCCACTGGTTCGAACAGTTGAGCTTGTTCGCGGACCCCGGATCGCAACCATGGATTACCGACGGGCTCATCCGCACACTGTCCATGGAACCGACCGTCGATAATCGTGCGCGCCAGATCAGCATATCTATTGATGTACAGTACTTTGGACCATGGACTGGCCCCATGCCGGAGATGCAGTCACTCTGTAGGTTCGGCTCCTTCGGTAGCATGCCCAGCATGGCTCTTTCCATATAGAGGCGCTGCCACAGACATTGTAGGCTCCTACTTGACCTCGCCACAGTGCTAGGCACCCAGGTAGGACAAGCTCTGTATAAGAGAGTGAGCGTCCATCTCACGATGACTGCCTTGAAAGATATTAATATCTCTTACTCACGACTGAGCCACCTGTGGCAACGTGACCATGACTCACATTCCTTCGCCCCGAAAACGTGATGTGCTCCTTGCTATGCGGCAGGCTCCCACTGTAGGTACGCACGCCTGCTGAGGAACGCAGCGGCGGCGGAGTGATGGGCTCGCCAATAGCGACGCGCCGCGGTAGTTCTTATCGAGCATGATAGACAGACATTTTGAAGAAGATGACTGGACTTGAGAATCTGAGGATCCCCTCTGCGCATTATTTTCCGTAGCGAGCCTGCCGTTGCCTGTTTCATCGTGTCGCCCAGTCAGGGAGCGAACGCGGGATGCCCAACAGAGTGGTTCAGATGACTCTTGCAATGGCGCCCATGAATCGGATGATTCATCTTCATGCCGCGGAGAGGGGGACCTGATAATGGGTATATTAAAGCACGAGTCGCTGTTGGTCCTAGGATGATACTCTGCGGCGATTTTCTGAAGGGAAATGTGTCCAGCCTTGTCTGGTCTTGTCCTGACTGACTTTGCAACAGTCTGGATGGGATGAGACGTTTCCAATATCCTGCAGTATTAAACTCTCCTACTACTGGATACTATCACTTCTATTGATACTCATACTTGTTTGGGTTTCACCCTCCCTGGCCATCCCTCGCCCATTCATCCTTTTTTGCTTTCTGGTGGTGGTTGGGCCTGAAACCACACCCTCAGCAATACTTTACCGTATGGTCAGCAAACGCAACAGACGTGACATGACGGTAACTTTCAACAGCAAGTCACTAAGAGACGAACTAAATCCACCGCACTAAGCCCACTAACCCACTAGCGTGACTCCGCCGCAGCGCAAGAGCAAGTCTGGAAAGATTAATTACCGACGGGATTATACCTGGGAGCCCCACTCCTTACCAAGTTTACCGCAGCGCCCGTGCCCTTTCTTTCTGTCTTTTCTGTCTTTGCCGTCCGTACAAAACCGGTTGGCTCCTCTGTGACTCCCCTTCCACACACACACAACACCCTTCTTGGGTTCTTCCTATCTATATACTACTCTTCCTCTTACCACCTACTCTCCCCTGTCGCATCCCTTCCTTGGGTCGCCTCCTGGAAGTCCCCGGCTTATCGCTGTTCTCAGTTGTATATACTATATACCTCTCAAGAGGTCACAGCGTTCCTTAACGCACACTTCCCATCGTTTGATCTCTGTTTGCCCCCCGGAGATCCCCAGGCATTCCTTCCACAGCCAGCCGCCTTTGCCCGCACACCGTTCGGTTAGCGACAACGTTCAAATGCACTCTCAGCACATACAAATCGCCTCCTCCTCTCCCCTAGAAACCGTGCCTCGGTGACGGTCCTCTTCCTCAGTCATCATCGTCATTATCGATATCCCGATTCCGTTGTCCTTTTAAACCCGGCGTCGATCGGCTTGTTGAACGATATTCTGTATAATATACCTGGGTTGTGCTTTTTGTTGTTTGCTGTTTGCTTTCTATACCTCTAGCGATTGTCGTGCTTCTGGGACTCTTTCCACCCTTAAAAAGTTCTCGTTTCGTGTCTCGCCTCGCCGTTTACAGCCTCGATTTTTATGCGCCTTTCTCGATAATGTACCATTATCCCAGTCCTCACCCCGGGTGGTCTTCCTACGACTACATGACCTCCCCTCCCACTTCGCCTCACTACGCCTATTACGCCACCCAATTTGCCAGTCCCTACGCCTCGCCTCGTGGCCCCTCGAAGCGCCATAATCGCAAAGCCAGCTACGCCGGTCCTAGGGAAACGGCAGGATGGTATTCCGGGTATGGCCATGGAATCTATGAAGCGATGCCGGAGCATGGCACGCCACCGCGCAAGCACGATCCTGTAAGTGCTTCTTTTGGTGGCTATCACCGTCGTCGCAGTACCATGGCTGGTGCGCCCGCCAGTCAGTGGGAGTCCGCTGGCGCTCCGCCATCCCATAAGCGACCCATCTTTGTGGATGTGGTCGACGATGGATACGATGACGCCCCCCGATACGTCTTTCGCGAGGAACCCAGTCCTCCCCGTCGCAAACCAACGACGCCTCCGCGCAAGCCAAAGCCACCCACTGATCAATACTTTTACTATAACCAGGTTCCTGCCCAAGATGATGTCGATTCCGCCAAACGCGCCCGGGCGCGTCGCCAATCTACCTCCACTCGGACGCCGTCCAAGCCCAAGCCTGCACCCGCGGCCAAGCCGCCGCCAAAGGCCACCGAAGAGGACGCTGCGCGGGCCGGTATCCCCGAGGGATACTCGATCAAGAACTGGGATCCGACGGAAATGCCCATCATCCTTCTGGGCAGTGTTTTTGACGCCAACTCGCTGGGCAAGTGGATCTACGACTGGACCGTATTCCACCACGGCGCGTCGACTCCTATGGCAGATGTCGCGGGCGATCTGTGGTTGTTGTTGATCAAGTTGGCCGGTAAGGTGAAACGGGCAGACGAATGCATTGAGCGCATCAAGCGCCGCGATGCGCGTGAGACGGTTGCGGATTTTCTGGAAAGTGGCGAACGCCTGTGGGTGCGATTCAAGAAGCTGCTGAAGACATGTGAACAGTTCATGTGGAAGGCCGCCAAGCGCGAGGGTGGCAAGACGGTCTCAATGGGCCGCAACGCGGGCTGCGAATTTGTGGAGACGATCTTCGGCCGGGACCGCGAGCTAGAAAGCACGGAGAAGTTGATGAACAGCATTCGGTTATGGAACATGCGCTTTGACGCCAACTGTGAGGAGATTCTTCGCCGACCAACCTCAGCTTAGAACGGATACAACTTCGACTTATCCTATACCGACATAGGAAACCCCAAAAGTAATACTCTGATTTGATTTCGACATAAGCGACGGGATGCATTTTTTCGCACCGCAACGGAATACAGGCGCGTGAGCGTTGTCCTTGATTCTTCATTTTTTATTCTCATTATCACCGGATTGCATTTGAGCGCGTTTGGTTTGGGCTTGGCTCACTGGATTGCTGCTGCGTGTGATTGATACCTACTGCTCGAATACCCCGCTATCAGCGCGGGAAGCTTTTTCTATTCTTACCTTTCCTTTGTGATACATTTCTTTTATCTTTCTATTGTTATGTTTCCTGGGACGGGGATCTGCTTTCTTGACTGGCGTGCTTGCTCATCGGGAACGTGGACTTGATATACCCTCAGCAGCAGCAGTATACAAGTGGCTTCGCTTCGTTCTGTTCTTTAAGATACCATTCTGCGACACACCAGTTTATCATTCGGTTATCAGCGTCGGACACTGTTGGGATGATTCTTTCCTTATTTCCTTTGTTTGTACTGGCACAGCGTACATACTAGATACACTACTACTACTATTTACCCACTACAACCACGGACCGATAGACCAATATTATACCATTTACACTGCACTTCAAACTACGTAGTTCTGATTCTGATTCTGATACTTTTACCCCACCACGTAGTGACAAACCAACCAACCAACCAGAACAATCCCGTATCTGCATCCATCTGCACGTCACATGCCCAACACAGTAATACCAGACCTGACCTGATAAGTAACTAAGTAGTGTAAGTTGCCCGACGTCACTGGACCCTCGGCCCCATAACTCCGCATCATCCACTAATAACTACCCATCTATCTACTAGTAGTTAGTTAGAATAGTAGTAGGGTATTATGCACGTCGCCCAACCCGCACTCACATACACATACATTATGTATGTATGTACGTATGTATGCCACATGGCCATGTGGACAGACAACAACTGCGCAACTGACTGACAAACACCTCAGCAGGCAATCATTACCCCCTTCGGATTGGATTGGATTGGACCAACCAACTAGCCCGCTATCCATCCATCGGAATTAACGGGGAGTTTAAATCTGGACGAATTGTTTACAAGGGGTAATGCATTGCGGTGGATTAACTTGGGGTAAATTATGAGGTGAGGTGGGTTGGGTGTTGTTATGGTGGTTCTTGGAGTTGAGTGCTGTTGGGTTTGTATTTGTATGTGTTGGTAGATGGTATGGTTGATGGGTTGCTTGGCATGCGCGGGTAAGTAATTAAGTTATGTACATGGTAGTAGGAGATGAAGTTGGTACTTATTTTGGTAAAGTAGCGGAAATTATATGTGTTACATACTAGAGGGGGTATTTAGAGAGTAACTTAGTTTGGAGATTTACAGTTTGTCCTAGATAGTAGGTACGTAAGACAGTGTGAAATAAAGCATTTATGTACAAGTAGTTGTATAGAATGAAGAATAGTTATAGTGATGTTGATGATGATGACCTCTACTACTTATTACCATAAACTGTAATATATCTATTGATCAATATATCCAGACATTTACTGACCCCGAAAGGGGGTGAAACCGATGGCCGGGGTTACTGTGGCGGTAATCATCCTGGCTGAAACCAAGAAGATAATCCAAAAATAAATAGTAAGCCCTACCTACTCGCATCTATATTAAGATTAGTACTCGTTCTGAATCCCGCAGCTATTGTCACATTATCTTAGAGAAGAAGTGATAGGATATACATCTAGTCGTAGAAGGAAAATAATATTGCTGTAGACTATAATTCAGTTTTATGGTTTTCCAGCCTTGAATGGTACTATGGGAACTTTGTGCAGAGTTTTCAGATGTTTCTACTACTAACTTTATATATTTATATATATACGCAGTGACACTAATAGAGTTGTGTCTGTATCCTCGTCATGGAACGTATGTATGTATAGTAACCACCTGATAATACGAACAGAGGCTCGACCGGACTGTAACAAATTCAATTAGTGAACCCAAGGGATGGAGACTATTTGGGGACAGTTACTAATGTATTAGGTAGTATAAACCAGTATCACCACTTGCTTTAAAGTATGGCGTGAAATACTGACTAAATCGGGGATATACGTATTCTACCGGAAAGCTAGATTTACCAGTGCACAAGGTATAATAGGTAAGCCCGAAATTGATATTAGTATTTATTTGATGATAGTACATAGCGACTGACAAATTAGGAAACAATAAAGTTGAATCTCACGAGACAAAATCAAAGTGAAGAAAACCGAAATGATACAAAACAGGAAAGCCCCTCCTCCCCAATCCCCATATCGCTCATTCGTCATCCTCAGAATCTTCATCGTCACTGTTATCATCCTCACCTTCGTTGTCATTGTCATCATCGTCTTCTCTTTCCTTTCCCCCTTCTCCCTCCCTTTCGCCTTCACCTTCTCCATCTCGTTCGTTTCTCTCATCGTCCACCCCCTCATTGTCGATTCTCTCATCCTGGGTAGCGTTATCATCGCCAGCAGCGGCTACGCATTGAGCGTGTTGCTCTGGCGCCATTGGCGCCGTCAGAACCTCCGCCTGTATGAGTTGGATTGGAGGTACCGGTAGATAATTCATACCCACAATCGTATCATGGTAGCTGTAGCGGGGTCTTACCACGAGAAGAACCTGAGCACCATGGTGGGACTCAGAGCCAGCATGGAAATGATGGGTTACCATAGTGTCCGAATGGTGATCAAACTTGGCAAGCTCAGGCAGTCGCTCAACCACTAAATTGCCAAAGACACCAGCTTGACCAGCAATAAACTCTTGGGCCGCAAACTCTAGAATCATGTGGAGTCTGTCATCGCGGAATGTCTGGAGCGACTCGCTCAGCGATTCTTTGAGAAGGAGTCGAAACAGTCGGCACCCCCACAGCTCGTCCACATAGGACTTTACGAGTTCTTTGCGACGTTCATGCATGGTTCGACTGAGTGCTGTGTGTTCGGGAGCACCCAGGACGAGGTCTTGTACAGTGCTGATGCTCACGAGGGTTGACTTCCACCATGCTGCGTTCGTGGGCAACACTATGTTAAGTCTAAGTGTTAGTGAATTCAAATAATCTCGTGACGAGGGAAAGAGGAGGAACGCGGACTTGAGAAGGACATACTTTTCTTGAACCCCTGGTATATAAAGTTAAGTCTCTTAATGAAGTTGGCATCCCCGGGCTGGTCCGTTGCATCCACCTTGGCATCCATAAACCAAAAGGGGGAGGTGGCAAACTTTTTGTAGATGAACTGATTGAGCATGGTCTCTAGCAAAACTTTTCCAAACACAGAGCGAGCGGCAGGAGGAAGAGAGGAATGAATCTTGTCCCAGTCCTCTTGGACACAGAATCCATCTAGGCTGGCGATAATGGCCTGTTTGTCATCACTGGAGAGATGAAGCATCGAATCTTCTTCACCAAAGCGCCAAGCCCAACTGTGAACCTCCATTTCAATCTTAATGAATCCCTTTTGGAAATCTGCTGGTGAAGACCTCATGTGCGGTCCAGCCATAAAGGCCATGGACCAATAATGTTCAATCATCTCATTATACTCCTGTCTCTGACAGAGGTACTTTGCAGTGGGTAACAAAGCTGGACCCCCTTCGTTCCATATGTCCGGTATAGATCCCTCCTCCGCGTCTAGCATAGCTTTCTTCTCCATGGCCAACTTAGATTCTTCTTCAAAATCCGACCAAGTGCGCTTGAGCCGCTTATGTTGGTTCTGGGGGCTGGTCATAATGACGATGAGTAGCGTGACGAAAGGGCCAAATAGAATCGGCAATTTTGGTTTGGAGTCTATTCAGGAGATGTTGAGAGGAGGTGTCGCAGAGTTGAGAGAGTGTGTGGATACGGAGGAAGATGATGGGAATTGAGAGAGAGAGAGAGAGAGGAAGAGGAAAATCGGGCAAGGTAAACGGAGGGATAGATGACAAAAGTCTATTTCTTTATTCATAGATTCATTCATCCGTTCATCCATTCAGTCAGTTCCCTGGTTGCTCATTGGCTCTTAGGGCTACCCGGCTCTTTGTGTGATGTGAGGCATCAACCCATCCGCAAATCTAGCCCGTGTGAGGGTTTCAGCCGCAACAAACCTTCTCGGATGCCATGCAATTGACTGGTAGATCAGTTAAGACAGGGGGAGGGGCCCGTATGTTTGTGAGCGTGACAGAGAGAGACACGGCCAGGTCATGAGATGAACGTGCGAACTGGACGCCATTCTGGTGCAGTTCAAAGATAGCATCATACATTGTAATCTAATTGTAGTAGGAGTAGTAGTAACTCTGAGTGGCATATCAATAAACATAAATAGAGCCAACTGGACGCACTTCCCTTTTCATTTTCTCAATCTCATACCAATATCATCATCAATCTCCATTGTATATGTATTCAGCTGGTCTTGAATGCATTTTCCTATTTTTTTCATTAGCATCATCTCACAAATCTTCAAACACTTTGTCCCCCGCCTCTATCCACCATGGAACCGAACCAGTACTTCATTTCCGTGGACTTTGGGGCTTATAAAACAGGCAAGTTCCTTGTTCCCTCCTATTCCTTATCAAATCCCTTTTTTTGTCTCTCTGTCTCTTTGTTTCTCTGTTTTTTTTTATCTTTCTGTTTTTCTGTTTTATCTGTCTCTCTGCCTCTCTGCCTCTGCCTTATTTTCTATTTCTCTCTCTCTCTCTCTCTGCTTCTCGCTAACATAAACATACTTTACAGTCCTTACGATCCTGACTACCCTGGGCGTCCTGACGACATGGGCTACTCATGGCGCTAATGACGGTATAATCCTTTCGATCTTCAAATACAACAGCAATGGTCAGATCATGTGGGGAAGGAGTGCCGCGGCATCCCGCGGCAGAGAGCCGTATGTTTGGGTAAAACTCATGCTGGATGGGTCCCCAGACGTGGCCACACAACGCCATAATCTGAGAGACCTCCTCGGCGGCACAGTGGAACTAAACGACATTGGCACCGGAAAAATCATCAGTGACTTTCTTCGAGACTTGCGGGACAGGCTGTGGATGGACCTTAGAGAGCGTGGACCACAAATCCACTGGTGTTTCACCGAACCAGATTGCTGGTCAGACCGCGGCCGTCTGGAATTTCGGTCGGCAGTTGAGAGCGTTGGATGGTTTGGGAACAACCATCGCATTACCTATGCCTCTGAAGCTGTAGCTGCGGCTGTATGGGCTGCTGATGAGTACAGGAACGGAAATGACATGCAGGTGAGCAGCAGCAGCCAGCAAGAATCCTTTGGGTACGTTTGGAATTAACAAGGTCGGATAACTAGGATGGTGACATACTTCTTGTGTGCGACTGCGGCGGCTCCACAATCGTAAGGCTTATCTTGGTCAAAGTCATTTAAGGTGCCATCTAGCTGACACTCGATTAGGACACTGCCGTTTTACAAGTAAATGGCAACAATGGAGATCGTCCTTTCACCTTCCAACTTCTGGGAGATCCTACCAGTACGTACCACCGATTTGCGGAAGGCGGAGGCCTGTATATGGGTAGCTAATCCGTCTCAGGCATTCGATGTGGTGGATTTGATGTGGACTTGGAACTGGTGAAGCAACTTCGGACTGCCCACCCGGACCTACCTCACGACTCCAGACAGTGGGTAAGCGCTGCTCAGGCTCGGCAGTGTATCAGCTCTGTGAAAGAACTATTCTCAGGCAGGACCGGGACTGAGGTGCACGCAATTCGGATTGAGCTGCAGGGAAACCGCAAAGTAGAGTATCGTTTCGACCACAATGCCCTGGTCCTTGCCTTCAGGCCGGTTGTGCAAGCCATACTTCGGCAGATACATGCACGAATCACCGACCATCTTGCTTGTAATTGACCTCTTCAACCAAACCAGTGGGGCTGGTCACCTGTGAGACACACACAAATCCGTTGCTGAGGGAGTGTACGAAAACTGCCACGGGGGCGTGTCGTCGTCCAGCGGCAGTTTGAGCTGGGTTAATTGCGCATTACGCCGGATAAGCGTGAAGGTGCTGGCCGCGGTAGTTCCAGGCGCCTTGGTGATGGTTACTTGCGCATCGGAATACTGAACTTCCAGCAGAACATCCTCACCGTCTTGAATCTTACTCAGTCGTGGCTGTTCACCGTTGCGGGTCCACTCCAGACTGAGTGCACGACCATTTGCGCCGTAGATGGTGATTGGAACCGATTGGTTGTAAGTGTTGTTGAAACCGGAGAGAATCTCTACCTGGCCTGATTTGTAGGCCACCTCATAAGTGGATCCTGCTGATGATCCCGTTCTCTTGGCCTGGAAGCTCTTGAGCTTCTGGTCCTGGATGAAAAAGGCACTGGTGGTCTCAGTGGCTTGAAAGTTTTCACCCGACGAGAGCAACAGAGTCTTGCCTTGGCGATGGTCGTAGGAGGGTAGATTAAAGGACCAGCCAGTGCCCAGACCGATATCTTTGGTGTTGAGGGGATTGTAGCTTAGCGACAGTTCGAGTGACGGACAGTTGCGAGTCTCCGATGGCGCGACAAAGAGTTGAATGCTGACGGTGTATTGTCCAGTACGAGGATCGACTCCTTTCTGCAAGAAGCTTTGAAAATTGAAACTCTGGGAGTAGAGGTCGCTAATCATTCGAAGACATGATGGGCTGTCTTCTTATGTCTAACAAAATTGAGATTCTGGCAAGAGAAGGATTGTGAACGAGATCAGGGAAGGAGCATTGGCACTTGAACTAGATTTAAGAGTGGTGACCAGCTTCCTATATATACCTAAATGCTAGTATATGCCTGCATCTTCCTACCCTGCCAGCAAAGAGGAGTAGGAGCACAATGACTGACCCATTGATGCATCAATTGATGCTGTCTTCGTCACCTCCAAGCTGCTAAAGCAGGTCTCTACACTACACATGCATGTCTTACTGGTGGAACATGATGATGAGCGTTCATCCGTCTGCGAGTTGTACTTGCCACCTCAAATTGATCTAGCACGTCAAGTAGGCCTCACTCAAATCACGCATTCCATTCTAATGACGGCAACATAGCATACAACTATACGCCATCATACATGCTAAGCCATCAAACTCCCAGATGTATTACAGTATCATTACATGTCTGTCGGGCTCTCCGAAATGTTGCAGTAGTGGAGGGCTGAGACTGCTTAAGAAGACTACTAGTACTAAGGGTTGCTCACATTGTTCGTGTTTGCCAGCTGAATTTCAGCTCGGGAATATATTCCGGGTGGATCCGAAGAGAATGATTGGATACTAAGTGGTACTTAATCTAACTACTACACATTGGAGGGGTTTGAGGAATGAGTCTAGACAATACTAGAATGGTAGTTGTTATATATAAAGTTACATTAGATGAATCTGCCCTCTAACGCTTATGGAAGGTGGAAGACGCGTCAATGTGCACCTGATATTCGCACAGAATAAAACTATAGGGCCTTATCGATCGCTTGGACCCGGGTCGCACGGCACGAGTCACTGCATCTTTCCTAATATTAGCTCGCAGGATTGCTGCAGCCTTAAGACAACCAAATCCCGGACATGGTGATCCTTTGAGGAGAACTCTGTTAGTTCATTTGGTCCGGATTCACTGGGTGGAAGGAATGAAATGGGGCAACATTCCTGCAAGACCGCCTGCGTCATGGCGAGCCTACCCCGCGCTGCTGGTGCTGTGGTGGTCCGAAATTTTCCAGTAGCCCGCCCGATTAATCACTAGTTAGTATCAGCTTGGTACCACTCCGGATTGAATCGTGGCATCTTGCTGTGTAATTAATCGGTCTACTAAACGGGCGGTGTTACGGCCCTGCTAGCCAGAGCACTAGTGAGAGGGACACGCTGGGCAGAATAATACCGATGCCAAACGAAGAAGAAATGCAACAACCCTAGTGATCTACTACTAGCTCAGTACTATCTCGCTTTTCGCAGACGGGGTTGTGTAAATACAACTTGAAGGTTGGTTGAGGGTTACTGGTTGGTCACTTCCTGCGCTTGGCAGTCTCATTACCATGGCTATGAAATCAGTTCTCGACTTGATTGTGTCTAGTGATTGTCGCCAAAAATCAGGGCCCAGATTTTAACTGATAGGTTCTGCTCGCCACTGGCAATAAATTAAGTGCTCCCCGATCAAGCAGGCTGCATAAGGGTGGCATAGTTCAACATTCGACATGCATATGCGTCCAGGGCGCAGCTGAACCGGCTGATGTACTATGCTAGAGATGTCCTCGGGCCCGTTAGACTTGATGGACCCACTATGGAGTGAGCTGAATGCTCATTCTATACTTATCTTTGCATTGGAACCTGCAAGTGGCCAACGATCGACGAGACAGGATCTCCATTGGGCAAAAGGCCCTTAATGATTACGCAAGATAGATTAGATCTAGAAAAAGTCAAGTCTCATCAAATGCATCAAATCCCAAAGAGCTTGTATGATCCAGAGCTGACATCGGAACAATGGTGTTCTCTTCAAGTTGTACGACCAGGATGGCGGGCATCACCTATTGCTTTATTCGCTTAGGAAATCTATAATAACCCTTGAGAATCACATTCCTTTGTTTGCTCAGAAGTCTTTTCTACTCTCATCATTCATCTCAGTTATCATCCATCTACTATCTCATCATGGGTTCTACATCCGTCTCCTGGGAGGTTTCCTCGTTCGAAGTCCAGGCCACTACACCCAACGCCACGAGTGATGCTCTCTACGCCAATGGCAACATGCAGGTTCCTGTGATTGTTGTTATCAGTGTGGTTGATCCAGACACAAACAATGCCTATGAGCTGAATGAATCCGAGCTCGAGGCAATCGAACTCATCGATTATGACGACCCTCCCACGGAAATATCAGGATCGTGGAGCTATTCAATCACAGAAAACGAATTCGAACACGGGCTGCCATCTACTCAAAAGACCGTCCAGCCTGACCTATTTCTTGCGGCTGGGGGTCCTCAAAAGAAGCGTTACTGGGTTACGACGACGAAGGTCGAAGACAAGAGAATCGGTGCTAACATCAAACAGCCCGATGGTACGATTGTCCATACCGGGGGGTGGAACCTTTGATTCCAAAGTCACTCTCGTGGGTACGAACCCAGTTACATACAAGGTGGACGATCTCAACTTTGAGCAGCAGGAGGATAATGTAGAGCAAGATTTTCCAGACAAGAGCGGCACTTGGGTACAACGGAACTTTTATCTGACCACCAAGAAGTACGAACTCCGAAAAGCAGACCTTCAAGGCTATGATCTGGGCACAGTTGACCCCTCCTTGGAATACGCAACCGCTTATTTGGACACTGGTATTGGGTTCTTCAGTATCTTCTACTATTGGCCGATGGGATCAGAAGAAACGCGAACAGTGGGGATTGATTCTCATACGGCTGAGGTCACCATAAATCAGAAAAGCAACGCCCTGTGTGTCACCCATATGTTTCTCTCGGCTGGTACAACTTGGCCGGCTTCTAGGACTTGGGAAAGTCGATTTACGTTCTATGATAAATTTGGAAACCCTGGCACTTTTTGGTTGGGCTATGACGACACACATGTCACCCCAGAAATCTTGGAACACATATATACCCTAGAAGAATGACTTCTACTTCACATGAGAGACGAAGCTCAGTGATCTTTGTAACCTGCTCATGTTTCAATTAGTATGACTATCCATAGTATCGTTACACTTTGTGTCAGAACATACAAACCAGAACAATACCAGTAACCGGAGAGAGATTTCTCTTTTGGTCTACTTGGTATCTGTCTCAAGACTTTTGAGAGAATTTACTTGTCCCTACCTAAGGAAAAGATGTGTTCAGAAAAGCTGAATCCTAATCGATACCCGTGGCCAGGCACCTGGTAATGTGGTCTATCAATTCAAACGAACATTGAGTCTCGATACATATGACTAGAGAGGTGTTTTAAACATCGATAGAGACTTGATTGCTATATTATGCCGTATTTCGGAAAAGGCTGTCTACCCTGCAGAACTATAGCTTAGCTTTTGGGAGACTTGCTTTCCATGTGTACATAAACAACTTTCTTACTAAAATACTAACAAAGATACTAGGCTCTGGATTATTCTTGGTAACAGTATATGAAAACGATACTATTACTTGTATACTGGATTGACGTCTCGAAGGGAGAAGAAAATCAAAGGAATGTCTTTAGCTTCTATTTTGCTCTTCATTCTACATGCTCAGAGTCCCACTTGTCACTGTTCACCAATTTTCATCTCACACAGAGTCATTCTTCTTCAAATTTTATCCACTATTGTGACCGAATGTCAATTCCAGAATATGGGGAGACTTGCTGCCCTAGCACCTACTACTACAGTAGCTGTCAATAATCACGTGATACATAGTTTGTCCATTGGAGTTTCCTTTTTGAGTAGTTCCGCCTTCTCTCAGCTTCAACCGCCCATTCGTTTTGGATCAAGGCAATGCTTCGGAAAGTATGGTCTTCGTTAAATCAATCATCCGTATCATTCCAGATTCTTTCTGACCTCCATCTGGAGGTCAACCAACATTACTCATCCTATGAGATTCCCGCCTGCGCAGAGCATCTTATCCTCGCCGGCGATATCGGACGCTTAACGGACTATGAAGATTACCGCAACTTCCTACAGAAATTGACTGATCGATTCAAATTGGTGTTTCTTGTACTTGGGAATCATGAGTTCTATAATGAGACGTTTGAAACGGGAATAGAAAGAGCAAAACGACTTGAGCAGGATCCTGCATTTAATGGACGGCTGATCGTCCTCCATCAGAAACGATACGATGTCCCAGGTTCTAACGTTAGTATCCTTGGCTGCACACTTTGGTCAAAAGTACCCCAAGAATTGGCCGATATTGTTCAGTCAAAAGTCAAAGATTTCCAGAGGATTGCAGACTGGTCGGTTGAAGACCATAATGCGCGCCATGATTCTGACTATGCCTGGTTGATGAAGGAGATACATTCAATACAACAGGAGAATAAAGCAGCGGGGAAGCGCAGTAGGCAACGGTCTATCCTTGTTGTGACGCACCATGCGCCTTCGCTTGAGGGGACCTCTAGTCCCAAGCATGCTCAGAGTCCTTGGAGTGTTGCCTTTGGAACTGATATCCTATCGGGGAGTTCTGATGAAGTGAAAGTCTGGGTGTTTGGACATACCCATTACACTACTGATTTCATGGAGCAGGGGGTAAGAGTCGTGAGCAATCAACGGGGGTATGTGCTGCCTTGGAGTGATCCGAAAGCACAGAGCGGGTTTGATGTGAGGAAGGTCATACAGCTATGATAAAGTCTCATGCTCTGTCTGTAGCCTCCAGGGATATCAGCAAATCTCGTCTCACTCAATCTATTGTTCCCTGTTACAAGTGCCCCACTACTAGCGAGAAAGCCCAACCTCAAATTGGTAACGACTGAGAACATAATTATACAGATCTGATATATTGAGTAGTCGGTGGAGTGCATTGGCTGATGAGAAGACGGGCTTCCACGCAAATCATGACATATCGGCACAATATGCTTAGCCGTTATGGGTGGAGGCCCAAGTAAAACCGGCCTTGACCATGGTAGGTTAATATTGATTGTTTGATGTCGTTAAATTAAGAGGCAATTATTGCGTTAGTAAAACCAGCATGCCAGCCACCATCGGAATGGGTATGGTAGCAAATGTGCAATGGCGTGCCGGGGCTTACCCCAGGCTGTGGGGTCGAATCTCACCCCGGGCGGGTACATTGGAGCGATCGGCTATACAAACATTCCATCAAGTCATCATAAGTTGATATGCATCTTAGTGAGACCAACTAACGTACCATGGACCCCATAGAACAACAATCGAAGACAACGCAACCATAATGCATCTGACCATGGGTCCTGCCTTGCTTTTACGAAGGCTCAACCAATGCGAACCGATTAAACTTCATAATGACTTCACCCAGCCAAAACCACGCAATCACAACGCTTCGAGACCAACGAGGGTGCGGCTGGGAGCAACAGCCGCCTGTGAGTAAAGTCCATCATGCGGATAGTCCCATCGTCATCATCTCATCATTAACGCCACCTTTGGACCATATATCATGCCGGGCCCGTGCCCCAGTTCACTCCTGTCGTTGGTTTCATGATACGTCGATTTGAATGTAACCATCTCAACTAAAGTCCAACTAGGCAACTGTACTACCATCTGGTACGCTTGCTGTTTTTCCTTGGTTGCGGGTGCAGATGTACTCGATTGCCGTGGAGATGGCCAGCAGTCTTAGCCGGATTATCAACTAATAGTTTTTACAGAAAGCATACAACCACCACCATGACCTCAAGAGGTTCGAATCCCGTCTCGCGCCTTGCGGAAGCTGCCAAGGAGAAGGTTGCGCCCAGTACCTCCTCCAAAGCCAAGGATCCCAGTGCAAACTGGACCCCGGAGGAGATGTTTGAAACAACGTTGGATCGGAACGGCAACCCGGTTCCCAATGATTCCTATATTGACGTGGAAAATATGAGAAAAGGACAAAAAGGCCCGGACGAGGGAGATGTCTTTGCGGCCGCAAATGAGGACTTCGACTAAGTCAAGCCCGGTGGGAATGATGACGCTGGAGGCGTCCATAGAGGGAGCAACGCGACTATATGATATGAGACCATGCGGAATGTTCGATGCTGTCAGTCACTCTTTGCAGGTCAAGAGCGGTGGATGCTGAGACATGAGTGCATGCAATGTGTAAATGTGGATAGTGCTAGTAATTTCCCGGTGGTGCACTCCTTGACCACCGGACCAACCGAAACAATCAGATTGTATGCAATCAAGACATATCCTTGCATCCTCGGCGGTCTGTGTCTCTCCGAACACAGCAGTAGTCTTTCTTATCGTGTGCTCGTGTCCCTGGCTGTCTGTAGAATTGCCATGGCAACCACCCGCTGCCAGAAGGTCTATGCGCTGCCTCAGGCTGCCTGCTATTCCCGATCGGGAAATCCCCAAACGAGGTCATGGCGATGCGATTCATTCATCTGAACTCCCCACGATCAAACTCCCCCCCCAGTTCTCGGTTGTTGCTTCTGGTCCCTCCTCGATCGCTGCATCTCCCCGTGGAC
Source organism: Aspergillus tubingensis (assembly GCF_013340325.1). Classification (NCBI taxonomy): domain Eukaryota; kingdom Fungi; phylum Ascomycota; class Eurotiomycetes; order Eurotiales; family Aspergillaceae; genus Aspergillus; species Aspergillus tubingensis. The sequence continues at coordinate 1,546,404 of NW_023336276.1, forward strand.
CTTCTTTGAGAGGGGGGAAGTGTGTACTGTCTTCCATCCCCTTGCGTACCACTGCATGTTTCTCTCTTTCACCTTCCATCGCAGGAGCTTTCCCGAAACCCCCGACTGCCCGACTGTTTACCCCATGTCGAGAGTGGAATCGCTCTGTTGTCTAGTGCCGGATGTCAATTGAACTTGCAGACGGACGGTCCGCGCAAGCATATACATTCTGGATATCCTCCTTGTTTAGTTCCTCCCTTCGAGGGCGAGCACTACGCCCATTCTTGGGTCCACTAACCCGGCAGCCACCCATACCCTTAATATCAATCCCTCCTCGATAAGAAAAGAGCCCGCCTCTCGGTCCCTACCATCCGGTGGTACAGTTGCCTGTATGTACCATTGCCTACTTCAACGCCATCGTGAGCACCTCACTCAGTTTGTACAGTTTTTGAGGGATCACGGTCACGAAATGTCCCTGGACCCCCGTTTCTACCACCATATCGGCCACGGCTCCGGGCCTGGCTCCCAATCCTCCGCCTCGTCCTCCGGGATCTCCGCGATAACCGGCATCACCAGTCCCTCGGCCCATTCGATGACTGCCTCCGCCGCTACCTTACGATCAACCGCGTCCAGTCCGTCACTGCGCGCACGCGAGGGCGTGGCCGTGTCTGCCCACCACCGAGTCGACAGCATGTCTAGTCCGTCCGGCGGCGGCAACGTGCGCGTTGTCGTCCGTGTGAGAAAGTTCCTTCCCAGAGGTACGTCTGGCTAAACGGTGAAGAGTAATACGTATGGAAGCTGACAGTCATCCCATACTTGGGAGCACAGAGATTAACCGCAATGCCGAATGTCTGATCAGCATGGATCCGCATACGCAGACGACCAAACTTCGAGCGCCCCAGATAAGCCCGGAAGACGAAGGGAAGCCTAAATCGCAGGCGCGCGGAAAGGTGTTGGAGGATAAATCATTTGTCTTTGACAATTCCTTCTGGTCGCATAACGAACGGGACCCCCACTACGCCCACCAGGAAGACGTCTACAACTGTTTGGGAGAAGAGTTCTTGGACCACAACTTCGAAGGGTACCACACCTGCATATTCGCCTATGGCCAGACGGGTTCTGGCAAGAGTTATACCATGATGGGCACACCGGAAGCGCCTGGATTGATCCCTCGGACCTGCGAAGATTTGTTCCAACGCATCGAAAGCGCCGAATCTCCGGATATTAGTTTCAACGTGCGCGTCTCCTACTTTGAAGTCTACAATGAACATGTGCGCGATCTGCTGGTCCCTCGGAGCGACCCGCCGCACTACCTTCGTATTCGGGAGTCCCCGTTGGAAGGCCCGTACGTCAAGGACCTAACAGAGGTGACGGTCAAGAGCTTCGACGAACTCATGAAGTTCATGCGCAAGGGAGATGTATCGCGCACTGTGGCTAGCACTAAGATGAACGATACATCGTCCCGGTCACACGCAGTGTTTACTATTACTCTGAAGCAGATCCACCACGACCTTTCGACCGATGAAACCACCGAGCGCACGGCGCGAATACGTCTCGTTGATCTGGCAGGTTCAGAACGAGCCAAGTCCACGGAAGCAACCGGTCAACGACTGCGTGAGGGGTCCAACATCAACAAGTCCTTGACCACATTGGGCCGAGTCATTGCCGCACTGGCAGATCCTAAGCCGGGTCGCGGAGGCAAACGCAAGGGCAAGGATGTGGTTCCCTACCGCGACTCGATCCTGACCTGGCTGCTGAAAGATAGTCTTGGGGGCAACTCGAAGACGGCGATGATAGCATGTATATCTCCCAGTGACTACGAGGAAACGCTCTCCACCCTACGATACGCAGACCAGGCCAAGCGCATCCGAACACGCGCCCGAGTTAACCAGGACCACCTCTCCGCCGCCGAACGTGATAAACAGATCGCCGAAATGGCGGAAACGATCCGCACGCTTCAGCTGAGTGTCAGCCTGGCCGCAGCCAACCGACGAGAGAATGAGATGCAGAACGAGCGCCTCGAAGATTATCAGCAAAAGGTGGAGAAGCTCCAGCGACTAATGGAGGAGACGAAGATGGTGAGTGAGTGTAAGATCCGGCAGCTGCAGACGGAGAACGAGGCCTTGCGGAATCACCTCAAGCTGGCCTTGGACAGTATCCGGAACCCGATCCCTCCGGTGGTGGTGCATAAGCGCCGGAGTGGCTTATACAGTGTGAATGAGAACGATGGCTCCCCGTCCAATCGCAAGCGGCTCAGCCGTGCCCGATCGCCTCCGTCTGATGTCGAGCCCGAACCCGAGCCGGACCTCATTTGGGAAGATGAAGACACGATGCAATGCGAGGCCAGTCATGTTGAGGCGCAGGAAATGCAGACGCATATGGAGAACCTTTTGGACGACCTGAGCATGTTCAAGCGCAAGATAGCGACGGACCACGAACGATTCCGACCCAGCTGGAAGCCTGAAGGACGAAAGCGACGACGAGCGCTGGGCAATGTTTGGGTCAACAATCGATAAATGGACAACTTCCTGAATAGAATGGAATGGGACTGGGCTGGGTAGCGTGGGTGGCTTTGTGATTATGGCGTTGGATGGATTACTTTGGATGCACATAATTGGAGACGCTGGTTTGATTTGAACTGCGTCTCGCTGCGATGATATCTTTGCTGCTTTTGTCTTCTCTTCTGGCCTTTAGCTTTTACTTTTCTGGCACGATGACATGATTGTATGGTAGGATGACAAGGACGCTTGATGCCCGAATACCATGAAACCTTGTGATTAGTCGATGCACATCGGCTGTGGCTTGATAGAATGTCTGCCCAGCTCTGACTCAGGTACCTGCTATAGTTAGTATATCTTGATACATGAAGGTGTCAGTTATAGATAAATAGGTGAATGTTCTGTGAAGCAATTCCTAGTTATCGACGGTGAGATCCGGTTTCGCAGCCCGGATGACTCCACTCCCAACCACCACAGAAACCTTAACTAGTGAGGTGAAGTAACACAGTGGAATGATACTCCTAGAGATACTCCTCACACTGGGAAGCACCGTGGTGCAATACGTGGGAATTCTCGTGGTGGTAACAGCAGCTTATGTGGTGAAGCAGCAGCAGCAGCAGCAGCAAAGCGTGAGTCAACGACGGGAACGGGTTTCATCGCCGGCTCCCCCCACAACATCCACTTCTTCTTCCACTTCCTCCTCCGCCGAAAAAGTCTCCAATGCCCCTCCCGATCGCCTCGATACTCCCCCTCCTTCCTTCGACTACACATCACCTCTCATAATGGCGACCCCCGTTGACTCCTCACAACCCCCGGCTGAAATGCAATCCCAGCAATCATCATCATCATCCCCAGGCGCTGCCGCTGCTGCTGCTGCCGCCGGCGCCAACGCCTCCGCTAAGCCCGCTAAACCGCAGCAATCACAGCCCGCCAAGCAACAACCACAACAGCAACAATCACAATCCAAAGGAAAGGATACTGCCGCCGCTGGTGGAGATGGCGCCGCGCTCTCCCCCGCCGAATTGAAGAAGAAAGCCAAAGCCGAAAAGGCCGCCCGTCGCGCTCGCGAACGCGCCGAACGGGAACAGTCCGGTGGTGGTGCTGGTGCTGCTGCGCCCGGTGGGGGTCAGTCGGCTGCTGGTGGGAAGAAGGGCGCGTCGGGTCCCGGTGGTGCTGGGGCTGGTGGGAAGGATGCCTCTGGTGCTGCGACGCCGCAGAAGGGTGGTCATCAGAAGCAGCAGCCTCGTCGCGGTTCGGCGCAGGCGACGGGCCAGCCGAGTGCGGCGGAGTTGAAGAAGAAGCAGGAGGAGAAGAATGTTTCGGTCTTTGGACATCTGTATGGTCAGCAGCGCAGGACTACGATTGCTGGCGCTGGAAAGGAGGTGCATCCGGCGGTTTTGGCGCTGGGTATGCAGATGAGAGACTATGTGGTTTGTGGTAGTAGTGCTAGATGTGTTGCTACGTTGTTGGCTTTCAAGAGGGTATATCTTTCTATCTTGGTACTGGCTGTGTGCTGTGATGTGTTAACGTTTGTCAGGTCATCGAAGCTTATACTACCCCCCTGGGCACTTCGCTCGCCCGCCACTTGACTACCCACCTTTCTCACCAGATTACCTACCTCTCCACGTGTCGTCCCTTGTCTATCAGTCAGGGTAACGCTATCCGCGCCCTCAAGCTCGCTATCTCCTCCATCGATCCGTCCGTCCCCGAAGCTACCGCCAAGGCCTCGCTGTGCGATTTCATCGACAGCTTCATCCGCGAGAAGATCACCGTCGCCGACCAGGTCATTGCCGGCAGCGCAGCACAGAAGATTCAGGATGGAGACGTGATCGTGACATTTGCAGGCAGCTCGATCGTGAAGCAGACGCTGTTGGCGGCACACAAGGAGGGCAAGCAATTCCGCGTCTCCATCATCGACTCGCGGCCACTGTTCGAGGGTAAGAACCTGGCGCGCACGCTCGCCAACGCCGGTCTGGACGTGCAATACTCCCTCATGAACGGCATCAGCCACGCCATCAAAGACGCTACCAAGGTTTTCCTGGGCGCCCACGCCATGACCAGTAACGGTCGCCTGTACTCGCGCGTCGGTACCGCACTGGTCGCTATGTCGGCCAAGGAGCGCGCCGGCGGCGTCGAAGTTCCCGTCATCGTATGCTGCGAGACAGTCAAGTTCACGGACCGCGTCGCGCTGGACAGTATCGTCGTGAACGAGATTGCGGACGCCGATGAGCTGGTGACGGTCGAGCCGGTGCAGCAGCTGACCGGGTTGCCGGATCCCGCGGCGCAGCCGGCCGTAGAGCCCAAGAAGGGCGGCAAAGCTAGCACTGCGCCGGTGGAGACGAGCACGGCGGCACAGAGCAAGTCGTCGCCGCTGGAGGACTGGAAGGAGTCGGCGAATCTGCAGCTGCTGAATATCATGTACGATGTGACGCCGGCGGAGTATGTGGATATGGTGGTGACGGAGATGGGCAGTTTGCCGCCGAGTGCAGTACCTATAGTGCATCGGATGAGTACGAATATGTAGGCTTTTATCTTGGTTATTAGGTAGATAATGGATGCAATGTGGTTTACTTGTGAGTGGATATGATTCGTAGTTGGAGATGAAAGCGGTGATTCTGATTCAATTCCGTAAATGCTTATCGCAACCACTTCTCAAACACAACTCACAACAAACCACCAACTACCAACATAATACATCTCAACACAATACATCCCAACCCAATCCACGATAACAACACTTAACGATACACTGCACACTCAACTGACCTTCACATCACTCCAACTCCGACCCTCAATCTCTCTACAAAATGGTACGTCCCCTCCATCCCATCCCCAAACCCATCCCCTCACCACCAGCAACCACCACCAATCCCCCTCTCCCAAACAGCACTCCCCATCCAACCCACCAACTAACCAAATCCCAAAAAAACAGAGCAAAGACTCCACCCCCACCCACCTCCACATGCACCACCCCCGCCTAGCCGACTACTTCGAAGACTTCACGCGTCCACACCACCACACCACCTCTTCCTCTTCCTCCCCCTACACATCATCCACCGCAACCCAAGCCTTCACAACAGCAGCAGCAGCAGCCACCGGCGGCGGCACCGGCGGCACCGGCACCTCCCCGACCCTCACGCCCTCCTTCCTCCCCATCGAAGACATCTACATCCCGCCGCAGTATCAGCCCCCCAACCCGGAGGACGAAGACGATGTGGTTCCGGATCAACACGCCGCGTTTGGGATTGCGAGGGCTATGGCGCTGCAGGGGAGGAGGGGGGAGGGGGCCTGGAGGGATTTGGGACTCGAGGGGTTGGTTAGTGGGATGGGGGGATCGGGGGGAGAGGCTGCAGGGGCAGGGGCGGGGGCGAAGGTGAGGGTTAGGGGGGAGGGGAGGTTGATGGGGGGGAGGAGGAGGGTGGTTTGTTTGCGGTGATTTCTTTTTATTCCACTATCGAGAGGTAGGGTGGGATGCATGGGAAGATGGTGTTATGGTTTTTGTTATGTTTAGGCTAGGCTGTTATACCCTGCGTTTGTTGTGTTTTTTATGGGTATGGGTATGGTATGGGTAAGGGCATGGGAGGAGTCTTCGTGGAATCATCATTATCATGTATACTACTGCTGCTGCTATGCTGCGCTATGCTGCGCTATATCCGTATTATGTCTACGCGGGCCCGTTCATACAATTTATGGCTGACCTGCTTCTGCTCCCTCTCGTCGTCTTCTATCCGTCGTGGCTGGATCGCCATCTGTGCGTATGTGCCTGCGCCGCGGCGTTTGGAGAGCGTGCCGGGGTTGATCACTGTTACGCTGTCCACTACCTGTCTGGTTATTAGCATTATCATAGATTATACGAATTACTGGGTGTGGGGGCTGACCTTAACAAACGGCGGCAGCATGCTCGGCGTTATCAACACGTCCGGCCGCACATTCCACCACTCGCCCAGCTTTGAATAGCTCACGTCGACCATTCCCCCCGTTGCAAGGCCGGTCCCCGCTCGTGGCAACATGTCTCTGCTCGATGTCGGGAACATCGGCTGGAAGTGTCGCTGCTCGATCATGTACTTGGGTAGTCTAGTCAGGAGGTTCCCCTCCGTCGGCTTGCCGTGGAGTACCTCCTCGCGGCGCAGCTCGTACAGCACGTCGTGCGAGCACATCCCAATGACTGTCTCGTTCAGTGACAGCGTCACCGGGTTCGACACCATGCGAACCTGCTTCGGCAGGCCCAGCTCCTTCTTGGGTAGCTGCTCCTGCGGCCAGGAAACGTGCTTGCTGACTGCGTCGCGGACGGACGGCACCAGCACGATCGTGATGCTGGGCACGGCTGCCACGAGTCGCTGTAGCGGCGCTGAGATGCAGTGCCGGAATACCGTCGTCAGCGTCACCGTGTCCGGGTCCACGCCGTTGATCTCGGGCAGGTCGAAATCCCCCGAGGCCAGCAGGGGATGCTCGATGTCCAGGAAGGGCCCGAGCAGGACGAGACCGTCCGCGTAGCTGTCGGCTGCCTTGCGGCAGATCTCTTTCAATGGCTCGTAGTCGAGACTATCGTCTGCCGTGTAGGGACCGGCAGCAACAAGAACGTTCAAGGGCGCTGAGCCAGCGTCTTCGAGTCTCTGGTTGATGGTTTCGAGGTTGACGACTGACGATGCGGCCGGTGGGAGAAGGGGTGTGGGGAGGACCTCTTTGACGGAGAAGTAGTTGCCGGACGCATTAATGCCGCGCAGCGCCACGATCTGGCCCGGGAAGAAGTTGGCAGATGGCACGGATTCGAGTTTCAGTGGAACACGGATGCCTGCTCCTGTACGTCTGGACGTCTCGAGCACGAGTGACGCCGTGTTGAGTTTTCCTTCCATACTGTCGGATGCGATGCGGCCGACGGCCACAATCTCGCTGGTGCTCTGCGTGGCAGCGCTGCCGAATGTGATCTCGTCACTGCCGTACTGTTTCTCAAACAATGCCATGAATTCGTCGATGCGGTCGTCCAAGATCTCCGATGCCTCGGCCAGTCGCATAGCCATAGGCTTGTATCCGAACTTCTTCAGGTCTGTGTTCGCCGTCGGTCGTATGCGGGCTTCGGAGTATGGCGCGATAGGGGCCTCTGCTTGTGGGAGATGGGGGTTGATGGTTTCGATGGTGTCGCCTGCATTTTGGCGCTGGGAAAAGGGAATGGATCTGCTTCGTCAGTTGCGGGCTTTTTACGGTGATTCGCGCACGTACTGTAGTCCATCACCGTTTGTCTGTTTCACACTGGTACTCATCGGAGATCCATTGTGTTCGGTTCTCCCGATCTTGGAGATTGATGGCGAAGCAAAGTCGGATTTCCGCTTCGCTGAACCGGCATTGCTCCGACCAGAAGCACCTGGTGTTAATCCGTCCAGCCTGACTTGTTAGATTTGACCATTAAATCATTGATACTCAACATACATGCCAAAAACATCTGACGTAGCAGCGCGCGGGGTGGCCGGCACTGCTGGTTTCCTCTCCATCTGTCGGCCTGCTTTGCCGCGGGCTTCTCGCTCCAATGTATCCTGCACATCTTTCTTGAACAGTCGCACGGTACCCAAGTCCATCTTCAACTCGTCCGGGCCCATCTTCAGACAGTAAGACTCCCATTTGTAAAAGAGCTCCTGTGCGGAAATGGAGTGGATGCGCAGGATTGACTGCAACTCGGTGAGAACATCCTTGGGTAGACCATCTGGAGCAGCGGCAGCAAAGAGCTCGTTGAGCTCTGCGACAGAATCCTCCATGTTGACTGGAACCCTTAATTATTGACGAGTTTGGATAGTACTTCGTATCCAATATGGCTCTCTATCGGAACTGCAATGACGCGCGACGCGTGAGACGCGCAAATTGGTTGGTGTGACCGCCTGCCGAAATGAGACCGCAGCACGACCCGCGGAACCACGTATTCTTTGACTGCAATTGATTAATCCAGCGGAGGTTTGCAGCTGACGATCGGTGGGCCTGCCGATCAACACTCCGCCCTGCTCAATCTTACGCCGTGAAAAAGGACACCCGGGAAGCTGCTTGCCGTTCTCCCCCTTTATTATATTCGCTGATGTCTTGCGATTTATAAAGTTGGTGCCCTCAGACAAGGCAGACGCTTACACTACAATCATCTACACTAGATTCAACAGATCCAAGCAAGCTCTTCATCATGAGCGCTCCCTCGAATCCCCCGGCCGCTGCGCCCGCCGACAATATTCCTGCTGTCGATGCCTCACAGACCACCCCTTCTGACCCGTCACCTTCAAGTCCTGCTGAGATCGCAGCTACCCCTGAGTCTACCACTAAACCCGCAGAATCCACCGATTTAGCCAAGCAAATCGAGGAGTTCGAATCTCAATTGCCATTGTCCGCCGCCGACGGTCTCATCCAGAAGCCCTTTCCCCGCCCCCTTGAATCGGCCAAGCCGACACCCCCGGCCGAGCTCACCTCCGATCAGCAAGCAAAATACAAGGATGTCCTGAAGGCTGTCTCAGAATGGACCACGGTTCCGACAACGTCCGCTAAGAATTCTCCAACCGCCCCTATTACCGACGATGAGCGCATGTTCCTGACCCGCGAGTGCCTGTTGCGGTACCTGCGCGCAACCAAATGGAATGTCTCCGAGGCAATTGCGCGCCTCCAGCGCACGCTCACCTGGCGCCGCGAGTACGGCGTTGAAAAGCTCACAGCCGAATACATCTCCGTTGAGAATGAGACGGGCAAGCAGGTCATTCTGGGATATGACATCCACGGGCGCCCATGCCTCTACCTGCTGCCATCAAACCAGAACACGGAAACGAGCGACCGCCAGATCCAGCACTTGGTCTTTATGCTTGAGCGCGTTATTGACCTCATGGGCCCGGACCAGGAGACGCTGGCACTGATCGTCAACTACAAGGAAACGAAGTCGGGTCAGAACGCGAGTATCGGCCAGGCCAAGCAGACCCTCAACTTTCTGCAGAACCACTACCCGGAGAGAATGGGTCGCGCCCTTGTCATTAACAGTGAGTTGTCCCCATCTTATGCAAACGATATACTCTGACCGCATTCAGTGCCGTTCATGATCCTTGGTTTCTTCAAGATCATCACGCCGTTCATCGACCCATTGACTCGCCAAAAGCTAAAATTCAACGAGGACCTGGGTCAGCACGTGCCTCCAGGCCAGTTGATGAAGTCCATGGGTGGTGAGGTCGAGTTCCGGTACGACCATTCGATCTACTGGCCGACGCTCAACAAACTTGCCGACCAGCGCCGAGCAGCATACAAGGAGCGGTGGATCCAGGGCGGGAAACGTGTTGGTGAGATTGAGAATTATCTGAAGACGGGCACCAGCCCGAGTCTCTCTCAGACGGAGGGAGCGAATGGTGGAGCGCAGCCTACAGCGTAAAATTTCCCATCTTGTGCGACTTCCGGGTAAAATTGTCTTTTATTGTCCTTCGAGCGTTGGCGATTGCATGGCTGTGGCATACACATAGATACGCCTTTATAATTCTTTGGCATCGTTTTTTCGAGCTCTCGGTTAGACTTGTGGTATAAGTAGACACATGGTCCAAAACATTTCAGCAACCTTTGCTTGTTATCATCCTGTCGCGATATAAATATCTAATAAGGCATTGGTGTCGGCGTAAATAGAGACCGGAGCTAGTCAAGTAAGCGACTCGAAGCTTTCTCCGCAGTAGCCTGTCACGTGTGGGGATGGCGGGGCAGTGTCTGCCTCAGGCATGTATCCCACCACTTCCCACCACTCAAGTTCTCAACGAAGCTGCAGCAATACATATGCTCCATATGGAATGCTGCGGCATGTAGTAAACATAAACACACCCTGAATATGACACTCTGCATATATCCAGCCTGTCAGAATGTCTGTTCGGAAATTTGATACCTCAATGCCCGTCTTGGATGCCCCTCGTTCCTGGTGTACTCTCTCTCACCTGCAACTATCCAGGCGACTGGGGTCTTAATTAACTAAGATAGTAGGCAGATTAATTAATCAGGAGATGTGATGCATCATCCTAAGCATCCTGCGCATGATTCGTCGCGCGCTGTCTTCTCAGATGATCCTAGACATTCTCCTTTTTTAAACATCCCATACTGATCCTCTTCCTCCCCGCCTATTCATATCACTAGGAATACTAGTCATATTATCCCAGCGGCACCGGCGGGTTATTACCCCTGTCAACTGCATCAAGCCTTGAGTTGCTATTGATCCTACAGGTCTGGGAGATCATTTCCACCCACAGTCAACTTCTTTGTCTCGTCCATTCTGAATGTCTGGATGTGTTTTGCGGTCCCACGACAGTAGCGGCACTGGGCAATCAAGATGGAGGAAGCTCCCCAGCGGGTGCCCGTAGTCCCCACGGGCAGAATGAGCAGCACTTCCGGGCGGCCGCTTTCAATCACCGACGACACTTCCACCACCACTACCACAACTACCACTACTACTACCACTGCAACGACCACCTCGACCACGTCCACCATCACTGCGCTGACTAGCACGGCTGCTGCTGTTGCTCCTGCTGCTCCTCCTCCTCCTCCTCCTGCTGCCTCTCCTCGGTCCACTCCACCTCAGCCTTACCCTCGCCCGCCTTCCTCCACCGGGTCCTATCCCTCGCCCATTCCCTCTCCTGTTCCAGACCGTCGTCCTATCCGCGGTCACGAGGGAGGATTCGTGTATCCCGCCTTCTTTCTCCGGCCGCGAGGTCTATCACACCCAATGCCCCCCGCTCAGCCCGAAAGGGCGATCGATCGGGAAGAGCGTCAGGCCCTAGTGAGTTGCTTTGCTTTTCTCTTGCTTTCTTCTCCCCGTTGCTTGCTTTTTCCCCTCAAATCTTCCTGTTTGCCCCGCTCATGTCCAACGCGCCTTACCCCTCCTTGGTCCACTCTGCTTCGTACATAAACCTGTTATATCACACTGTTTGCCATGGTTCCGGGTCTGTCATGCCTGCGCTCAATGCCAATGTGCCATGACCTTGGCTGCCAACTGCTTGCTCGTAATTGTTTCCACATGGGAATTAAACGGATTGACTAATCAGAATCTGGTCTCTCTTAATCCTTGTAGCGTGCCATTCGCAACTTCCTCAAAGTCCGTACCAGCTATGATGTCCTTCCACTCAGTTTTCGACTTATCATGTTCGATACATCGCTGTCCGTCAAGGAGAGCCTGAATATCCTCATACAGAACGGCATGTCTCCCACCCGCTTCCCGCGGCTCCGCGGGCTATGCGCACCGCGAATGCAATCTCGCTGACTGGAAAGGATGCACAATACAGGTATCGTTTCGGCTCCGTTATGGGATTCTACATCCTCGACCTTTGCCGGTCTCCTCACCACATCCGACTACATCAATGTTATTCAGTACTACTATCAGAACCCCGAGGCTCTGAATCAGATTGATCAATTCCGTTTGGATAGTCTACGAGGTGCGTCTGGCGCTTTTTCCGAAGGGTTGCAAAAGCTGACATTCCATTCTAGAGGTGGAAAAGGCGCTCCATGTGGCGCCTCCCGAAACGATATCCATTGACCCAGAGCGGCCGCTCTACGAAGCCTGTCGGCGCATGCTCGAGTCTCGCGCCAGGAGGATTCCTTTGGTTACTTTTGACAGTCAGACTGATCGAGCCCTCGTTCTGAGTGTTCTCACCCAGTACCGCATCCTGAAGTTTGTCGCCGTCAACGTCAACGACACGCAGAAGTTACGGAAACCCCTTGGTGAGATCTTGCTGGGCTCGTATCACAATATAGCAGTCGCATCGATGGATACACCTGTCATTGACGTGATTCACATTCTCGTCTCACGGAGCATATCAAGTGTCCCCATCATCAATACTGAAGGTATGTGATACTACGGAGAGCGCATGTATGTGTACTGATTTCGTGATTTTCGCAGGTGTTGTGTACAACGTCTTCGAGGCTGTCGACGTGATAACGCTGATCAAAGGAGGTGTCTATGATGACTTGAGTCTGACGGTGGGCGAGGCATTGAAGAAGCGATCTCCGGTAAGTTGGTTCTGTCACACAAGAGTTTCCTAGTACATTTGACTCATTACTCCAGGACTTTCCCGGGATCTATACATGCTCCCTGAACGATGGTCTGGATACCATTTTCGACACGATTCGCAAATCCCGTGTACACCGCCTGGTTGTGGTGGACGACAACTTCCGGCTAAAGGGTGTCCTTACCTTGAGTGACATTCTCCAGTACATCCTTTTGGAGGGTGAAAATGACGAGTCATCATGAACAATGTATTTGCGCCTTGTTGCGCTGCTACGCATACTTACAACTTGCATGGAAAGGCGTTTTTGCGTGCTAGTGTCGGTTCCCGGGCCTCCTTGGTTGGCCACGGTAGCCCACTTGCACGTTATTGACTTGATTATACGGTTCTACCCCCTTATATTGCTTCTTGGTATTTGAGCACTTGGGCTTTTGTCCGTCTTGTTTGAAATGCAAAAGTAGACGGTACTTTATGGCGCAACGGTCTATATCCCGGTTACAAAGGCACTCGTGTACACAATACATCTAGACATTGTCATTGAACTTCAGTTGTAGAAATAGCCCGCTCAGCGTGAGAAGTTGATTGTTACTTGTGAGCATGGCTATTGCAGTTGTAATAGCAAGCAATCATGGACCTTTGTTATTGAACGGCAAAGCTTTGTCCTCGCAATCGTTAGCGTTGTATATTCCCTGTTCAAGCTGCGTGATTTACATTCACGTGTATGGACTCATGTTCCGGACAGTCCAGTCAATCCGGCCATTCGCTAAGTCTGCCTGGTGAATGAAGCCTTCCTCGCCAGTTCTTAGTATCACTGGACGAAAGAGGAAAGAACGATCCTGACATTGGCATAACAAACTCCCAGGCCATGCCACACCGAGTACTTTCCTCTATAACGATTGTTGCATCTTCCTTCTCTAGCATACCTAACCACTTGCGCAGCGTCTAGTGCAGCAATGGATACCTTGGAAAGTACCAGAGACAGCTTGAAACGATCCATGGACCAAAGGCTATCACTTTCTGTGCCCTTTTCGTCGGTGAACGCCGGGCTAGCTGCCTCTCTCGGGTTAAGAGACATAGCAAAGCACCACGATAGTAGGAGGAATACAATTTTATTGCCAAAGGATGTGGCAGCCCCAAAGAGACACGCCTTGGATCTAAGTTCAGGAGACAAAGGTTCCAAACTGAATGGGTTCAGGACGCTGTTTCGCTCACGCAAGTCACAGCATCTTCGACTCGAATCAGGGTCGTCTGGTCTGTCTGCAAAGCCCATTATTGTGGTGGAAGAGGGCTGTAATGAGGATCAATCTACAGCTACTGGTCATTTAGAGAATCAGCAGCCCGTCGGGCTTCAGGTCACTCAGTCCAGCGACCTTTTGAATGGAGATGCCGATAGAAAGGTCAGTGACAAGACGGTGTACTCGCTCAGCTCAGATCTAACTAGTGTGACTGTCTGCCATGATCCGTCGAAGCACAAGTCCATGCCTATTGCCTTGGTTGATCAGGACTGTCTCTATCATGGTCCCTACAGTGATATTCAAGAGGCGTCTCATTCTACAACACAGTCCAGTGTCAATTTCGAAGATCTGAAGGGGGCTACTTCGTACTCCAGCAGACAACATAGTTCAGAGCGCAGTAGTGCGAGTGTCTTGTCGACATGCCGCAATCGGACTACAGAGAAGCCAGGGAATCCCTTCAGGCAGACCCGCTCCTACAGATCACGGGGCTCATCAAGGCAGAGTTCGGACTTTGCCGCCTCGCTTGACGACAGTTACGCATTGGAACAAGGGGATCGCCACGCGGCTGTTATAGCGTTCAATGAGCTGGCTGGTAGATTGCGTCTTGAGCCGCTGGAGGTCGACGACACGCTTGGTGCTCACGGGGGTGCTGAATGGGGTCAGGTGTCAGGTTTGTGTGCCCCAGAGCCAGAGATCGACAGGTGATATACCAGACATCCCAGTTTCTGACGACATAGTAGCTGAACGATCTCCTGATAGTCGCCTATCCCATACAGCCACCGGAGATGATCCTCCCAGACGTCGGGATAAGTTCTATGGACGCATACGAACCATGCGGTCGACCCTCCAGCTTGGATCGTCAGACGCACCCCGCAAAAGAACCTTGCGTCGGATGAGGACGTTCGCCAGCCTTTCGCGCCGATCGGCCGATATGACTTCATTGAAGGGCAAACCCCTGGAAGACCTAGCTCGACTTGGGGGGTACAATCTGCTCACTCTTCCGGCCGACTTTGCGCCTACGAAATTGAAGCTACCCGTATGCTTTGTGGCGATTATCACCTATCTGGGATGCTTTGGTAGGAATCCACCATGCTCCACTAGGATACTCTATCCGTCGCAGGCTATTGGTTTATTGACGTCATTTACAGCTCCTACTGTACGAAACGTCTTTGTCGACGCCGGGGATCCGAAACTAGCGGCACGGACGTACGACTACTACGCCAATCAGGTGCACTCGGTGGAAAAGCAGCAAGACAAGATCCAGATGACGGTTGCGAGTGGCACGATACCGGCGGATGTGGTGGACCCTCTGAACCGGGATGGGGATAGTGGCGACGCCATTCAAGTGTTGAGCGTGGCATGGGCGTTCAAGTCTCTTCTGTCCGGGCTCCCAGGGGGGATTCTAGGGTCGGGCCGGCTTTATCGAGTGCTGGTCCAGATTTGTCAGGGCCACCTTACGAGTGAGCCAGTGGAGCGGCGAAGAAGCTGCCTCGGGGGGGTTTCACCTCGGGGTTACGTCAAGGTCAAGGCGATGAGTCTGGCGATTCTGGCGCTCAGCGACTCGATGCAGCTGAACCTGATCTGTGGGGTGTTCGGACTCAGCGCGCTCTTGCTGCATGAGACGCAGCGGCTGATAGAGCTGGAACGCCAGGGCTTCCGGGGCAGCGTCTGCCGGGCCAGTATTGGGTCGGGGCTGCTGAACCTAGACCGACTGAGTGGAGTGCTGGCGCCACTACTGACGGAAGGCGAGGGGGAGGAGAATCCTGAGGATGCGTTCCGGGCCATTCAGCGCGAGATTGAAAGCCAGCGGGTTGCAGCGATGCTGATCGGAAATTGGCGAGGGGTGAGTCGACAATTGCGGATCTGGGAGCATCGGGGGGCCATAGCGCATCACCATGGATTCTCGCGAACGTTTAGCGGGTCGGCGGAGGTGTGAGGATGAGGCCAAGATGATCGAGCATGGTGGTGTATCCTGGCGTATGCGAGAGTACTTTGTGTAGAGTTTGAAGAGGAATAGGGAATAGCAAGGAAGAGAGAAGAAGAGAAGAGGGGGGGAGGGGGGAAGGAAAGCAGGAAAGGAGGTGGAAGATAGATAGTACGACGGGGGCATGGAGCACAGGCCCAGCGGAGCCCGAGGCAGCATCCGGTTCTGGGAGCAGGAAGAGTGGAGAGAGCGGAGCCCATGTAGGGTCAGCGATAGCAAAAATTGAGACGTGATTGCTGGGCCCCGACGGGAGGATTGGAGCAATCATGAAGCAGCATGGCGACCGTTTAGAGGGGGCGGCAGGAACCTGAAAGGATCCCTGTTAGCAGTGCATAAGCCTCCGAATGGGGGATGATTGGCGGGGACTGGATGTCGTGGCCGTAAGAAGACCTTTTACCGGATGCATCGAGTGTGCAGTACTTAGTGTACTCTGTATGTACGGAGTAGTAATAATGAATATACTACACATCCCAAAATTTTAGAGTAAAAGTCGTAGTGATAGGTATATCCTTGTACTTAATTCGTATATCTCTATATCTCACGCCCCAAAAAAGAAAGTGGGGCAAAACAGGATATCAGCAGCAGAAAAGAAAGAAAAAAATCAAACAAACAATGAAAGCAAAATATCCTCCGACCCTGACCTGAACCAGAACTTGAAACAGGCAAACACTAGGCAGTAGGCAGATAGACTGTTAGCCTAGTAGGTAGTCTACACAGTAGGTAAGGTAAGCCTAGCATAGCCCACCCCACCAAAAATGTATCCAGAACTAATTAATTAATTCCTTGGAACATAGAAAGCGAAGCGGTCGAGCGGGTCTACAAGCCGGCGACATGATCCGTACCAGAAGATAACTAAATCACTCACTCAGTTTCGCAAGAGTGTTGAGTAGTGACGGGACGGGATGGATAAAATGAACGGATGAATGAGAGAATCAGAATTAATAGGGAAGGCGGAAAAAGTCGTCAGTTGCTGAATCTAGAACCAGTGGTTCGAGTTGTCCATTCCGGGGTTGAGAGGAGAGGGCGGGTGAAATTGAACGCGCAATACAACAATTGATTGATAGGATGGGGATGGATGTTGAGGAGAAAAGCGAGAAGTGTATTATATTGCAATTGAACTTACTTAGTAGGTAGGGTGGTGATGGGATGGTTGATCTTTTGGTAAGTAGTTTTCTTGGATCTGATTTGGAACTGAGTATTACTGTGTGGTGGTAGTGGTAGTAGTGGTAGATGATGTGGAGTGAGGTGGTTGGGATAATACTATCTACATTGTATGAGCTATGAAGGCTGGTTGGTTAGAACTAATAGCTGAAGCTCGTCGATCGGTGGATCGTGGTTCGTTGGAGGGAAAAGCCGCGTGGGGACATAACTTACTAAGTTACTTAGACTGAAGTACTTAACGGAGGAAGTACTTTATTTGTGACTTGATCATCAAAGTACTACTACTACTACTTACTCCGTAGATAAGCATGTATGTATGTATGTATCTCGGTTAATTGTGTGCAATGCATGTATGCAGTGTATTTTCAAGGAATATATCATGATTCGGGAGTTGGTTACGCGTCATACCAAAATCAATTCTTCTTGAGTGGATTAGTGGTTGTATTTCTAGAAGGGTATTTATTTTCTTATTTTTTTTATTGTTAATTTGTTGAACTAACAACTTGGCATCTTGTCATTTGATTGATTTGATAATCTTTATTGTTGAGAAGGCCGTTGGGTTGAATAGTAGTTCTGGCTAGCCCTGGAAGGGGGATCCGTAGGTCGGGAGGGATAAAGGGTGCATAGTAATAATTATTTAGGATAATTTATCTGACGCAGGCTGATGAAAAGAGTAAATTGATTTTCATGGCACTTGAATCATGCCAGCTGGCAGGGAAGTACTGTCAGTACTAAGTAGACAATTAGTTTACAACTTACCCGGGGAGAAACAGCTCATGTGGATCCTTTCCAACTTGAACTACTACTTGTCTACATAGTACTGCTGCTGCTGCTATGTATGTACTCCCCCCCTTCCACTAGCATATAGATATATCAACTATGAAGTATGGTATGTGGAAAAGTGGCTCTCTCTCCGATCAAGGAACCGGGAGAGAAACCGGAAATCGAGACCCCAATTCTTTAAATATTCCATGCTACTTGTAAGTACTTAACCACTACTTGCTGCATTTGGGGAATCCGCCAACAAAGTTTGATGGGGGAAGAGAAATGCCAACTACGCCCGCCCGTCGGGAACTTCAAACCGCCAATCAGCATGAGGAACGGCACTACTTGGCTTTCCCTGAAACCGGACAATCCACCCTCGTTTTTTCTTTTTCTTTTCTTTCCCTCTTGTCGGGTCTGTCATGGATGAGGGAAATAAATCAAATCCGAAAGTAACTGAATGACTCATTGAAGAAAAATATAATATTTACTTAGTTGAGTGAGTTCCCGTCCATTTCAATGATGAGTAGTAGATTTTCCTCCTGGGCTGTGTAGGAAATCATTTGCTGGTGGAACCGGACGGGGAAGACGGAACCCCCGTTCGTTTCTTAAGGTCCAGGGTTAGGGTGAGTGAGTTGTTTTGCCCTCTCATGCCATGAATGGATGACGTTTGAGGAGGATGATGATATCAGACAAGGTCAACATCCTTTCGTCCTTTTCCTTCTTTTAAGGTTCTCGGGTTCGGAAAACTGTCGGCGGAGAAGCACAGAATGATGTGGGCTGATCTGGTGGTGGTTGTTGGTTGTTTGTTGTTATCTGGGTTTGATTTCTACTCAGTCCAGTACATACTTGAGATGGCTATCTTTGATGGTGTTCCAAATTTATCTGGGGTATAGAAAGAGACTAAGGTAGCTGTGCCACTAGTTTCCCTTTAGTAGACCACATTCTAGTACACTACTAGAGCTCTGAAGGGAACCCTACTCGACAGGTACTAGTATTACTAGCATTGATTCTAGATAAAGTACATTTGCAAGTCCAGCTGGCCTGGCTGGCATCTGTCATGCCAACCAAGTGCGTAATCGTGCAGCTCCGGCTGAATTGAGGGATCTTGTCCTGCCCCTGATCGTCGCAGCCTTTTCCTTTCTTTCTCGTTCTTTCTCGCATGCTCTCCCTCATCGTGGAGACCGGAGAAGTCTCCAGATCTCTTGTTCCAATAATGATGTCAACCTTGCCGGTTCTGGCCAGGTCTTCGTCCAGTGGATGCCCTCTCTTGGCTTCCCGACGCCGGAACTGCGACTGACCCAATCATCAAGCCATAATAATCATAACTCTCTCCCAGCTGCTTCGGGGAGTTGAAGCTTCATCTGTCATCTGTTTCTCCTCCCCTCTCAGTACATCACTGGTTATTGCTCACGGCTCACTTGACTTTCCATCCAAAGGTTTGTGTGTTGTTGGTTCGTTCTACCACCCATCAGCTACTACAAGGTACGAACAACACCAACAACTACTACTTCTTGTATTCTCTACTCTATCCTCCCCGACCTCATCATCCACACAACATCCCAATTCCCTGCCACTTGCGCAACCACTTGGGAGATTCCTGTTGGTGAGTAAGAAAGTCCTCGTCTCTCTCTTCTCTTCCATCCAATCCTCATCCTTCCTCTGCTTGTCATCTCCTCAACTCGTTTCATCTTCTTTCTTGTCTCCCAACCCTAGCTTGTCCTCCCCTCGTATCACTCTCCCACATTGACTTCGATCCGGGTTTCCCCTCCTTCTCATTCTTTCCGTGGTACTCTCTCCTCTCCCTCCCTCTCTCTTTCCTTTTCCCTCTCACTCTTCCTCTCCTATCGCTTTCCTTCCTCTCTGTCCCTTTCCCTCTCTCCCTCTCTCTCTCTCCCTCTCTCTCTCCCTCTCTTTTAACTCTGCCGGCTCTTCCGTTCCGTGGACCTCTCCGTTACATTTCCCACCTTAACCCCTCCTCTGCCCTTGACACCCCCCCATTTCTGATTCTGGATCTCCTGCAGATTCATTGCCTGACGAAAGCTCTCTTCCAGCTCCACTCTGGTCTCGCCCAGTTCCCTGATTTTCCTGGTCCAGGTTCCGCTGCTGGCTCCAGAAGGACCCCTACTGCCAGCCCCCGTTCTGGACATACAACACACTCACACACTCTCTCTCTCCAACAACTCAACCCCCCCACTTTGATCCTGTCGGGATATATTCTCCTGGCCAACCTTCCTTCTGAACCGGTTGGAGCTCTCCAGCTTTTTACCTTCCCGCTTGTTCTTGACTTGTCAGTGCATTGTTCATCCTTTGTTGCTTTCTCTCCCGCCTTCGCAACCGTGGTAGCTGCCTACCATCACTCGTACCTGCCGTGGTCATCTTCCCCTCGGTCACACTGGTTTGCTCCTGGGCTCGACAAGATCCCAGGACCTCTGTTCCAGGTGCCAGACTGTGTCTTTAAGCCGCTCTGCTCACTGACTTTCGGCCTTGTGCTTCCGGTCTTCTCTGGCATCGCGGCCGGAGCTTTAAATACCTTCTATTCGCCTGCCCGTCCGTCGCCACAACCATACTCCTCTACCTTTCAATAGCTAGTTCTCTCTGTCTCTTCCTCTCCTCCTAATATCAATTTCGATCTTCTCTACAACCTGCTCAAGCGGCTCTGCCCTGCCCTCTGGCTAGTCTAAATCAGGCTCACTCTCTCAACATGGCGACTCAGGCCTCTTTCGGTCAGCCTGTTGTTCCTGGCGAGGCCGTCGTGTCCAACGAAGCTGTTATGCCTGGTGCCGTTAGCGCGGCTCCTTCTCACTTCACCATCTCTAATTCCTACATGGCGACTGACATCCTTTCCATGTCTTACCCAGCCGGGGACGATCAGACTCTCTTCGGTTTCAGCCCAGTTTCTCCTTCGCTACCGAGCTGGTCGGCGAAACATGACCCGCAGGTTTTCACCAATCCGGGTTTTGAGCGAGGCCTGAAGAACTCGCATGTCCGCAACGGTCAACCAACGCCCCCTCCATATGACGACAAGAAACTCAATTCGGTCGACCAATTCTATTCCTTGTCTCATCTCCAGTCGTACGACGGGGCTGCTGTCTATTCCAACCCAACTCCCCGTGCAAGCTTCAGTCAACCGGCTGCTTCGGACGCGCGTCAACCAGCGGCCAGGCGTCGCAAGACTAATGGCACACACAACTCGTCTTCCCCCGATGCCGATGACAAGCTGAGCGAGAAAGCGAAGCGTGAGAAATTCCTGGAGCGCAATCGGCTGGCAGCGAGCAAGTGTCGCCAGAAGAAGAAGCAGCAGACGGAGAGTCTCCGCAGTCAATTCAGAGAACTCTCCCAAAGGAGAGAAGACCTGACCCGTCATATTGACGCTTTACGTAGCGAGATCCTGGTGTTCAAAAACTACTTACTCGAGCATGCCCAGTGCAATGATGAGGCTATTCAATTGCACCTCAGCACCATGGTGAAGAACATTACTCAGCAGGACTCACTGGGGACGTCCGACCTGAAACCGGACCTGAATGCTCTGACCCCGTCGAGCTCGAGTAGGACGACCCGCTCGCAGGATCTCTCCTTTGGCTTTGATAGCCCCATTCAGATTCCCTCAAAGATGGGCTCCCTAGAACCCACTCCTCGGCGGGACTCAGAGCAGACCCTCGCGAGTGACGCGTCCTTCTCCTTCTCGACTCCCAACAATGACGGCTTCGAGGATCTGCTCGATGTCTAGAACCATCTTCTATATCCATCATTCTCTATACATTGCTCAACATCATCTCAGGGCTCAATGGCGGCTGGTGTCGTCTTATTCTGTGTTTTATCATGAGCCCTCGATGGTTGACATGACTGGCGACTGCATGACGGCGTTTTTTTTTCCCCTTTTCTTTTTTTCCCCCCTTCTTGCTAACTCCCCCACCAAAAAAAGCACGTGGTTTGGGCGGGACTTTGTGATTGCTGTTCAAGGTATATTCTTGTTATTATCGCTCAGGTAGCTGGCGACTGTGGCGATTTTATAGTTAGGTAGGTTTGCTGTATGGTTTCGAAACCAACTTGCCGGAGGGGGGCGTTTTTCTTTTCTGGGGGGGAACTGGTTGGGCAAAGGAACACGAATTGCTACGATGATACGAGTGTACGCTAGTTGCTGTGTGGGTTCCCGGTAGCTAATCATAATCAATATTTAGCTTACTCTGAGATTCTCTAGTTACTAAACACCGTATAGTCATATAGAGTAGCAGTAGTAGTAGTATATAAATGGTCTCTCACATGACTGGCAGACCATGTACAGTAGATCGATGGTTCTATCTCCACTTGGGACTAGTTTCCGCATTAGACTAGTTTCATGCATACTCTCGGAGTAGTCTAGATCAATCTACAGGTAGTATTCAGTTCCGTTCATTTATCAATCATATTTCGTTCTGCTATAAGATACTCTATCGCAGCTGATTTATCTCGTATCAACACTTGTAAGAATATAATCAATCCATATTCTACCATCTAACTCTATAATTAAACCATCCACACATGAATATATATAATAATGGAAAACTAAACCTCCACTCTCTCCTCACTCGTCTTCGCCCCCGCATCATCATCAGAAACAATCCCATCCTGTTCACAGTCACGGTCAATTTCCTGTTCCTGTTCCTGTTCCCCGACCAGCAGGGCAGACGAGAGCGAATCATCATGATGAAGCTTATCCTCATCATCTCCGAAAAGCGCATCGATCTCCTCGAGGGATCTCCCGCGCGTCTCCGGAAGGAAGAACCAGACGAAGACGGCGAAGCTGGCGTCTAAGATGCCGAAGATCAAAAAGGTGGCCCATTTGGCGCCGGCTAGGACGTACGGGGTCGAGAATGACCAGACGAAGTTGGAGAGCCATTGGGCGGCGACGCCGATGGCGACGCCTGGTTCGCGGATGCGGGTGTTGAAGAGTTCGGCGGTGCAGGGCCAGGGGAGGGGACCCCAGGAGAGGTTGTAGAAGACGATGGCGAGGTAGATGAGGGAGACGGTGAGGAGGCCGCTGTTGGTTATGGTGGGGGTGGTGTTGGAGGGGTTATTTGTGGATGGGTGGGGGGTGGGGACGTTGGTGGATTTTACGACCACTGAGGTGGTTATCATGCAGATGGACATGGCGAGTGCGCCGAGGATGAGTAGTGGTCGGCGGCCGAATCGGTCGGCGACCCATACGATGAAGATGAGGCAGCCGATTACTTTTAGGCCGCCGAAGATGCCGGTTAGGAGGAGGGTCAGGTGGGCGTTGTTGCCTACTAGGAGGGCGAAGAATTGCGGACCGAAGTAGGCGAGCGCCGTTGGCCCCATGGATTGTTGGGCTATGAATAGGCAGACGGCTAGAGCGAGTCGGTGGCTGTTGGATTTGCTGAGGAGTTCTTTCGGAGAGAAATCAGCGGTTGCGTGTGCGTCACGCTCGATGCTGGATTTCATTTGCTGGTACTCAGCGCGCACGTGTGGTCCGTTCGATGAGCGGATCCAGGTTAGGCTGTCCCATGCTTTGGACTCGTTCTTGTCATGGTCGTGGGAGAGGAGCCATCGCACACTTTCGCGGAGCGTGAGCATCCCCAACCCCATTAATGCGCCGGGGATCAGCTGCACGGCGAATGGAATCTGCCATTGCAGGGCATTGGCGGGAGCGAATTGCATGCCATAGTCGATCCAGTAGGAGACGAGGATGCCGATGGTGAAGGCGAATTGATAGCAGCTCCCGAGCCGGGCGCGCTTGTCGGTGGGACTCATTTCCGAGAGATAGATGGGGATGACGGTTGCGGAGCCGCCGATCCCCAGTCCGCAGATGACGCGGCCCACGTAGAAGACGGATAGCGAGTGGGTATCGAGCAGCTCGAAGATGACCCCCGTGCAGAAGATGAGGGAGCAGACAGCCATGGCCGGGCGACGACCAAGGCGGTTTGTGAAAGGCCATATAAGCAGACAGCCAAGTAGCGCAGAGGCTTGCTGGACGCCGACTGCAATAGCGCTAACTCGTGTCTCATCGGCGGCGGTATACCGAAAGGAGCGATGGAAGGATTCGAAGGTGAGAACTCCGCCTGGAATTGATTGATGAGCATGGTGTGCGGTGCGTCTTCAGGAGACTACATACCAATCACACCCGAGTCATAGCCGAAGAGAAGGCCGCCGCAGCAGACGATTGCCGTGAGCCAGTAAAGGCGAAAGGCGCTCTGGTTGCCGGACGGCGGTGGATCATGATGGCTGGGATCGTGGAGATCAGCATCCTGGGGGAGTTCGGAGTAGGGCCTCATTGTGGGCCATGTCGCGAGGAAGAGAATGCGACAGCCACAATGGGGAGAGATGCAGGACAGCAGACGAAAAGGAGAAGAGGGGAAGTGAAGATGAAAAGTAAGGAAGTAAATACAGGCCGATGGAGACTGGCGGGGAGTCAGATGACGTGCGATTACGTGGTCAGGAGATCTGCGACGCGTTTCGAGTTGATGTTCATCCACTCCGGAGTCTCCTGCAAACCTCCCGATGTCCACTTGGCCTCTCCTACGGCTACTTACTGTCTTCTAGATCATGACGAAGAAATCAGTAAATAGCTCCCGCCGCACGCACCGCGAGTCTGCCCAGGTGCGCGACGCATCTTGTCGTCGCGTCATCTCCTCCAGCAGGAGCAATGCTTTCCCCGCATGCGGATGTCGCGCCGTACGGGAGCTTCCACGGATGCGCTCGGGATCGTGACAGCGACTACTACAGCTGCCAGTGATCCGCTGCATCTCTTTCACAATCCATCTTCGCTGCTCCATCGATCCCTCAAGGCCGGCCACAAATAACGGCCATACAAAGCTGGCGGGCAGATGTTGCTGGTCGCTCCCAGACTCCACCTCCGCGGTTGCCAATTGAATAATCCGATCCACTGCGCGGTGCACTCGGTCAGTCCGTGGGTAGATGGCGAACGCGACCCGGTGTAGGTAGATAAAAATCGCTAGGAAGTTGGCGATGTACTGTCGGAATGTCCGGCAGATTTCGATCGCGATAGCAGGCTGTAGAGTATCGAAGAGGTCCTCGGGCGTGCTGTAGACGTCCAGCACGCGCGGACGCCGGTTCCAGAGCGTCTCGAGATCGGCCCCGACCTGGTGTGCTATCTGAAGCACCTCAAACTCGTCACTGACTGTCCCGCGACTGCGGTGATGCAAGTCGATGCATACGATTCGTCGGATGACCTGTTGCGTTTGTAGGAAGAAGCGAAAGGCCGGGCCCGTGATGGCTTCACGCATAAGGTATGCGGGTTTCGGTGGCTCCTCGTCGCTGCTGTTGTCGAACAATTTGTCTTCCATGGCTAGTTCAGACGTAGTGTTTGCCTTGGATGAAAGGCTGCCCAAATCAATTAGCGGATCGCCATCACGGCCAGCTATCAGCGCTTTAACATCCAGCAATGACACCCACGACACAATAACACTGCTCACACCGGTCCACAACTTGGTTCGGTGGTGAAACCGCTGCAGCAGGAGATATGCAGAGTGGAGAAAGGACGTTCCTGAGCCCCATAGATCAGGGGTAGAAAGGAGCTGTTTCGTCAGCTCTTTAGCCAAAGTCAAGTAATCAGAGCGAACCTTGAGACACTCACCTCCGCCAGCATCAACAATAACACCGTAGTAAACACCCTTTTCAGTACCGTCTCCTCCACTTCGCCCAGCAAGCACGACTGAACCTCTGAACACGCCAGCTGATGATACCTCGACGCCAGTTTCCACGCCTTCCCCTCAACCAACGCCTCATGTATCTCCGCGTAGCAGTAAATCCCATGTAAGACCGCCCGACTATCGCGCGACTGTGCAACAACATTAGCACGCACATACTCCCAATCCAAATCCACCGGTCCAAATATCGTAGGCGGCGGGTCCCCCTCCACGAAATGTGCAAACAACCGATACTCATACGTCAGCCGACCATGACCACTACTACTACTACTACCACCACTTGTATCCGAAGCAGACCCCAACTCTGAACGATCACCGTGGATGACTGAAACTGAGCCCGCGTTCCAACTGATCGGCCGTTCATTCTGATCGAGTTCCTCGCTCGCGATCGCCGCCGGTACCGAACCCGCTGGGAACCCCGCCAGTCCATTCGTGGTCAAGTCGAGGTGTTTCTGCTGGAAGTCGGAGGTGATCTCGCCGATGAAACTAAGAATATCGAACGAGGTGATATTGTCCGCACCTAGGGGTTGCTGGTGTTGTTGTGAAGGGCGACTGCTGGGACCCGCCTGCTGCGGGGATCCTGAATTCGATGCTGAGAGTCGGTCATTGCAGAGGACGGTGTGGAAGAAGTTCACGTCTGGACGGTCGGGTGAAGTGGTGCTAGCGGTGCTGGTGGGGGCTGATGCTGCGCTCGCGACTGTTCCTGAGCTCTGGCTGTTATGCCGTTGTCGCGGGATGACCGTTTGAATGGTGCTTTTGTAGGTGCATTGCAGTCGAAGGCGCGTGCAATTGGCACACGTGGGTTTGGTCTCGTCGCAACGGACTTTACGTGCCCGGCAGGTCAGACAGCCCGTGCGGCGTCGGGGTCCTGATCGGCCCATTCCGCGAGCTCGAGGAGCCTTGTGCTCGGTTAGCAGGTGCATTTTCTAGGTGTATCAAAGGTTTGGGGATGCGAGATTACCTCCATGATGGGTGTGGGGAAGACATGGTTGAAGGAGGAGCTGCGCAGCTGAGATGGTGTGATTGTTGGGGGGAATCAGGAACGAGATCATGCTCGGCTCCCCGCAGCGGTCCGCCTTGTCTTATATTTGGAGTGGTCTCCATACTGTAAATTCTCTCAGGAACAGCTACGTCAGAAAGCATATTTGATTCATAATTCATGACACTACATGCACTCTATCTCATTATGCGCGCCGGATGATGACATCCTGCGGGTCAGGGACGATCCGTTTCTTGTCTCCCCCAAAACACTTGGATGTATGCAGCAAGTGTCCCCGTTCCTTCCGCACATACGTCGCGAAACATATAGCAGCCAGCGCAATGCCCCCGTAACTGATGAATACTGGGTACTTGAATTGTTCGGGAAGAGGGAATGCAATGGTCGTCGCGAATGACAGGAGCTCGAAGATGTTTTGGAGAGCCATTTCCGTAGATGAGAACCGCGCGCGAGCACGTTCGTCCACACCCTATCATAGTAAGAGCTTGGCCATAGGAGACAGTTAGAGTAGCAGGACTTACTTCTTGAACTAGAAATTGTACGGAAAGGTCAAAGCCCCAGAGCCCAATTCGACTGAGAGCTACGCCAACAATCAGGCTCACAGCAACCACTTGAGATTGATTGTCGAGGAAAGCAAAGGCCGCCACAGCAGCCGCCAGACAGGCAAACTGCCAGTTGAGGAACCACAGGCCTGACCGAATCGGCCCAATCCTGCCCATAATAAAGGGGGCCGCCCATGTCCCTGACAGCTCTGCAACAACAGCGCCAATCCTCATCCCGCTGACCTGCAGCGGAGTGAAGCCAGTATGTAGCAGATACGTTACCATGGTAGTGCCGAAGGAGAGCACCGTGAGGTAAAGTAAGCTCAAGGCAAGAGACGCCAGGAATACAGAGCTAGCCACATACTCTCGCCACGGAGCAAGAGCCCTTCTGCTATACTGCGCTATCCGACGAGCTGCGGTCGGAGTACTGTCGCTAAACTGTGGCTCGAGCCTAGATTGACCTCCGATCTCACTGGTTCTATCCTGACAACGCTTGAGTTCAGGTATAGATGTATACACCTGGGTTCGATTAGTATATGATCGTCTTCAAACTCTGGGGATAGTACCTGAGCAATTGCAATGTACTCAACGACGACACAGGAAACATTCACAACCAAGACCGTCCATATGGCTATCTTGGTCGACAACCCATCAACCACGGAGATGACCACCGGAGCTAAGAGTTTGCAAAACAGATCTATCCGTCTCATAGACGCATTGAGATCTGTTCAATTAGTATTTAGCATAACTCGCAGCAAGTCGTAACATACCTTGTCGAGGGATATCCAAAGCATCCGACACAACAATGGCCTTTCGAATTAGTCAGGTATTCGTAGCAAAAGGACAGCAACATACCCAATCTCTCTCAACAGCAACACAGTTCGCAGTAGCAGCGAGCTTCTCCACGCAAGCGAGCAGTACTGTGCCCGCAAACACAAGCGAGGTAAACACCGTAGTAGACGGCGCCAGGAGAATCGTAAAGCATGCGCAGGAAGCAGCCACAGGGAGTCTCTGCCATACTATACAATGTCAGTCCATAATGACATCCCCATTCCACCACTCTCACATACTAATGGAATGCCGAATCGCTCTCAACCTATTCGCCCGGTCCACCACCGATCCCAACCACGAGGACAGGACCACCGCAGCCAGCGATCGTACCAAAGCATAAACCGAAGCATACCGCAGTGTTCCCGGGAAGATAGTAGCCAGGAACAAGACAGCCCCAAACTCAAACATCCGCGAGTTCCATGTTGAGAGAAAATGGGAAATATACAACCGAAACAGAATTCGAGTTGGGTTCTGAGGCACTGGGGACCCGGGGGCCGAGGGTCGGGGTAGAAATGGCTCTGCCGGGTCTTGCGAATCGTGAGATGTTCGGGGCTCTGTGTGAGCGTGGAGTAATGGTGATTCTGCCATGCTGGGACTTTTGTTTGATACTTAGATTCTCGAAGTCTGCATGTTTGGAGGATGGGTTTGGAGTTGGTGTGAGACGGGGAATTGATTCGTGATTGCCCGGCCGAAAGGGACCGACGGATACTTTGGTTATGGATCGATGCTTGGGCTGGTGCGGAGCCGAGTGGGCTGAGTTGAATGTTTTCACCTGTTTCGGTAAGGAGGTTCTCTAGGCATATCCCCACCAATTGTGTTGGCTTTGTATACTATTACTACTATCAGGGAGCATAAGGGATGGGTGGTTTCATTCATTTTTCAGATAGCAGAAGTGGCGGGGTGGCAGATAATTCCGTTATGAGAGCATACTATTATCCTACCCTTCCCCGGATTATCAAGATCCCCTGCGTAAAAGTCACCGCAGAGAACCCAGAACTCTCGACAAATCTTCACGGAAGAGTAGTGTTTCAATATGCACTTCTTAGGGACTTACGGGCTACGGAAAACATGATGAACGCATATAAATACGAATATCATACTGTTGGATACAAGCCATGTTAGGCTGGAAAAAGGACCGTTGCTTGCGTGTCTAACTTTATATGAAATACATGTTGATAAGATTAACCCAATATACAGACCCAACGAACACAACAACAGGAACAAACGGACTCCTTAACATTCTGATGTTCTTTTCTCTTTCGCCAAAGAAATCAGTTCACCCATTCAAGACCATCCTCGCCCTGAACAGTCCGTCTAGCCAGGACTTCAGCGGCCTTCTCCTTCACACCCTCTTTGCTGTCAAAGTTCGCAACAATATCGTTGACGGTCACTTTCTCCTTTCTTCCACGGTGACGCACGAAAGCCTCGATTCTGCTTTCGCTAGGCAACCCGAACTTGTAGGGATATTGGGTGTACGGGGACTTGTAGTGGTAGAGACTCAGCCGGGATTCAGGCCCCGACTCAGACTCGGAAATCTCGAAGAATTTGTCGACGGTCTCGGTCGAGACCTCCTCCAGAGTCGCCGGCTGCCAGGTGGCCTGGCGGGGAGGCTTCGACATCAGGCGGGCCTTCACGCCCTCCACAAAGTCGGGGTGTCTCATGAACTTGGAGGCGATGGCGTGCTCACGCTGGAAGGTCTCGGAGATGGTCCACTCGCGGCCGACACGCAGCTGGCGCAGGGCAACCTTGAGCGAGGTGGGTGACCGCGCCGACAGGGTCTCCAGGGTCTTCTCAGCCCACGACTTCATCTCTGTTTCCTTCTGCAGCGCCTGGATGATCTCCTCCACCGTGTTGTACTGGAAGCAGCGGTCAATAGCACTGCGCAGCTTGCCAGCCAATTGGATAGGCTCCTCGCGCACGGACGGCACACCCGTCGAGAATTCGGCCATGGTTTTGTTGACAAGAGCGAGACGTTCCTGGAATGTGGAGTAGTCACGGAAGACGAGCTCAGACAGACGAGCCGTCAGGTTAGCCAGCGCGCTGGAGTGCAGGTAGTGCGTGGCAACACCAGCATACAGAGCCTGAACGCCGTGAAGTCGCTCCGAGGTAAGGGCCAGGTATGTTCCGAGCTGTCCATCGAGACGGGACAGGAAGAAGGAGCCGCCAACATCCGGGAAGAAGCCAATGGTGGTCTCGGGCATGGCGAACACAGTGCGTTCAGTGGCGATCCGAAAGGGAGCGTGGACACTGAGACCGACACCGCCGCCCATGGTGATACCGTCCATCACGGAGACGAAGGGCTTCTGGTAGGTCGCGATGAGGTGATCGAGACGATATTCGTCGGCGAAGAAGTCGGACGAGGCCTGCTGGCCCTCGGGGCCCTTTTCGTTCTGCAGAGCCAGGGCAGCCACATCTCCTCCGGCGCACAGAGCTTTCGAGCCAGCGCCAGAGAGCATGATGACATTGGCCAGGTCGGACTTTTCCCATTCCTAGAAGACACCCCAATCGCTTAGCAACAAGTCCACACGTATAATACCAGGTCACAGCCACAAGCTAACCTTCAGTCGAGGCACAATCTTCCGAACCATCGAGCCGTTCAAGGAATTGAGCTTCTTGGGACGGTTGAGCTCAATCAAGCGCACACCGTAGTGGGAGTGGAACAGGACATCGTCGGGCTCGTCTCCGGGGAGTTCTTTGGGGATAGGTGCGGTAGACATCTGCATTCGTCAGTCAATGGGAGAGGCGAAGCATGAGATAAAAGAAAGGCGTACACTAGCAGTGGCCCCGAATGCTGGGTTGGTGACTTTGGCACGGAGAGGCATGGTAGCTGGTGAAACCCGCGAGATCCAGCTCGACGGTGTTGGAAACCGGCAAATACTGCGTCGGAGTAACATCAGGCAGACCACAGCCTGTTGTGGAGGAGGAGACGGGGTAAAGGAATGGAGGGATGAGGGGATTAAGTATGAGGATGAGCAGCTCGTCGGTTCTCCGCTTGCTTTGACCTCGGAGTTTTTCGCGGAATGATTTTCCTCGCCGGCCGCTGAAGAGGAGAACAGCCGAACGGCCGTGAGTTGAGATGTCCCACCAGGAGTAAAACGAACCTTAGTAGTGGTATATAGGGTTCTAAATTATTGATTAAGAGACATTTGAATCATTCTGTAATATATTTGATTTATCCAGAGAATTTTGGCTATAGTGTCGTGAAGGATCTCTGTTCGGCAACCTCGCCCTAGCATGTGCTTTCCAACTACTTACTTACATCGGTCTCCTTCTACCAATTACCGGGTAGCTTATCGTAGGTTTCTGCTAATGCTGTGACTTTCATCCTTGAAAATCCGTAATGCCATCATACATATTTCGAATCTATTTGTACAAAATAAAACACAAAACGAAGCTAACCAGTAAAAGACCCCATCGCCAGGTAAAAGAAATTTAGTACAAAGCCTTGGCCGGCTTGTTCTTCAGATCCTTGGAATGCTGAGACAGAATGCGGTCCAGCGCTTGCTTCTCAATAATCAAGCGTCCAGTCTCCAATAGGTCCTTCACATCCACGTCACGGCGGTCCAGGATCTTCGCATGTTCACCCACTTGACGCACGGTCTCGAACAGCTCCTCGTTCGGCTGGTCCGTAATCAATGTTGACCGTCCATAGTGCCGGCCCCAGCAGTTGACCTTGAAAATCTCCTCAACGATATGGGGAGTGGCGCCCTCCGGAAGGCCGATTTCGTTGTCGACAATGATCAATTGGCCGCGCTTGTAGCGGTAACTGAGGGCTATCCGCCACGCCTGGTCGTAGATCTTCTGAGGGAGCTCCGTAGAGAAGTCGCGGGGGTGAGGACCAAAAGCAACACCTCCACCTCTCCGGATTGGGGATTTCTTGTCGCCAACACGGGCCCGGCCAGTACCCTTCTGCGCATGCAACTTCCTACCACTTCCATGCACATCATCTCTCCACTTGGTGCTTGCGGTACCTTGTCGGGTCATGTCACCCTCGTAAACAACGGCTCGGTGCAGGATGTCTTTGCGTAGAGGCATCAGGAGGTGGTTGCGAGGATACTCAACGAAGCGCAGGGGCTCCATCGAGGGGAATGAGTAGAGGGTCGCCTTGACGGGTTCGGGATTCCACACGGGCTTGGGAACCTCTCTCGTAAGGTTGTCAACGGGGGACTGGGCCTCGGTGGCCATCGAGCGGGAGAAAGTCTTCGTCAGGCATCGTTGCTATAGGATCGAGGCATCAATGGTCAGTATCTCGCATTCAGCCATATGCAAAGACTAGCAGCGGAATAAAAAAGGTCGGCCTTACCGTGGTCGTCTCAGCGCCCGAGAGGAGACCCCCTGAGCTGCGAGAGAGCAACTTGAGTGCGCGAAGAGCGTCACTTCCAGGCATTGTGAGTGAAAGTGTGTAATTAAACCCCGAGAGGTAGCCTGGATGGGGGAGGGATCTCGGTGATGCTTTGGAGGAGGAGCAGCAAAAGTTCGGGTGGTCTGGCGCTAGCCGCCTGAGGCTTGGCCAACCCGACGAAAAAAGTTCCGTCCGGCCAGGAACCTCGACTTCGACTTCCCGACCAACCTGGGGAATCTCTTCCATCCACTCCACCACTTTATCCCCCCGTCCTTCTCCAGTCACTCGTCTCGCCATGGCTCATTGCGAGCGGGCCTCGAAGCCCCTGCTCCAATGCCTGCAGAAGACCTACACAAAGGGTCTTCCAGGCCTCCAGCTGCAGTCCACCCGCGCCTTTCAGTCCACCGCTCTGGCTCGCGAGGAAGCCCAGACTGAGGCCAAGAGCGCTCCCTTCCACAAATCGCCTGATCCGGCCCTAGTAACGAGTCCCCGGCTGGAACGGAGGTTGTTACGCCAGGGAATTGCCCCCGTCGGATCTCGTCGACGTCGCGCTGCCCTCCAGGCCTCATCCAACATTCCCTTTGAGCAGCTGCCCTTCCAATGTTTCCAGGAAGCCCGCAAGGTTTTGATCGCGGACCGGGAGGAGAAGGTGCGCGATATCCAGTCGATAAGCGAGAAGATTTCCAGGCTTCAGGCCCTTTCCAATGAGGAGGCCGGCGGCTTGCAGGTCAAGAAGTCCAAGCTCCGGGCCATGGAGCTCCATCTGGAACACCTTAAGATCCTTGCGGATGTCAACGACCCGCTGGTCAAGAAGAAGTTCGAGGATGGGCAAGGTGAGCAACACATTCTACAAACTGCCTTTAACTCCGCAGCCTAACCAACCTCGTCTAGGTGACCTCAGCAAACCCATCTACCGCTACCTGGCCGATCGGAAATGGAGGGAATACCGTCGCAAGATCCTCGTCCAAAGAATCACGCAAATGAAGGTGATTCCCGACGTCCTTCCTCACTGCGACCCCATCGTCGACACCAAGCTCTACTTCAACCGCAGCCAGGTGCAGCCTGGAGAATACGTCAACGCCAAGGTCAGCACGACAGCACCTAAGCTCGACGTGCAGCTTTTCGAGGGCGGCGAGAAGCTCGTCACCATCGCCGTGGTCGACTCGGATGTCCCCAACGTTGAGAAGGATGGATTTGATTTCAAGATGCACTACCTGGCTGTCAACGTCCCCATCTCGGCCACCAACACCAAGGTCGACCTGGCCCAGCTGTCGGGTGAGTCGCAGGTTGTCCTGCCATGGGAGCCTCCTGTCGCTCAGAAGGGCAGTCCCTACCACCGACTGTCTCTGTTCATCCTCGAACAGAAGGACTCCAAGCCATTGGACTTTGCCGCCGTCAAGGCGAAGGAGACGGAGCGCGAGAACATGCTGCCCCGCACCCTGCAGGCCCGGTACCACCTGAAGCCGATTGGCGCGCACCTGTTCCGCACGCAATGGGACGAGACGACGTATGAGGTGATGAAGCAGATTGGCTTCCCCGAGGCGAACATGGAGCTCCGGAGGAAGCGGGTCGAGCCTCTTCCTTACAAGAGAAGAAACCCGTCCACATTCCGGTAAACCACAGCCTCATTTCCTTTTCTGTTCAACTTTTTGGCTCTATATTTTGTATTGTACAAGAGAAGATGTATGAATATGCACAAATTCCACCAACTCCAGACTCCCATGCCGTATACCTAAGGGTATCCATCCGAGACAACATAATATAACATTTATCCCGACAAATCCGCCTCCTCCAACGTATTCTTCACCCACTCAAACTTATTCAACGGCCACACCCTTGCGATAATCTTCCCATTAATAAGCGCCATGGGTATAGGTCCATAATTCCTGGAATCCCTCGACCACGGCAAATTATCCCCAGCAAGATAGACATGACCTTCAGGAACCTACACCAAACATAAACAATTAGCCAATTACCCTCACCCCCAAATTAACCAACAAGAGGATAAAAGAAAATATACATACCCTAATCATCTCCCCCTCCCCACCAACCTCCCTACTAAACGGCAAATCCCTACACACAAAATCCCCGGGCAACCCAATAACCCTCTTCGCCCCATTGACCCCCAAAAACGTCGGATGATAGAACCGCACCACGTCCCCGACCTGGATTCCGCGCCCGTGCTTGTGCACTCGCGATATGAGAAGATAGTCGCCTCGTGGACTGAATGTCGGGTACATTGAGGGCCCTTCGCTCAGTTGTACCGTGATCAGGTGCTCCCAGATTAGTGTGCATGCGCAGAATACTCCCAGGCTGTTGAGGCCGAAGCGGAAGATGTGGCCTGGGGTGCTGCGTTTTAGGGTGTAGCGGAGGAAGCGGTCCATTTTGGAGATTATTTTTTGTTTTTGATTTCTTTTTGTGTTATTGGGTTGGTATTGAGGGCATTGCTTTGCGATTGCGATGGACTGGATTGATTATTGCGGACTAGTTTGGTGTTGTTTGCTTGGTATGACGGCGGAGAGCTTCGGAGGTTGGTTGGTCATGTGATTAGCCGGTGAGAGGGAGGGTATATAAAGGGTTTTGTGCGGGAGATTTTTTCTCTCTTCCTATGAAATTGTCGTGAGTGACAACACAACACAACACAACACAACGCCAGACTTTCAGTTGATCGATATGGTTGACTGATTGATTATTGCTACATCCACGATGGATGATCTGATAGCTTAATGCAGCTAATTGGATTCATCCCATTGCTATTATTATTGTTACTGTTTTTCTTGTTGCGTTATGTTTTCTGCTATTCTGCTATTCGCTTCTAAAATTGCTAGAGCTCACCGCTGCCGAAATTAAACACCAGAGCGCGTGAGTGTGGACAGTGAAGCAAGATGAATATACATCTCATCATTCGTGGTGGGATTCCCTGAACGATAGCCCGGCTTGGACCCCATTTTGTTATGGGAATGGAAAACTGGGTGGTAACGATGGGACACATCCATCTTTATAATCATCGTAGTTGTTGATAGTTGAATGCAATTGCAATTACATATTCATATTCACTTCGTATCATTATCATCATCATACATACCCAACATCATATATCCTAATCCTCCCACATCCCATCCGCACCTACACAACCCATCAATTAGCACACACCCCGAAATCAACATGGAACTTAGAAAGTGGAAAGAGGAATAGAATAAACTCACCCTCAACCATCACCCCCTCCCCCTCCCTCTCCAACCCCTTCCTCTTCTCCCTCTTCTCCCTATAATCCACCCCAAACCTCTCGTCCCTCTCCTTCACCAACTCCCCCAATCCCCCCGGACAAGCAATCTTCACCCTCTCCTCACTCGTAAAACTCGCCATCAACTCCGGCGCCCCCATCGGCACCGGATCCCCCCGATCCACCTGCCACAGATGATACGTCTTCCCATACAACGGCACAATATCCTTCATTTCCGCCGTCTCGGCTGCCTCCCACACGACATTCGGAACGCTCGCGGGCGCAGGCATGATCAGCATCCCGCTACTGACTTCGTAGACGTGCGTGTGCCACAGTTTCTTCTCTTCCGCGGGTAATGTCGCGAAGAGCTTGGGTGTGATCATGTATTCGATGCCGAGGAGGCGTGCGTTGGGCGCAGTGCTGTCGTAGAGGAGGCATTGGCGGAGATCTAAATATTATATTAGTTGGGTGGTTGTGTGGTTATTTAGTTATATGGTTGGGTTTTTATTAGGGTGGGATTTATGCGATGCGATGGGGGTATAGATACCCTCTGTGATATGGGAACAGTAGTGGTTTGCCTCCACGTAGCGCTTCTTGTCGGAGGCGTAGACGTGGAATGCGTTCAGGTGTGCGCAGATGTGCTTCACGGGCGTGAAGTCTTGGATGGCGCTGGCGCCGGCCTCGAGTACTTGGCTTTTGGTCGTTTTGGCGGTGCCGGGGAGGCCGTCGGTTGTTTCGGTGGTCATTTTATTGGAGCAGATAGGATTGAGAATGTTAGGGGGAGTAATGAATCAATAGTTGGTATTGAGGTGAGGATGGGGTTTCTATACTACATTTTGTTGAAGTTGCATCTGACGTCACGATGATCGTTTTAGTGATGGATGGATGCATGCCAGCATCAATGTCATTGTTATCTCAATGGCTGAATACGTTTTCTGGGGTTTGTGTGGGTAGGTTGGATTTGTGGATCATATTCATTCTTGTGCTACTGCTAGTGTACTTGACTATTGTATGGTCCATATTTGGCCAATTTACATACTGTTCTTCATCTCTCTCAGCGCCGCCATGACCTCCACTGGATCTGTCTTGCCGGTCTTCTTCTGGATCTCGGGGTCCTATTACATGTTAGCTGGGTCTCTCGTTGAAATGTATCGGGGCGGCTCACGTTGACGCGCATGAAGACGTTATGAAGCTGTACCTGGTCAGTTTCGGTCAAACAATATAAGAGGTAGAACAAACCTTCTCATCACCAATCGTGAACTTGCCCTGGGTCTCTTGGTTGGCATTGGCGAATGCCTCCAACTTCTTAATGGGCTCAGACTGCGAAACAGCAAGGCAGAACTTAACGTTGCCCTTGGTGTATTCATGTCCGGGCTACAAAGCATCAGTAAGTTCCAACATGAATCACACTGAAATACTCACGTAAACCTTAGTATCATCCGGCAGTGCAGCCAGAGTCTCGTTCAATGCCTTGTGCATTTCCGGGGCCGTACCCTCGAAAAACCGGCCACATCCTGTATCCTATTAGTTTGGACCCAGTCCGCTCACCCAGTAGCTGAACTCACCTCCGATAAACAAAGTATCACCGGTGAAGACAACCTTGTCGTCTCCATCCTGCATGAAGTAGCAGATACTGTCCTGCGTGTGGCAGGGCGTGTGTAGCGCCTTGACGGAGATGCGCTCTCCGATCTTGAAGACTTCGCCGTGTGCCGGGGTCTTGGTGACAGACTGGCAGTTCTTGCCACCAATGACGGAGAGTTGACCGAAGGTTTTCAGCTTTTTCAGTTAGTTTCGAGTAATGTCTTTGTAGACTGTGTAGCTCACAATTTCATTGTTACCACCAGCGTGGTCCCAGTGACTGGTACAGTTAGCATCTTTATAGACCAAAGAGGAAGAGCGAGCACATACTGATGGGTATTCACGATAGACGTAAGCTTAATCTTTCCCGCGTCGATCTGAGATTGCAGCGTCGGAGCCACCCTGGACTCTCGCATCAGCTCAGCTCAACCTTCTCGTAAGACTCATTCTAACAAGCCAGCAAACTAGCACATACTCAGGCGGATTAGCCGGGTCAATAATAACGGACTCCTTAGTAGGTTCATCCGTGACCAGGTAGGCATAGTTATTGCCCTTCCCGGTCCCTGACAGAACAAACCTAGTTAGCAAATAAGAGCCCAATAGTAATGTAAGCAAGTACCTTGGGGGCATGTCTCAAGGGTTTATTTATTTATTCAAGGAACTACTTACACATCGGGATCGACTGTACATGCATGGCTCTAATTTGTTGCGCTTGCGCTCTCACGGGTTGAAACCTCACGGAAGACCAGACAGCTCTGGTAAGGCACATGGATAAGTATAAGGTAACAGCAAAAGTGTTAGTGCTTGAACTTTTTGGAATGAATGCGGGGGTGGTGGTAACATTGATTGCTAAGAAGCTAAGCTAACTAATCTATGCCACCTGCGCCATACTTACTAACTGTGTAAGCAGGTCTTTTGGCGATTACCTCATAGGCTCGTTCCGCGGAGGCTCAGCCACGTGTGGCTGTGACGCTAGGCTGCTTTCGGACGTGACATTTTCCACTTTAATCTTTAGGAGACTGGTAGATGCTACGTGGATACTACTTGGGCTTTTGTTGGGTGTGGAATTGAGTTGGTTTTCGCTGAGCATCGAGGCGTAGCACAGCATGGTCATATTGGAATCGTATCCGCTGTCTATACTATCCCTAACGGTCGCGTATCCCACGTATCTACCGTCTCCCATCCGAATTTCTTCAACTCTTTCAGATCGTCGGCATCTGCAGTCCGCTTGAGGCCAGACCCGTCCTTCTTTGAGTGTTTCTTTGATGTGGACGCCGGCTTCTTAGGTGCCAGATCGTCCGTCCTCTGCTGTAGGCTCTCCTTAAGAAGTGCAGTCCAGTGGTTCAAACTCTGCTCGCAAACGGCAAGAAGGTAAGCGTGGGACAGTAGTCGTCTTCGAGACCCCCATTCCGGCGATTGAAGTATATGGTCCAGCCACATGTACAATCCTTCGAGCTGAGGGTCATTTTTCACGTTCTTTGAGCCTGAAAAGGCCAGTACATTCACCATCTCCTCCGTCAGGGATGCCAGGGCCGGGGGATGGCCCTCGGCGAGCATCTGTAATAACGAATCCCACTTAGCAAACATTCCCGTCATGGAGTCACCCATCCTGGTGCCAAATTAGCTTATGAAGGTCATAGAACTTTCAGAATATAGAAAACTCACTTCCGACCAGCAGGAACCAACAATGAGTCCTCCACAATCACGCCTGCTAGCGCAGACGCCCCACGACTGGAAGACTTGCAAATCGAGATCAAATGCGTAGAAGTAAACGAGACATTCTGCTGGAACCGCCTCTTCTTGCGCGGCGGTTCTGACGACTCCTCTTCAGCCAGCAAGTGCTCGAATTCAGTTCTCAAAGCCGCCTTGATGGGCTCGACGTCATCTTCAGCGCCGTCAAATGCCTCGGGTTCCGACACAGGCACCGTATCAGCACTCAGGTCAGTCTTGGCCCAGTAGTAATCCCACAACCACTCAAGGGACCGCTGCGTGGCATTGCGCAGGACTGTCAGAGAAGGCAGTTCACGATGCGTGGCCTCGTGACGCAGTTCCACAAAGGAGGCCGGTAGGCCCAGATCAATGGCTCGTTGGAACATGGTCTTACGCTGACCGTTCAGCTTGGAGTCGACGAGCCCCGTCACGAATCTGTCTGTCGTTAGCGATAATTACTCATTACACAGCCATACGGGAACAATTCGTTCCATGAGCAAAGTGGATGATCATACCGACAAAACGCAGCCGAGTACGTAGCCCGAATAGAAAAGATGGAATTTTTCAGGGCATCATCATGGAGAATAGCGTCCGTTAGCAAGGCCGTGGCTTCAACAGAATGTGGCAGGTTTCCCCGTAGCTTCCAAGCTGCAACCTATCATAATGGTTAGTGTCAAATTCACATTATCAGATAATTTCAAGGCAGATTGTCGCATACAGTAGCGCAGGCCTTGGAGCGCATGTCGGGCCCATCATAGAAGGGTGCAGGGTAGAATTGACTCCGCACCGCGAGTAATTGCGAGTGCTCCTTCCATGGTGTGAAAATGACCTTTGCCATTTTGTTACTGATTGATTTAGCTGTTTCAAATGTGATGATTCACCCTCACCCTGCACTGGCCGGGGGCACACTGTACATCTTCGTCGACAGTGATTTTGTTCGCCCGGATTAAGGTTGTTCCCGCCGCTGCGACTCCTTATCGGTTCGACTGCGTTGATTCGTTCATGAAACTACTAGTACTATGTACTAAGTAGGTAAACTACAAAGTAGACTACCACTAGATTCTCTCTATTCTGTTGCTTACGTATTATTGATGCTTGGTGCAATGTGTTTATCAAAGATATTCTCGTAATTGTTACATTCACTGGTGTCTAATACATGCATTTCGAGTTCAACCAATCCTCCCTGGGTATCCTGTACTGTATGCTAAATTGAAAACGCCTCCGAAACAATAACTCCACGCTATGCAATGCTGTAAGCCGAAAACCGAAAAGAGCAATAATCAAGGGCGGTAAACGCGACAGTGTCGGAATCAAATCCATCCATAACCATAATTCATACAGGGTTGGCTAGCCATGTTAATGAATGGCTGGGAATCGACCACGGCATGCTGCTCGAGGTCGTCGTCATCAAAGAAAAAGGATCTTTGCATCATGTTGGTAGGTGCTTTGATCGGTTGTTGAAAAGTCTCAGCCTCAGGCTGCTTAGGGTTCGAATCAGTGCCCTTGTTGTTGACGGGGCTCTCATCCTGATTTTGTTCGTCATCATCGTCCTCATCCTCCTGGTCATCTTCATCGTCCTGGTCTTCGGCTTCATTGTCGGAAGACGGGGTGAAAGTCTCCTCCAACTTCAGCCCCTTGCCGGAAAGCCCTAAGAGCGAGTTTCCCAGCGAAGCTTCCGGGTTGCTGTATAGGCCCATTCCGACGAGTTCATCCTCGTTCTGCTTCTCGGGCAAGGACTCTACCTGCGAATGCAGGTCGTCATCAGGTCGCTGAATAGGTAGAAAGTCAGGCGTAGGGGGGCCAGTCAAGCAACCCGACGACGGTACACTCTCATAACTCGAACCTGCGACGTAGACTGGAGGGATGTTGTTGTGCATGGATGACATGTCGAAAGAGTAGCAGTCAGACATAGGTTCTGCCATTGCCGACAAGGTTGAAGCGCTGGTGTCCCAGGAGACGGGCTCAATTTGAGACTCGCTCATCGGCAGCATGGTAGATTGTTGGAGCGACATCTGATGCTGTGCATCAGGCAGGGAAGGGAATCCCATATCCGAGCATGGAATATCTGTTGAGGTGTAGGATGACATCATGGAAGAGTTGTCGAAGGTTGCAGAGGCAGTAGGCAGTGGCTGAGGGCACACGCCAATGGCGGCAAAGTTGTCCAACGCCGTAGTTGCTGGCACATACTGAGTAGTAGGATAGCTAACAGGCTCCAAAGCCGGATGCCAACTTGTCGGACGGTTCTGGCCAGTTCGGGCAAGTGCAGAGGCTACAAAGGCAGTGTTGACGGGAGCCTGGTAGCCTTGGTACATGGGCGAACTGTAAGGGATGGTTGCTGTGCGCCGTCTGCCAGCAGACGAAGGACTGTTCCCAGCGCTGCGGGGTTTCATCACTCGACCCGTCCGCTTGGGTTTAGGGAAAGCATGGATCAAGTCACGAAATGTCGAAGAGCGCCAGCATGACTGGTTGCCCTGAACCCAGCTAGGGTTCGCAAAGGACGATTG
Source organism: Aspergillus tubingensis (assembly GCF_013340325.1). Lineage (NCBI taxonomy): Eukaryota > Fungi > Ascomycota > Eurotiomycetes > Eurotiales > Aspergillaceae > Aspergillus > Aspergillus tubingensis. The sequence goes on from NW_023336276.1 coordinate 1,587,394, forward strand.
GGGTTGCCAGTAGTCGGCCATTGAGAAGATGGTGAGAAGTTGAGAGGGAGAGAGAGGGATAGAAGACTTGGGTATGAAAGATAGGACTGAGAGGAGGTGGACGGTCAATTGAAAGTGTGAGGAGGGAGGTATGTGATATAAGCACACATAGTAGTAGTAGGTGAGAGGCTAGAAGGATAAGACGGGATGGTGGGATAGGGCGGTGGTTAGATTATATGGAGTATCAAGCACGGATAGGATCCGTGGATGATGACTGCAGGAATATGTAAAGGATCTCCGAAGACTGGGGTTCGAGACTTATCATCTAAAGATGACACAGGGGGCGTGAGGGTCACAAGGCGTGGAGGCAAGGTACAGTTAAGTGCGTGCGGTACTAAGTAGCAAGCCCAGTGCCTAGTCGAGTAATGGACCCAGATGGTTCGGATAAGTAGTAGATTATGCGGTAAAGAGTAAAGTAGGAGCGAATCTAAAAAAGTAAAAAAAAAAAGGCAAAAAAGGGGAAATGGAATAAAAAAATAATATTAATAAATTAATAGTAGATGGGGAAAAAAAAATAAAATAAGAAAAAGGAAGGCCCTACATGAGGGTGATACACGGAGATGTGGGACGCATGTACATGGGCATTTCTTGATCTACCATCCGCCCCAGTTCCACGATCCATTACTGTAAGTAAGAAGACTAATGGATTAGTGGGAGCGGGCACATGTTGGGATGACACGACGTTGACACTAACGAAAGCAGACTAGTTGGTGGGAACCGAACAGGGCAAGACATGGGACGAGAGGAGTAGAAGGGGGGGCTCAGACTACTAGGACTGAGTCTAGTCTAGGTACCAGGAAGGGGAGGAAATGGCAAGGAAGGAAGGGGACCCAAGGAAGGATGGTTGATGATGATGAAGATGATTCAGATGAGCCCATGCCACACGAATGCTGTCTCCACTCTGAAAGCACTCTCTGGGACTTGCGAAGCGGGCAATCAATCCTGGCTCTGACTCTGTGCTGGCAAAAATGACTTCTGGACTGCCCTGGGCCCATGGAATTGGGGCTGGTTTAGTGGCTAACGGCGGGTGACGATGGGGGAATGGATAATAATGTCGATGGTGGGGATGATCAGACCCATTGGCAAAAGAATTTGATGGACTTGCAGTGTCCACCGGGAGGGGGGGAGAAATATGGAACAGAGGGTCAAGAGAAAAACGAGGGAGATGCGGCAGAGCGGCAAATGATTGGATGGGAAACTGAAATCGGAGCTCCAGTCCAGGGAAAGGCAGCAAAGATCATGGATGGAACTTAAAGAAGGAACCAGAAAATGGCCGGGCCCTCTTCATGCCCCCCCTCAGCTCCCTCTCTTCCAAGCCGAATTGAGTAGGGAGTGACCGAGTGATTGACTTGGATTGAAGTGACTGACTTGACTTTTGACTTGCCTGGGACATGCCGAAACTAAACTAAAAGTAAACTAAACTAAACTTTCCACTAGATACGACGCACAGTAGTAAGGCCCGTGTGAGAGCCCCATGGGAAGTCTGGGGCTAAACTGGGAACTTTTTGGGAGTTACTGCGTCTTCCTGCATCCTTTTTCTGCTGCTTCTTACCATACCATACCAGCCAAGGTGCCGCCCGTTGCCTGCATTCTGATTGACTTCCCTGTCCTCCCTGTCGGATAGATATTACGGAGTACGTGCTATTTAGGTAATAATGCAGTGAGGTGGTTATAGTCATTAGTTAGTGCTCGGTGTCTTTCTACTTAGTTAACATGCGACAGACAGGTACGGTGATCAGTTACATTCATGACCGAGGTGCGACTTTGCGCTTACTTGGTAACTAGTCAAGTCGGTCTGCTGAGACTAACTACTACATGTAGTACCAACCCACTGTATGATTGTATGATACTTCACAGAGCGCCGCCCCATCAAAAGCAAGAAAAGGTAGCACTAAACTACTGCCGGTGTGTTTAGATTAATTCCCCCCTCTCTCACCTTCTCGATGACGCAGCCGTGCCATGGCCCTTGGTACGGTGCCTGGGAGAATTTTGCGATCTATTAGTCACGCTGTACCAGGGGTAACTATGCATCTCTCTGATAGGTAGGTAAGTTATGTAGTACTAGTACTAAGTAAAGTACTTAGGCAATGAAGAGAGTGTGTGTGCAACCACTCTCCTTGAGTCACTTCTAGCCCAGGCTGTTGCTCCCCCCCTCCATACATACATACATGCATGGGTAAAGGATGGATGGATGGATGGATGGATGGCCGGACCCAAATCGTGATACACTTCCCAACTCTCCTCGGCCGTCTTAGTCATGATGGGAATGCCCGCGGTGAAGCGGTAATATTGGCCTGGCAAATGACCCACGATCCGACCCGATCGTCAACCCTGCGGCCAAACAACTCTCCCAACTCTCTTTCCGTTCCATTCCATCTTTACTGTTTCTGTTTCTGTTTCTAACTAGTAGAGGATGATTCTTCCTTATCCGTATTACATAGTCTCCTACTAATCCGTAACTAGGCACACATTTGCCCCCCCTCTCGTCTTCTCCTCTTTCCCTCCCCACCCACTCCCTCCTTCGTCTCCTCCCTCGTTAAGTAACCCCTTCAAGCCCAGTCTTGTCCCCACAAGTTCACCGTTTCCAACGCGTCACAACGCCCGTTACGCAAGGGTTACAATAATGCGGAAAGTTTCCAAGGGCAGAGTTGCTTCCCCTGTCCGGAGTACGTATCGACATCGGATGCAGGTCTGGCCCAGTTCTCTACCCGGCAACCTCAAGCAAGCTAGGCACATAACTTACACCATCCATCCCACCCATCCACATAGCAAGCAAGCAACACTCTAATTTGGTAGTCGTCGTATCGCATCGTCTTCCAGCCTGGCGATAGATCGAGACAAGGGCAGGAAGGAGCATGCGGATGGTCGAACAAGCTGCCTTCCGTCTCATTCCTTGTCATCGTCATCCTCGTCCTTCGGCATCCCCGGGCGCACATCCCCATCATCCCGCCGACCATCCTTTCTAAATACTGATTCCTTGGGTGCTTGTGCTTCTATTGCTGTCCAACCGCGCCAGGGTGGGAGGCATCACCGTTATCACACATACTTGCAACCACTGATAGATTACTAGCCCAGAACTAATTTGGATTACCCACCAGGCCTGACTCGGTGAACCACTTGTCTCGTGAAGCGCTGAGCTGATGATCATTGATTGCTCTGGGCAACTCATTGGCCAGACAGGTGTGCTACTCCATACTTCATGCGTGCACAAGAGGCCAAGATTGCCTCGTTACCTTGGCACCAGCACAGGTTATACTATCACCACTTCTCCAACCATAGTACAATGATCAAGTAACTGTACCTATGTTCCGAATCCCGATCGTTGTTCTTGCTTATCAATTTCCTGTTGCCGGTCAATCTATTTCGTTGTGGATCACATGTTTCATAGCCATAATACGTGTGACGAGCCGGATTAAATCAGCTGGCTGAGTGGCTGAACGGTGAAAGCCTACTTGCCGTACGGACCACCTCTCGGTGTAGGAGGGGATTAGGGAAAACGGAAAGTTCGGCTAGAAATGACAACACTTGGACTGGGTTCAGGGATCGGAGAGGGGGGGGGCGTTATACGGAGAGTACGGAGTACGGAGCACTCAGAAACAGAATTTGCTCAAGGCCGGAGAAAGAGTGGGGTGTGCACTTCTACTTTTGCTACTACAACACGCAAGTCGCAAGAGGCAGTGAGAGAGACAAGGGAGAGGGAAACACCGCTCGGTATCAAGAGACTCCACAGGTCAGGCTGGCTGTCTAGCTTATCCGGGATGGAAGTGGGCTGGTGCCAATAAATGCATTTTTGACGAGTCCAGCTGCACCAGAAAGAGAGGTACAGCAGATGGGTTCCGCCTAGAGCGCTAATGCCCCCCATCATATGTAATCGACAAAGGATGCCGGGGCGGAGGATTATTCCATTGACATGGGGACCATTTCCAGAACCAGGGTTACTACCGGAGCAAGACCGACTAAAAGCAGAGCCCTACCCACTCCGGTTAGTCCCCGTGGCGCCCCTCGAGAAGCCTAAGTAAGTACCTGAAGGCTGAGCCCGAGTCACTTTTAGTGCGCCTTTGGGTCAGAGTTACATGCGCCCCTCCTCCTTCTGGTCTGCTCGGCCGTCTTGAAGTTGGTCCTTAGGGGAAAAAAAAAAAAAAAAAAAAAACCGAATGTGCCTAAACCTGCATAGGGCCAAAGAAGGGGGCGCAAGAGCAGAGAATAACAATAAAAAGAAAAAGTAAGAAAGAGGCCAAGAAGGGACCCTATCTGGATGAGGTAAGTAACTCCTGTATGGATGTATCCAACTAAACTAACGTTCTCCCCGTGAGAGCAATAATGTGGCCACCGTGCTCCGGCCACCGGGGCTCACTTTACATATACGACAGCCTGGCGATCGGGATTTGTGGCACTGCATCCGTCACGCCCGTTCTAGTCCATCTGACTGACGCCGGTACGTAAATGAAGTTTGCTAACGAGGCACTTATTCGAGGAGAACTGGCAAAAGCATCCGCAACAATAAGAAACAAAATAAAATAGAAATTAAACGGACAAAAAACGAATGCTTGTCCCGGTTCAAAACCCGGCTGTTCGGGGAGGCGGATAGCCTTCCATTGTACTAGAACCGCGCCAGATGCGTGGCAGGCCAGATCGAAAGGGTAACGAACTCGAGAAAACCTCCGTGCGACGCCTTAAGCGGGTACAATCACCACTAATCAAGATACATCATCGAAAAAGCGACTAATCAGATGGTTGAGATCATCGTCTGGACGCCCTACAAATCAGAAGCCGGAGATTACAGGAGGGGAAGCATCGGAATGCATGTGCAGGCCCACCTGACGGCAGGGGACTGGGAAACTGGAAACCGTGAGATGGGAGGGCCAGTCGAGCAGAATTCCAGAAGGCTTGGGGGCCAAATCAGCCCTCGATAGGGTTATGCAATGGATGGAAACGGGAGACAAAAATGGAAAGGGAGGTGGCAGGAAACAGAAAAAAAAAAAGAAAGAAAAAATTTTCAATCAATTAATATATCGAAAAAGGAAGGGGAAGGAGAGGGAAAAAAAAGGAGGAAAAAGTAAAAAAAAAAAAAGATGTTCTCAGACCAAGTGGGTCAAACTCCCATATCTCCGTTTCTACGGGAATACGGAGTCAAACTGGCCGAACAGGGATCCTACCAAGAAGCAGGAAGGTCAGGTAAGCTACCAGTTAGCTTTGTATGGTACTACGGTAACCACTCAGCCTAGCTCTAGTCTACTACTCAGTAGCTTGCGAAGTCCAGGATCTATTCGTTACCTGCCGGTCGTCTGCTCTAAGTGGTGCTCTACACGCCGTCCAGTCAGCCGAGGCTCGCAAACGGCGCTTTTCAACAGCCAATAAAACCCCGTCGTTACTGATCTGATAGGTTACAACCAACGACGCTTTAAGCCTTCAACAGTACGTACTACTATACTATACTATTCTATACTATACTGGTTGGGAATGGATCACTCGTTTGGAGTATGCTGGATTACCTCGCCAGGGGTGGTGATGATCCCTCACGGGGGTACGCCGTAAGGACTACACAACACCGAGCGCCTAACTTACTGTACATTCTGCGTGCGTGATATGCTCGACGCCTTGACTTTCGGACTTGTCCACCTCCTACTCCTAGTATACAAGGGTGCAGGGATGAACATCAGCCACCATTCCACTCAGGCAGACTACCTCAGGGGGTGATTGTCAACATTCGGATAGACTCGACAGCTCGTGCCCGCTGCTGCCACCGAGATGGTATCTAACAGGTAGCAAGGTTCGGCTAACATGTCATTAGCTAATAATTGAGCGAAAGGCTAAAAGATCACGAAGCGATGCGCCCTCCCGGCGGGACCCGCGCATCCCTGGGATAGCAGAAAGTTAGAACTCAATATAAGGTCTCTCAATTCACACGCTATCATTATTACGCCACGGATCAATTACGAAAGGGCGTTAGGATAGATACTACTATATGAGCCAAGGGCTTCGGCTCGTGATATCAGGATTAAGTGTAAGACCTTTTAGCAGGATACAAGACCCCCCCAAGGCGCTGGTCTAACCGACCTAAGCCACTTGCAAGGTTTAAGTTGGCTGCTTTATGGGTATTCATCTACTATGGAGTAGACTAGCTGGACTTCGTTAATTGTGGTGTTTCTTGGCCCCTTGCCTTTACTGCAGTGTAAGTGATGGGCCAAGAGAAAGCAAAAAGCAACGTCTACAATATAGTGAAAACGACGGATGACTGCGGAGAAAGTGATGGTTTGGGCTAAAACGTGATTAGTATGGGACGAACTTGGACTAGATAGTAATAATAATAATACACAAAATTAATGATGGACAATGGGGCCCATCCGTCAGGGGCCATGGTCGCGCCTGCATAGCACCCTAGCTTCCCCATCAGAATTCAGACGCCTAGCTGAATGTATGCCGCTCGATCCAGCAACCAAGTAAGCGAAATGGCGGTCGCCGTCCGAGACAGGCCCAAAGTAAGCAGCAATTTGTTAGTCTCGTTAGTCGCACTCCGTAGTTGGCTTCGGAGAAAGTCAACTCAGAACGGAGTAGCGATCATCCAACTACTTGATTAGTTCCAAGCCAGTGATCAACTCGCAACGCGCCTTCAAATCTTAGCTTTCTTTTTCCGAAGCCACTCCTCGCTAGCATGTCAGAATTCGTCTCACTCTCTCGGCTGTTTCTTTTATTGCTCTCGCCGCCTTCCCTCACTACTAATCATTCTAACTAACTAACAATGGAGTACGGCCTCAGGATTAACGTGTCATCAGACCATGGTTAGGCCCGAGCGTCAAAACTGGCCTTTCTCAACAATGAAAAACATTGGACGCTAATTTAATTTTGGCTTACTTTAGTGGCATGTCATTGATTCACCTGCCCCTAGATAACTAAATTTGTGTTATGCCGCCGTAAGAAAGGAAAAGCCGGCTTTCTCTCTCTCTTCCAGCTTGGTTACTAGCATCTTCTAGCAAAGCAAAAGTGCCCGGTTATCATTGGCTGCCGACGAAAGTGCTTACATGCGCTGCTGTGCTATCAGGGGCTCCAAGCCTCCTTCATACAATCGTCATCTAGCCATGCTTCCTGATGCGATCTCACCCCAACAGTAACTAGCACCTTACTTCACCCGCTTTACAACTGGTGCTGGAGCTGGAGCTGGAGCACCAGGCTGCAACCGACCGTGAAATCAAGCCATCGGCGCAGGGTGGATGTGACACGGCATTCCACTGATACCGCCATCACCAGGCCCGTGTGATTTGTCCTGATTGTTCATGGCTGACCACATAACCCACCCTGTCACAGTTGTTGATACGGGTCTCGCAAAGCTTTTTCTCCTCCGCGGGCATCAATCATCGTCAACGATTAAGTTACTAGCAGACGGTGATTGACCGCGTGCCCTCACCGACGCCACTATTATGTCTGAGCTCGCAAGCAGATCGCGCGGCAGAGTCGGAACCCTCCTACAATGGTTACGTAGGTAGAAAGGAGCCTGGACAAGAAGGCCCAAAACCACCACCCAAGTGGGTCATATGTAAGCTGCATCTGCCATTTGACGACCGGAAACGACACGCAAGTTGCGACATAATACGGAGCAGTCCGAGACCTTAGCAGTCGAGGCGGAGTACGTAGGATGTATGAGCCTTGATGTTTGAGAGGTTTATCGAGTCGAGCCGTTTTCCAGGCTGGTTTTAATCCTGCAATTACCATTCCGCGGACCGTCAGCCGCGAGTCTCTTGTCCTCACTAATCTATCTACAACTAATCAAGGCTCCTACGGGAGGCATCTGCAGGTGGCCATGAGTCAAAATGGCGTACATACATATACCGCCAGTAGGTCCATGCATGCATGCATGGGAACCAAAATAGGGCGCTGTCCATCCGACCAATGACGAGACATATTCGGGCTCAATCTTTCGTCTCCAAATGCAGCAGACGACAATAGTAGGAGTGAAATGGTGGAGTATGGCTGGGCAGCGGCGAGTTACACAACAAACCAGATCTCATCATAATACGCGGAGGAGCATGCATGATCTGCTGTAGGCAGACGTGCTGGCAATGCCGATGCGAGGTAGGCACCTACTGTACGGAGTACGTAGGTATCTTCAGCTGCCACCACATATTTCGGCAGATACTGCAGCATTCTGGATTCTTGCATTGTTCAGATCTAAAGGGAGGGGGGAGGTATCACACAGAATGTGGCCTGTGCTTAGGTTTGTCCTACGTGTCAACCAACCAGTAAGGAAGAGGCATGAAACCTGGATGTAGTATAAAGTGGACTGGGGTCTGGAACGCTATGATTACTACACGCTAACAGTAGGTATGGAGTCAATGCCTCATGCCACCGGCATTGGTTGAAGTTCGTCGTCAGCCTGACAGTTACATTCTACCCCGAGCATAGGAGGAGGAGGAGGAGGAGCAGCAGCAGTAGTAGTACATAAGTTTAGTGTATGAAAGTGGGCAAATGACGAGGAGGAGGGGTGGGAGAGCCCGATGCTTACCATACCATACCGCCCGAATCAGGTATAGCCGTCAGGCCACCATTGCAAGGCCAAATGTGACGGTGTCAGGCATGCATTTTGAATGCAGGCAGGGAATTGGGATGGATTCTGCAAAAGAGGCGGACTTGCATCTCGCAGAACGAAAGGCAATGGAACCACATGACCATCCTTGCACCAATGAACCTGAGAAACTGATAGCGCTGCGCTCATCACATACATCGCCTGCCTTAGGTGCAAATTATCTAGTAGCGAGGCTTTCCGGCGGTTGCTTCAGCCTATGACGCTACAAGAGGGGCTTGTACATAATAGTACTGTGCGCCGGACCAGCATCACCTTCCATCATTGTTGCCCCTCGAAAGGGTCTCCGCAGATGCAAAAGACCCGATACCAGATGTGGTCTAGGGATACGAAGGCGCCTTGGGTCGTTTCACTACCCCTGGCAATCAGATCCAGGCAGCGATGCAATCCACCATCCTCTCGCGGTGTGCTGGGGAGAAACCCACCAAACAGGATAATGCTATTCACAGGAAACACTGACCAATTCCCCATTCCAAAGCGAAGCGAAGCAAAGAACTACTGCTAAAACTACACCCGATACTCCATACCAACTTAAGAGTAAGAGAAGAGGGGCCGACCAGCAAAAGATAACCCGGTTGACAGACTCACTATTAGAAGATCGGCGGTAAATCGCACCAAGCCCGACTGCACCGTGACCCAGTTGCGGTCAATGATAGTCAGCGGTCCACTGATGGGGGATTTACTAGAACTGGCAAACCAGTCAGCGCGCGAGACGAACGACCTTTCTCCGTTCGTTAAGTTCCCAAGGATTTTCCCAATATTAGGGATTAATCATCGACGGTGGCTGAGATTCCCGACTTGTTGCTGGTTTGCTGCTGCACTTGTCACGGACTCACGGCAGATCCATCATAAAGTGGGGTACCTACCCGATTTGCCGCAGCCAAATTTGCCCCGAACGAAGGAAATTAGTCTTAGCTGGTCTCCAAATTTTCCTTTTTTTTTTTCTCTTTCCCAATTCATTTTAATTTCTTACAAGTACTTGTGCAGTTGTGCTTGTCTATCTGCTCATCACACTCCTCATTCGGATTTCCCCCTTCACCTCCCTCGCACCCTAGTGCCTCCTTTGCATGATGCTAATCGGCAAACAGCGGGTATTGCCACAATCCACCAGCACCACTACCACCAATGAAGTATTGTCGAGGGATGTCTGACCGTTGGTGGGTCAATCTAGTTCAACTCTCGAGAGCAAATAACGCGTCCAGGATTCTGTCAATCAGACGCTACCTGACCTATGGATCTGTAAAAATTGATCCTTTTCCTTCTCGGGGGCTTGGTCTCATCATGGCCTTACGGACGAAGTCAAAAGCCAGCTGGATGAGTGTAGTGGCGGTATGCAGATTGACCCTCCCCTCGAAAAGGTAAACTGTTGGCGATAATCCCTCCATTCCTAATGGAGTCGTGCGTTGGGGCCGCCCGCAAATTGTCAAGTTTCTCCCAAACAGAATTCTCGGGCTAAGCGGCCTTGGATATTAGTTATTCTCCGGTGTCTTGATTAACCTTTTACGTAGGCGGATTTCCATGCTCGGCCGAGTAGGGAAATGGTTAGCGGACTACGGAGTACTATCTACACAAGAGACCGAGAAAGTATGGTTCCCTTTCCACTTGATGGGGACCGGGACCTGCAATGATTGATGATGTATGGACGACAAGTTGAGTTCCGGCCATGACTGGAGTTCGGAAAGCCACATGGCTGACTATTCGTCCCGCCCCAATAGTCGATACTTTCTCTCGGTAGTGGAAGTTTTCTCTGATTGTCTCTTGCATCATCCGGGGTACCCTTTGTGGTTTGTGGCTCAAGGCTGGAACTTCTCATCGACGGCCGATGCTAAAGATGGAAAGAAGACAAGAAAGACGAAAAAAAAAAGTCCCCTTGTCGTAATCTACGTGTCCTGCGACCGTGTACAAAGTTCGGAGAGAGAGATGTGCAAAACAAGTTTTGGGAACACGGCAAGTCATCGTCGTGACGCTGTAATGTCCATCCTCATCCATTCACTTAAATCCTCGCAAAACCGTAAATAGATGAAGAGGGGCAGAAACGGGAGCCGCGGGATTGTCGGGTGGTTGTTGTGGTGGTTGTTATTATTACTACATATAGGGCAGTGGAGCCCGGATTATTCGGTGGCTGGCAAACATGGCACGTTGTTGTTATGTGTGCCGGTTGTTCCCAAAGGGCTGATCACCTCACTTTATTGCTCCCTAATTTAGCCTCGACCTGACTTGACCTGACCTGACCTGACTCTGACTTGAGTGACTATCTGGTACTGACCATGGCTAACTATGGCCCGCTGCTAACGCGCCTAGATCGAACTGGCCTCGGGGGCGCGTGGGTTGCGAGTTATTGAACCTAACCCCGATGACTACTGGATTCGGTTAGTTAGTTACTATCTACTGTGTTCCACTTGTCTTGTATTATTATTATAATTGTGCCCCAAAGAAAAAAAATAAATAAATAAATAAACACTTACCCAAGACGGGCTAAGAAAGTCTGTTGTCCGCTTGTCTCATGTGCCACGCATCCTCATTCCCACTTTGCCGCCTCATGACATCTCGACTGTCTTCACAGTTCACAGTTCACACAGTCATAATCCTGTATCATCATCATCCACTTGCAGTGAAACTAGACTTACAATTCCCCTCGTTTACTATTATAGCAACTGACTATATACTTCGGACGTGTCACCACCCATCGTAAACAGTCTCCACAAAACCCCATACCATACCTGATGATCCAAATGTTGTCTAAATAATAAGTATACTGGTCATTCTGCGCTCATCAAGCATACACAGTAACATACAGTAAAAGCAAAGCAAAGCAAAGCAGAAGCCACTTTAGACTTTCGTGACCTGGAACTAAACTATCTATCTATATACGAAACTCCCCGACTTGATTGCTTGCTTTGATTGATTAATTGATGCCTATCTGGTGTATGGACCTCCGTTATTTATTTACGGAGTATCTTTCAGTAACTACATAGGAATTACTTAGTTACTTTCCGTCTTTGTGCGGTCCAGATTTCTAATTATATCACCGCACCGAAACGAAACGAAACTATTGATTTCGTAGACCTTCTAGAAGGAAGTGAAATATTGAAGGCAACTAACTCTCCGAGATGATCGGATCGTCCCTACATGGTAGCTTTGCCTCACTTGGTTCAAGGTTACGTGTGGAACAATGAATGCTGTGGTAGGAGTAGAGTAGTCATGGTTGTTGTGTGCGTGGTGATGGATGGATGCATGCATTAGGGACGATCTGTGTAACGCGTGTTTAGTAGTTGATGGGGATCGCTTATTATCGGGGTTTGGGGTGAAGTTGAACTGCTGGGGTTGAACCTTTGGTTTGTTGTGGTTAAGTAGTACGTAGTTGGTGTGTGCGGTGTTTGTGTCACTGCGTGGGTACTGGTTACTGAGAGGTCGGTGTTTGGTTGTATACTTTATGGATTGCCAATTCTGTGTACATTATTTTGTAGTATTTGCCTGTGTATTGCATCATGGTCGTAGAGGAAGCAGTTAGTACCATTGGTATGGGGTTTGAAGACTAATGCCATCGACAATGTCATGTAGGAGGACATAATGTTGAGGGTATCCCTACCCGTCAACCACTACTAAAAATATATATCTACATCGCCGCATGATCACAAGCAACAACCACACCAAACCTACAATCACCACCAAACCATCACAATAACCCCTTTAAACCTCATAATCCATGTAGATAACCCACCAACACACATACAACCGAATTCAACAATCCCAATTTCTGCATCCATACCATCTCCATCACATTGACACCAATTCATGCACCATGACCGCCGGACCGGCAACGACGTCATACCCGCCGCCTTTCTTTCACCGTTTGCGACCTCTCATCAACCCACTCCAACCTGTACAATGACGACCACGCAATAGTGTCATCACGATCAGCATGAGTCGATCTATTTGAACATCCAAATAACCCAAATTCACACACATATGCACCATGGATGGAGAGGAAAAGCCAGCATTACACCGCGATCACGTAGGTTGTTCAGCATACCCAGTGTTCACCGCAGAACGAAGCTAACTTATCCGAAAGAGTCGCGGCGGAACGGATGGATATTCGTCAGATACACATAACCAGCTCGAGGTAATCATGATTATGATATCTCGCAATGACCGGAGTGACTAACACAAGATATATCCGCTAGGTCGTCCTCCAACCCGAATGCAGCCATCGTCGCAAATCCTCCCTTGTCATGGCAGATGATCCCATGACGAGACCCGATCTTTCGCATGCCGACCAGACGACAGCGTGCTTCGTGCACTCACTGATAGCAGGGGAATGGGGGGATCCGACGAATAAAGTGAAGGTTTTAGAGGGGGTATTGAAGGGGACCAAGGACGAGAAATTGAAAGAAAAAGAAGAAGAAGCAGCAATGGAGGAAGACGACGAAGACGAGATAGAGAAAGAAATGATGCAATCACGACACCTGACGAAGAAGCAGTTATCCGATATGGCGTGGAACGTGCGCAAGCTGTCCAAGAAGCTGGACAGTATCAAATTGAAACTCACGGTCAAGACGGTATTCCTGGTCACCAAGGCGGGCGATCAATCGGTGATTGGATCGACGAGGGAGGTCGCCAGGTGGCTTCTGTCGAGGGATCGCGATACGCAGTATAATGTGTATGTGGAGAAACGGTTGGAGACGGATCCGGAGTTCGGTGCAGCAGAGATATTGAGAGAGGAGCCATCGGCGAAGAGTCGGCTGAAGTACTGGGACCATGAGCTGGCGGCGGAGAGGGCTCATTTGTTTGATTTCGTGGTTACGCTTGGAGGAGATGGTACTGTGCTGTTTACGAGTTGGCTGTTTCAGCATGTGGTGCCGCCGGTGTTGTCGTTCTCGCTTGGTTCGTTGGGCTTCTTGACCAAGTTTGACTTCAATGAGTATCAGAAGACGCTGTCGGCTGCGTTTAAGGATGGCGTGGTCGTCAATCTACGACTACGGTTTGAGTGCACGATTATGAGAAGTAATCCGTTGCCGAAGGGGGAGTTGGGCCCCGGTGGGAAACGGGATTTGGTTGAGGAGTTGATTGGAGAAGAAGGTGATGATACGTTAACGCATAGACCGGATAAGGTGCTTCAGATATTGAATGATGTTGTTCTCGACAGAGGGCCGAATCCTAGTATGTCCTCTCTGTCACCTTGTCGCATGGAGTGCTTGCTAACTGTTTATATAGCTATGTCATCGATTGAGTTGTTCGGCGACGATGAACATTTCACAACGCTGCTCGCTGATGGTGTTTGCATAGCGACACCAACCGGCTCGACAGCGTATAACCTCGCAGCTGGAGGATCACTATCTCATCCGGACAACCCTGTTATTCTTGTCACTGCAATTTGCGCCCATACACTCTCCTTCAGGCCTATAATCCTGCCAGATACGATTGTTCTCCGAATGGGAGTACCCTACGATGCTCGGGCGAGCTCATGGGCCAGCTTTGATGGCCGGGAGAGGTGAGTTACGTTGACCAATTCATATAGAAATAGATGGCTAATCAGAACACAGGATTGAATTACACCCAGGAGATTATGTGACAGTATCCGCATCGCGATATCCATTCGCGAATGTTCTACCCCGTGGTCGACGTGGAGACGACTGGGTGCACACTATTTCCAAGACACTGAATTGGAACTCTAGACAGAGGCAGAAGAGTCTTGATCCGGTGGATGAAGCAAAGCGCAATAAATAAGAACTTGCTTGCTAGCAACGAGCATATGGACATGTTTACGATTCGATATACAATATTACCAAATACGGAATTTTATGCATACTGCCATAAACTTGAATATGAACATATGTAACATAACATGGGAAAGGAGAACTACCTCCTAACAAAATGATGCGCGCTAAACTTGGCGAGAAATCGAACGTTCGATTTCTTTCGTAGCGGAGGCTGGTGATGAAAATTCGGCCTCTCTAGAATCTTCGTATGGGTCGGCGGGTTTCCCGGGCAGCCTGAGGCCGACTATAAAAAGGGTCTTCCCGCACCGAAATTTTTTCTTTCTTTCTCTCGCACTTCAACTCATGTTGAGAAAAATCTCACAGACGACAAAGCTTGGTCGATTGGAATTTTATGATGATTCCCATCGAGTGCTATAGCACTAACTAGCGACATTTACTCTCATACACAACACCAATCGCATTGTGCGACTAACTTGGTAAGTTCTACAATTTTTTTTGCTTTCGCACGCATTTTACCTGCCCCAACACGACCAGAACCTTCGCCTTGACTCAAGGCGAAGGCTTCTTATGATGAAAACTTTTCCTACATTCGCAGTTTCCACGCTAGTCGTCGCCATGAACCCATCATAGACGGCTCTGTGCGCAATACTTCCTTGGATGTCTGACTTGGTCGTCAATTCTTTTTGATTTTGATTCACCATTGGTTTTGCCGCGAGCGTATGCTAATATTGCTTGCTTAGAATAGGTTTATTGGCTTTCATAGCTTTATACCCTGACAGGGGTTGATATTGAAGGAGAGGAAGGGCAATTCGAGACTTCGTCGACGCTTGCTCAGGGATTAGTTAGATTTATTCGCAATGGATATTTGTTCGATTGAAGATTGTTCGCTCGCAGATTCGTAATACACCTGTATATCCTGCAGACCGTAAAGTAGTAGAGTCTTTTCGATCCCTACCAGTAAGCACGACCTGTACATTTCTGTGGTGGCATGCGGCTCAATTAAGCCTAATTCCAAGCACCTGAGGCCATCACCAAAACTGCATGACTGCGCCCCTGCCTCCCCGTAGCTTCTTCCCCCATGCCGCCTACCGGAGGGACATCTATCAACAGCTTCGCCCGTTTCTCGTCGGTCATTCAATTCCACCTACACTCATGAACCAGCATGATCATATCGCCTGATCTTTCCTACTGAAGCCCACCAGAATGACCGACTAGCTCTCCGTGAACCAAAACCCTCGTCATCCATCGTAACCAACTCTGAATACCTTCACATACTGTCAACATGGCGCAACCCGCCCGCCACGCCGCAATGCTATCCATTAGCAACAGCGGTCCAAACCTCCCCGTGGCAGCAGCAGCAGACAGACAGCAACCGGCACAACACATCCACACGCAATCCCAATCAAGCCAGGGTCTGCGCGTCCCGTCAAACCGCAAAACCATCTACGATAGACACCTGAACCGCAGCCGCAATGCGGAGCTCAGCCGGGCTAGCTTCGCCTTTCTGTTCGCCGAGATGGTGACTTATGCTCAGAGACGAGTAACGGGAATTCAGGATTTAGAACGCCGGTACGTATAAGCTTTGCTTGCACACACCCTCCGCCCCCCCAAGTTCAAACCATATACTGATTGATATTGTAGATTGAACGAACAAGGCTACCCCCTAGGTCTCCGACTCCTCGACCTCCTCTTCTACCGCACCATGTCCAGTTCCACATCCTCCGCTCTATCCAGCTCCTCCTCAACTTCTTCTTCCCCTCCCAACCGTCCCCTCCGCATCCTCCCCCTCCTTCATCTCATCCACGGCCCTCTCTGGCGCCTCCTGTTTAATCGCCCCGCCGATGCCCTCGAGCACTCTGTCTCTCCGGAGACGCCTAATGAATATATGATCACCGATAATGATCCCCTCGTTAATACGTATATCAGTGTGCCGAAGGAAATGAGCATGCTTAATTGCGCTGCCTTCGTGGCGGGGATTATTGAGGGCGTTTGCGATGGGTGTGGATTCGAGGCGAAGGTCACCGCTCATAATCAGCCTACGGAGATGTGGCCCGGCAGGACGATATTCTTGTTGCGCTTTGGGGAGAGTGTTATGGAGCGGGAGAAGGTTTTGGAGAGGGCGGGCGTTAAATAAACTTATGGGATATATAATGATATCCTTGTGCGGCGGCTGTTTATTCTATTCCCTACGGTGTATGATCGGCCATTGTTTATGCAGCGATTTGTTTCAGTATTATAGAATGCGAACGGGTTCTTGTGATGTGTGGTGTTATGGGTTACGTCGGTTGGGTGTGGAAAGAGGTACGGTTTATATGTGACAGTCGCAGCAGCATTCATTGTTGATGCCGGCGTGATGAGTCCGCTCGAACATCTGTGTGTTGTATGTGCAACAGCAAGACGTTTATATTTACGTTGCTGTTCGTCCGCCGAACGAACACGCAGGTAGAGTCTATTCTCCTAGGAGGCCACATTAACTGCAGGAGGAAATTGCATCAATCATGACCCAATCCATCCTTCATATCAAGATACCCACATAAACGCCGATTAGAAATAGAATGTCCCCATGGCCTAATTTGCATGCTTTTCTTTTACCGTTCGGGCGAAACACTCACGCGCCTCCGTTTCTCCCGATCTTCATAAGGCGACGGGCTCCGTTTCCTGCGACTGCTCGTATCAGGCCTATACCGGTCTGCTGAACGATCGCGACGGTCTCGCCGCGGCGAGCGTGATGGCGATCTAGACCTCCGTCTCTCGCGCACAGCAGAGGCATTAGCCCCAGTAGGTCCCTTAGGTCTATCATCACGGTCACGGTCAGGCATGAATCGCTCGTCGGTAATGCCTATAGGGGCTCCACCATCGCGATTCCGAGACCTGTTCTGGAACCCTTCGCCAAAGCGACCTGTGTCCTCTGATTTCAGATCCCTATAGCGCGTGCGTCCCTTCTTTCCAAGCTTCGTCATATCACGGATCTGCATGTACTGAGGTAGAGTCTCCCGCGAGACATCGTCCGCAAACTTCGCACCCATGATATTCCTCTGTGCCAGTCCCTCGCGCTCCATGTCCTCGCTGAAGAACGCTCCCTTATGAAAGTACCGCTGCATGTATCCGGCCTGGCCTCGAGTAGCCTCCTTCTCTTCCTCCTGCTTGGCGAGATATTCGCGATCTTCGCGATCGCGCTCCTCGGCAGTGAGATTCCTGCGCCGCTCGACCTCTTCACGCTCCTTCTCCGCAGCCTCGATCGCTTCACGCTCGCGCTTGATGCGCTTCAGTTCTCGGAGCTTCCACGCCGCGTACTCCGCCTCGGGATCCTTTCCGTCGGTATCGTCAATCGCGCCTTCTTCGCCGACTTCGAGCTCGTCGTCATCCCACGCCCGATTCGCCTCGCTCCGAGCAATGGCGTCCTTCTCTAGTTGTTCCCGAATCAAAGCATCGGCTTTCTCCTGTCGCTGCTTCCGACGCTCCTCTGTCTCGGCTGAGCTATCCACCACTGTGCCTGTCGCGGCTTGGCCGTTCTGTGTTTGAGCGGGGGCGTTGTTGCGCCTGTCTTTCCTGATGAACGTAGGTCGTAAAAGCACTCTGCGCGGTGCCTCGTCTTCGGAACTGCTCTCTTCTTCGGAACTCTCTTCCTCTTCATCCTCCTCCTCCTCCTCTTCTTCGTCCGATTCATCCTTCACCGTAGCCGTCCGCGCCGGCGCAGCCACCCTGTCGCCAGCAACAGGAGCAGCCGCCTTCGCATGCTTGGCCTCATCTTCTTCCTCCTCATCCTCCGTCACAAACCCCTCTTCATCCTCATCTGCTTCCTCCTCCTCAATCTTCACATCCTTAACACCCCGAGCGATCTTCGCCGCGCCCGCAGGAAACGAGCTCGCCTTGGGAGCTTGTCGTCGCTGTTGTTCGAGTCTGCGTCGCTCCTGCTGTTTCTGTCTCTCGGCTTCCTTCTTGGCTTCTGCTTCCTCTTCGTCCTCTTCTTCCGATGACGAGGGCTCCTCGGCGATGGCTTTTCCGGGTCGATATCTGCTTGGTCGGACGGGGTTTGCGGTCATGCCGCGATGGGAGGAGGGGAGGGGAGGTGGCATGTCGATTAATGAATTGTGGGAATCAATTTAACAATAGAAGAGAACTGCGCGAAGTACTATATTTCTCTCTTGGATTGGTAATGAGATTGAATTAGAAGTGTAGCGCGTGGCGTTATTCTGGATTATACTCTGTAAAAAAAGAATTACCGGCAGTCGGAGTCCATACTTAGCTCTCTCTCGCTCTCTCTCCGCCTTCAATAATCGAACCTTAGGCCGAGATCCAGACATGCAGAAAGCTCCGGGCAGTCACATGACCACGCGTCACGCGCGCCGCGCCTATCCCATCTACTACTACTAACTACCTAAACTATTGTGATCAATACCATATCAATATCATATCAACACCATTTCCACCATTACTTGCTCCTCTTCCTTTCAAATACCCCCTTGATAACCAACTCAGCAAACAAATCCACCCGCCAACACCACCTCCACGAACGAGAAGAAGGAAATAGGAATAAGCAATAAAAATGTCCCTCCAAACCCCCCGCATCCTCCCCTCCCACCTCCACGCCTTCCACCCCTCCTCCACCGGCCCACGCACCTCGCATACCGTCCGCATCCTAGGAACAGTGACTGCTCTGCGCGGCGACACGGCGACCATGACGTGCGGAAACCACGGCGATGTGACGCTCATCTTGAAGCCCGATTCGCATTTGCAGATGGGGAAGTTGGTCGAGATTATTGGCAAGGTTGCTGATTTGGATAATGGGAGTGTATGTTCAATACCTTTCCCCCCTCCCTGATGTTTTTGGGGGTAGGGCTGGGTTGGTTTTGGGATGGTTGATGGATAATGGCTGATGTTGTGGTGTATAGGGTGTCGGTATTAGAGTCCTAGGCAGTACGGATTGGGGGAGTCCGGCGGATTGTGGTACGTATTTTCACTTTCTTTTCTTGTAAATGAGGAGCAGAAGGGGATAAGGATAAGGTGCTAATTGACATTGATTGTAGACTACAAGATCTATGAGCATGTTGTCAATGCTACGCATAAGCTCAAGCCTATCTTTTATGATGAGTGAGTGGCTGTTAGGGAGGATGATAATGTGGTATAAAAGAATGGGTTAGTGGACAGGTAAAAGGCATGCTGAGCTACGTAAGATATCTTGCTGCGCTGGGTGGTTACTAGTATCTTTATGTGTCCTGCAGCTGAGGTGTCATTTGCATCGTGTTCGGGTTATTCTTCGGCGTTGGGTTAAATCTACGATATCTGTCTATCAAAATATTATACGGTCGATTTACAATCCACTACAGTAAACACAGCTTGTCAATTATTATTCACTTATTGTATGTTAAGCATCGAGTGCTGGTATCTTGTTCTAATCCTTCAATCCTCCCAAGTTTCCATCCGTAATATCCATCCCATTCAATCCACTTCCAACAAAAGCATATCATAGCCTTAGGTTATCCCCAAAGAAAGACAGTAGCGGCAAATGGCACATCACCATTGCCTATCCATCCAACGCCATCGCTAGAATAAAAACACAGGTAAAGAAATATCAAGTGAAAGTCGGCATCGTCGTAACACAAAAAGGAGACTCATTAAGCATCATTGGTAGTCTGGGGTTCCTTGTCCTTGGCAGCTTCTTCAGTCGCCTTCTCTTTCACGCCCAGGGCCAAGCTGTCGGCGTTGAGTGCGTCGGAACTGAAGAAGCCAGAGTCCAGGACATTGTTGTCAACGTAGTTGAAAATATCGAATTGGGGGTTCTTTTGGAGGTCCGGATCAGACAGCAGCGCATTGATGAGATCTTGAGAGTCTTCACCAGCTGGCTCGCCGTCAGTACCCGTGGGAGACACATAGTCCGAAGGGATCCAGTCAGGCCAATTGCCCTTGTTCGCATCGAGTGCGAAAAGCGCGTCAGCATTGGCAGAAGGTGCGTCCGAGAAGATATCCACAATCATGTTGTCTATCCCGCTAAACGCGTCCGTGCTGAAGGCATCATCTGCCAAAGCGGGAAGCCCAAGGCCCTGCGTGCGTGACTGCTTGGGCGTTTTGCTGTGGCGCGATGCCGGCCCCGGGCTGCTCTGGATCCGCTGAAGTCTTTGCGCGGTGACCCTGGTGGGCGTCGCATCGCTGCCGAGTCCCTTCCGGGTCCGCGAAGGCGAATCGCCGGGAAGGGAGTGCCGCTTCTCGCCCAGAATGCTGGCGCGGGGGTTGCGACGCCGAGGAGTGGGGCTGGTGGGCAGGTCAAAGTCAAACTCGGGACTCTCGAAGAGGTCGTCCAGGTCAGCAGAAGTCTGATTTTCCTTGTCGTCAGATCGCTTGTCCGATCCGCTATTGACACGAGGGCTCCGCCGGGGGCTGTTCAAGGTGGAGTCACCTAAAGCTCGCAAAGGCCCGCCCTCATTGTGCGAATTAGGAAAAAGCACTCTTCGCACAGACTTAGGAGTAAGAGCATTCTCACCCGCAGCAGAAGCATTGCGGTGCTCAAGATTTCTAGCTGGACTGGACTGGATCGCTGCTCGGAGGGCTTCCACCGGATCGTTCTCGTGCCAACGGCTACCCGCAGTATCGGTCGATTTGCGCGGTTCCAGGCTGTTTGCGCGGCGTCGCTTGGCTGGGAGCTCCTGGACATCATCATTGTCCTGCACACTGCTCGGCTCGTTCTCGTTGTTTTCATTGTTCTCGTTATCACCGCGGGGAGTAGTGCCATCGTCCACTGGAGGTGAGGATGCATCAGATACGCCGGGCGAAGAGGCATCGGGCTTTCCGGCTTCAGCTCTGACGCGGTTCCTCGCCGATGGAGGGTTGCCGGACAGCGGACCGCCGCCCTTGCGGTTCCTGGGAGGGCGCTTCCTCTTGTTGTTGCCGGACTTGTTGTTCCACTTGTTTTCTGGACGCATGCACTTGAACTTATGAAGCCAGAGACCACAGGCTAAAATATCATTAGTGACTGAAAGAATGAACTAACTGGAGGGTTACTTACGATTGCAGAGCAGGACTTGAACAAAGTCCTTATCAGTATCCACTAGGCTCTTCTTGTAGATCTTGAATTTGGTGACCTTTTCTTGATCATCGCGATCCACGGCTTGCCAGAACAACATAGCAGAATCTTTGACGAGATCAATGGCCTCTTCTTCGGTACCATCGATCTCCTTGGACCATGCCCTACGCCAGGTAGGGGTTTCAATCGAGCCGCAGTTTTCACAATAAGGAGGAGCCTGTCCGTCCCGAATGCACTGGGCAAGACGTGCTTGAACCTGCCGCACTCGTCTCGCACCAGCGCCACTGCGAACCTTGCCGTCCTCAGTAGGGGGTGGAGGTGCGGGTGTTTCCGCGACTGAAAAGTCACTCATCGGTCCATTCCAGGATTGTGTGTTGGGCACATGCACATGGGTAGGCATTACCGGATCACTCGCAGGGATAGCACTCATCAGCTGTTCCAATTCGCTTTGCGACATGGGAGCGGGCGCGAGAGGCTTGGGAGTTTGTCTGATACCGGCACGAGACGATGGCCGCGACCCCGCAGCACTAGCTGGGGCACGAGGAACCGCAGATACCTTGTCCTTAGCAGTTTGATCCGGCAGGGCATCGCTGGCGGGATAAGTATCATGGTTCAGGGGCCCAACAGGTGAGCTCGCTGGCACAGCAGGACGCACACTTCGTTTGCCTCGAGTTGCATCATTGGATCTCGTGCAGTCCTCCAGCGGCGTACCAATATCCTCATCCAGGAGATCGTCCATGCCCCCGCTCATGAAGCCTGAATCCGGGTCAGTGGCCATAGGCGGGAGAACTGGGCTGGAGCGGTTTGGAAAGCCGCAGTCGAGAACAGGAGGCGAAGACGGCATATTGAATGAAGGTTCGAAGATGCCTTGGTAGCGAGACTCCTCCGGCGACTGGGTGTTGTGGTCACCTGGATGATCATCGGCCGCAGTGTATGGTGACGTGTACTGAGGAGTGCTCTGCATTGACGACTCACGCAAGAGGCTGGGCCGGGGGCGTGCTCGGCGAGGCAGTTCATTCGCATGAGAAATCGGAGTTGGCGGGCGAACAGGCTCCTCATTTGAGCTCTGAGCAGCAGCGATTGAAGGATTGACGGGGGTAGGGCGATGAATACGCACGGACGCCGCAGTGCTTGCGGCCACACGAAGGGAGCTGG
This sequence comes from Aspergillus tubingensis, assembly GCF_013340325.1. Taxonomy (NCBI): domain Eukaryota; kingdom Fungi; phylum Ascomycota; class Eurotiomycetes; order Eurotiales; family Aspergillaceae; genus Aspergillus; species Aspergillus tubingensis. The sequence continues at coordinate 1,609,901 of NW_023336276.1, forward strand.
GTTGCCTTTCAATGTTCAAGTCTGACTTGCCGGGCCAATCCGCACGATACAATTTGGCTCTTTTCCGAGGTTGCTGTTCCGATGATTCATCACCACTACCGTAGCCGGACTGCATGGATCCTCTGCGGCTGGCATATCTCGCATGCATTGGGAGATCAGACTCGCGCATAGAAGCACTCGATGTCGGTCGAATAAGTTCGCTGTGAGATCTTTCCTGGATTTGGTCTTGCTGCTGCGCGGATGGCTGATAACCAGGGGTGGACATCCGGCTTCCATGACCAAGCACAGACTGCGAGGGCGACACCGAGCGAACAGACCCATTGGCGGCAATCGAAGGCAGCTCCCTTGGCGTTGAGCCTTCACTCAGTAGGCGATGGAACCGCTCAATTCCGGCATGGTCCACAGGCGATGCCGTGCGGTCGGGCTGTTGAGGACGATGGGCCAGCAGACCGGGGTTTTGGCGAAGAAAACTCGTCCAGGCCTGTGCGTCAAAGTCGTGGGGAATGACATTGCTCAGTTCGCGATATCTCTGCATGCTGTCCAGGTACTCGCTCTGCATAACTGTGGGAACAGGAACTAATCGCAATTTGACCTCCAATGTTTCCTGTGCACCTTTCGAAAATAACCCTAGAACATTCTTGCAGACACGACCGGTGACCATAGTTTCCGACTGATGTGCTGGTGCATCGGGAGTCGGGGAAGACGAAGCCAACACCCATGATAGCATCCCTTGTCCGACGAGGGGCGTCTCATATTCGGAGTAGTCGTAGGCGTACACCGTGTAATCCTGTCCAAGTTTGGCAACTAGTTCCGGACTGTCACATGAAACCATTGCAATAAGTATCCACGTAGTGTCGGTTGACCCTATGGCGAAAGCACTCACCTTGCCGAAACAATGGCTTGAATGCAGGTCTTCAATTCGATGACCCCAATTTGGGTCTTCTCATCGAGGGCAGCAGTCTGGATGTCGAGAAGATGGGGCCATCGGGCCAGACAGTTTGTCTTGTTGGCATCGTCGAATGTGTAGAGCACCTTCACTGCAAGTTTCGGAGCCACACAATTAGTATCGAACAAACTTGACACCACGAAAGGAAGAAAAAAAAATAATTACTCACGCCTCATAGGCCGGACGGAAATCCCGTCCTGAGAGTCCATGCCACCAGATGAAGGAAATCAACCATATGCTGGACCACAAAACCAAAGTGTAGAGTGAGAGAGCTGTAAGGTTCCGGAGAGAGAGAAGAGGGTTGCAGCCGGGTTGCTCGGAAGGTATTTCGAAAAGGGAGTGTCGAAGGTGTAACCCGAACAACAGGGTTCAAGAGATCGACCGTTGAGAACGAAGCAAGGTAGGGTTGTAATAATATCGTTGGATATGCGTCTAGCGTTATCGACCACTCAGAAAGGCCCAATTGGCGGGAGTGTCAGCCAGGGGAATGCCGAGGCGTGGATGTACTATGCAACGGAGGTCGCGGGGAAAGAGCCTGTGGAATGCCAACGCGGGACACGGAGCAACGAAAGGAGGAGAGGGTGCGGTGAGAAACCTGAGGCATGGGAGAGAGGAGGATATTTAGAAGAGAGAAAAAGGAGGAGAGAGAGATTAATCCAATGTGAGGCACTGGAGGTTGCTCCCTTTAACCGCAGGCCGAGGAGTTGGGGGGAAGAAGGGAAAAGGAGGAGGGACAGAGGTGAGGGTGGAAGGAGAGAAAAAGCGCAGACGCCTTGCATTTGAAGAAGTGATGAAGCTTGGACGAGAGCGCATCCGAGCGTGTCGGACGCGACGTGACGCCCAGCCAATCGCGCGCTCGGCTATTCCCGCCGCTCAAACACGGCAAACACGCGTGGCACGTGACAGCACTCGCGCCAAGCCAGGCTTCCAGAACAGAAGCTGCGGATTGAGATGCTCTCAAGTCGTCCCCGATCAAGTTCAAGCCTGTCCTTGCTGTCCTCCTCTGCACCGGCACCTCCCACCTCATATTTATACTCGCGCCCACCATGTCGACCGATCCCAAGATCCAGTAATTACCCCTCTTTTCCTACCCTCCTTTACATCCCGATGAGTCATTAGCTCTTGTCATGGTGTAATCCGCTTCTCAACCTGCCGGACCTCATTGCTAACCTTGTCTTGCAATTCAATAGGGACCTGCTCAACAAGCCTAAGAGCGAGCTCACGTACGTTATCGAACCCCTCCTCTTCTTTCCGGCTTTTATCAAAGCTTCCTATTCCCGTGTTCCTATCACATGATGCCCGATCCTTTGCACATCTATCATTCCAACTACCCATGCCCATCACACCCACGATATCCGGATAGTGTCCCGCGCGCCTAATTCTCATCGCGCCACACCATATCTATCTATCTATCTACCCACCCATCATCGCCATCCATGCGCTGACCTGTCCCCTCATCCAGTGAATACGAGGTTTCCCTCGTTGAGGAACATGAGCTCACTGCCGGTCCTTTGTCTCTTCTCCAAACCGCTACGCGCACACACACCCAGGTCCTGATCTCCTGCCGGAACAACCGCAAGCTCCTCGCCCGTGTCAAGGCCTTCGACCGCCACTGCAACATGGTCCTGGAGAACGTCAAGGAGATGTGGACCGAGAAGCCCAAGGGTGGTAACGGCAAGGGTGTCAACAAGGACCGCTTCATCAGCAAGATGTAAGCAATCACCATTGCTCCCCACCAGAAACCATAATAACCCAACCTCTTATCACAGGTTCCTCCGTGGTGACTCCGTCATCCTCGTCCTGCTCAGCTGAACCCTGTTCACGTGACGCGCTCAATTCCCTTCTCGAACGGTCCTGGGCCGGTCCGGGCTTGGCTTCTCTCTCTGATCGAGCTGAAATCCGACGGAGACGAATTCTAGTTGACACAGACGAATGAACGATACCCTTTTAGTCGTGCGATACTTACGGAATTGGACGGGATGTTAGATTACATCATCACGTACAATCTGCCTCCCCGCCCATTTAATCCAGCCCTCTCCGGACCTTGGCTCTCTTATTCTCCTTCTCGTTTCATATATTGCTATTTTTCCGATCTCAAATTTCACCGTTTCTTCTCTCTGATTTACGGCGGGGGCAGACTTGGCGTTCTCCGGACTCTTTTTGTTTTTTTAAAGCTAGAAAAAGGAATCTGAAGTGGAGTATCTCGGCTTGATAAAAGTAGGAGGAGCATTGATGAATCGGGTCTTACTCGAGAGAGAGCTAGATAGTCCTAGCCAGGATTATGAAATGTATCTGACTTGGTTGGGTATACTCTGACTGTTAATACTCAGATAAACTATAAAACAATGTACGAGTACACCATTATCGCACTCACGTAATGATTATCAAACTCAAAATTAGGCAGACCATTGCATGAAATTACTACCTTCTTACTTGATCTGATATTGCCATATTCATATTATAGGACTCCGTACGAAATAAATGAATCCAACTATGATCTTATCCATTCAATACTGAAAACTAAACAGTAAATACAAAGAAGTAGACATGCAAAAAAAAATGCGCCCAATTTATCATCATATTCATCATCATGAAATTATATTAAGATAAGAAAAAGTCCAAGAAATATCCCATAATATCCTCATCAACGGATGCAAGTTATATTTACCATGGGCCCGAAGAAAAGAAAAGAATGCAAGTGACACTTTTTTCTCTCTCTAGCTTCCTTACAACGCCTCAGACAGACCGTTGAGGAAGACGCTGAGTCCGTAAGCACCGGGGTCGGGGATCTTGCCCACCCATTCGTCTTCGCCACCGACGTAGACGGACCGTCCCAAGCTGGCCTTCATGTTCTTGGTGGAGTCGGTGCCTTCCTGTGCTGCTTTTGCGGCGACGTGCACGTCCTTGGCCTTTTGGAGCTGCGTGCAGAAGGGGACAAGGGCGTCCAGGAGGGTACGGTCACCGGGCTGGGCGGGGGTGTACCGGGAGAGTGCGGTGAGGGAGTAGGAAAGTGCAGCAGCCCAGACATCCACGGTGGCGGGGGTGGTGGTGCCTCGGTCTTGCTCGCGGAGACCGTGAGCCAGGGCGTTCAGGAAGATGGCGTAGATGGCTCCGGAGGTTCCGTCCATGACGTTCTCGACGATGCTGACGATGCGGTTCACTGCGTTCACGACGTCGTCGGTGAGCGGGGACGAGGGGTCTTCGATGAGCTTAAGGACGGCCTCGGCACCACGCTTCAAGCCCACGCCGCAGTCTCCGTCTCCGACGATGGTGTCGAAGCGGGTGACTTCGGGCTCAGCAGCAATGACACGCTTGAGTGCACTGCCCAGAACCTTCTTGAGGGAATCAACATCCACTATGATTTATGTTAGCTAAATCCAGAGAGGACAGGCCGCGATAATCGACCGGATAGGGGTACTGACGCTTGACGTTGCTGGGCTGATCCTCGGGCAACTTGGTCCTCTTCAGCTCAACAGGAGCATCAGAGCGGTGCTCCCAGGTCTCAGGACGGATGGGAGCAGACCAGCCAACCGCCTCAGCGGGGGCATCAAGGAGTTCAAGGAAGGACTTGCCCTCGCCCAGTCCAGTGTCCACGAGCTTCATCAGGGAGATGCTGAAGCCCAGGCCGTTCAGACTGGTGAGGAAGGTTCCCTGGATCACCCGAATGGGCCGAACGTTGTAGTCTCTGTTCAACTGACGGTACACCTCATCGGTGATACCCGACAGTTCGAGAGCGCTCACACCACCCAAGTTGTTGATTAGCAGCACAAACTCATCATCGGGCTTGCGAGTGATCCAGGCGCGGTCGGGGTCGTTGTGGTCCAAGAGCTGAAGGAGCATGGTAGCGACCAGTTCGGTCAACTCGAACTTCTCCCGGTGAGATCCCGGCTCATTGTGGATGCCCATTCCGACCTCGACCTCACCATCGGGGATGGTCTCCGTTGGCGGGGCTCTGCCAGGGACGTGGACATGCTCTAGGGAAGAGCCAACTGAGACGAGGTTCTTGTTTGCCAACTGAGCGGTGCGGTAAACATCCTCGAGAGATCCACTAATACAGTCGGCCGTCTTAGTTTACGCTTCTCACACTTCGAAAGGATTCAACTTACCCAGCTTCGGCCAGCGCGCTGACGATCTTCAAGACGAGGATACCACCACTAATACCGCGACGGCCGACCTTGCCGCCCTTCTTCTTGCCGACACCAACATCGTCGTTGATGGCGAAGAATTCGGTCTTGATGCCCGCGGCGCGGGCCTTCTCCGTAGCCATACCGAAGTTGAGGACATCGCCGGTGTAGTTCATGGGGATGATGAGGACACCCTTCTCATTGTCGACGCAGTCCATGACAGCCTTACGAATTTGCTCTGCGGAGGGAGATGCGAAAATGGTACCGGCGGCCGAGGCATCTAGGAAGCCCTTGCCAACATAGCCGGCAAAGGCGGGCTCATGGCCAGAGCCTCCTCCAGAGACAATCGCGACCTTGGACTTCGTCGTATCCGGACGACGGAAAATGATTTTGTTTTCAGGGTCATAGGCAAGAGAAGGGTTTGTGAGAGTCAGGGAGTTCAGAGCGGTCTGGACCAGATGGGTAGGGTCCGAGAAGAAGTGCTTGGCTGATGGCCGCGTTAGCGTATGTATCGGACAGTGTCTGATCCAGTGAAATTTGTGGAGAAGATCTGACTTCATGCCGGCTGTGGAAACCGGATCTGGGATTGCATGGTCTGACGCAGAGGGGCATAAATTCTGGGGCAAAGGAATAATAGGAAAAACAGGTAAAAGAGAGGCTCTTTGGAAAAGAGGTGTGTGTGTGGAACATACTTTGCATGATGGAGGGAGATCTAAAGGGTTGATCGCAACAAAAAACTGGGGAATTTGGTGGTGTATGACGTTTGGCGGGCGCGTAGGAACACGATCCGGCTCGAAAGTGGGGTTCAAGGAAGTACGGGTACAAGCGCAATGAATTCAACACTTAAGATCGTGGCTAGTCGACTTTCCAGAAAGGCGACTGCTTCGACTCTTTATATACGCTTTCTCGCTTGAGCTTCGGTTTTATTTTCTCTGAATGACCTTGGCTTGTCAGTTTCCCTTCTCACACGCTTCGGGAACATTCGCAGCAAGCGTACCAAAGCAGATAATGGCAATTTCTGGGGATGGCGCGTTGGCTCGGAATAGAGTCCGGATAAGGCGGGGAAAAAGTGGAGAAATCGGATTCGCCTGTTTGGGCGGCAGCTGTCAGTCCACTGATTTTCGTGCATCGAGAAAACTGGAGAATGGCATGGAAAGAAGGGATTATCATTTGCCAGTCGCACTCACGGTCACTTGTCAGGTGGGGGATCGGTCGATTGGCGGGTATCCTCAAGTGTTTGGGGATGACCTTGTAGATCTCGGATAAAGGTTTGGTAAGCGGATTGAGAAGAATAGAGGAAAGTCTGATTGGAATGGAGGATGGAGAGCAAGCCGGAGAAGGGTCAATTGCTTGAGGGAGAAGAAGAAGGTTCTATGAGGAGTATAGAGAAAGCGATGAGGAGAGCCAGAATCCGAGTGCGAGAGCTGGAGATAAATAGGACGAAGAGCCGGACACGGAGTATCGTGGACGTGTTGGGGGAAGTAGTACTTCAGGATGTCGTAAGTCGAGTCGGTGACTAGTAGAGCAACTTGATTGATCCATTTTCCAACCGATTCTCCAAAATAAAAGAAATCCAATATTATTATTATTATTTTATTTTTTTTGCTGCTCACATGAACAATCTCTGATTTTCGCATGACCGACCCATCGACCATGCGGTTCTGGATAAGGAAATCCAGAGTCGTTAGTTTCCAAGCTCGAGCTTGTAATCGACTCCACGCCCCCAGCCAGTTACGGTCTAGCGCTGTACCCCATGGGTCTGGAACCCGCCAAAATTACCCGCCGTGACTGGTGTCACTTTCCGGATGCTTCGGCTTACTATCTGTGGGAATTCCGCTTCGCCTGCCTTATTCTCGTGGAAAATTATCCCTTGACGGCCTGAATCTTTATCGGTACGGCTTCGGCCTGCTAAACCACTATCTACCTGACCAGGGTTGAGTTGGCTGCCTCTTCGTTCCAATGGTTCTGAGATCGACTGAGCCCGTGGGATGAACAGCGCTGTTCGCGGATGAGAACACGATAATCGAATTGTCCTGTATCAACTTTGCAGAAGATTTGCCAACAGAGACATACATACATACGTTACTACATACATACATACGGTGGTACATACAGTAGGTACTAGTACTAGATGCATTGAGTTGAGAATGAGATCGTCAATCTACTCCTTAGTAATACCAACAGATAGAGTCGACTCCGTGCGCACGCAGGGCAGTAGTATTGGGGGAAGGGGGCGCAATGAAGGCGATGTCACGGGTGCGTAACCCTTCCTTTTCCGGATACATTGATTGCCGCTGAGACGCGCAAGGATGTTCGAGAACCTGCAGCTTACTGGAGACACAACAATATTCTACACAAGTAACCCCACTAAATACAAAGTACCGTGTACAAAATAGACTGATTCTTCTATAAGTGGCCCTACTGAGTGGCGGAGGAATACTAATAATGGCAATTCTTGATTTGTAGGCATTGGCTACCTGGTATGCTTAACTACGCCACAAACATGGCAACAAAAGCATGCCTTGCTTGATGGCGAAGGGGGGTATGGGTATGCTTGATTCCGTGAAGATAAGTGATATCGGATTGGATGACTGGTAGACTCTAGTGGTACCACTTACTGCAGACATCAGGTAGATAGTAGTATTAACCATGACCCCACTCAACTCAATCAGGTACCCTGGGCATGAATATTATCCGCCTGTAAAGTCTGAGAGTTATTACATGAGTCCAGCCCCCATCTCATTCATAAGCTTGATAAAACTGTTGTTGCATATCAAAGCCCATGGGAATATAATTCCTGACCACCGCATACATGCATGCATATGATCTATGCTTGCTTTCTGCTGCCGTGCCCGCAGCTTAGGCATCCGTCGCGGCATGTTTTGTTGCTGGCAAACCGCTGCAGAAAGTCAGGCATCCACAATGTAGTTGTCGTCGTCGTCGTAGTAGTACATTACGTGCTTTGTAGTACGTAGTCACTTTCAATTTTTGGGCAAAAGATAAACCAAGTGGTCAGGTATGTATGGAGTACGAGCAACATTTCTCAACAAATGATGTGCAAGGCAAATAATATTGGAGAGTTGACCATCCTCACCCGAGCCGCATGGGGGTTGCGCAACGGGATCGTCAGAGAACCAAATCCCAACAGATGAGTAAGTGGGAAAAAAACGATCATGGGACCTTCAGAAAATGAACACAAAAAAAGAAACATGAAGGAAGGGGTTGGAGATTGTGCAAGCCACCACTTCTCCGCTGTCAGATCTTTAGTATGAAACAGCAATCCTTACTCCATCGGGAGGAAACCGGGATGTTGATACGTGGAAGAAATGGAAAAAGAAAAAAAGGGAAGGGTTTCTCCGATTATCTACGGTAAAGACTAAGGATGACTATAGTTCATTTTGCAAAGTCGCCGGGTCATGGATGGGGCGATGATGGATCGGCCGCGTCCCTGAAGGAGAGGAAAAAGCTCAGACATCCACGTGAGCGGATGGAAAGTTCCCAGGATTTTCCCCCCTAACTTTACTATGGGGGGAGTTGCTATGGAGTACTCCATAGATAGTAAGCCGGATGGATCCCCCCGAAAGCTCTAGACCGTTTCGTCCCCTTCCCGATTCGGCTCGAGTAGTCATCGATGGGCTGCACCTTCCACGGGCTGACACTTCCATTCCATTGCCTTTTTCGGCCTTCCCTCACATTTCTGGCGCTGCTTTTCTCTGCCGAGAGCCCGACTGCCTGTCTCTCGGGCGAGAGAAGAACCAAGCAATCTCATCCATGCACTCATGACTGACTGACTGACGGATTGACTCTTTGGGCTCAAGCTGTAATGAGCATTCAGTTTGAATGAATGCAGCAATTCCGATTCATACCACATACTCACCCCTACGTGGGGTGTAGCTCCAGATGTACCTTGCTGTATCAATTATCCACTACACATTCTAGTCGTTCCAATCCTGCAGCGGGTTAACTACTTAGTAGCCTAGTTTGCTGTTAGTTACTATCTAGCTACTAATTAGGTAGGGACAAGGAAGGTACACGTGAGGCACGTTAGATCCGTCCACTCCTCAACAGTTTTCCCCCCCAAATTCGGTCGGTGGGAATGGGGGGGCAATCGTAAAAGGCAACTATACCGAGGGTTCCTATACAACGCACGCAAGTAGAGTTGCAGATTCGCGACACACGACTTTACTATGTACTACTTGACTCTTTCTTCCCGACGGATCCCCATGGAAGCTCTCTCCTTGGGTCCCCAACTAGGCTTGTGGGACCGGCGATGCTCCGCAACCATGCCAGGGATCAATCTGCTGCTAGTCTAGTCTAGTCTACTTCGTACTAGATTTTACTTGGGAGAGTTGATACCCCATTCTCTTCTCTCCCGACATTCCGGTCACCCCACCTACTACTACTGCTGTGTCGACCGTCGCTGCTAGCAGAAAGCGCCCGAAAAGGCCACGACTACTCCCTGTATCTACACGGCTAGCTAGCTGCGACTGTGCCTAGGAGGGAAGGTCCTTAAGCAGAATGGACACATGACTGTATTAGTGCATTCTTTATCATGCCATTTCGTTCTGACGGTCTCTGAGCTGTCAACCAACACTATACGAAGTACCACATCGTCGAACCCCAATGCTTTGCACCCGACATAGCACCACTGCAAATTTCTAGGCCACATATTGGTACCGGTTTCCTTCCTCGCGCTCCATGTAGTCTTTCTCAATCAGTCTGCACACGATTGCGTCAGCTATGATATACCTTATGCTGGTGTTAGGATCGGAAGAACTCACTTCTCAATATTCTTCTTGATATCCGCCGGCTCTAACACTCCGCGACTTCGGGTTGCCTTGATAACCTCAGCCACGAGTTCTGCGTGCGTGATCGTCTTGCGACTCTTCATGATTCGCACAATCGCCGCTTGTGTCTCATAATGACGATCGGCAGCCACCCGCTCGTGCGTGGTCTTGTTCTCTTCCTTCGTCTCTTTCAGCTGAATTTGGTTGATCTTAATCCGCATCTTCGGGTCGGTGAATGCCGCGTTGTACGAAAACTCGTCTGTTGTATTCACATCCCGGCCCTTCGGCTTCTTGCTTAGAACACGGTATTTCGCACATGCGAGCGATTGCAGCGTTCGTTTCAATTCTTGATCAGCTGTGCATCGATACATGTCAGTAGAGGCCCAACTTGCGTAGGTTTCGGGGTAGAGAGGCAGTGCAACTTACATAACATGGTCGCCTCCTGTATCTGTAAATACCCGAGACTTCCACCCTCCGGGATATCGTTGAAGAGCAACAGAACGATCGCCTGGAAGGAGCTGACCACCAGTTCCTTGTCTCCCTTGGGAAATCTTGCGCGTAGCTGACAATGTGCCAATTGGTGCTTCCAGTTGAGCTTGCGCCCGTTGTATTTGGTGTTGTAGAACTTTTCGAAATCGTCGACAGCAGTCGCAATTTCTGGCGGTATCCGCACCTGAACATCGGGATATGTTGGCCATGCTGATGCAGAAAGCACGCTGACGTTCAAATCCACCGGTAGACGGTCCCGCCGTTCGCGCTGTATTGAACTGTATGCCGACATCTCATCGCGCGCAACATCCATGTCTTTGAACATCGACTCCAGATTATGCGTGAAGCTTGACCCACATTCTAATTCGCAATATTAGTAACGAGTTGAGAATGAAAAATGGACAAGAATTGTACAAACCTGTCTTGAGTCTTGCCAGCATACTCTTTTCCGCATCGTCGCTGGCGCTCCTGCCCATCAGCAACCGACGAGCGAGATCATTCTTGTAGAAGGCCTCGAAAACTGCTTTGCCATGGACAAAACGGAACAGGTCCAAGACCTGATCCAGTTGCCTGTCGATTTCGGCGTCTTCATCGGCAAGTGGCATGTCCTCCGCCTTGCGTGCAGGTGCGAGCTTCCACCCGCCCTTGAGGAGCCGGTCCACGTATTTGGCAATCATCTCTCCAGTCTTGGGGTTGTCAGTACCTCCAGTAGCTTCCGACTTTCTTCCTTTATTGATGAACGTCTCAAAGGCTTCGCGGAGTGTATGGCCCAACTCCTCATTCCGGTGGAAAGAATGAACCCAGATATCGTCAAGTTGCTGCTTGAACTCTAATAGATGAGCCACCATGTCTGCTTCTTTATCCTCGTCGAAGACGATCCCAGAGCCCTCCTCAATGATATAACCACTGAAAGCGGTCTTCAACTTCGCACCGAGGTCCTTCCGCTGCAGGAGTAAGTAAAGCCTTTCTAAGGCAACCTTGTTCCCTGCACGCAGTAGGCCTAGTATATCAGGCTGGTTGAGCAGAACATCTTCTTGCTCTGTTACCAAGGCTCGATCCAGGAGCTCTGATAACATCTGCTTGGTGCTCCTATTCAGCGAAAACAGCTCACATCGAGTCACTTCGCGCTCAATCAAACGGTGGCTGTTCTCCGCAAAAGTAGCCAAATACCCTGTTGCTTCTCGCTGGGCCCATGTAGAGAAGTATTTCTTGGATTCTGATATCAATAGTGGTTCAAAGCCAGTCGTATAGATGTCAAGGCCGTGGAAAAGTTCAATTGTATTTCGAAGTAATAACGAGTCTGCCACCACGCTTTGTTCTTCGCCACGGTCTGCCTCAACAAGGTCACAAGCGCCCTGTAGAATCTTCGGCTGTAATACTGCATCGGAAAATATGTGCTGCCGGAATTGAATTAAGCCCATCTCACGTATCATGGGGAATTCTTTGGAATGGAGGAGGAATGACTGGTCGAGGTAGTAGAATATCCAGCGCACGGTAACCTACTATAGAGTCAGTATCTCCTCAGAATCCAACTGTATCCGGAGGTTATCCATACCAGCTTTGACTGCCACTGCGACCATGCTTCAACAACCGCCCGCAATGTATCGACGTTGCTCCCATCTGCAGCCTTTGCCACCAATTTATCGCGTAATTTTCCAGACACATGTTCTCGACACCGATCTTGGAGCCGTTTGGCTAAAACTGCAGCTCGACCTTGGCGACATACATTTTCGGCACCCTTGTAAAGCTCCTCGAGAGATATCTCAGGCTTTCCACCATCAAAGATCGCTGACAGCGCTGCATCAAGTTGGCCCCATATCTTCTCGAAGTATGATTCCTGGTTCAACCGTGATCCCGCGCGGAGATTCTTCACAACCAACCGCTTTGCTCCAGTGTGGGGAGTGAAATTGTTTTGGCGCGACGTTGCGTTGAAGGTGCGAGGTTTGATGGTAGTATTAGGAAGATCGGCCCCGCTCGCACTCTGTCCCATCGGCGCGCCAGGCCTGGACTCTGCATTTGCGAAATTGTACATCCTGTCGGAAGCGCTGCAATCTCGCGAGTAAGCCGAAGGGACAGAGTTCGATGAGGGTGGCGATAGTCGTAGACGCTTGCTCGTCGGGGACGTCTGTTGGTGATGACCTCTGGCGGGGGTCGTATGGTTCCGAGAGAGGAATTCCGAAATGTTCGCTTGCTGCTGCTGGGGTTGTTGCAATGCCTCCTCTTGATCAGAGAGCTTCCTCTTACCGATAGACTTGCGCTTACCGCTCCTCTGCTCGGTGGTGCCTCTCGAGTTCTGCTGCATCTACCCGGCTTCGTCCGAGGAGAGGAGGTGAGGTTGAGAGAGAAGCGCTCAGCGTTGGAAGGATCCAAATAGTATGTAGACCCTATTAAACATGGTAAGCTCGTCAACCGTGGAGGGGATATTGGTGACAGCAAGACAGTGACGGTAATAGGGCAGGGTGCGTCGTCAAGGTTGGGTTTGAGCTGGAGCTTGGAAGGGCACGACAAGGTGAGTTGAGCTGGTGGTTGCCCGCGGGCGCCCAAGAAGCCGGAGATAAGATAATACGTCCGCCTTTCCGATTTGTCGCATGATTGGACGGGGGTCCCCTTTGGGTTTATTTCCTCTAGTACTAACTAGAGTAATAATACCTTACTGAGTACATGCACAGCGGGCTAGTATTACAGATGAAATCATGTGAATGCGCTTGTTACAAACGTGCGATCATTAAAAGCGCTCCAAAATCACATATGCTGCTTCGCCACAAAGGGTTTTGTGGGCTGAATAGCAAAGATCATCCAAGTCTTTGACTAAACACACTTCAATATACATCGTTCCCACCAGTTTACTCCATGCCTTGTGCCCCCTCCCCCCTATACCCCCCTCTAGCTGAAAACAAATCTCACGTAAAGAACTTCATTCCCGTCTGCTCTTTTACTTCCTGATCTTCGAACTGCAAAGCTTAAGTTAGCATGCGTGATGTAATAAATAAAAGGCTGACGAAGCATACCTCCAGAAAATCCGTGGCCGTGATAAGTGCCAGATATGACTTGGTGAGTTTCCGCAGTGCATCATGGTGATCTGCGGCACCTGCACCTCCAAGCTTGGCAAATCTTTTGAAAATGCCAACCATGCTTTGTCTGTTCTCGGCAAGGAAGATTCGAGTCTGCTCCAGCATCTGCTCGTTGTGCAGCCCTCGAGAGAAAACAGCGGCGACAACAACTCGGAGAACCGAGTCAAGCAGGTCATAGTATTTCCGAAGAGCATCTGGGTTATCGATATCTATTTCTGTTAGGACTATTATTTTAACGTTGGCTTGGGAGTAATTTCACTAACCGATACCGAGATCTGGGTCGGCTGCAAATAGCTGCGAGTCCCGTACTGCCTGGAACAGGCCAGTTTTCAGGACATACGTCGCACCATTCTTGGTCTGGCAAAGCTCCTGGAGGAGAGACAAGAGTGACTGGTAGTAGGACAATAGCAAAGGTGTATCTGTATAAAGCGGTCAGACATGCGGTTTTCCCCGTGTGTTTTACTCTTTCGCGATTGCTTACCACTGGCCTGAGCGTTTCTCAATTCGATAGGTAGCGACCTGATGGAGTCCAAGAAGAGGCTCAGGTAGTTGGATTGGGAGATAGAATCGGCCAACAGTCCATCCGCTTGCCTGTCCAGAGCAGCCAATAAATTCAGAAGCAAAAGGGCAGATACTCGGCATGTCTCCTGGCCAGCATATGCATCATCACAGACGGCCTCAATCAGGGCATGGCCTGCAGCTTTGATCACTTGCTGGCTCTGGAGCCTCATACTTTGATGCACGGGCTCTGTTGAGATAATACCAGCGACATAGTGTGCGCAGGTGTTGTAAAAGGTCTCCCTGATGCTCACATTTCCGTTTGCTAAGGTCACACCTCTGACGCAGACTTGGAATAATTGATGAAGCTTTTCATCGAGAACGTCGCCACTCCTGCGGGGAATACCAGAACCGGGCTTCGGAGATTCCAGCCTACTAACCAAGGTCTCAGCCAGTCGTGCCAGTTCTAAGCCTTCCGGTAGGTCTTCTTCAATAGCAATTTCTAGCTTGGGGAGGATCAACTGGAGCGAATGCAGGATGAAGGTAGCTCTCCTTCCGCCTTCAATTTCAGAACAAGTGAGCATCGTGGTGATGAGCTGGGTCCAAGACCGTAGAGCCAAATAACGATTGAACGCGATCTGGCTTGCTTGGTTTGTGGACCGTACGAATAATATCAGACTTTCGGACTCGGCCTGGAATAGCTCTTCGTCCTGAGGTCGTAGATGCCCACTCAATGACAATTCTTCCTTCCTAACCTGGACGAGTTCCACTATCTCGTCCAGGTTGTACACAATCGGAGAACTGTCCGTTTCCGGTCGCGCACAGAGGTCAAATTCGAGACCATCAAGGAAATTTAGAGCCGGTGGTTGCAATTGATGTTGAGTGTCCAGGTCTGCGAAATCGAACATATCGAAGATGGAAGGATTCACAATGGTCTCCCCAGTCTCCGAAACAGAGTTCCCAAATAGAGTTGATATTATTTCAGCTTGAAGAGTCGGAGACCCGAGCTTTGTAGCCGAGCGAATTTCTGTAGCAGCGTAGTCGAACAAATAGCTTCTGTAGAGAAGGAACTCTGCAAGACCAGCCGTTGACTCAGAGAGCCAGAACTCAGGCGTGCCGATCAGAAATCCATCCCAGGGTGTGTTTGGCCCTATGATCGGCTGACTCGCAAACATACTGAGAAGGAAGCGGCTGCCACGCATCTCGGCAAGTGTGAAGTAGGAAGAAAGTTTAGAAGACCAAAGGTGCTTCAATACTCCAAAGGCCATGCGCTTGACATGCACCAGCCAAGGGAGAATATTGCCATCCAGCTCGTCAGGGTAGTTTTGCAAGAATCCGATGACAGCATGGAGCAGAGACATCTTATCAGCAAACAGGCTGTCGGGAGCAATGTCAAGTATGTTACCGATGCTATTAAACCCAAGGAGCAGGTGAGCTATCGTAGGTCGGTCATTAATCGTGCTGAGACAGCTGTTGAGAAGTGCCAGGAGGCTTTCCCTGATAATATAACCCGGCGACTGTGGGCCAGATTCTATCTCTCTTGACTCGGGTTGCATCTGAGACACAAGAGGACGCGAGACACTGTTGAGATCTACCTCAGCACTAAGAACTTCGACGATCTTGTTCGGTGAACGCCACTTAGACAACTCCGGAGACGTGATCTTGTTCAGCTTTCCCGAGCTGGATAGCTTCTCCAGCAACGCCATTGACGTGACGGTGAGTTGCTGGTGCCCGGTGCTGCAGTAAAGACACAACGCAGGGATTATGGACAGGTTGTTGAGTATGCTATCCTCAAAAGCTGACAGCGCAGAGTTCGCCACATTTGTTCTGCTTGTGCCGGTCTGGGCCTTGATTGCCGGCCTCACAATATTGAAATATGTCGATTGAAGGTCGATCATCATGTCCATGACTTCCAAGCTCCGGAGCAAGGACTGGACGAGGACGGAGTCTGATGAGGCCTTTGCAACCTCATTTACATCTTGATGGGCAGTAGCAAAGATAGCTTTGATCACGTCCTCATTGAAAAGCCACTCCGTGACTCGTGCAAAGGGATGAAGACGAATGTAGGTGACGAATGTCGATTGCTTGATAACACTATCAGTGGATATCGTAGGCTGGCTGAGAACGGAGACCAGGCTTTCGTTGAAAGATTGCAGACATGTCACAATAAAGTCCAGGCAGTTGTAAGTCAAGAAGCGAGTCTGCCGTTCGTTCAGATCCGGAATTTTCCTGGAAAGAGCCTGACCCATGACAAAGTCTATGTAAGGTTCAATGCCTGGCATCCGATAGGACGAACCCAGGCTCTCGGGGAACGGCAAGGAGAGGTGAAAATCAGCTGAATCGAGAGCAGGGGAGATGAGCGAATAAACGAGCCGAACGAAGGCATTGGCTTGATCGAAACTCTCGCCAATCCTTTGGAAGGCCTGTTGCTCATGCCACACAAGCGGGTTGGAAACGACCGGGACTTTCCCTAGGTTGGAAGCACTCATAGAACCCCCAGAAATCCACTGGTCGATAGCAAGCCACATTTCGTTCCCATTGTGAGAGGTTCTATCTGTCATCAGGGCCGCAAGTGCTGCAAAGACGTTTGCTCGCAAATGCGTAGGGATGGGCCCACTGCAAAGCGTCAACAGCGTACCGACGACATTAAATGTAGGGTGATGAAGCAGCCAGTCTCGTATCGTAGCACTCTGCTTACTCAGATGCTCTAGCAGCCTCAGGTAGCATGTCAACATAACCGGACTCTCCGGCTCGCTCATATCAGCCGGGTCGAGTTTCCTTGACCGCAGGATTGCCTGCGATGTAGACGGCTTTTCAGTAACTCTCGTCGCGTACAGTTGAAGCTCGGCGAACATCTGTGACCAGTTCATGGACGTAGATCGTTTGAATTTCGCGGACATGAACTTGTCTTCTTCAGACAAAAACCGATGGGCCGCAGTGGCATTATCCTCGCCTACGGAGATGGAGCACAGTAACTCGCAGAAAGCGCTGACCCTGGGAACAGTTTGCCGTTTCGATGCCCATTGGAGGAAACCATAAAGGTTACCATCTGGATCAGCCCAGAATTCCTGTGCGGAGTCTGGCCGATGCTCGAACGCGAATGCCATGATCATCAAGAACGACTCAAGATGTGTTCGGGCCTCTACCGGGCCACTATGGAGGCTTGAAGTCAAGCCGTCCCGCAAAGCAGTAAGATGATCCAGTCTTTGCGAATCCTCTTCCGTCTTCAACATTCGCACCGCATCGGGCATGTTCGCTATGCATGCCTCGGCAAAAGCCTCGAAATTCTCCATTAGAAGCACCTTTGAGAAGTCCGAGCAACTATCAGTTTCAAGTGTTGCCGACGCGCTTTCTTTCAATAATAATGTGACCAGTTCACTACGAGCCGGATCAGCCCATTCTTCATCGTTCACGCCATAGCAGACGGCAAGGATGAGTTCGAGGCCTCCATCATCCAGAGCAGTCATAAACATCTTTGTGCGCTCTTCTGAATCTTTTTCCAAGTCCACACCTTGGAGAGGAGATGCAGGCCCATCGAAATCCCACCCACTGTAGACAGCGAGCCATAGTGCGATGACGGCAGAGTGGAACGTGGGGATCTTCCAAGGCTGAACGTCTTTGGAGGATGTGATCGCTGTATGCAGGCTCCTAGCATCCCTATAGGAACTAGAGCTTTCCGGAGACCCATGCTGGACAAAAGACGCAATTATGCAAGGAAGGTAGTGAATAAGGAGTCCATCGAAACGTTCGAGCTTCCGAAGGTGGTCTAGAAGTAAGCGGAGGTCCTCCGAACTGGTGTAAGGTCCTTTGAATAGGTAGCATAGCACAGCACCGAGGGATTCGTGTTGTTGCTGTAAGCTGCTGCGTTGGTATTCGAGAGCCTCCACAATGTCGTATTCCGCTGACTGACCAACAATGGACGCTTTCTGGGTTTGCTCGTTGAGGAGGACAAGCCAGTTCTCAATGTCTTCCATCGACTTCATGCATTTGCGTGTATATAGTGACGCATTCCGCAAAGGCCCATCCTTTATTTCCACCACGAAAGCCAGCATTTCCTGCATGAGAACCTGTGTCATCTCCCGCTCCACTTCGAAGGACTCCTGGAAAATAAGCCGTAGAGAGTCGAGCAAGAATTGTCGGCGCTCGTGGAATCGCATGATCGCAGCGATGACGGGAGGCCGATCCAAGACGTGAGCATCCTCCTGCGCCGCCATAAACAGCATTGCTGCTTGCAATTCATCGAGATTCAGTGCATCTGCCAGCATTAACGCTCCTTGTTGAAATTCCTCATTGATTGAGTACTCGAGGTCGTCGACGGTAATTTTACCTATATTATATCACATTGCAAGGTCAGCGCATCGATGGAAAATTCATGAATGACATTTTGGCTCATCAAACTCACCGGAGAGGACCGCCTGGCGACTTGTGTTGTTCTTTGGAGGTTTGTCGAGGAGCTTCTTGAAATCATCGATGTGAGTCTCCAGCTCGACTCGAAGACGCTCGATGTTCACAAAGGACGAAGCTGAAAGAGCAGAGAGATCCTGATACAGGCCACGAAGGCCCGTTGCAGCATCTCTTTCCTCCATGCTTGAAAGGTGTGCGCGCGAACTGCGAGGAGCACCGGCAAGTCGGAAGATCTGATGTGTTTGTCCCGGCCAAAAAAGGTCGGAGGACGCGATCAAACTTCCGGCGGTCTGAAGGCGGGCGGCGGAGCTTTCAGCTCACATCAACCTATCTTTACTTACCGCCCGCCGCGCCCCAGACAGAAAGAAAGACTTTCGGAGATTCGGAGCATCCAAAACACCAAACGATAATGGTTTTTGGGCCATTGATGATTCTAAAGGCTCTTTCCCCGCTTTACCCCTGGTGTCCCTGAGATGTTTTGAAATTCTCTAGACGGCCACAAACCGGATATGGCATTATTGCCAATTACGTAGCTCTTCTGCTCTCCTTTGACTTGTGCATCCCCTCACATCCATCATGGGCGACATTACCTTAGATGGGGCCATTGCGCTTCTGGCTTCGGAGAAGCTCAGAGAGCGCTCAGATGGGCTTGCTGGTTTGTCCTGCACATTTACCGGATTCCCTGACTGTGCGGTTCTGACTCAGACTAGATCTAAAGCATATACTCCTGAAGAATAGAAGAAACTCAAAATTGTATGTAAAGTGTTCGTGCTGCTCCGTATGTATATGCAGTGGAGTCGGACAGCTATTGACATGTTCGCATACATCTAGAAACTCCCTGAATGACAAGGCTTGCCACAAGATCTTTGAGTCATTATTCCGGTTTGTATCGGTTGAGAAGTCTCAATACAATCGGTCCAATTCCAAGGGAGCTTCTGCAAGTCGCTTGTCATCCTGTGCATCTGTCCTTCGAATCGCTGTTGATGTTTTCCTACGCAATCTGCGCACGAAGTCTGTTCGTGCAATCGTTGATCACATTACCGATACTCTACTAGGCCGTGGGAGCGACTCGCTCTTTGAACTGCTTAGTGTGGACTACGCTAAATGTTTGGTCACGCTCCTGCGCCATCCTCCTCACCTCGAGCATCTTGCTCTTAGTGAATGGGAGAAAGTCATGGACTTTTGTCTAAAAAGTATTAGTGCTCACACTGATCAGGAGGGTCTTACGATTCGAGAGAGGCATTCTTCCTTCTTGGATGGATATCTCTCTGCTGGAGGCAGGGCCTCCACACCGGCCAGATCAACTCCCATGCCCACTGTGAGTGAGAAGCCAAAAGGTGACACCAGCGCGGCCACGGAAGCTGTTGTCTGTATCCAGCTTTTGGTCGGGAGCCCAAGCGCCCCAATACAAGAAGCAGCCGAGCGTGTACTTCATGGGCTCACAAAGTTCGTGGGGTCGTCGATGATCGCTGGGAGTGGACACCAAGCTGCGTTCGCTAGCGTAAACACAGTTGTCATGAAGATTTTATTCGATCAATCTGAACTTGCGAGGTCGTCGCTTCTGGACCTCGTACCGGCAATTAAACGTTTTTGGGCAACTAAGTTTGTAGGTCTGAAAGATGAAATGCTTGTCACTGTCATGCTTTGTGCGGTTATCTTGATTGATGCCAACCGGAGAGATCCATCGGAGTTGATTGCGCGTGTGATTGAGGAACTCCTGGAAACCCTGTATACGGAGTATACCAAACGTTCTGAAAAGGAGATTTTACAGCTGGATGAATTAATGTTCCACCACAGTGGCTCTGAGCAACAGCAAGAATACTCAGCATGGCCGCGTTTTGAAGGTGCCAGATCTGAACCCAATTGGACGACGCTATGGATTATAGCCAAGTTCCTCGAACTAGCAGAGGAGTTACGCGATCAGTCGTTACTGTATCCCACATCCGGAGAGGCTGCAACCAAAAGGCAGCGCCTCGCCTCGCATATAGAAGATATATTCCGTGATTCAACGGTGTCTTCTGGAATGAGGAGGCTATATGCTCTCCAGCTAATACCTTTTCTCCCTAGGAGCTACGCCACCACCGAGTCAAAACTCTCTCTGCTCGAGCGATTGCTTCCCCATATAATGGATGATAATGCCACAACGGCTTCCTGGACGATGGTAGCTATTGCAAGGTGAGTAATCAATTAGCTTTCAAGGTAAATCTGCGACTGACACAATTCATCCAAATAGTATTGCTTGTAGCTCTGATGCAAGCTCTCAATCGCTGAGACATTGCTGGCAGCGCGCATGGGAGATGGCGTCCCATGTTTCTCTTTCTCAAGCAACAGCCAGAGCTGCTTGCCACCTGTTGAACATTATACTTCAGCGTAATCTTCTAGACTACCAAATAGTCGCGCAGGCAACAAGCTCCATGCTCACGTCAATCAATACAAATGGCCCCTCAACCATCTCCGATTCATCACTGGCATTTTGGGCGACATTACTTCGGATCACCTCGCAAATAAACCCGGGCTTAGTACCAGATGCCTCCAACAAAATTTGTTCCTGGTTGAGGGAAACTTGGGGAACCGGTAAATTCTTCCCAAAGCTGCGTTCATATCATCTTCGCTGACCTGTATCATTAGGTTCTCTAGCCGATCGGTTACAGATAGCCCAAGTTGCTATGTTCGCACGTCCTTTAGACCTTCTGAACATGCTCTTTGCATGTGCCAACAGGCCCTTCACATTACCCAAGGCCCGTTACATAGGGCCGGTAGGACTCATTGCTAGAGGTTGGCACTTTTATCTCAAGAACAAACGGCTCCTAAACTATATCTTTGACCTTCAAGGGTCGTTGGATTTGGCCGAATACTGGGAGCCGCAGGAGACTTTGTCCCTGGAGAAGTTTCCTCGACAAGACTCCAGTGACAATATCGCCCTTGATCTGCTGCAAACCAAAGTTGAAGGGCTTCTGCAGACCTGGGAAGCACTATCTGAAGACAAAACACACCATATAACTGTAGATCTAGTGCAAATAGTCACATCATCTTGTGTCACTATTGCATTATATATGGCATGTCTCCCTCAGCAACCTGCAAACCGTGTGTCTGTCATACAGCAAAACAATCAAAGTCTTTGGGAAAAGCTGTGTTCTTTCCTCGCTTCTCGAGAACCCGCCTTTATTCATGCATGCTTGATGACTCTGACTCCCCTACTTGTGCCCAATGCACTCCTCCCTCGTTCCAGTCCGGCTCTTATAGATGCTCTCTCCAGTCTGGTTCCCTCCCTCGCCAATTTACTGGAAAGCTACCGGGAAAAGCAGAAAGAAGTGTTACTCTTGAGCAGCGAAGAGGCTATGGATTTGGATGATCCTATCCTCACTACCTACGACCAATCGACGGAGCTCGTGCATATCTTCAGTAGAAATCGTGAAACATCGCACGTACTTCAAGATATTGCAATCTTACAGCGCAGCATCACCATCTATTTATCCATCTTTCAGAGGATACATGCCTCTTCCGTCTCTTCTGAACATCCCTTCCATGATGATCTTATCGAATATCTGACCGGTTTCGACGAGGTTGACATTCTCTCAGCGCAGATTTTCTTACCGCATGTATATCGCGCATGTGTATGCGATGGGGTGGAACGGCATTCTTTGCTAAGAATACTCGAAGACCTTGGTGAGAAATGCTTGCAATCATACGAGATGGAGCGCTGCGAAAGCTCTCACGTACTTTGTTTACGCATGATGGGCAGCTTTGTTGAAATGTGGACTGGCTCAGAAGATGACGATTTTCATGCTTCGGCGACCGACATATACTCTTGGTTTACTGAGGTGCTCCTAGCTAAGAAATTGGCCTCCACATCAGTACTTATCGAGTTTACACAGCTCCTGAGTGACTTACTTTCTCACAACGTCACGTATTCAAGCGGTTCGTCTAGCCCGTCACCTAGAACGAGTCTATTCACCATTATTCGAGAAGGAGACGCCGTAGCCAAGTTCTATGCTGGGGAGCTCATCCCTTCACTTTTCGGTCAGTTCTCTCTCACGGAACATGATCTGATCCTAGACGACGTGTTGGACAGTCTTCCCCGAGATTCAGACTGGGATGAAGGTATCGCTTTGCGCTTGGTTATTTTGGCTCGTCTCGCTTCCAGATGGCACACTCTGCTCCGGAGAAGCATCTATCATATGTTTGAGACCGCTGCCAAGGTCCCAAACTCACTTCGCTATGCGGAAAACTGCCTACGGGATGTTGCAGAAACACTTGGCCTTGAAGATGCAAAGCAACTTTTTCGACTGTTTTCGTCCCAAATTATCTACACTTGGACTGAGGAACAATCCGTTATGCGCATGCCTTTCAGTATCTTTGGATACAAGAGTCTCAAAGAGATGCTTATAGACGTCCAGGATGAGATAATCGGGCAGGTGATGATGCGCGCAAATGAAACCGAGGGAGCAAAGCTTTCGGCTTGCACCAATGTGCCCTTTGATCACCTTGTAGTGGACTCTTTTTGCAAGGCAGAAGCATACAGTATAGCACGGGATATTAGTACTCCTCCTGAACAGGGAAGCCAACCACGAGGTGTGGAGAACCGAATGAAGAAGCTACTGGGGACCGACAAATTTGTGTCTCTGATTGAATCTCACTTTCCGCAA
This sequence comes from Aspergillus tubingensis, assembly GCF_013340325.1. Classification (NCBI taxonomy): domain Eukaryota; kingdom Fungi; phylum Ascomycota; class Eurotiomycetes; order Eurotiales; family Aspergillaceae; genus Aspergillus; species Aspergillus tubingensis. Next base: position 1,632,866 of record NW_023336276.1, read on the forward strand.
ATGATAGCAATCTTCTTTGGCACACTGGATCAATACGAACAGATCGAGAGGGCGTTTCTGAAGCGTGAGGGCTTTGAGGACCCGCATGCAGTCCTAAGACGTATAAGCGAGAAGAGTACTTCTGGTATCATTTTGCCTGCAAATCAGCAGCCTTCTTTCAGGGCGCGTTATCTCCTGGACGAGCTTGAGTTTCTCTGCAAGCGGAGTGGATATGACCTTGGGACCATATGGACCCCCACCTTGGCAACTTATGTTTGTCGAACGCTCTTAGAATCAATTCATCCCGCCCTTGGCTCTCTACATGCTTGCTCAGTTATCCGAAAAATCAGGATACTCGTGAGCATTGCTGGGTCCGTGATGCTGAGCGACTACCCGTTTGACATGGTGATACACGCCCTTCGACCATACTTGGTTGACATCTTCTGCGCGGAAGACACATTGGGTATCTTCTGGTACCTGTTAGAAGCCGGGAAGGCTTATCTATGTGAAAGCCCGGGCCTCATGGCCGGGATTGCGGTCACTACACTCTTGTCGCTGAGACGATTTCTAGTTGCTCCTCCGACAGAAACAGCTCAGCCTGGTCTAGTCGAAACTGTCGTGGCGAAGATAAAACTCTTTCTCGATTGGTTTGGAAGCTACCTTAAAACATATGAACCCGTTGGTCTCAAGCCTGAGAAGGATGAGCTCTTCAGACGTCTGGTTGCTTCTTCTCAGGGCATCAACCCTGCGAATGAGGGCTCTGAAGGCAGTAAGGAGGAACATGATTTGCTTCTAGAAGTCCTCAGAGACCAAAATTCAAGAACAAGCCTGTTAAGTGGCCCAATTGCCGATCACGTCATATCATTGTTATGCACCGAGAGCAAGCAATCCCCTGAAACCCATCTCAATGTCTCTGGTGACGATCAGGTTGTCATGTCACATGCTGTTGCTATTTGCCAAACCCTGCAAAAGTTCGACCCAGGTACCGAGTACAAGCTTTGGGCAGCTAGAGTCATCGGGAGAGCGTTCGCTACTACAGGCAAAATTAGTGACATCCTCTTAAGAGAACAAGATCCGAAACTTTTCGCAGTACAATCATCTCAGTCACTGCCGAGCCCATTTCATCGCTCGAAGGCTAGCATACTCATGGCGCTTTGCGGTATGCTACAAAATAGCAGTCATCTGGAAGTCGGGCTTGTTGAACGTACAATTCAACTCATTGTCAGCAATCTTGGGAGTACCCCGGAGTTTGAACCCTGCGGAAGAATAGTGCCCTCGACGCTTTTGAAGGCTTTCACATGGAGCCCTTACCAATGCCCGGAAATGCCCATGCCAACCTCAGTGGCAGAAAGCCGAACTGCCCTTATTTGGGATCCAGACGTTCCTGTTGGACGATTCGCTCGCAGTGTCGGTTTGTTTTTGTCGGACTCGGCTTCAAAAGATCCAGTCATTGGACCTTTGCGCACCATCTTGTGCGTTATACCTGACTTAGCAGTTCAAATCCTACCATACATTCTTCATGACGTCCTGCTGGCGGAAGATGATGGGAAGGTAAACATCCGCAAGACAATCTCGGAAATTTTCGGACAAGTGCTACGGCAAGTTAATGACCAGACTATTCCTCATGCACGGCTAGTGATAAACTGCATCCTCTATCTCAGGAACCAGCCGAGACCAGAGGAGTCGACCATAGTGGAAAGAGACGAGTGGCTTGATGTTGACTACGCAGAAGCATCGTCGGCTGCCAATAAGTGCCGATTACCCAAAACAGGATTGCTCTTCCTGGAAATCTCTGCATCGCGTATAGCCTCTACCTCACGTCGCTCATCCGTTGCAAAGTTTGAAGCGGCACCGGAGATATTGCATGAGATATTCCGCAAAATAGACGATCCAGACGTTTTCTATGGTATACAGCAGGATTCATCGTTGGAAGCTGTTATGGATAGACTCGAGCACGAAAGCTCAGGGTTCAAAAATCTATTGTTCCAGAGCGCGCACTACGATAGCGAGTTACAGATGGGAGAAAGCGCCAATGTCCATGGCGTCTTGAAAGCCCTCAACTCTACAAATCTTCAAGGCATTGCCAATTCAGTTTTCACCATCTCTGGCAGCTCCCGCGACACGTCGGGCTCATTTGAAAGCATGCTGCAAACCGCAAAAGATTTGCGACGATGGGATATACCTGTCTCCCCATTGAGTCCTTCACCTTCAGCATCCGTATTTCGGGCTTTCCAAAGTCTTAACATATCTGGAACGCTCAATGATGTTTTTGCTTCTATTGACGAGTGTCTTTTATCCAGCCTAGATCTACTGACCAGCACTAGTCGTTCAGCAACATCCTTGCGCACAGCGATGCGGACTTTGGGTGTAATGACTGAAGTTTGTGATGTACTGAGCTCTGCATCAACTGAAGACGTAAGCAGCCAGTGGCAAACCATGGTGGACAGGGACTCCTGGCTCAAGACAACAAGGTAGGTCTCCGGGACGATGACCGTGTGATGAATTCAGGTCTGACGAATGCAGTGTTAGTGATGTTGGCGAGATATTGACTTGTCATGAGGCTTTGTTCTCATCGATCAAAAATAAAGACTTCTTGAAGACTGCCATCAACATAAGTGATCGTGACGCTCAATTACTGGAAGTGAAGGTTATCCGTCAATCACTCAAAGTGGCGCGAGATCATGGTATCTCCCAGGCCTCCTTGAAATCAGCTGTATGCCTTTCGAAGCTTGCACACAAATGCAGCACCCTAGGTATCAACATCGAAGGTGCCGCGAAGTTTGATCTGGCCAATGTTCTATGGGATCAAGGAGAGATGGCAGCGTCGATCCAAATTCTGCAGCAGCTTAGGGAACGGAATGATTTGCATAAACAAGCTATTCCGATAAGCCGTGCAGAACTTCTTGTAACCCTGGTATGTCACAAGTTGTTATCCTCATCGGTGTCAGTATTAACATCTACCAGGGCCATCACGTTGCTGAGGCACGTTTGGAAAAGCCGGATACTATCGTTCAAGATTACCTGTCTGCTGCTGTCAAGGAGCTTAAAACCCGCTCGCTTGGCGAAGATGTTGGTCGGGTCTACCATGGCTTTGCCATGTTCTGCGACCGGCAATTACAAAACCCAGACGGCCTAGAAGACTTCAGGCGAATTGAACAACTTCGCGACCGTAAAGAAAGGGAGGTACACGCACTTGAGGACATGATGAAATCGGCCCATGGGAAAGAAAAAGAGGCTCTCAAATATCATCGGGCGAAAACCAAGCAGTGGTTTGATCTTGATGATCGCGAATATCAGCGTCTGCGGCGCAGTCGCGAGGCCTTCCTTCAACAATGCTTGGAGAATTACCTCCTTTGTCTGAAAGAGAGTGAAAGCTTTAACAACGATGCGCTCCGATTCTGTGCATTATGGCTGGACAAATCTGCCAGCACAATTGGAAACATGGCGGTTTCCAAGTATATCAGCCAAGTCCCAAGCCGGAAGTTCGCACCCTTGATGAACCAACTTACCTCCCGCCTGTTGGACGTTTCGGATGAGTTCCAGAAAATGCTCTTCGCCTTGATCTTTCGTATATGTGTCGAGCATCCTTATCATGGCATGTACCAAATATTCGCTAGCAGTAAATCCAAGGGCGGCAAAGACCAGTCAGCCCTGTCTCGAAACAGAGCAGCTGGAAAGCTGGTGGATTGTTTGAAGAACGATAAACGCATGGGACCAACCTGGGTGGCTGTTCATAATGCAAACATCAGCTATGTGCGGTTTGCCGTCGAAAAACCAAACGACAAGTACAGAAGTGGCGCCAAAGTCCCCTTGAAAAAGCTTTCAACTGGAGAACGGCTCGAGCAGGATGCCGCAACACAGCGCCTACCGCCGCCTACTATGAAGATCGATATACGCGTTGACTGTGACTACAGCGATGTCCCGAAGCTGGTGAAGTATAACCCCGAGTTTACCATTGCCTCGGGCGTTAGCGCGCCAAAAATTGTCACGGCCATTGCTAGCAATGGATCGCGCTACAAGCAATTGGTAAGCCTGTTCACCTCTATTGATGCTGATAATCAGACTAACAACCCTCAAGTTCAAAGGAGGAAACGATGACTTGCGCCAGGACGCTATCATGGAACAAGTCTTCGAGCAAGTCAGCAGCCTCCTCAAAGACCATCAGGTCACTCGCCAGCGGAATTTGGGCATACGCACTTACAAAGTGCTGCCTCTCACATCGAATGCAGGCATCATAGAGTTTGTTCCTCACACGATCCCGCTGCACGATTTCTTGATGCCAGCACATCAACGATACTTTCCGAAGGACATGAAACCAAACGTGGCCCGGAAACATATCGCAGATGTTCAGACCCGATCATTTGAACAAAGAGTGCGAACGTATCGACAGGTCACTGAGCATTTCCATCCAGTCATGAGGTTCTTCTTCATGGAGAACTTTAATAACCCCGATGATTGGTTCAGCAAGCGACTAGCTTACACACGGAGCACCGCCGCCATCTCCATCCTGGGCCACGTTTTGGGACTTGGGGACCGACACGGCCATAACATTCTGTTGGATGAGCGAACGGGTGAAGTGGTGCATATCGATCTGGGTGTAGCATTTGAGCAAGGGCGAGTGCTGCCCGTCCCGGAGGTCGTTCCTTTCCGATTAACACGCGATCTGGTCGACGGCATGGGCATCAGCAAGACCGAGGGTGTCTTCCGACGGTGTTGCGAGTTTACTCTGGAGGCCTTGCGCGAGGAGTCCTATAGCATCATGACCATTCTCGATGTGCTGCGGTACGATCCGCTGTATAGTTGGACTGTATCACCTCTACGAATGAAGCGAATGCAAGATGCACAGGAAGCTGATGGAGGTCCTCCTGTGATCCCTGGGGCCAACAACGATCAACAGTCGACCAATGAGCCCAGCGAGGCTGATCGTGCATTGACGGTTGTCGCGAAGAAGCTTAGCAAGACGTTGAGTGTGACAGCAACAGTCAACGAACTGATTCAGCAGGCCACTGATGATAAGAACCTTGCTGTTCTCTATTGTGGTAAGTTTGATCTGGTCTTCTCTCCCAAGGTTGAGAACGGAACTGACCTTCATCTTAGGCTGGGCTGCATACGCGTAAATCTGTCTTTCGTCTGGTACATCTTTCCCACACAAAATTAGAACTGTAAATATAATGGCATATTTCTTTCTTATTGTAACTATTTAAGTGTGAATTATCTACAAGTAAGCGTCATGCTTTCTTAATATGATGGTAGTCCAAGAAAATGTAAGACATGGGGGATATATATAGTAGGGTCAAGCCAATCATGTATAATGAAGTGGCCGTTATTCTGCGGGGCCGTGGCGATAAGCCAAACTTCAGGGACTTCCGCATTTGTCACCTGCCCTGCAATCCTCGAGTGTCTCGTGCTACATTCGCATTAAGGGGCCGGAAGGTATTTGTGTCTTCTTTACACAAGCATGTAGTTACTAGTAACCTAGTCCACATCTCTCAACCTCTATCCTAGTACCATCATCCCAATGTCGTCCGCCTCTGCACCCAACCGGGGCCTGGTGGTCTTCTCCGGAGGCAGTGCCGCGAATAACCTCGTTGACGTGTTCAATGCCGTGCGCGGGAGCAAACACTGCTCCCTCAGCTACATCATCCCCATCAGCGACAATGGGGGCTCCTCATCCGAGTTAATCCGCATCTTCGGTGGCCCTGGTATAGGAGACGTGCGCAGTGAGTCACATACCAACGTCCGCTCTATCCCACATCTCTAACCAACCCAACCAGGCCGCCTCGTCCGACTGATCCCCGAATCGCCTCCCAACTCTGAACGAGCAGCCATCAAAGCTCTCTTCAACCACCGGCTCCCAGCCGACGCCAGTCTCGCTCACGCAGAATGGCACTCCATCGTGGATGGCACCTCCACCCTCTGGGCCGCCATCACCCCAGCCAAACGGGAACTCATCCGTTCCTTCTTCAACCTCCTAAACCTGGAGATCCTGAAGCGTGCCCGTCCCCCAACCTCCACCTTCGAATTCACCTCCGCCAGCGTAGGCAACCTCTTCCTCACCGGAGCCCGCCTTTTCAGCGGTAGCTTCGAAAGCGCCATCTACCTCCTAGGCAGCATCGGCGGCGTGCCCTGGGACCTCGTCCGAGTCATCCCAGCCATCAACTCCAACTTCTCGCACCACATCTCCGCCTCTCTGGCCGACGGAACCATCATCGTAGGTCAAAACAGCATCTCCCACCCCTGCGAAGCCATCCCCCTTCGCTCTCCACGCCCCCTCCTCGCAGACGACACAGAAAACTCTCCCCTCCACCACCCATCATCAACACCAACACCACCCTACTTCGAAGACGACGACCACCCCCCAGGCTTCCTCCCCACCCTTCGCCACAAAAACATCTCATTCAGCAAATCAGATACCCAGGACCTCCCCTCTCGCATCTCCCGTATCTGGTACATCAACCCTTACGGCCAGGAAATCCAACCGCCCGCTAACCCCCGCGTCATTGAATCTCTCCACGATGCCCAAGCTATCATCTATAGCATCGGCTCTTTGTACACCTCCATCATTCCCTCTATTATTCTCCGTGGCGTCGGCCAAGCTATCGCTACCGGCCCAGCGAGGCATAAGATCCTCATTCTGAATGGGTCTCTGGATCGCGAGACGGGGCCGTCTCATGAGCCGTTCACGGCTTCGGACTTTGTAGAGGCTATTACCCGAGCTGGAGAGGAGAGTCGGGGTAGGTGTCCGTTGAATATGGATCCTTCTGCTGGTGCTGTGGAAGATGGAGACAGAGGAAAGGAAGAGGAGCGACTCCCGTATTCGGCGTATGTGACGCATGTTCTGCATTTGGATGGTCCGGGTACACCCCGTGTTGATAAGGATTGGCTTGCGGAGATGGGGATCGAGACGTTGCGGCTTTATGGGAGGAAGATTGTTGGCGCTAATGGGGAGGATGTGGGCCTTGGGATGCGGTATGATTCGACGGCGTTGGTGCAGGCGCTGGAGGTGGTGCTGGGGAAGAAAGGGGATGCTATGTTGAGGGGGAAGGATAGGAGTGGGATGAGTCGGAGGAATACACTGGATCCGGGGCGGAGAGACTGAAAGGAAGAATGGAATAGTGTAGAGATATTATTTTGGGTATGAGAGAACAAAGCTACAAGCGATTACTGATTTATTGAGATTATTTGTATATTTATATTGCTTGTTCTTAAGATCATGATTAACACCACCATAGAGACACCTCGATTACTCTGACATAGATGATAGATGATAGTCCGTGAATCCGCTGGACGCCGCCCAATGCTTCACGAACGATTTTCGACATAATACAACTCGTAGAAGAAGATCCAAAAAGATGAGATGAAAAAGAAAGGCCATACCGTTCCCAAAAAGAACGACGAAGTCAGCTAATATATACAGTAAAATGGTGAAGGGTGGGGAGAAAGGATACGCCCATGCACGTCCACTAAGCTCGGGCAGATGGTCTTGGTTTCCAATTCTGACGGTTGAAGCTAACCTGGGGAGACCGGCTCCCTTGGGGAAGGCTTTTGAAATCAGGATAGAGACTTGGTCCGATGTCCATCAGAATGGCCTTTTGTGGTTCTGCTGCCACCGAGCCAGAGGCTCTTGCACGGTTGATGGGCGAACGCGCGTTTGGGGGCGTCAGCGTGGACTTTTGTTTAGTAAGATCCTTGATTATGTCTCGGAGTTCGTTGTCGTCCTTCGAGATCTGAGCGCGGATAAAAGCAGGGTGAGAAGTTTGAAGTGCGGACATGACTGACGGTCGTGGCGTGTACTCGTATTGCTGAGGGTTGGGTGGTGAGATGGGAGTGATGGTGGGATCGAGGAATGCCTTTTCGTTCTTGTCCAAGAGCTGCGCGACGTCAAGACTCTCACCGTGGGGAATCTTGTGCGGGTGGGATGGGGTTACACAGTCCATATCAACCTCTTTTCGCAGGACGTGGTCGATGTCCACGGCTGAAAAGTAGGCGCAGGACTGGGGAAGGTCGTTAATCCCGACTTGCTGCGAGAACATCGCGCGGGTCCACACATTGGCAACCTGCAATGCCAGCGCAGCTCGATACTTGTCTTCGTCTTTGACTAGATATCTGATTTCGTCATGGACAGTGATTGCCAGACGAGCGGCGATGTTGAAGCGACGAATGAGGTAGTCCATGGCGACAATCAAGAGATGGAGATAATCGACGCCAGACGACTGAATGGCCCAGTTAATCCTCGATGTCATAAAGCTTCCCTTGTTGATGAAGCGCCGCATCAGCGCTTCAGTGATTCCGGCTCCTAGCGTAGGCGTTCTGGGCCTCTCTTGCTCAGCGAACTCCTCCAGTTTGTTGAAGACGAACGACTCGGTCCCGCCCCTCCAGAATGGACCTTCGCAGAGTATACGACGAGTCGTACGAGTACCCTTCGTCTCTTTATATAGTTTTGTTGCAACCTCCTGGGTCTGCCTTTCTGACATGGACGGATTAAACTGACGCAGCAAAGTAGCGGCGAATTTGACGCCAGCTCCATAGATACGTCCATAGTTAAAGACCTTGGCATCGTTACGTGAGATACCCAGGATCTGGGCAGTGCGTGAGTGCATATCCGTCCCTGCTGCCTTCGATCCTTCCAGTGTCATAAACCCGATGGCGTTGCCGCCGTGGATCTGGAACTGGGCATCCCCAACAAGACTGGCAATCCATAGTTCCTGAGAATCGACATCTGCGCCGACAAAAGAGTAGCCAGGCGGAGCTTTGATCATGGCCTTGAGCTCAGACCCGACACGGTTCCCTTTCGCATTACTGGCTGTAAGCCATGTGTTTTCCACTGCCCTTCGGGTGATGGTTCCCATTGGAATGATCTGTGGCAAGATGAACCCGAGTCGGTGGTCTGTCTTGCTACGCGATGCCAGGTCTCGCACTTCGTCCTCGTAAACTACAATTTGGCCCATGATACGGTCACGAGCACTGATCCAGTAAGAGCAGGATGCATTCATCTCTAGCGCCTCCTTGGCGAGGGCGTACTGGGATGAGAGCGTTCCACGTTCAAAGTACTGCATGTACCCTTTCGCTAGAGGGTTTGTACACCGTGCTTGAGGCCCATCCTTGTGCGGAAGCTTGAAGTAAACATGTTTTCTGTCATTCTGCAATTCGGGGTTCTTCTCCTCGGACATGTCGCATAGAACGACAGGCTGGTTCTCATAATTCTTGACAAGCTCGCGTGGGACTTTGAAAGTCCACCCATACTTATCAGACCATGTCAAAGGGTAACCGTCCCAGGACAGTTTGAGAAGTATAGGCGCGATACGAGTACGCACAGATAAGTTGATGTCTGATGTGTTGGTGGCAAACAGATCTTTATACCATTTCGGCATACCCGGCTTCTTCTGCCTGGCAGCGGGTCGCGGAGGGTCGCCTTTCTTCTTTCCTTTGACCATCTTCACCTCCTGGCCGGACCAGTCCAACTGCCGCAGCCAGGGATCATTCGTATAGATGTCCGGAGAGTCCTTGACTTTCAAAGCTTCCTCGCAAAGTTCGATCATTTTTCGCTGAACATCCTCAAGACGCTGGTGATAGGTTGCCTCCGCATTGGTGATATACTCCTTCCAAGTCTCATTCACTGGCAAGATTACCGAAGAGAGATGTCGAAGGGCGCCAAAGCTGACAGGGTGCGGGCAGACTTCAAGGAAGTTAGGGAATACCTTCTTGTACACTCGGTGGGTAATGGCAACATCCGCTGCACAATAATCGAGCAGTTCCTCCAACTTCCCCAGGATTCCATCTCTGTCAAGTTCACCGAAATAGTCACGTTGCGCCTTGTCAATCGTAACATCGCAATGAAACTTGGCCACGTCACGAAGCGAATTCACCGAGCTCCTTCCTACCCAGAGTTCTTCTTCCTCATCACTGAGCATCTTACTTTCTAGTAGGGCTGCCAGCTCAACCGAGTTACTCTCGCTCGCGATCTTGTTTCTCAAGTCCCTATTCTTCTTGTGCCGCATCCAGGTAGGTCTCTGCTGTGAACACATACCATTCACAGCCACGTGAAGGGACATGGTATCAAGAAAGAAGTTGCGAGACTGGGCCATATCATACTCCTCAAGAACGCGAGCGCGATCATAACCAATATTATGGCCCACGACAATTCGCGGCTTCGATGGGTCTCCGAGGGGAACGAGCTGGACCGGGTTTTCCGACTCTCCTAATAACCAGGGCGATATCCAAGCGTACCAAGCCGTAGGACTAACAGCGCAAGCCATAACAGCAAAAGAATGCTCCTTGTACATGACTTCCGTGTCGAACGTCAACATGGCCTCATTCGGTGCATCAACCGCTTCCCACGAGCCGTCGCTGCTGTACTTTGTCCATCCACTGCGTTTTATCCATTTGCGCGGCTTCTCCGGAGAGTTCACCACGGCGTACTGTTTGGAATAGGCGAGATAGGGCTCCGATGCATCCATTCCTAGTTTGTAGAAATGCTCATCAAGCGATTGCCCTTGAAGGGCGGGCATGTCAAAGGCGATGGGCTCCGCGGCATCTTGTGACTTTCCGAGTAAATCGTGCCTTGACAAATGTTCCTTTGACAAAGCGACCAAGCTTGGATCTGGCGGTTCTGCTTTCTGAAGAAATACTTGGGAGTAGACATGGTCGCTTAATTGTTGGACTCCGATCTCGTTGAATCTAGCGGAAGCGGGGACTGCGAAATCAGTATATAGGGCTTTCGCAACTCAAAACAGCTGAAACACCCACCTGCAAGAGAATCCCGTTTAGGTGCCTCATTAGAAGTATGCGCTACAGACTGTGTCGCAAGATACCTTGCTAGCAATGATGAAGATTGTGGCCGTACGATGCGTGGCGAGCGCAATCTCTGCGAACAAAAGCGTAGGACATCCCTACGACAGGGAGTGCAGGGATGACTCCAGAGCATTTTCTTCAAGAATTATAGAAAGATGATTATCCCCATGACATGGTAACGTAGGCGTCGCAGCCAATGCTGCGTGATAGTAAATGCGACGAGAGGGACGCCGGCTTTCCAGGAGCGCTCGTACTTTCTTTCCTATCGCGGAATAATCCCAGCGTCATGATGGAAGATTCTCGGATTATCCTCCCTCCGGATAATCGTCACCGCCTACTCCAATGGGCAGCCGAGTGTTATCGGGCATCGATAAGCCGCCAACTATTTCTCCGATCGCCTCGCCTCCCCTCGTCACCTTAACTGCACTTCTCGCTTACCTGCGCTACGAGCTTGCTCAGTACTGTCTGGGAGATGAAGCAGCAAGATTTACACGCTGAGGTACAGGATTTTCTAGTCTCTTGACATATCGCCACAACCACAGAGCACTTCTCAGCGCCTGGCTGCTCTTACGGAGTTTACCCTCGCTCCCTCACTAGTCCCGACAGTACGGATCCAATCGACTCTCGAAGCACTGATTAAAATGGATAGCGCATCTCCCAGGCGTCGGGCTTCAGCTGCTCGTCACCTTTCCTTAGAACCCTCACCCCCGGCTCATCGTCGGCTATCTCACGAAAGCATAGACGCGCTAGAAGCCTCTGGCCACCAAAAGAAGCGCCGTCGTACCAGTCATTCTGGACGACAGGAGAATGCGCCCCCGGATGCAGTTGACCTGACGGCGGCAGAGGATATGGACCCCGTGTCAAGGACACAAGCCAAACAACGAGCAGATGTTATCCTCGCACAGCAGTCTTTAGATCATAACAAAGGGGAGTCTGTTCTTCTTGCATACAAGTGTCCCGTCTGCATGGACACCCCGGTTGATGCTACCAGTACTGCATGTGGTAAGTTTGTGTTGCGAAATTGCGCGCTACCTAGCTGACTCAATCAAGGACATCTTTTCTGTCACAAGTGTATTATGGATACCTTGAAGTTCAGCGAGGCACAGCGGTCGGATATGTCTGGAAAGGGGCCCCGGGGCACTTGTCCCGTGTGCAGAAAATACCTCTCGCGCAACGACTTGCCTGGACCGAAGAGGAACCTCGTACCACTTCAGATCAAACTTACGACTAGAAAGAGGACGACAGAGACCGCACAATGAACAGTCATTGTCATTATCAGTCCATGACCTTTCCATTCAGCAACTCCCAATTCGCTTTCGGAGCATCATGGGTTACAAAAGGGAAACGCGACGACTTGAAGATATGGAAGTGAATGTATAGCTGCCATTCACTTCCTCGCATCATGGTTATCGGGCCAGTTACCTCTGTGTTGAAGACCCTGCTCTTGTGGAGTATCCATGAGGGATAACACCGGTGACTTCAGCTTGGTGGATTCTAGAAACCTTGGCTTGAACCTGGAAAAAGGGACCAAGGCAATATTCGCCGTGTCACGGCGAGATTTGTATTAATCCGACCAGATCGGTACAGCGAGTGTCTCGTTTTAGGCGTTCTCGGCATACTTTAGCATACTGTGTGTGGAAGACAAACCCTGGGGCGTGGCCCGGAGGATACCACGGCTCTTGCATAGACTAAACCGTCGCGCCCGGGCTTTGAAGAATAAGCTTACAGAAGCCAAGACTGATCGTGCAGTAGTAGCTTGTCCATCCACTAATGAGATGAAAACTTTTCTACTCCGTATTTTCCCTTCCAATTCTGGTGTAAGCAACACTCTGTTACTTTACTATTTGTCGATCTTTAAAGAATGCGGATTTCCTTGCCGATGGAACAACCAGTTGGGTCCGTGTCCCGCGGCGACGTCATTCCCCCGCGAAGGAGAATAACGGATTAGCGCTCTTTCCGTCTTAGCCATCTTTCCCTTCTATTCTCCTATTCAAAAGCTTATATCCACTAGCCTTTGCCAGCTCTGTGTTACTTCCATCCCACCTCTGTAAACCAGTATGGCATATGTCAATGCTTGCGAGTGCCGTTTATTGCTGGCACCGACTCACCCTTACTGAGTGCCTCTACTACACCCACGAGCAGCATTGATTACATCGCAAGCATGAGTATCTACTCGCAGGATCATGCGCAGTCGGCAGCGGGACTGCAGTCGTCTCAAGACATAGCTGATATCGAGGCAAATCCACGGACCCCCAATCCGCCCATATCTCCAACTTCTAAGGTGCCGCCTTCGCCTCCCCCTGAAACTTTCACCACGGCCGCCAGGCTCAACTCCCGTGAAACTGTCCGAAACCGACTTCGACGCTCCACCACCGCTCGCTCATACTATCGCGAAGATGGCGCGCTCGATCCGAACTGGCAGCCAGGGACGGAACCAGGCATCGATCCAAGCCAGCCGCTTCCTGCTTATAGCACGGAATGGATGGCCTCAACGCCCGCAGAGCTATTGGGAACAAGTGAAATCACTGTTGTGGACTTTTCGCAACATGAAATGAGGCAATATGTTCTGGACAATGATACCCTTGAGCCGTTTCTTGCGCGGGAGAGAGAGCCTTGGGTACAATGCAGATGGATCAACGTCAACGGACTCAGTTGGGATGCTATAAGGATCTTGGGTAACGAGAAAGGCCTGCACAGACTCGCGGTCGAGGACCTGATCAATGCAACAAATCGCACCAAAGTTGACTGGTACTCCGATCATGCATACATTGTGCTAAAGCTCCAGAAATTGATAAAACTCAAAGAAGATGACAGTGATTCTGAGGATGAGGAAGATGAAGATACACACTGGACGAATGAGCGCAAAAGTTCGGCAAGCAGCATTTCCCTGAGAAGGCCAACTAAGAGAACACTTGTGTTGGAAGCATTGAAAGACCTTTTCCGGCCGAAAACCCGCGAGGACAGCTCTGATGAACAATACCCTGGAAAGGATGCCCCCTCAGGCAGGGGGAAGTCTACTTCCAAGGCATCTAATATTGATGATGGTGCCAACGTTAGGTTCACGCCTCGTAGCATCCAACGTTACCGAGGTGGCCCGAACGAGGACCGGATAGCCTTCATGGAGCGCCATGCTATACTGGCGGCAAAGGGACTCTGTGTTACTCTGGAACAGGTCTCAATTTTCTTGCATGCGGATAACACGGTGACTTCCTTTTTTGAAACGAGTGCCGATGATATTGAGGGTCCAATAGTCCGACGTCTCAGCACCCCGGAGACGATGTTGCGCCAGTCGTGTGATGCTAGTATGGTCGTGCAAGCCATTCTGGATGCTATCATAGACTTGGCCATACCAGTGACCACAGCTTATCAAGATGCTATTGGTGACCTTGAGCTCGAGGTACTGACAGATCCAGACGTGGATCAGTCCAAAAGCTTGTATGTCCTCACTTCAGAAATTGCAATCCTCCGAAACTGCATGCAACCAATCGCGACTGTCATCAATGCCCTTCGTGACCACCGGTCCGACCCTGTGCATACTCCTGGCCTGGGAGTGTTGAGGAATGTCGGGACCGCGACTCCTACAAATGATTGGAGTCCATACATTGGAACGGCCACACCAAACCTGAAAAGCCTGAGCGGATCGAGCGTCTCCATCAGTCCAATGTGTCATACATACTTGGGAGATGCGCTAGACCATTGTATAACCATAGTGGAAGGATATGATCAAATGAGAAGGGCTGCTGACAATATGATCGACCTGATCTTTAATACGATCGGTGAGTGTGAATCATGCCATCGGGATTTCGTCCGAGGCTTACAGTATTTAGGCGCTTATCAGAACGAGAGTATGAAGCAACTCACCATTGTGACATGCTTCTATCTTCCACTTACCTTCCTAACGGTGCGTGTTTCTTCGCTTGCATACAATGCTTATCTGACTGTAAATCAGGGCTACTTTGGCATGAACTTCACCTCCTTCGCTGGCATAGAACATAGCGATGCGTATGTCTATCAGTCCGTCATGTAGCAATGGCTAACTCCAACTCCAGATACTTTTGGATGATTGCCGTTCCTTTTGTGTTCGTCACAACCATCTTCTTGATGTAAGTCTTACTTTGGCGTCAGTGAATAGCATCACTAACCCCCCACAGGCGCGACAAGCTGCAGCGTTACTTGGTGTTGCTTGCCCAGAAACGGCTGATCACCAGCTCTAGGAGGAGCAGACAGAGAAGGAGGGCCAAAGAG
This sequence comes from Aspergillus tubingensis, assembly GCF_013340325.1. Taxonomy (NCBI): domain Eukaryota; kingdom Fungi; phylum Ascomycota; class Eurotiomycetes; order Eurotiales; family Aspergillaceae; genus Aspergillus; species Aspergillus tubingensis. The sequence continues at coordinate 1,647,881 of NW_023336276.1, forward strand.
AGGGCATAGCCTTATCATCATCGGTTAACTATCATGCTTGTAGATCCTCAGTCGAGATATTGTATACATTCACATAGACATAATGATCACGATACAAAGCTACTAACATCAAGCGGAAAGTCGGAGCGTTTAGTAAGTCTATTTTGGCTACTACCAGACCAACAACGTGACCACAGACATGGTATACCTGCTCACAGAGTGATGCGCAATAATCGTACAATTACCAATAATCACACCTCACGTCCCCATTTTAAGCTGGAATGTTTTCAGCTGGAGAAATTCTCCACACCTGGCCATTGCATCTGCAACCAATCATCCATAGAGAACGCATAATCCACCCCTACGCCGTCTTCTGGCACTAGAATCGACGGCATCACACATTCATCAACTAGTCACCAAGTTACCCATTAGCAAGCAAACATAAACCTAAATCACACCATTCAACTTACCATCTTGTACACCCACACTCTGACCCACCTCCAAGCCTTGCCCCAAGTCACCATCACCATCACCAGAACTCACCCTACCATTCGCACCATCCCCATCAACTTTACACTCCCCCACCCCCGCAAGAGTAAGACTAACAACCTGCGCCGCCCTCGCCGCCTCGCGCGAAGTCGCCGTCGACCCACGACGCAACCAAATAGCCCTCGCCGTTCTCAAGGCATCCAGGACCTCCTCTCCCCTATCCAAAGGCCCTCCACAATGTACCAACGAGCAAAGAATCATCGTCGCGGTCAGAAACAAATGCGTCATACTAGACGTGATCCGCCAATGCATATCATGTAATTGACCCCCTCTGCAAGTCTCCTCGTCGAGGATGTGTTGGATGCGTAGAGCGCCGAGTGATGCGTCGATACAGGCGGTGCGGGAGTATGCGAAATGAGGATTTTCTGAGTGTATCTCACCCGAAGGGATAGTTGCTATGTTGAGGAATCGACGATGGAGCATGATTTGCCCTTTGTATAGGAGATGTTGGAGAAACAGTCGGGACATGATCACCTGCGAGTAATCGGTTATGCTCGCTTGTAGGGGTTTGAAGCGGAGAGGAGGAGGGATGTTAGAGACGGCGTCGTGGAGGGTCTTATCCGCTTGCATTACTTCTGCGTAGCTTGTTGGTTGGACTGCGTCTGCTAGGTTGGATATACTTCCTAGGGCTATGAGCATGCGTCTTCGCGCGATGAGTTCCAGTGTAGTGGTGTGTTCTGTTTCTGGTCTGCTGGGGGGTAGTATAGTTAGGGAGGGGGTTAGGTCTGTATCGAAGAGGTTTCGTGGCTCGGCGGTATCCCATTTCCAGTCGGAGATCATTCGAGGCATGCCCATTTGGCTGGATAGGAGGATGTCGCTTGTTAGTACGGTGGTCCATAGACGACGGCGCATTTCGCCTTGCAGTGGGGAGAGATTGGGGAAGTGGCTGGGATCGCGATGGTAGCCCATTCGCATGGCGAGGTTGACTTCGAGGCCGAGTAGGAACCAGATGTTGCGGTTCGCGTCCGGGTTCATTCCGTACTCGATGTATACGTAGTGGACTAGGGTCTCGAGGACGTAGGGGCCGGGTTTGGTGTACTCGCCTATCATGAGGCACTGGACGATCTTTTCCCGGTAGAGTTCGAGTTGGAGGGTTTTTTGCTCTTCTTCGGAGCTGTCGGTTACGTTGGAGGCCATTACCGCTAGGCAGATCATGCTGAAGAGGAGGCCAATCCATACTATTGGCGTGCTTGTGGAGTCGGTCCAGAAGGATTCGTACTATGGTGTTTGTTAGTAACGATTGGAAGAATGGTCGGTGATGTTGTTTGGTTTGTATCAACTGACTTCTTGAAGAAAGCTAGGCCCGTGGACCGCTGCTAATCATCCGGAGTTAGTGATACTGTCGCTAGAGCGGGATATGACAGGGGGTTCTCACCAGAAGCAACCAGATCGAGATAGTTGAAATACTTCGAAATATAGCGGTCAACAGCGGCCTTTGGTGGAAATGCGGCGATAATTTCAGCCCGTGAGGCAGCCCGTTCACATCCGTAGAGCAATAACGCATGTCGGTGGGATGGTTTCACACTCATTTCTTCAATAGAGCCGGCCATTCTGGCTTGTTCTTCACGATCACAATGCGCCTTCAGGTCGGCAATGCTGTCCAGAATGGCCGCCCAGTGCTCACCGGCCACATACTGAAGCTCTGATTCGGTGATTTGCATGCTGCCGCAATCCGACTGTGTATCTAGTACACTACCACCGGGCCCTAGTCGAGTACTGCTGCTGGGAGTGGCATCCGGGGTGGCAAGCTGTCGGACCTCGTCATTGTTGAGTCCGTCGGGCATCAAGGACTTTACGAGACGCTCCAAGTGGACTAGCCGGTCATGGAGTCCAGCGGGTGCTCCAACGGGTGTAGGATGCAATGGGGATGCTAGTGGCTTCCGGGCCACATAGACACATGAGTGACCGCGTGCGACGCAGCTGGTACAGGGCTGTAGTCGATCGCATCGAGACTTGCGCTGGCGGCATGCAATGCACGAAAACTGAGGTTTGTCACGTCGTCGACGAGGTTTAGGAGCGAGAGTCCCGGAAGATGAGGACATTGAGACAAGTGATGAATGGTGAAGCAGATAAAATATTGTTGATGATGGGGAGTCAGCGCGGCCTTAATACTCCTATCAACTAGTAGTCGAAGGACCCGGCACTATCTTAGTTACAGGAAGCAGCCCAATCGGAGGAACATCGCATATACGGAGACACCCTCCGATTAGCTAAAATGAGTGATTCCACGTGTTATGAGGATTCTACAGGAAGGATTCAGTGTAGCATTGAAGCGTGCAATGGTGATCCAATTCAGGTGATGTGATTGTAGAATAACCAAGTTGCATTCTACCCAGGATATCAATACATTTGGCCAAAGAAAAACATGATAATACATTCATTTTCCGTCCTGATATTGTGTTCCAAACTTGATAAGGAATGTAATCATGAAATCAACTTCAAACATTACCGCGCCGACCGTGTCCAGTCCCCAAATCCAATAATACTCGTAAATTGTGGAATCCGTAAAAGCGTTCAATCTCGAAATGGCAACCAATTAACGTAATAATATCATATTAGCCACCTCATTTATGCCTTCGTGCCGTTGCCGTTGCCGTTACCATTGTGATGAAGAACCTTGGACACTTTCTCCTTCAACTGAGTAATGGGGCCGTGATGCTGGTGACCGTTTCCGTTGGCCTTGTTCTTTTGTGCTGCAGCTGCGGCGGCTCCTTCACTGGAACTCTTGCTGGTATCGGGTCCTAATATATGATTAGTCAAACTCAAATCTGTTGGGTGATAAGACAGTGCTTTACTCACCTGATGGTTTCGAGCGGCTGTACCCACGATCTAGGCGCTTCTCAAACTCGTAGGGCTCCCGTGCAGGAGTCTTAGGGCCTTTCAGGGCTTCCTCGCTGACTTTGGTGTTCTTGGGGAGCTTGTCCCCGGTGTCATCTGCGCTCTCTTTGCCTTTCTTCAGGGAGTCAACATCGTCTTCTTCGGTCATTCCTGTGCCGCTGCCTTTCTGGGCAGAGTCAACCGCGGCGCCGCTCTCATCTTGTGTTGACTTGTCCTGATAAACCCGAGCTTCTTTATTAGGCACCTGGCTCCTTGCGTTTACAGAATCTACTCCACTGGGAGTGGACTCGGATGCTGATGGAGTTGACTTGGCTGCGGACAATCTCTCTTGTTGGGTATCCCGTGCCGTATCGATGTTACCATAGGCACTCTGCTTTCCGACAGAGCCCCCCGCCATCGCTGAGCTAGGAGATGTGGTATCCTGCTGCATCGAGCGGGTTCTGACATCGTCATCAGTGACGCTCTGAGCAGCTCCTTGGCCGGTATTGCTCTTCATTCCCTGTTGTCCAATGACGCCCCCAGCCACACCTCCAGCCATGCCTCCAGCAACCGCTTTACTGCCGTACTCATTCTCCTTCTGCATTGATTTGGCTGCGTTATCTGGCATGCGCTGAGTAGATTGTGCAGCGCTTGAAGTCCGTTGGTTTGCCGTATCCTTCTTTATCGATGTAGGAACCCTCACTTGATCTTGCGCATCCATGTCATCCTGGTTCCCTCGTCCAGAATAGGCATAGGCGCCAGCAGGACCGGAGCCTGAAATGTTTGACTTGCTCGAGACTCCCTGATCCCTGGCCGCGGAGACATCTTCACGAAGATCCGTGGTGTCTTGAACTCCTTGTCCAGAATACGCATAGGCGCCTGTAGGACCCGAGACGTTTGACTTGCTTGAGACTCCCTGATCCCTGGACACAGAGGTGTTGTCACGAAGATCAGTGGTGTCCCGGACTCCTTGTCCAGAGTAGGCATACGCGCCGCTAGTGGCTGAGGACGAGCCCGCAGTGTTTCTGCTCTTCTGGGTATACTGGCTTCCCATACCGGAGGTATGGCTTCCTTGACCATAGGTGGAGGTCCGGGTTCGCTGCTCAGGAACGGCAGCTTGAGACTGCCCTTGTTTGATACCAGAGGAAGCACCTCTTATGGGGTAGTTCATCTGCTGACCCTGGGATGGCTCACTGATGAAAACATTCTTGGGGCCGTAGTCGGCATTGCTAGGTGACTTGGGGTTGCGGGCGTGATCAGCATCGGTAGACGCAAGTGGTTCGGGGATGACGGCGGTGTTATCCTTTGTCCTGGGAGCACCAGGTTGTTCTGATTGGTATTAGCTTCACTTGATCATTCAATGGGTTCGTGAATCTTCTGACAGAGCATGAAGTGACTGATGAGGTTCTTACCATCACGGTTTCCGGCATCATAAGGATCGGTGGCAGTTCCTCTGCCTTGGATTCCAGAGAGAGGCTCATCGCCATGCTGCTGGTTTAATTGGCTATCGGGAGTTTGGTTAGGATGGACCTCGTTCCACAGAGCATTCGAGGCGTTGTTGAAGGTTCGATGTATGGTCTCCATGTTTTATATGTGTGGTTGAAATCAATTGTATGATATTTGAATGAAGTGTAAGCTTAAACTACTTCAGAGGTGCCGGACGCCTCGTTTATGAATGTATGGAGGCGATAATCAAAGAACCTTGTGTCGTCAGAGCTGTGGGTGGGATTGCAAAAAGGCTGGTTAATCTGCGGGATGCGGTTTTTCTAGAAAGGCAAGAGAATAGCAATACATTATAGTACGTCAGTGGCATGAGGCGAAAGCAGCGCAAACAGACAAGCATATGAGGAGCGCATAGTGTCGATCGCAGAACCCGCGATGTCATCACTCCATCCCGTGACGTCAAGGAACGTCACCTGTCACGTGGGGAACACTGGACCGACCAACTGGCACCGACAATGCAAGAGATGGAGCAGCAGAGCAAAGTCAATTAGAATTCTATGGACAAAGAGAGAGACCCTTGGGGGCTGCACAATTGGAACGGTGACTCGTAGATACTTAGTCTCCCTCATTCGAACGCCACCACAAAATGCACACCAGAAGCAAGCAAATAATGAAAACACACTATGAAATATTCGCAGTAAGAACGCAATACCCCAATATCAGTGCCAAATCTGAATCATCCTGACCTTCGCGCAGAAGCAACTGCGAAGGTCTCGTAGCCGAATATGGACGCCTCTGTCGATCTCAAAGTATGTATGTATCGGGTAAGAGAGCCACGGAACCGGTCAGGCTTGTTTGCTCGTCTCCGCGGCATTCTTCGCCTCTGGGTTCAAAGGCTGTTTGGGATCGTATCCCACACTTTTCACAACCCCTAGTCCCTTGGTCTTTCCCTCCCGGAAAAGCACTCGATCCCCGGGGGCCAAGAATTCGGGACGCTGTACAAATCTGAATGCAACCAAAGCGCGGTCACCGCCCCGAATGAAGGGACGATCGATGTCAATGACGGAGCATGTTTGACTTACTGCGCCGACATGCAGCATTGCTTGATACCGAGGCTTGATCGTGGTGGCGTGAGATATGATTAGGACTAATCAATCAGTACAACAGAATGAGTAAAAAGGGAACAACTAGTGGACGCACCCTCAGCGACGAACTCCCTGTAGACTTTCGGGGGCTGGTCCAACTTCTTGAGAACTACCATGCCCTTACGGACCTCCTTCCGTCGGACACGTTTCAAGGCGAAAGAGCCCGACTGGCCTGCAAAACAAGCGTTGACCTGAATACGCTTGCGCTCAATGGACTTGATCGTAGTTGTCGTGAATTGACCGAGAGAGTCAGGCCCAACCAAAACGGCATCGCCAGCGTGTATCACACCCGACTTGGCCACCCCAGACACAACTGTACCCACATGGGGCACGGAGAACGTATCGTTGATGAGGAACTCGAACGGAGCATTCACATTGTATTGGCCGCGGTGAGGAAGGATATTCAGGAACGTCCGCACAAGGTCTAGATTCTCTCCAGTGACATTGGACACCTGGAAGATCGGGCAGATCCGCTGGCTCACAAACTGTGTCGCCGTGTTGATGGTTTCTTCCATGTCCTTCACGAAGATGGGAATCTTACGAGAACCAGGCGACTTAAGAAGTTTGCTGAGCTGGGAAAGGGTCTCCTCCAGAATCTGCGGTGGGCAAATATCGATCTTGGTGACAATTACCATGACCGGCACGTGTAAAGCCACAGCAATACCGAGGTGTTCTTTGCTCATGCCAATGAGGCCATTGTTAGCCGCCACCATGAGTAAACAGTAGTTGGGGCTGCTGCTCAGCATGCCGAAAACCGTAGTCCGCAGGTACCGTTCATGCCCAGCAAGATCAGAGAACGATATTACTTTGGCAGAACGCCTTCCTATATCTTCCCAGGACATCTTCCGCCCATGAGCGCTGCTTACAATGTCACCCCGGCTGTCGAACCCCATTATCTCCATCCCTACCGAGCTGGTCCGACCGCTCTCGATTTCGTGCTTGTGGCGGAACAGATTGAGTCGAGCCTTTCCTCGGCCATCATCCAAGTTTCCCTTGACCAGCACACCCAGCATGGTACTCTTACCTGCGTCAACATTGCCAACTACTGCCATGCGGATCTCAGCCATCTCCTCCACGGTGCCCGCTGGCTGCCGGATCAAGAGCTTGCCCCAAGAGCCTTTTAATCGCTCATGCTTCACGCGCGATTCCTCAGGCCCGCCAACATTGTAGGTAACAAGGATCCGACAGTGAGCAGGAAGGGTTTCCGCCGCTTCCCGCAAGCGCTGTAAGGCTGTATTCCACTGGCTTAGATCAAAGGACATGGAATCCCCGCCATCTTCAAGACCTAGGTCGAAGAGCGTCTCACCATGTCCTTCGTCAATGCGCGTCTGTAGGATGTTGGCCAGGACTTGGATGTCATGGTCTGGCTGTTCACCAGTGCCCAGGAGCAACTCCTTCAACTTGACCGGTTTCGGGGTATCCGTGAGGTCTAGCTGGTCGAGAATATCCAGTTCGGCATGGTCTTCAGATACTGGAGCTGCGCTGGCTGTTTCGTAGCCGCTATCACTGGGCAGATACTGAGCCGATCGCTGGGCCTGTTGCTTTTCAGCGTACTCGGCGAACTCACTGAGGGCCTAAATGTTGGCGACGTGTTAGCGGGAATGCCAGATTGCTTCGCGGGGGGGGATGCGCACAATCTCGCCTCTCCGCCGTTCTTCCAACGAAGGCTTTAATCCAGCCGTCCCCATTTTGATGGCTATATTGGTCGATGATCAAGATAATGGCAAAAGAAAATAGTTCGGAGCAAAGGCACGTTATCGATCTGCGATATGATGCGTCACTCGGTCGGGTGGAAGATGGATCGCCGCTGGCGCGCTCAGACACGTATTCGTGTTATCATACTTTTATCTATAGATACGAGATCAGGTAGGGGAGTAAGAATAACAGAAGAGGATAAAGATGTAGGGAAGGGTCTGGAGCAAATTAGGTGAATGAGAAGGTGGTTTGTGAATGATATTCTAGGAGGGAAGAGATGGACAGCGAGGGTCGGGGAGGGAACCGGGGAAGCTTTATCGATAGGAAAGTGCGAGTCATCGCCGCCTCGTGCGGCCCCCAAGCAAATTATTGAGTCATACGGCTCAGCACAGTCATTCCCTCCATGCAGCTAAGGCTATGCTGGAATGATGATGGTCTTGTCACCGCTACAGTAGTCAATTTTTTATTAACTGTTTTGGGCCAGGTTGCAAACCAGAAACACTGGTCGCTGCTGTTGGTTTCATCGCTACATATGCCAGTATGGCATGATGCCATGAAACCACACGCCTTACACCTTCCTGATGCCTCTATATCTGATATAAGAAAACCTGCAGGCCCAAGCATGACCGAGTACGTGAATACATTAAAAGATAAATTCGTATAGCCTGGAAACCCTGTAACATCGCCTGGTGTCTTCGTGGTCTCGTATTTCGTAGCTTGGGTGAGGGGTGGTCCCAAGAATATCCGATGTGATCCGTCTTCCTACTTATTATTGCCTCCCAAATCTTATGCCTGAGGAGAAATCAAGACGACAGAGTCTCCTATCGCGAAAGGTCAGTATGACAAGCCCCGGGCTCTACCGGGAACGGCATCGCGAAACGCACCTCGAACGAAGAGCATCTCTTCTTGCTTCTTGATGGTCTAAAGACAATCAACCTGCGTTAGCCCAGCTCCGCACTATTATAATACCACCCTAATTGATTGTACTATAACCGAGGTAAATGGATAGAACGACGTACCCGGAGGATCTCTTGCTCGTTCTCATCTTCCTCCACCACGTAGATGGTCTCCTCAACATCTCCTAGCACCAGGTTGCAATGGCTATCGTATGCCTACCCAAAATCATCTGTCAGTAAAAGCCACGTAGCCAGAGGCTGGGGTGCAGGCGTAGGACTCACATGGAGACGGCCCTTGAGCTCGCGATCGCCGCGCAGCTTGACGAAGACGATTTCATCGAGCGACAGGCGCACCAGATCTAAGGGCTCGGAGACGGACGATGTGCCCGCATCCTCGGTGTCGGCCATGTCGAGGTCGAGGGTGGGTGGAAAAGGAGAGACTGAAGCGTTAAGCTAAGCGAACGAAAGGAAGGGGGGAAGGATCCAAGCTGCAGCGTGTACAGCAGACGCGGGACATGGATGGTGAAAAAGGCTACAGAGTCTGACAGGGATCTGGCCCGCCAAGACCACAACAAGCGGCACCTCCTCATTTACTCCGCTTTTATAGTCGCAGCTCGATTCCCCCCGACTTCTGACGGCCTGAACACCACCCCGGCTTTTTCCCTACGTTCTTTCATGTTTCCTGTCCTCAGTTCGCAATGCTGGGGTTTATTCGTACCAGTGAGAGCTTAGGCTCTCATTTGGTGTGTCCTACGTACCGTCGATGTCGATTAACTCACCTACCTCGCTGTTCTCCACTTCTTATACTTCGGGATCCTACGCGCCGCCAACGATCATCCGGATCACATTTACATCTTCGATATCGAAACGACGACAGCAGCAATCATTCTAGGAATAAAGGCTGGTTCGCTAATAGGCATGCTCCACAGCTAGGACGGGGAAGCACGGACATACTGGAACCTGGTCAGGTTGACTTGGGCGATCATGAGATCTCCAATGCACAAGACGACAGAGGGCACGACATTGGGGCTGGTCCCCGGGTCGAGAGCTTTGAGGATGTGAAGAGACATTTCAACGCTATCCTCCGAGATGGCCAACCAGACCAGGTGATGGATGCGATGCTTGATCCTCGCTTTGAGAGCTTGGTTTGCTTGATGCCACCCAGCACCTTTGTTGAAGTCTTCCATCTCCTCTCCCCGGCTTACTTTATCGATCCCTATCGGGAAATCCATCGTCCCATTCATCCGTCGGCTGTTGATGTCAAGCAGTACAAATCACTGGACTCGATTTTCGACGAGTTTGCCAGTAACCTTTCTGCCATCCTGCAGATTAGGTGGGCGGGCGGCCAACCCTTGGGCCTGGCTGAGTACACGCACCTGCTCAATTGTGCACGCTCAATGGGCGATGCTATCATGGCAGACTATATCTGGCAAACAATTAGGGAGGATGGAATGGTGCCAGATTCCCAGTGCTATAATTACTACATGGAGGCGAAAGTCTGGGATAGAGCATATACCGGCTTGGAGAAGTATCGCCTCAGAATGACCCCTTACCTGTATCGGAAGAGGAGATTCTTCGAACCCAACCCCGGATGGCAAGGTTACGGTACGGCTGCCCGAAGTGTGAGAAAAGAAGTGCTGCAGATCTTCAACGAGATGACACAGGAGGGTACCTCGGGGGACACCACCACCTTTGTCAATGTGATCCTTGCGTCAAGCCGAGTTGGCCATATGCAAGGAATCAAGAATGTCCTGCACACCGTCTGGAACATTGACGTCGATGCGCTGCTAGACCAGGTCGATGAGTCGATGCTTCCAGAAGTGACCCCATACGACCGTTCCTCACCGCTGTACCCCACAAACCACCTGCTGTTCGCCGTAGCTCATGCCTTTGGCACCAACAATGACATCCCTGCCGCGCTGCGCACCATAGATTTTATTTCGAACAAATATGACATCCCGGTGCCGGAGAATGTCTGGCTCGAGCTATTTGAGCGATCGTTCGTTTTGTCGCGTCCGAGGTTTGGCCCTGACGCTGAAAGAAATGCGAAGGGCCAGGTTTCATATGACTTCCTCAACTCCATGTTCGAAACAATGACTTCCGAGCCTTTCAACGTGCGTCCAACCATCGAGGTGCACCATATCCTCGCCAAAACTGCATGGGATCGCGCCAGGCTGTCGGAATTCCAGCACCATATGGAAGCTGCGTATAATATTTTAAGGGAGACACGAAAGAAGAGAAGAACTGCGAGGTCGATAATAGAGGCCTATCTGGGACAGGCACAAACGGAAATCCTCAAATCACGAGCCTTTGCAGATGCTGTGCACGCATATGACATTCTGCGCTTGCGCACTATGCAGCAAACCGTTGTCATGGAGCGTCTTGCAAGACTATTGCTGATTCACCATCGTTGGCTGGGTCGTCGGAACCAAGCGTGGGAACGGACCCTTCTTCCGCAGGCACTGGAGGAATGGCGAGACTTTTTGCCAGAGTCCGTGGTATACCATACCCGGGGAGGACTCGTCGAATTCGATGGTGCCACCTCTTGGCGCCAGCGTAATATCAGAACCCATGATAGAGTACCAGTCCGGCGGCCAACCTTCGGAACGAACTTCGAGCTTGATGAAGACGCAAACGATATAGACGACGACATTTTTTGGGATTATTATCGACAATCTGCCCCGCATCTTGATCTGTCCATTCCACCCCTGAGGAGGCTTTTTGAAGCTGTCCACGAAGACAATGTCAGTAGCACTTACGACGACGAAGCTTTCCTGGCGGAAGAACTGGGATACGAAACTGGCGAGTATGAGATCCCTAGAGTTACCGCAAGGACGCCCAGACAAGCGCGCTCTACCACTTGGGGACGCCAAACAAGAGAGGTGGACGATCCTATAACCACAAGTCCGGGTTCTCTCTCATGGGCTTGATTCTAGCCCATATTCGAGCCACTTTGCTTTCTTTCACACTCTTCACCATTTTCTTTTTCTTCTTTTTCTTCTTTTCCTCCTTTTCTATGACTTCGATTGTGACTTTCATCTGCGCATCCGGAAAAGTTAACGATTCGCGGATACCTTCACTCAACCCCGATTTCTTTCTTTCGCTTTTCTTTTCTTCATGTCCTGAAGCGGGATATATGATGAGCTGATCTTTGGCTGTCAGTTATGATACCTCATGTGTGCATGTATTGCCTTACCTGAGCGGATACCCTGTCTATATGACATGTTACATATTGAGCTCTTTTATGCTTTTCGAATATTATCATTATTCTTTTGATTGTGAGAGTATTGTCTTTCAGTAAGCAAAACATTAGTCAGTATCAATCTTTCGAGCCATACTCTTCTCAAGACGACAGGGTGCATACCTATACAGAAATGGGACTTGACGTCTGATTATATACCTCAGACAACGTCAGTTCACCAAGGATCCAATCATAATCATATACATACAATGCGGGTATATGCTACAAAACGTAGGGCACCTATCCAGTCAGTTCACTGAGCCTATAGCTAGGCACCACCACCACCATCATCATATCTTCTCCGCCTTCAGATCATTCACCACCATGTACCGACCAATCGTAATCCAACCCCAGCGGAACCACACCATCTGGCTCTGATGGGCCTTCACCATAGCCGACTGCGCAGTCATCCACTCATTAACAGAACTGACGAACAGAAGCCGCGAAGGAAGCTGGCCCTTAGATCCAGCACCACCACGGCCCAGAACCGAATGCAGCGCGCCCCGAACCATCGTAAACGGCGCATCCAAAACACCGGCGTACTTGCGCAGCAGATTCGTCGTGGTAAGCGTATACAGAGTGACGGGACAGGTATACCCCGATTTATCCTTCATCAGGGACCGCAGGAAATGAACAGCGCCGTAGTACAGAGACCGGTGATTAGGGTGGTTGCTGATACCTCCCTTGTCAAACGTCAAGAGCACGTCGATGGTGGCCGTAGGTGCAGAGTCGGCTTTGTTCGACTTCTTCTTGGAAGAAGAGGTGCTGTCGCTGAGTTCGGGGGCGAAGGCGTGTTCGAGAACAGCTGATACGTCGGACTCGGTCCATTGGACGGACATGCTGTCGCGGAATCGGGTGGGGTCGTCGATGATGTATACGTCGGATTCTTGGCGTAGGCCTAGTTGCAGGGCGCTTTTCACGAGCTCCTTTTTGCGGATGTGGCCCAGGCCGTCGGCGTCTCCTGTTTATGTCGCGGTTTTGTGTTAGTGGGTGTATACTGGGGGAGGGTGGGTGTTTGTTCGATGGTTTATGTGGGTGCTTACCACTGCTGAGACAGAGGATCTTGAGGTGGTTGCCGTACTCCGGTCTGGTCAGGGCCAGGACCGTGGGCGCGAAGAACATGGCCTCATCATCCGGGTGGGCGATCAGGAGACATATTCGCTTGTTGTATAGACGAGGGAATGCACCGCCGAATGGTGAAGACGTGGTGGAGGAGAGTGTCCAGAAGAGGAACACGGCTAGAATCGCGGAACCGAGAGAGAGTAATGTTGACGGGGACATGGCGTGGGAGTATTCGAAAAGGGGTGATTTGGACGTTGAACTTTAGGAATGAAGGGGATGGTCAGGAGTAATTGGATCGTCGGGAGGTTTGACAAATTATGGGAGAAGCTAGTAGGAGCTCAACGGGGTGCTTTTTTTCGGGGGATATTCGACGACCGTTCGCCGCTTGCATGAAATGATGCAAGTGATGCTGGGTGTTGGAATCCACCAATTGTTTGGCTATATCATACAAATAGTGTTGGTTTATTCAGATTGAGACATCTTTAGGGGAGAGTGACCCCAATGGGTTGAATGGTGAGGATTGGAAAAAGGGATAAATAGTTGATTCGTCTCAGGGTCCTGAGTTGACGATCTCTAGAGCTCCATGTCTCCCGGACGCGGAGCTATCACCACGTGACTTACGGATTGAGTACATCGGAAGATAGTTCCAATTAAATTTCTAATTGTAGGAGATTAGTGTGATAAATCTTCCGAATTGTGGAATTTATTGATTTATCAGATGGATGTAGCTTATTTTATTTAAACGACCTCGAAAATCCAAGTACTAGTACGTTGGCTGGAAAATGATCATAATGCTGAGAATATATACTTGTACGAGATCTGCTCCGTTACTGTGGTTATATATATTAGTAAATTGGTAACATATACCAACATTTCTCACATTTGTACTGAAACGATACAGACTTACTTAGTAGCATCAGAAGAGCAACTAAAGCCTCATCATATTTACAAATGCACGGAGGAGCTCCTCCAAGCAAGTTTGATGAATGCAGCTAGCATTGCGCGTTCCATTACCAGCATTGCGTTCCGACGCCAATGACATCAAAAGTACCAAGTGCCTAATGTCAACCATAAGCTGACTCAAAAGTCAACATTAGTAATATTGATTATGCTTTTTACTGACTTCAATCATATCCATTTTCAGCAACAGCATACGTATCTCTCAACATCTCAGCTGTCACCTTCCTGATCCGTTTGACACGAATTAGTAAGTAAGCTCTATGCGCGGAATAGGAGATTATGGCCCCCACCAATCACATGAATGTCACAGAGCACTTGCATTGCAGGTCTCTCCGCGGACCCAGCCAACCTTCTAGAGTACTAGGATAAGGCTATCATCATGGATCCTTTCGCTCTTAGCCTGAACTGCTTACAAATTCCATGTCGATATACAAATCAAGGGACGACTAGAAGTATTTCTAGGGTGGTATTTGGAAAAGAGACATTGTCTCGGCTCGACGGCATCCAGAGACTGACTGTATCGGGCAAAGTACGGAGACCCCGCGGTTCTCCGGTCTCAAAAGAAGACCAGTCTAATTAGTAGTACTAGGTACAGCCAATAATGAGGAATGACACTATAATCAATATATTGATCGAGGATTCTAGTGATTCCTTGTCGGCTTCTAGTGGTTTTTTTCCGCGGATAGAGTCGGCAGTAGCAGGGGCCAGATTAGATAGAGACGTCATCACATGGCCATGGTTCAGCCCTCTCTTTCCTGGTTTTAATAATGGCCATCAACAAGTAGCTGGATCTAGATCCAGTGACTCTAGTCGCTAGAGATCGGTAGTATCCAGGAGGGTCAATGACAGACCGCAATTTAGCCCATGTTTGAACGTAGTTGAGTCTCGAGAGTACAGTCAGTAGTATGCAGTTCTCTCTACCAGTGGCTTCTAGAACTTCCTAAAGATGGATTGCACTAGCACGTGGGACAAGCAAGACTGCTTAACCTGGCAGAAACTCACGTCCTGTGCAATTCGGCCGGAGTGAGTCCAAACAGAAGGTGTTGGCTACGAAGGTTCGTGCAATATCCTATCATCTAAGTTCTCGGGTGCTGATAGCCGGTATTGTAGGGCTGAAAACCCGCGGACACACAGAGTCGGTTCACATGGCAATTGCTGCGCATCATGCCGCGGGCAGTGGCTATGAACTAGAAATTCATTGTCGAAAACAGCCATGGATATACCGCCGAGCATAGACTTTACGACGCAATCATGTTCAAACGACCAGTTTGAGACATGATGGTATCAATGTGCCGGACTTTCCCCCCGCGGGGTTCAAGAGCTCTCGAGTCTATTTGATAGTAAGATTATAAGTAACCATGAATCTGCCATGAAACGTAAACACAGACGTCGTGGCAATTCTCAGTCGGTCTAGGCAAATAGAGCAAGTAAGTTGAGCGACGATATCCGAGACCATCGGGCCACCGTTAGTCATGGAATATATGGCTTTGTGTAGGAATGGCGGTAAAAAGTGGATAGCATCAACCTGAGCGGACGGCAGGTACGGCGTCAACCAAAGACTGCAAGTGGTGTACCCACGGACCGATCTGACTTCCGTCGAGGACCTTACCGGGCAAGGGAATTGGGGGACAACGGCAGTCGCCGAAGTCCTGGGACCAGAATGGTGTAATTCCCGCTAAATCCTCATTTAGTGAGTGATTTAGCTGGTCCAGAGACCTTGGAGGAGAAAGGAGAGAAAATTCTGAGGCGCTAGTGCCATGGTGAAGAGTCATCGCATGGAGTCCGCCAAAGCTAACCATGAAAAGAGAGCCGGGCCGGTGGACAAGCCCCATTCGAGAAAAACGGGGGGTGCGGCGTACCGCTAGTCCACTACATACCCTCATCCACCTTTGGGAGGGGTTTCCGCGGAAAGACCCAATGGAAAGGGCGCAACGGTAAACATGGCCTTGCACCTTGCAAGAAAACGCTATAGCATTCGTAGTTGGCATCATTAATATGACCATTCACTGCTACTACGTACTACCTGTTTTGCAGCTGCATGAAATGGGTCCAAGCTTCTGCACATCCAAGCTGGGAGGGGTTTCATGAAGCCGTCACGGCACTAGTCCAGAAGATGGCGGTTAATAACGCAACCGCCGTGCGTGCTCAGGCAGGAGTAGTAGAAATCCCTCATCTAGACATCTCCTGCTGGGTGAAACTAGGCGATTGGCAAAAAGAAACCTAGCATGTATGGGGAATGTGATCATACTCTGTCGGAGTTGGTTTGTTATCGATCGCCATATAGCAAACAGATTCGTATTATAGAGCAAAGACTAGTCTGGATGGTGAGTTTCACGCAATTGGGGAATCATAACGGCAGTAAGGAGGATTCTGTGAGAGTGAAGAATGGTCACCGGATGCAATCTTCACGGTCTGATCATCAGTGTATTGCGCAATGGACCAAGATCTAGTGCATGCACCTGCGTCGGCGCTTCCCCAAGATTAACTTGATGTAGAAGAATTTAGGAGCATCAGCTGGAGGCGGCCCTTGCCGACACAGATATTAGCCTGATACAGTCAGTGTCAATTCTCTAACATCCCCATATATGACAGGCCAGCGATCATATAACATGAGCCGACCAGTACTTTGTAGATGAGGCTTGGCGGGTAACACTGAGGCTAAAATCCTGTATAGTAACATCCGAACTCGTGGCGTGATCGAATCGGCCATCCGTGGCCGTCAGTGACAAGATGTGCCGAAACTCTCAGGAAACCGGGACGGTCAAGCCGACAGCTGGAGGACCATCAGGGTGAAAAGTCGGCCAAGGTACCTGGATCGTCAGAGGTCAGACCGATCATTTCACATTGCGCATGCTGTCGTCCTGGCAGCTCAATGGGTGGTGGTGAAACTGTTAGGTAATGGGTATGGCGGCAATGGGTAGTCATTCGTCAGAACGTCAGAACTGTCCCTGGCCAAGTCACAACGCACGTTGCTTTAGTCTAGAACTTCAACATTAGTAGTGAATATCATATGTTAACTACATATTACTTTTTGGATAATATTTCCCAATTCAATTGTTGTTTTTCTCACGCAACCCTCATACTATCCTACGAGGCTAACTAACCACCACTTTCATCTACACCGACCGACCGGCAACTGCAGCCGGATGATGTGATGCCCCGCATAGAACGGAATTTTCAGCAGTGCGGGGAAAAAGGCGAACCTATCGCCTTGCAGTGAGCAACAACGGAATCTTCCTCCTGAGCAAAGGGGTCCCTGTTAGCGCCGTCAATACCATCGTGAGACTTGGCCAGGAATGGCAATAACGAGGAGAGCCTGCAGCCAGCTTCGTCATTCAGGTCCTCAGTGCCTGAGCCCGAGCCCTTGACAAGCCACTCAACCAAGTCTCATCGGAACAGGGTACCGCTGTACCGCGCGGGTGGAAGAGAAAAAAAAAAAGGCACATATCCTAATCAAGATTTTTATTTTCTCTTCGAATTTGCCCTTGACAATTTAGTCTCCTTTTTTTCTCCCTTTGGCCTTGTCGGGATGTGGAACCTGGCCGAGCTGTAACCTCAAGACTTAAGAGGCGCTGCAATGGAATAAAAACTCTGCAAAGAATTTTTTGGGATTATTTCCCAAAAGGTTCCCATTCCGTACGCAAAACATCTGGTTCTGATGGGGCTAGCGTCTTCCTCCGTCCGCGGATTCAGCGCCTCGTTGGCTTAAAAAGTGCAAGCGGCATCACGGATCCAGAGGATCTCCAATTAGTGTCGCAACGTGTTGCGGTATGGTAATGTATACCCGCGTCACGGTGCCGGTCACCGCTCGTACGCGCAAAACTTGCGCCAGACCGCCTTGCAACTGTTCAGAATTTCGGGCTCTCTCTGCCACTATATGACGCCACGTGATGGTTTGATGACGGCAGCTGACCTTCCTGAACGAGCAAAGAAAGCGCCCTTTTTGTCAGGTGTCGTTACGGGCTCAGGTCCCGGCTGCCGTCTTGGACGAATATTCGGTGCCGGAAACACTATGATGATTTGAGTGACTGACTTGTCATGCTTCTTTGTCTTCCATCTCTCCATTGCTCATCAGGCACCACATCAAGAATTGGCTCTCTACTAATGCTGTCAAGAGAGTACGTACTATGGTTGTCGTGGCAGGCCCTGGGCCCCCAACTATACAACGGCCCAATCAAATTGTGGCCTGACCTGGAGGGGAATACTGTCTAGAACCTTAGTCAGCCCCATTATCCTTGGTTCGGATCTCCAACAAAAGGACATGACAACATCACTGAGCAATTTGGCATGATCTCGAAGCCCGATCATTAGGACCACGAGTTCATTCTGAATAATCACTAGTAGGTATTGCGTCAAATCATCACCGCCTCTCTACGAATACGCGCCTGGGTCACGCAAACATTCGCGAGCGAACGATCGACAGCCAGGGGAGGGACTTCGTTCCGGACCCAGGGACAGCCAGACTAAGTCCATTTTCTATGGGGTAGGAGTGAGTCACTGCGCACGGCCTCGACGGAGGGACATCGGAGAGCTAATCACCATGTTTTGTGGCTAGCGAAGTGTTCAAGTGATGCAGCAGGGTAGATTAAATACGATTTTGTTGCAGCTTCGTAAAACACACTTCATGCAGGTAGTAGCACGTCTTTCTCAGAAGCAGACTGCATGAGCCCGGACAGTATCACATGCGTTGAATTGCGAAGAGAAACGAATCAACCTGTAAGTAAGGCGTGTATGTTGCGCTGATGTCGAAACAAAATACTAGCATCCGTAGGATTTAGCCGAGGACAAGACTGTCTGACGCCTTAATTATTGCCATACATTTGATTATTCAGAATCACAGATCCGGGGTTGGGGTCAGACTGCGGATAGATGACATTGACATGAGACTGTGAATGATCAGCCCCAAGTTGCCATAGGCTGACGAGTCCTTGAATATTCTAGAATTGAGTCGATGGCATCTATTGTGAAGTCCACCGTGGGGACACATTAACCACTGATGATGAGTCCCCAGATCTAGAATGTCCCATTCATTGAATGTAATTCTCCCATACAACAAGTATTCTCATCTAGATCACGCAAGATCCTGTGTAAGCTACACATCGATGACAATGGTTGATGGAGCCTGTGAGCCTGTCAAACCATTCTGTTGCATGGCGCACGCTTTTCTCCTCGGGGAAATCCTTCCGCCCAGCAGCACAACAGGAACCGAGTGTATTTCTACTTTCTCAGTCGCAGACGCTTTCCGCCGGAGACAGCCGTTTTGTCACGTACGGAAAGCGTAATGTAAGGCCCACGATGACGCTTTTTCTGCCGGGCCCCACTCAACCTCCATCGTCCGCCCGATGAGATGGAGCCCTGAAGGTGGCCAGACCAGGGAATGAATGGCACCTGTTACATGCGGTGGGAACGTCCTAGAAGAAACCATACTAAAAAAAGGGCGAATTTGGAAAGTAAAAACTCAGGAGTAGAAAATTCGATTTTTGAGGTAGTCCTCTTTTTTTTTTCTCTCTTGGGGAAATATATCTGGTATTAAAAAAAATAAAAAAGCTTGTTGCGTTCATTCAAAGGCAGCTGCTCTCCCACTTTTATTCTTCCCTTCTTGATTCTTCTGGTTCTGTCACACCCAATTCATCTCATCTTCCCTTCACCATCCCATAGCATCTGAACCCAAGTGGTGACTTCAACTATACCACACTGCCCATTGTATCCTCCGTACCGGTGCTTGGATACTCATCATCTTGACAGCAACATCTAGAAGAACGTCAACAATACCACCACACGTCAACTGGATTATGTACTTGGTCGTCTACCACACATCGCAACTTTACCAATATCGAAGCACTTCCTAAACAATCACTTCCTAAGTTATTGTTCAACAGCGTCTACATATACAATCTCTAGTCTTCGAACCATCCCCATCCCATCCACAGCAGCCACCCACCGGAACATTTTCTCCACAGCTGAAGTAGGGGCCTATAAAGCCGGCTCTCACAACTTCTCATACTCTTCTGCCCGGCACGGTTGTCACAAACTCAAAGTGTTAGCCACTTGAAATTTTGACACCATGCCTGGCCGTCTTCTCTCCAGCTTTGTTCGCCCTTCCCTCTCTCACCACCACCACTCCTCTCACCATTCTTCCGTCTCCCACTCCAACTCCTCGTCCTCGTCGTCTGTGAATGAGATCCCACCGAATACAGTGGCCTCCAAGAAGCCGTCCACGCATGGTGCGGAAAGAGCCCGTTCACCCGAGCGTCGTCTGTCTTTCGCCGTCGAACACCTCATCCACCCCCACCGTGATCACAGCAAGGACAAGCGACGCAGCCATGGCCGGTCCTCCCGTTCCAAGGAGCGCGCCGGACAAGAGGAGATTGCCAATGCTCATGCTAAGCTAGACGTCATTGTCGAATCCCCGCCGCTTGTGTGCTACGGATCCCCTGCGAACTCCACTGGTGCGCTGTTCTCGGGGCGCCTGAAGATCAGCATCTCCGAGCTGGCTGGCATGGTGACCCTGGACACTTTCGATATGCGCCTGATGAGCAGACTGACAACGAAGAAGCCTGTTTCCAGAGACTGCGCCAACTGCGCATCGCGCACGGAGGAACTGACTCACTGGAACTTCCTGACTGAGCCTCTTCATCTCAAGAATGGCGACCATGAATTCCCCTTCAGCTACCTGTTCCCCGGTCATCTGCCCGCCTCCTGCAACGGTTCCCTCGGTCAAGTCGAGTACTTCCTTTCTGCGCGTGCCCACAACGTCAACGGCGAGGAATACACCTACGAGATGCCCGTGCACATCAAGCGTGCCATCCTTCCCGGAAACGACAAGTCCTCAATCCGCATCTTCCCCCCTACCAACCTCACCGGCCGCATCGTTCTTCCCTCTGTTGTGCACCCGATTGGCACCTTTCCCGTTCAGATGACTCTGAGCGGAATCGTGGACAAGAAGGAGGACACGCAGACTCGGTGGCGCCTGCGTAAGATGATGTGGCGGATCGAAGAACACCAAAAGATCGTGTCCACCGCTTGCACCAAGCATGCACACAAGATCGGGGGCGAGGGCAAGGGAGTCCTCCACCAAGAGACGCGCATCATCGGCCACAACGAAGAGAAAGAGGGCTGGAAGACTGACTTCGACACCGCTGGCGGCGAAATCAGCATGCAGTTCGAGGCAAACATCAACCCTTCTTGCAACCCTGTTTGCGATCTCGAAACCCCTGGTGGCTTGGAAGCGAGACACAACCTTGTCATTGAATTGATCGTGGCTGAGGAGTTCTGCCCGAACCGGAACCCCAAGCTCATTACTCCCACCGGGGCGGCGCGCGTCTTGCGCATGCAGTTCCACCTTCATGTTACGGAGCGCAGCGGTCTCGGCATCAGCTGGGATGAAGAGATGCCGCCGGTGTACGAGGATGTGCCTGCCAGCCCGCCTGGATACACCATGCTCGATGGTGACAGCATCATGGAGGACTATCACGGATCCCCCATTCACCTGCCCGAGTATGAGCAATTGGAGCGCATGGACTCCCTTCGACTGGACAGTGACTCTACCCACTCTTCAATCCGGGGTCGCTCTCGCCTGACAACCGATGACTTGACTGCGGAACCGACGGTACCTGCAGCCAGCAACCGAGCGCCGTCTGTCGATTCCCAAAGCTCAAGACGCACATAACACCTTTAACTTCACCGTTGACTTTCCTTCATCTATTTTCTTTTCTTTTTCAACAAACCTGGACTCGACAGATGTCCATACCAAGCTACGCCGCTTACGACGTTACGATTTTTAACGAATTGGACGATTAATAAATCCTAAAGATTCGGATTCATCTCAGTTGCTCTCAACAGTCACTCTCAACAAATTGGCTTGCCATGTCCTAATGAACTCTCTAATACCAATGGCATGGAATCAAACAAAAAAAGGGGGAATATCGGAGAAAAAAAAGTTTGTCTTTCTTAGAATTTTCATTGTCTTATCACGGAGTGGGGAACTTTCACAGTCTGCATGATACCCATAGTTGCTACAAATATGTCACAAACCTGGCTATTTCTTCTGTTCTGCACCAACCACCTTTGTTGTTGTCCTCAAAAAAAAATAAGAGTGTCAAGTTCGCTACCAATATACCTGATTAATAGAACTAAAGAAAGGGGGAATTTTTTCCTGAATCGAAGCCTCCATCCTAAACTATCTACCGTAACAATAAAGAACTATTGATCGCCCTTTAGTAACCCCATAGTCGCAAATCCCCCAACCCAAGCCAAGCCAGGTATAGTAAAGCTCCGTGTGACACAATCCGGGTAGGTACAGCTCTAATTCCCCAACTCACAATCAGTAAATGTCCTCACCAGTCAACCATACCCTTGCTTACTTATTCTTATTCCTGTTTACTCCGTAGGTACCCTGATCTGAACTGGCCAGGCCAGTCCAACCCATTCCTCTCATCTTCGTAAACAGTGTGTGTTGTGTATATGCGTGTGTGACATCTACTGCACCCATCCACCCACTATTCAATAATCAGGTTACAACCTCATGCACGTACCCAGATTTATTAACCCCCATCTCTAGATTCTTCCCAGTAGGTAAGTAGTAAATAATCGCTCGTGCTACACAAGCTACCCTGCCCTGTCTCGGCCCTTTTTGCTCTCTCCCTCTCACACTCTATTAAAATCGCCCCCTGCAGATCGGATCGGTAATCTGCATGATCGTAGTGTATGTAGTAAGTAGTACTTTGTTACTTTTTGTTGGGTTGGATGGTTCTAGTTGGTAGTACATAGTTGGGAAATGGATTGAATGACTAGTGATTTATTTTGGTTTGGTTTCATCTGAAGTATTTAGTGGGATGGGGGTCCCCCTTGGATGCTACGGATGTTACGCTTACTTGCTACCTTGTTGGTGAAGATAACTTTGCTTCGTTGTGTGTAAGTGTGTGTACATCTCTTCTTCCCTTATGTTTCAGTTCACTCATTCATCACTATTTGAGTGTATGTTATGTGCACTTTGAACAATATCGATATTCAATTCACCACCTTCGCTTTCCCGCTCTTTCTTGCCGTATTCGCCTCGCCTTGCCCCCCTTTTCGACCATATGTGAAACGCCATCACTCAAAGAATAAATACCATGTGTCTACCGCGTGAACTCCTTAATACCCTTTTGCTCCTTTGGACTCCCGTTCGCGTCTTTCTCCAACTTCGTCTTTCATCTTTCCGCCTTGAACTCCAATAATAACTCCGGGGATATTTTCATCAAACAATAAAAAAGATATCACATAACCATGAACATGAGAAGAAGAAAAAAAAAACAATTACATAGATGGAGGAAGATATGCACATCATGAATCGAAAATGGGTCCATATGCATGGATTCCGTGAGATTCCAGTTCGTATACCACTTTCTTTGTGACGAATGGATTGCTGATAACACAGACAGCCTCGGCGTCGAAATCCCGAACCATCTGTCGGATTATCGGGACCATGTCGATTCGTCCTGCCTGGTTGGTGTCGATGATCACCGGATTCGTGTCCATCTCGGACACCAGGTTCAGGATGTCCTGACCGTACGTTTTGAGCGGTGCCCGCGTCTGCCAGAGCACTCGAAGGTCTGGCCGGTTCGCATCCCCCAGGAAGGAGAGACACGGGCCGATTCCGGATCCTGTCGTTACAACCACCACGCGCTTGAAGACCCGCATCGCGTATGCGAAGCCGTTGATCAAGACCCCTCGCTTCCAGAGGTGAGTGGGTGGGTCTTGGATGCAGGCTGTCGTCCAGTCCCCGGCTTTGGACACCAACGCAGAGAAGCTTTTACCTTCTGGGTCCGGGAACGTGGCAAAGCCATGCCAGTCTTGCAGTGGGTGTCGGGATAATTGGATGCCCTTGCCGAAGTTCGTCGTGGTATGCGTGAAGTGGAGACGCACCGCATGCGAGGAGAGGTATTCGGCCCGGACGGGGACTTTGCGGAGAAGAAGCCAGGGATGGATGATTGCCACGACCGTGACCATCAAGAACCAGAACGCAGGGAGAGTGACGAGGAACCGACCCAGAGACTCGTGGTACGCCTCTTTGACCTGGTCGGCAAAGATCATGAGCAATATCACAAAGAGTGCTACGACGAGCCATCCGGAGAACCGGTGCGTCAGCTCGAAGTAGTCGTGCCTCTTGAAGCGGAACTTCGGGTGGGCCACCATGATGATTGCCAGCAGCAGGACAAGAATAACGTATGCTAAGACAACGGGCGCAAGGGATAGAACCGATGCTCCGGTCCAGTACTCCCGAGACATCACGCCCACGAAGCCCACATACCAAACGAAAGCGGCTACGCCACATCCGCTGTGCACGCCGCCATAATGATACGCCTTTGCGGCCAACAGACGCAACCATTTCGGGGCTGATCTTGGTATAGAGCAGACGGAAATGAAGATGGAGTTGACCACCAACGGCTGTCGTGCCAAACCACATGCCATCAGGTTGCCGGCGGTGGCGTTGACCAGGGCTAACAGGGTCCGGTCTGTAACCATGATGGCCACGAACACGGCCACATTGGCCAGGAAGACCAAGGTGAAGAGACGACGGTAGATGTTGAGCAGGGCGTACCGGATCCGTGATAGCTTCTTCACCTTGTGCTCTTGGGCTTCAAGGTCCCAGGGGCTGTTGCCTGCATGATTGTATGAGGCCTCCACCTTCTCTGAGAGCTCATTGACTATAGTCTGGTCTGTCAATGTTGCTTCGCCTGGGCTCGGTGGGCCTGATGCACATTTGGCCGGTTGTGGTACCGACACAATGGTCTGTACTGGTGAGGATGACATGCTGACTCGGGATATTCCAAATCCGAGGACGTGAGGGAGGAGGAGGGTGGGTGAGAGACAAGAAGCAGACACCCAAGAGAGGTTATCCCAACCAAGATAGGTGGAGGAGGAGGGATGCGAGTGGCAAGGGTTGGTGTGAGGATCAGGTACAGACCGACGCAAAAGGGAAACAAGAGCAATTGCAAAAATTGGCTATACCCTAGGTAAGATCATGGCCCAACGAATGATTTGAGAGAGATGAGGTGAGGGGGTGAAGAGAGAGAGGACCTGACAGGCGTTCACAGTTCACCTCCGAATTGGCATTGCCGTGAGCCAACTGCGGTGAATGGGCACCTGCGTCTTTTGAATCTTTGTGGATGACGACATCTCATAACGATGCAGAAGAAGTATATTTCCCGAAGCGTGGACCTACATCGAACACCGGAGTTATCTTGGGGCTATTGTGTCTAGTCCATGTTCCCAGCAGCTGGACGCATACCGCATGCGGCATACTGTCGGCCCGTTTTCCCTCTACAAAATCCTTTTCTGTTTTTATTTTATTTTATTATTTTTTATTTTCATTTATTTCTTTTTTTTCTCTTTATTTTTATTTTTCTGATACTTCACTTTGCCGAGCCAGGTTTTTCAGGATTTATCCACCAGACCTGAAGCCTGATACTATTGCACGGGATGGGATCCCACCCTAAATTGGTGGATTGGAGGCTGACTGCCAATGAGCAGTGAAAGATGGCATGGTGCCATTCAAGATTCAGCTCTGCATTCCCCGAATCGAGAAAGAGAAGACCCAATGGATGGTCCCCGAAGGAGGGGGGAGGTGAACCGTGCCGCCTCAGATCCATGGCTGATGAATCTAGTGACGGTGATAACTAGATAGAAGGGTCTAGAGATTAGCATGATCCGGCACAACCAGTCCGAGTGGCTCCTGCAGGAGGGTCAGGGTTTCCCTGCCTGACGCTAGCAGGTGAAGACACTCGTGTGAGACGCAATGATGCTCGCCACGGGGGGAGGATCGTATTCCCCACCGCTGCACCGCCCGATGGGGGTTGTAAAGGTGGAGGGATGAGGCAATGGGAAAATCGATAATCGGATTATCGGAGCACGGGACACAGGATGATTGTTGAGAGGCAAGTTAGTGAAAGAGTTGACTTGACAGGGCCCCGGCGGCAATATCCACCCACGATCCATGCAGGACGCACAGATTCCTTGCTTTTTTCCTATTTGGGAGAATCAACTAAATAAGAGTTCTATCGGTGGCAGGCGCAGATTGCAGATGGAGCCCTGCCATGTCGCTGGGAAAGACTAGTGTGTCCCGAGGTGCTGGCCAGGCGGCCCGGTAATGGAGTCGAGGGAAGAGTGCATATGCGCCTGATAGAGCGACAGACACACCCACAGAGAAAGAAAGAAAGAAAGCGACAAGTGATCAGAGGGTTACCCACACCGTACCACCAGCCAGGTTTCCATTAGCGGGCGGGGTACATTTTCAGCGGTGCCAGGCGCGTCTTGCAGGAAAAGACGTACCCTTTGGCTGCCAAAGTGATTAGCAAGACGTCAGCCTAGCATGGGTCAGGCGAGGTGGATACCAAACAGGCAGGCATGATTGCACGATGGAAGTCGAGATTGAATTGGAAGCTGAATACAAAGCCCCCAAATCCAGCAGGCTGGGGCGTCAACCATGGATGAACGCTAGTTCGGTTCCCAAGGCGGGAGATCTAACCGGTGGGTTCAGCTGCACGAGGACATTGAACTAGATACTAACCGCTCCGCCGATTCCTGAAGAGTGAAAGTGGCAAGAGGAAAAAGAGGGGGATTGAATGGATGGAACAGAATTGGAGGCTATACTAAATGGGGAAAGCAAAGAACGATTCCTACCAGCTTGGGACTAAAGGGAGATGCACGATCGAGAGGCTCGATGACAGGGGAGCGTGGGAGCCATCAGATCCAATGGGAGGGCAGGATGAGGAAGATTGAGTCAAGAACAGTGATGTTCGGGCTGAAGAGATGCCCAATAATGGATTAAGTTAAGGTATGGGGAAGAGAAACAGAGAAAAAAAAAAAAAAAAAAAAAAGAGTGGAAGAGGAAAAGATGGGATGAGAAGGGAAGTTACGAAGATCATGGATTGTGGAGAATAACTTTTATTTTTTTATTTTATTCTAATTTTTTTTTATTCTTTGTTTGTTTTTCATATTGTTATTTTCTCTGGAGTTTTTTTATTTTCTGTTTTTATTTTATGTCTTGGGGTGTTTTTGCTTTTTTTTGGCTTTATAATTTTTTTATTTCCTAATTCTTAATTCTTATTTCTTTTTGATATTTTGGATTTTCTGATTTTCCGCCTAGGAAATAGAGGTGAGTTCGTCTGCATGACGGGAGCTGTTCGCTCTGGCCAAGTTGCGACCCACTTCGGGATGCGATCTGAAGGACGAAACCGCGAGGGGATTAGTGGATGCTGCAATCGGCGGCTGTCATTCGATGTCTTGGGAGGAAGACGTGGGTCGGAGTGGGATCCGCGCCCCGATCTTGGAGTGAGTCTCTCTCTCAGGATGCGATGGAATTCCAAATTCCAAATCATGGCATTTGTTCGAAAGGGTAAGTGATGGGGGGTCCAAACTGGAAAAAATAACTGGAATTAATCTGGAATTCCCTTGTCATTCCCACATCCACTCACACCTTCCCCCCTCTCTCTTTGCTCTAGCTCATGCTCTACTAGCTTGCTGTCGCTGTCGCTCGCTCTCTCTCACTTTCGCCGCAGGATTAGTTGTCGGTTTCATGAGCTGGTCCTTTTTATTTTCTACTACCCTTAAAACTTCCCATCATGAATGGAGATATATTTATCGCCCCAGAATTCCCCTTTGCTGGATCGGGGAAATAATTCTTTCTGATCTTTTATGATCATTCCTCGTCCAGGCTCCGACATTTGTCTCCCATTACTCCTCCTACTATTACTACTACCACTTACTGCTCCCATCTGGTCCCGTCACCTTCACACTGGAAACGGGGCATGTGTGATTTGATTGATTCACATTGGACTGGACTCAACTGGACTTGATTCAACTCTGACAACACTAATCCAACGGGACTGAATTGACCCTCTTTCTTTCCCTCTTTGCTTCTCTCTCTCGTCCTCTCCCTCCCTCCCTCCCTCTCCTGTCTTCTCATCCTCACCCTCCTCCTGTTTCCCACCTCCCTCTCTCCAACCCTTCTCCTGTTCCATCTTTAGTTTCCCACTCCTATCTTCTCCTCTACTCCTCCATATCTTGTCAATCATCCCTTCAGTTCTTGAACATATCACCAGTACTCTCCTCCACGATGGGCAGTCTCTGGGAGTCTCCCACTCTGGGCGATCCCTTCAACCTCACCCACTCCGACAACCACCTGGACCACGCCAACAACCATGGCATCACTCACGGTGACGGTTTCTACACCGACTTGTTGACCTTTGCCTTTAGGGGCCCAGTCCACTATGACCGGCAACAGCCAATATTCATCGACGCTGAGGACGCTACGCGATTCTTCAACGCGTTGCAGTTCGAGACTCTGGTTCGAGCGCTGATTGCTGGCCTGAAAGCCCACAATGTACAGCCCGGCGATTGTGTTTTGGTCCACCTGGGAAATAGTGTAAGTAATCATCTAGTCATCTTCCTCCCCTGACTGGTCCGCTTATCAAATCATCCCCAAATAACTACTTACCTCGAGATCTCTGTGCCCCTCCCCCCACCTCACCCACCCTTCCTGTTCTTTGTTCTCTGTTCAATTCAATTTGATTTGTTACCTGTTCCTCCATCATGTTATCGTCATTCTCATCATGCCCCTCCATCATCCTCTTCTCACTGACTCATGGTGTGGTAGATCATATACCCCGCGCTGTTTTTCAGCATCATCGGGGCTGGCGGTGTGTTCATGGGCTCCAACGCGCGCAGCCAACCACAAGAGCTGGAGCACATTCTGCAACTGGCAGAGCCAAAATTGATCATCACCTCATCCGATGCACTGCCTACGGTGCTGAGTGTGTCAGCCGACCGTGGAATGCATCCCAGCCAGGTGTGTCTGGTGGATGAAGCTGCAGGGGATTACATCTCCCAATACTTCCTCGCCGGACCATTGGCTTATGCGACTGCCGGCGCCTCCTATCTACTACCGAGCAGTGGGGGCGGCTCTGTTGTGAACTTCGCCCACCTTCTAGCGTATGGCGAAAGTGATTGGGTGGCCTTTGATGACGAGATGATCGCCAAATCGACGCCGGCCGCCATGTTCTCCACCAGCGGCACCGGAGGCCTGCCTAAGGCAGCATACCTCACCCACCATGCCATGATCTCTCACCACCTCACCATCCAATACGATGTGCCTTATGAGGTGACTCGCCTGATGTCGCTGCCCATGTTCCACATGTTTGGCGCGCTGTGGACCCATCTATTTCCCATTCGCTATGGCGAGCCCTTGTTTGTGCTGTCGCGTTTTGAAATGAACCTGTTCATTCGGACGGTGCGCGATTTCGGTATCACCGAGACCTACATGGTCCCCGCCATGATTCACAAGTTCAATCGGTCAGCCTCGTCCGCCACTAGCTCTCTGTCCTCTCTCCGATACGTCGGGGTTGCCGGTGCTCCCATTGATGCCGCTGCCATGCAGCGCTTCCGGGAACTGCTTCACAGTGACGCCCGTGCCTCCCAGTTGTGGGGGATGACGGAAGTGGGGGTGGTGTTCCAGAATCGCTACGGGCCTCAGCAGGCCCCCGCCGGCAGCATTGGTCGATTGCTGGAGGGCTACGAGGTGCGGCTGGTCGGACAGGACCACCAGCTGGTGCTCGAGGACAACCAGCCTGGCGAGCTCTGGGTGCGCGGGCCCGGGGTCCTCAGTGGGTACAAGGGCCGGTCAGACGCCAAAGACGCCCGAGGGTGGTTCCGCACCGGCGACGTTGCGTACGTGAGCGCCGGGCAGTTCTACATCTACGGGCGCACCAAGGAATTGATTAAAGTGCGAGGGTAAGTGGTGGTCAATTGGAAAGCAAACCCCGAAGCAAGTGCTAACTGTGACGTGCAGATGGCAGGTGGCCCCGGCGGAGGTGGAGGCAGCGCTACTCAAGCACCCGGAAATCGAGGACGCCGCCGTGATTGGGGTTACATCGCGGGACGGCAGCACGGAGCTGCCCCGAGCGTTCGTGGTGCGAGCCAAGAGCCTGACGGGCAGCCGGCTGACCGCGGACGATGTGTACAACTTTGCACGACATCAATTGGCCAGCTATAAGGCGCTGGATGGGGGCGTGATTTTCGTGGAGGAGATCCCACGGACCGCGAGTGGGAAAATCCAGCGCTTCAAGCTATCTCAGATGAACACCTATCGGGAGATAGTGAGTAACTTGCTGGCACGGTTTAAGGGTGCTAGTATGCAGACGGTCGGGATAATGCATCCAGGGCGCATTACGGTGTAAAGGGGGGTTGCTTTTTTTCTCACTTCTCTTCTTGCTTTTCTGTTTTCTTTTTCTTCTTTCGACTTTTCTTCTTTTTTTTTTTTTTTTTGCGACATTTTTCTTCTTCCGTTGATATTCCGCTCTGGGAATGCCGTACATATTCGGGGGCGTTAGTGATTACGGACTAGGCTTTAGGCGTTAAGAGCAGGGTGGTCGGTGGGGGAGTGACAAGGAGGATGGAACCAGAAAAAGACGACTGGATTCGTCCATACAACTACACATACATACCTACATCTGGAAGCACATAGCAAAGGCGCACAGATACATAGCATGGAGATAAAGCTAAATTAGTTAGTTAGTATCATAATGATGACCATCATGTCAGAAAGAATCTCCTACCTAATCCGGCGAAAAACCAGCCCCCCTCTTTTTTTTTTTTTTTCTTATTTCTCTTTTTCTTGTTGCGCACCGTTAGTCCCAAGGAACACACACCTACAGCGGACTACAGCAGACTACAGTGAACTACGGTGTGCTACTGTATCCCCTTAACCATGACTAGTTTAGGTTCTGCGCAAGTTTCGCCCTGCACGCCCGATACCTAACCCGGTAACCCCGGAAGAGCGGTTAAATTGGGGGTGAGTGGGTGGGTGAGTGGGTGGGTGAGTGGATTAGATCATCTGTTAGTCTGTTAGGGTGATTTCCCTTGCAGTACGTACTCCATTGCGGTGCAGTAACCTTCTACTACTTCTACTAACTTACTAACTGAATACTAGTGGATTAGCAGTTATTTACTCTACTTTGTGAACGAAGTAGGTATAGTAATGGAGTTGATTGAGGTGGTGTATCTTCGCTTAGCTGTTAGTGTATTAGTAGTGAGCTACTTACTATAACTAAGTGAGTGTTTGTCCAATCCTGTGGGGAATTGGGATAATATGGTAGGGTGTGGTAGTACAGTGGCTGTTGTTTGGCACATGTTTGTGGACGTTAAGCGCGTGGGTGTGATACATTACACCAAAACGCGCTGGTTGGGTTTGATTTAGTTTGAAACTGGATGGATGGGGTATTTCTATCCATTGGATTTCTTACTACTACAGTTCATTCTATGTAGAGAGTAATCGCAATTGGATCGTAAAGGCCCTCCCTCCGCCAGAATCTGAATCATACACTCACCCATCATCCTGTCGAGTGACATAATAAACAGGGTAAAAGAATTACTAGGATATTGTTTGCTGTCAGAACTAAATCTAGCCTTCGTTCACGAGAGGGGTAGATGGATTCTCAGTGGCTATTGTTCTTTTTTCTCCCGTAAGCGTGTTTGACTGGGATTATGCTCCTTCATGATCCTTGCAAGGAGAAAAGTATAGTGTAGAGGGAGGGGTCTGATCCCGGTTGTTGGGTACATATCTTACTATCTACGGTGTAGTAGTTATCTATCTAGATTAAACAGTTAGGTATCTGTGTAGTAACACTAGCTTGATATAGCAGGAGCATTATTCCTTTTTGTTTCTCATGTTTCACAGTGATCGCGATCGTGATAGGGAGAAATCTATTCTCTGAAAGAGGGGAAATATAGACTAACAATCCCAGGATGACCCTGTTAACAGCCAAACATGATACAAGGATGTGGTCGGAATCGTAATGTGATGAAGATTATCAGTAGGGATAAAGTTATACCTCGGTAGTCTTTTTAGTATAGGGTATGTGATGATGTCTGCAGAGTATGTCAAAATGACATGTGGTACTTTCTGTTTATTTTTATTTTTATTTCTACAATCCAAGAATATGTACATATACAGTAGTAGTAAGCAATGTCGGTAGATAGATACATATGTGCTACTAGTGACTACTTACATACATTGTACATACACGAGCTGTATCATGTACATATTATATTATGTATATATGTACATGTACCTAATCAAGTAAGCAAGCAAGTAAAGCAAACTATCTATTTTCTAATTGTAGTAGCAATAGCATTTAATAGTCTCTACACTCATTTTCTCCATAACATCGTGTTTATGGGGAACATTCACATGTCTTATTGTTGAACGTGGACAGCTGAAGAATTATTTTATTTTTTTCTCTAAGCGATAAATATAGTTCTTGTGGACAGATTGTGTTTCTCCACTAAGCTTTCTGATCACGGAAGGAAAAAGAAAATATAAAAGCAAACCAAGGAAAAATATGGTTCACCCAGCTTTAGCTTTCCCAGCTTCAATCCTTTTAGTTCTTTTAAGGTTATGCTTTTCTCTACCCAGGATATGCACTCTCGGTACCATGGTTGAGGGACAGATCCCTCATGTAAGGTGATGATGGCTTTGTTGTTTACTTTTTCCCAAATTCCCACTGTCTTTGCCATTCTCAGTTAATGGAGTCTACTTAGTGATGGAAATGAAGGGATCTGATCCTACTTACTAACTTAGTATCGCATACCAATTCCCGGACATCGTTTAAGTTTGGAGTTGGTGAACTTTACCATCTACCGAGTAGTAATAACATTTGTTGCCATTTTTGGGTTGTAGCCTGATCTGGTCAATCCTTACTACTATCAAATAAACACTACAATTACTACATTTGTAGACACTACTTTTCTATCTTGTGATTCATATTTTTCCGATTTTTGTTTAAATTCTTATTTCTATTAGGTTCTTTCTATATCTTAACTAGTTAGCTTCCATTCATAGTCACCGTCACTCTTTTAGATTAATAATCTATTTTGATCAAGTAAACCCGACTAAACTCCGTCTCTTCCTCCGATGGAGAGATAAAGCATTACACACGTAACTACATACTCCGTAGAGTCAGACACTTAATTAATCAAATGACAGGTGTTAACTAACCAAGTTCCTTACCCAATCGTAATCTCCTTTTCATCTATTCCCGACCAGGGTCTTGTCTCGAAATGACCTGACATGACATGACACTCATTCAATCCCCGCCGCTTTGCGACACTTTACTAACTCACTAATTAACTAGCGTGATCCGCTAATCACAAGGTAGTCAAGTCAGTCAATCTATCTCGTGTCTTTGTTCTACCGATGATACATAACAACCTACTAATCCGATCGACAAGACAAAAGTACAAGATGGATAGATGGATAGATCGCGATATAAACAACAAAAAAGCAATGAAAGACATCTTTCTCCACACCGATCAAATCAAAAGAAATATACATTCATGTTGCTGTACCCGGAAAAGGAAATCAAAGGGGATCCCCATGACCCGAAAACTGAGGTTAAGTTGAGTCCGGCCCGTACTAGTGTCGCAATAGTTCGAGTAAGTTCTGCCCTGCCCACTTTTTTATTTTTCTTTTCTCCTATCTTTCCATTCGTTTTCTGAACCCTGGACTAACTGCTTAGTGGTTCAGCGGCTACCTCACTATTCTTTGGACTAAAGTAGGTTGGTACTAAGTCTATCGCATGGCTTGGATGGTTTTCAGCTCTGCGCCACACACACGGACACTCTGCTCTGTCTTGCCACAGTGGGCTATCACTAATATGGTGGGTTCTTTGCGATAGTCTCTTGTGCCATCTTTTTCTATCTCGGGTTATTGTGGTGATACTTTCTATCTTTCTCATCAGGCTGAATTTCGAGTGCTTTCCATCTATCTAGTATCTACTACCGGCAATCTCATACGATCTACACCCTCCAGCCGGTTTGTATCTCGGAGAAATGGATCATGACGACACCCACCCACGGCCCAAGTCACTAGTCTCTCGCAAGCCCAGCGCCGCCTCGTGGGCGGAGGACTAACTATCCAACTGTGGCATACAATCGCTTCGATGAGGATGATGATCGATTGGATCGCGGGACAATCCGATTGTCATCCACTTCCTCCTCCTCTTTTTCCTCTTTCTTTTCCCCCGCCGGCAGTCCGCTTGCGGAAGGTTACACACCATCGGCTGTCAACCAGTTTGGATCCGTCGCGACTATTGAACCGGATGGACGATGTTGCTTTGTCGGAATCTCCGGCTTTTCTCTCCGTGTCTTTGCCCAACAGGGTTGTTGCTCCTATCGCCATCGTTGGGCTGGTCACCGCTAGGATCGCGAATCAGATCTTGGATCGACCTATTTTCGCCCATCCATGGGGCGATTGACTTGACTTTCCCTGATAATTTCCCGCCAAGGTTGTAGTAATAGTAGTAGTAAACCTTCGCAAAGACCAGCTGTCCTGTTCCCGCCCTGATTGAGATTCACATTGATCCGGCTGAGGTTCATGTTCAGCACGGGTGGCACCGTAGCAGAGCCTCGCCATGGCGCATCCTCCACACTTGGCCCCAAGCCTGACATCAGTCCGCTGATCGGCATGTCATTGCGGTTGGGGGGAAGGGAGTGGGTTGGACCCGCGCATCACTGGGTCATGATTTTCCTTTCCCAACAACCCCAAGGTGCACGAGGGAGGGGAAGAGGAAGTGGACACCGGACAGGAACTCTCTGCAGCTTGCACCTCACCCTCAACTCTTTTCTCAATGAAAACTGCACGAGAGAGAGAGAGGCTGCGCTGGGGACCGCAACGTGCAGGTCATGTGACAGGGCCAGTGAACTAGCTGCAGCCACTAGAAGAATTAGACAGACGCCATGTCATGCCAGTCCGGGTTTCCTGGACCACCGCCTGTTCGTAAGCTCCTGCTTCCCTCTCGCCGTCGGTAATATTCTCCCGGTCCAGCTTGTTCCCTGGCTTCATCGCCGCCGCCCCCAGCCTGACTCTTTTGGCGGTCTCTCCGGAAACGACCACCACGCATCCAAACGGGTCACCCTGGCAGCTGCTGCCTGGATCCTGGCGGCCCCCAAGGGGTTGCATTATGGAGTAGGCACTAGTCGCAACGGTCTTCCCACTCGACTGCATTGCCACGTCGACCGACATGGTCCAGGAGGGGTAGAAGCACGATTGACATCCATGTTCGCAATGGTGGTGGTCATGCTTTCAAACAAACCCCGAGTCGAGGATCTAACCGAGTATACTTCGTAGTGAAGAAAGGGAAGACCGTTGTTGGCGCGGTTTCGGGATTCACTGATCCCCGATGTCAAGACCGTTAATTGTCCAAGATTTTTATTTATTATTTCCTTTTTTTGTCGTAGTTTCTTTGTTCCCCTCTCCATCTAAGGTTCTCCAACTCTATCCACTTGATTCAGGTCATGTTCCATGTTCACATGCGACCGGGATTCCAAGATTCGAGTTAAAGAAATGCCGTCCAGGATAGCCTATCGTTCAGAACCGGAAGTCCGGCGGGTCATTCATGGCCCAGAAGCAGATACTCATCAGCAGCTGTCGTCACCGACTTCTGCACCGTACGTGCGTGATGAAGCAACCGACGTTGTACAACATCAAATGTGATTGAGTTTGCGACCTCCCAGTCTTCGTCAACTCAGTGGCGGTAAAGATGGCGGTAAACCAGGAAAAGATAGAATAGAATAAACAAAAAATAAGAAAAAGGAACGACATAGTAACTATGTGTCTGCAGTGACGTGATAGTGTCTGCTCCAAGAGAGGGGATATCCTAAAGCCCGCCACTGGCATGGTGCAAGTCCGCCGCCCGACCGGTGCTGCTGGTGCATATCGAGCCATCATAACCGAGGCGCCGGCGCAGGTCGAGTCCCAGACCAAAGCATGTCTGTTGTACTAGGATGCAGTTCCTTCCATCCTAACGGACGCGCAAATCGCGCCATCCGGGCGTTGATCGATAATCTCACTCAGCGTTGTTTGCTCTGCTCCGCTTCGATCAGAGTATCCCGTAGCCTTTCCACCATACCCCCCATGCCAATGGCCCCAGCGCCCCGATAACGGCTGCCCCAAACGGTATCTCCAAAATGCTCCAGATCCATATTGTCCCGATGGCGGGTGCCCCCCTCATCACCGCGTAGTATGGTTCGTCGTTGGTTATGACCATCAGCTTACAGCCAAGAGCGACCGCCATCGGCAGGAACACCATGGTACGTAATGCCGGAGGAAAGAGCAGTTTTCGGAAGAATTCTAACGTCAGTTTCTCGCTGTCCCAGGGCAGAAGCGAGACCGTCTCGGTGGACTTCGACCTGCCAGTGCTGCCAATGAAGGAGACGACGTGTCCGTGAGCAAGATGGACCAGCAGGGTCAGCATCGGAAAGGCCACGAATACTGATTCGCGGACGAGGTTGTCTAGTTCGATGGACTCGGCATATTGATGGGCTGCGAGGTACGCGAGGGTCAGGTGGAGGGTGGTCAGGGGGACTGACAGCAGGAGCGTGTCGATGACGGGCGGGATAGGATGGTCGGACTCTTCAGGTTCGTCTTCTTCCTCCTCAGTGGATGCCGTTTCGTCCGTGACTTCTTCAACTCGTCTGATATCCTGCCCGTTTTTTACCGCCGCGAGCTCCGATGCGTTGAGGCCGGAAATGTCTCCGGTCGTGGGGTCGATGGTCACAAACCGGGGACTCGAGTCAGAGCTCCCAGTCGGGGCGTTTGCCTGGCCTAAAAGTTCGCTTTGCCGTTCAGATATAATGTCCATCAACGTCTTCTCCTTGCTCTTCGGGGGATTCGGTGCAGGGCGCGCGAGGGGGATTGAGGAGGGATCGAACGTGTCGCTGTCGACAGTTGTCGCTGCTGCCGCTGCTGCTCGTCGCTGTTTCCGGTTCCTCGGACCTTCCATGGTGCTGGAGCCCTGTAAATGTGCGTAGCTATTTATTGGCGAGAAAAGGGGCGATGGTTCGCGATAAAACGAGAAGCAGGGGTTTGTCTCAGGTGAAGCTCCGCTGTCAACTTGAAATGATGTATCACCGCCGGAGTTAAGCGGGGTTAGCCGTGCTGGTGGGCTGTCCGTCTACACTGTGTACTACAACATATCTAGATGCTACAATCCAGCACAATATAGATTAACCTTCAACCACGTTTTCATTAGTAGCCAAGTTGAACCCTAGATTAAGAACTAATAGAATTACAAACGGTCCAGCAGCATAGTTGAGACATGAGAATTTCCCTTTCCCCGTCAGAAACCAAATACATAATCGAAATAAAACATCTCGCAAGGCATAACACGCCAAAAGCATGCCTTTCCTGCTAATTTTACCCTCAAGAAGCCATATATCCACTTGTCTAGCCAGACTGGTAGAGAGCCGGCCCGGCGACCACATGAGGGTTGATCATGGTGATGTTGAACGGGGTCACGTAGAGGTTCGTATCAGTAATTGCAATGAACATGGTGCCATTCACGGCGGGGTCACCTGCGTAGGTCTCAACATTGGGCTGAATCGTCGACCCAGATCTCGAGCCATTGAGTGTCAATTCAGAGTAGGTCACGTTCAGCTGCGTCACCCACGCCACGTACTTCGGGGCTCCAGCGGTAGTCGAGGTCACGTAGCTATTGTTCGGCCCAACAGGCTGTCCTGGAGCATCCCAAGACAGGAAGACTTCCCTTCCAGGGAACGACAGAGGGTTTGTGCGGTTGTGGGTGATTGCAGGGGAGCAGTTAATACCCACGGCATCATTGTTCTGGCAAGCTTGCGAGCTGGGGACCGCCGTGCTGTTCAACACGTTTGTGCCATTGGTGATAGTCTCCCTCCAAGCATCAGCGCCGTTGATACGAACCGGGTTCGGCTGGTTCAGGATAGACAGTGCTGGGAAGTTTTGCCATGCGAGACGCGTCTGGCCTTCTGGGCAAGAGGCAATATACGGAGCAAGCAAAGTCCAAGCCCATGACTGAGGAACACCGACCTCGAACCAGACTGGCATGGGGAAGAGTCCCTCAAACTGCCTGAAGATCATTTGCTGGCGAGCCTCCGTGGTGATGGACAAAGTGAGAAGAGTCGCTGCTTCGCGCGAGTCCAGATGGGACAAGAACCCATACACACCAGCCTCTCCGAAGCGTGTAAGCTTCTGGCAGAAATCCAAGAACTCGTGAACAGTGGTATACGGGTATACGTAGTTGCACTGTCTGGGTGCCTCTGCGCCCAAGATGTTGGTCAACATGGTCGCATGGCCGACTTCCTGATCCGCCATGAACTCGATCAAGAAACGATCCTCCGCTGTCAACCCCGCAGCAGTGAAGTCGTCCACAGAGAAGCGTGCCAGTCCATCATGGAAGAGGTCGAGCTCGATGTACTCTTGGTACAACGCAAGGGCCTGACGTTGTGTTAGCAGGAGCAGGAAGCCGTGAAAAGAGCCAAGTCAACACTTACCAAAGACTCGTAGTCAAAGTCACTCTTTGCATTATAGACAGGGGTAGTCCCATTCGTTCCCACGCCCCCTGCTGGGATATAAGGTCCAGGCTCAGGGCTATGAAGCTGACCATCACTAGGGTAGGTGGTAGCCTCCGGAGGAATGCCCAAGGGAGAAATGCCAGGGCCGATAGGGCCAAGAGTGAGTGCTCCAGTCGTTGTCGGTACCCCAGTGTACGGAGTGTGGGCCTGGGTTGTGGAATATGTCACGACAGGCGGAGGAGCTACAGCCGCAGGGGCAGTAGGAGCTGTAGCAGGGGCAGTGGCAGGAGCAGTTCCAGGGGCAGTTCCAGGGGCAACACCGGGAGCAGTCGCATTACCAGGTGCGATGCCAGGCGCAACGCCCGTCGCATTCCCGACTTGCCGAGGAATGTTGAGGCGGGGATATGCCAAACTCAAGGGCAAGGAGCCCATTGAGCCAAGCAAAATCAAACGATATAAAGTCATGCTGATCAGCGGTTGTATTTCAAAAAGTTAAACATCCGCAGCTTGTTGAAACCCGAAAGCTCGACAGGCACCCAGCAGGTACATAAATACGTTGATAGCCAGCACATCGTGCTCGTCATGTCACCTCCCATTTGTGACGCAATCGGGCAATCATAGTACTCACGACTGTCTGCAATGGAGAAATTATCCACTCGGTTTGTCGAAACAGGAATTTTTCTAGGAGTTCGGATGCGCGTGGATGTAACCTTCTCATCATCCATGACCCTCACGGAAGGCGACGGAAATATGGAACACAATGAAGCTCACACCGCAGACCCACCATGACTGACTTCAGAGAAAAAAGAAAATCGAGGTATGTCTGATTAAGCCCAAGACTTCGATGAAAATGCTTAGGGAGCGGACGGTACGGTGGTCATTACACTCAAGCCACACGGCGTGGCTTTCAAGTATGCATACGGGTTGGACTGACGAGTGGAACGACCCCTTAAAGGAACGGATGAAAGTGCCATAGTAATTGCCCAGGGGAAAAGTAAGTTGTATCACGTAAGGAAGTTATGTAGCCTATCAACGTCCCAAACGCCGGATTCAGGTCTCGTGAAGTGCCTGAGGATGCTCTACAGATGTGTCAGTCTGAAACCAGCATTCCATTCGGTACAACAATCACTTTACTTCGCAACAAAGAATATCATATGTAGACCCAGTCGACTTACCCACAATAGGCCAGACATCCGATGGTGAGCTTGGTCAATGGATTCGCTATATGGTTGGACGGAAATGATATCCAACGGAATGACAGCCCGGCAAGGTAGCAGTTACCGCACGAGGTATGAATGGCTAGAGATCAGCTGTTTCCGGCCGTGCCCGATATCAGCATCCAGTTACTATGGCAGGTAGCATGTCGCGATGGCAGGTGTCACGAATATAGCCAGGGCCAGTCGTGAGCAGGCGCCGAGGGTATGCTGCTCGCCGAAATGCTCTCACTGTGCAAGTTGACCACTTACCTGGGCCGCTCGAACTTAGGGCATGCACGATAGCTAATGTAGAAATCACGGCAAAAGCAGGTTTCACAAAATTCAATCAGCGTGTCATTTGACGCGATCCCCCACGGTGATATGCCTGATTGAGCCAGTTGCATCGCCCTCTACAAAACCCGAATTTTTGCGGTGAACCTTTGTCCTTCTTATGCATTTCTTCACGATAACATCTGTAAGAAAGGGGGAAAAAATTCTTTTTGACAGTACTAGAACATGT
This sequence comes from Aspergillus tubingensis, assembly GCF_013340325.1. Lineage (NCBI taxonomy): Eukaryota > Fungi > Ascomycota > Eurotiomycetes > Eurotiales > Aspergillaceae > Aspergillus > Aspergillus tubingensis. The sequence goes on from NW_023336276.1 coordinate 1,687,750, forward strand.
CGCAATTCAATGCTGCCCAGTTGTTGTCGGTCGAAGGACTGGTTGTCGTCTTAACCGGCGGTGGCACAGGTAAGCTGAACCCCGTACTGCCGCGAAGTTCGTGTGACCGACTACTTCTACCCTCCAGGATTGGGCCGTTCAACAGCCCTTGCCCTGGCCGAAAACGGTGCCGCCAAAGTCTTCATCCTTGGCCGTCGAGAGGATGTTTTGCAAGAGACCGTGTCTCTTGGGAAAAAAGACACCATCATTCCGGTCCAGGCGGATATAACATCGAAAGAGTCTTTGCAGGCAGCCTATGAGACTGTCGCAGCACAGACAGATCATGTCGACCTACTGATCGCCAACAGCGGCTATGGAGGCCTGCCAATGGCACCGCCAAAGCCAAAGCTGGACGGGTCAATCCCAAGTCTTGCTGAGTTCAGAGATCATCTGTGGTCGTCCCCAGAAGAAGATTTCGAAAAGCTCATGAAAATCAACGTGAAAGGGACGTTTTTCACTGTTGTTGCATTTTTGCCGCTGCTCAACGCAGCAAATGAGAGAAGACCGGCTCCTGTAGATGACCAACTCCCAACACCAAAGGCGCAGGTTATCATAGTTGGTTCGGTAGCCGGTCATTTTCGAGTCGTGCCTTATAGCATCGCATATAATATCTCCAAGGGTGCGGTACATCACCTGATCAAGACACTGTCCAACATTCTCACGCCGTACGATATCCGTGTGAATGGTATAGCACCGGGATTGTTTCCTTCTGAGATGACGAAGACAGCGTTTGGAATCACGAAGTCAACAGCCATGGATGGTGCCTTTCCCAAAAGTGAACTGCCACCCGGTCGGACTGGTCGCCATGAAGAGTTTGCAGGCTTGGTTCTTTGGATGGCTAGTCCCTCTGGGGCATATGCCAATGGCAATATCACGATCATCGACGGGGGTTGGCTGAGCACGTTGCCAAGTTGTTAGGACACTGAAACATAACACGATGGTACGTATATACATATATTCTCATTGAGCTAGGAAGAAACGTTCATGCATAACCCAATACAAGATGCTATATGCTTTGAAAGAAATGTCAAATACGATGCCTAGACCCGCTGAGCATAATATTAGATCAATAACCGCGACCTGCAGCCACAAGAGTATGCCATGTGCCGTGCAGCGTTTGAAACGGAGCTTTTATATGGTTGCTGTAAGTCGTTGCACCATATAATCGCCCGTGATTATTCCAGGATACTTTGCAGGACGGGTCTCCTCTTCGAAGGTCCCAGGAATAGCTTCAATATATTGGTTCATGTTAGGGTTGCAGAAGTATGCAATGCTGTAGCGATCAGGGTAAACAACCGAATCGTTCTCTTCCTCCCCGACTGCTGTCGGCGGCTCAACAACTCGGTGTCGGGTACTTTTAATGATATCGTTGGACCATCGAGCCAGCAAATCGCCAGCATTAATAACCACAGTGTCGGCGATGGGGGTCACATCCACAAAAGTGCCCTTGGGACTACGAACTTGCAGTCCCCCGCGGCTATCTTGAAAGAGAAGCGTGATGGAACCATAATCGCTATGTTCACCGGCTCGGACCTGTCCCGGATTTTGTTTGAAGACTTCCTTAGACACTGAAGGATAATGCAGCAGGCGAAGGTTATTGTCGCCGGCATCCACATAGGCATCAAAGAAGTGCTCTGGCAAGTTCATGCCCAGGGCAATAGCCCGCATGACCTCCATGTGGAGCGACTTGCACATGTCAAAAAAGGACAACATCACCTGCTTAAAGTCCTTCCCTTCATCATCGATGTGGTCGGGCCACCGATTAGGAAAGCCATCCACACCTTCCCGACCGATTTCCATTGTCTCCTTCAGGTCGGGAGTGGTTCGAGAGGCCCCCGCCACGTCATCGACCGTGCTTAGCTTCTCTTGCCCAGTCTTGACGTATCCACGGTTCGACTGTGGGGTAGTCCAGCACAGACTATCTTTTTGATCCTGCAATCGACCGAAGAAGCGACCTGAAGAGCCAAATACGCCGGATACAACGGAAGGAGGAATGCCGTGGTCTTTGAGGTAGAGGAAGCCGGATGATTTGAAAGCGTCTACGATGGACATGGCGACCTCATGCTTATCGGCGGGGGTGCCGTTTAGAAAAGGTCCGAAGTCGATGATCTACGGTAACACCAGGTGAGACAAAGACCAGACCCGACCAGACCAGAAGACTCCAGACACAAGCAAGAAAGCACGTGGAGTGAAAGACAGGGGGAAAAGCCGTTCACGAAAAGACTTACTGGGATAACCAAGTCATCCTTTTCCACTGCTGTAGAAGCTGGGTGACACTGTTGCTGGGGGAGATTACCTTCCATTGTGGAGATGCACGATAACTCCAGGATAGAGAAGACGGCAGCCACAGTACAAACGATCGGAGCAACGAGTTGGGATGTAAAGACTTAATATCTGGGGAATTGAGATGGGCAGACAAGGAAACGAGATGGCGCAAGGGGAGGCTCGTGCAGAAGACCGTGAGATCACTTATCTGCCATGAACCAAGGATGACGCTGGGGCAAAGGGCGAGTGATTGGGCAATAACAGAGAAGCAATCGGCGGTTAAAGCTCCCCAACTACTATGATAAGACCCGGGCAATCAAATCGCGGGGCAGGGACGGGCAATAACCATGGCAGTATGATAGGGAAAGATTGGAGATATGGAGATAGTAGATGATGGAGATATGGGGAATGCACAGCTGGGTTTGCTTATCGGACCAGCTTGGGGAGATTCACCGGGTCGAGCGCAGCGATTATCAGTCCGATAGAAATGCAATCTCCATCAAGATCAGACCCTGATCGTGAAGATAACAGATCAAGGAGCTTATCGCAGCTGAAGAAAAGAGAGGGGAAGAAACCAAGGGGAAGTGCAGTTGATCAGTCATCTTCATGCATCTCACATGAGTATTTACCCCTCATTAGCTGCACCCTCCCATACTTAGTGAAGGTAGTACTGAATCGAACACCAACACAAACAAGGAACAACAATTACCCCTCTTCCTTCTATTTCTCACTCTCTTCATCATTGTCTATCATAATACTAACGTGAAGATGCCCCCCCTGATCGTCGACATCCACACTCATGTCTACCCTCCTTCTTATATGCATATGCTTCGCACGCGCAAGACAGTCCCCTATGTCCACGACCCAGCCAACAATGCAACCCCTCGTCTCATCATCCTTTCATCCGACGATGACCCGTCAATCCCCGTCGATCAGCGTGGTCGCCCCGTGGATACGTCCTATTCAGACATCAATGTGAAATTGGCCTTTATGCGACGCCATGGAATCAACTGCAGTGTTATTTCTTTGGCCAATCCGTGGCTGGACTTCCTCGAGCCGGACGAAGCCCAGACATGGGCAGAGCGCATCAATGACGACCTGGAGACAACTTGTGCGCGGGTAAATAACGATGCAGACCCCGACAGGACAAAGGCACTCCATGAAAAGGAAACGCTGTTTGCTTTCGGGGCACTTCCGCTCAGCGCCCCGAGTCCTGATATTCTTGTAAACGAAATCAGAAGGCTCAAGACATTGCCCCATCTCCGGGGGGTGATCATGGGAACAACAGGTCTAGGCAAGGGGTTAGACGATAGTAGACTGGATCCGGTCTGGGAGGCCTTGCAAGATACGGAGTCCATGTTGTTCCTGCACCCCCACTATGGGCTACCGGATGAAGCCTTTGGTGGACCCGAAGTAACGAATCGCTATGGTCATGTTCTTCCCCTAGCTCTAGGGTTTCCTCTTGAGACAACCATTGCGGTGACGAGGATGCTGTTGGCGGGGGTCTTTGATCGCTTCCCACGGTTGAAGATCCTCCTGGCTCATTCCGGAGGTACCCTTCCTTTCCTTGCTGGTCGGATCGAGAGCTGTATCCTTCATGAACGTAAATTCATCGCCAACGGAGGTGATGTTCCCGGTCCGCAACGCAGTGTGTGGGATGTTCTAAGCACCAATATCTATCTGGACGCGGTGGTGTATGGTGCTGCTGGGTTGAAAGCAGCTGTGGCTGCAGCAGGAGGAAGTGATCGTCTTCTTTTCGGTACGTTTGTCCCGGGATGCTTTTCTGCTATAGCATTATTAACATAAGTATAGGAACTGATCATCCGTTCTTCCCTCCTTTGGGCGAGGATGACGAAGAATGGCCGAGTGTGACAACCAATTACAAAGCGATCCATACTGCATTCGAATCAGAAGGAGATACTGCTGCAGGGGTCTTGGGGGGCAACGCGGCTCGCATACTGGATTTGAAATAGACATGAACTATATAATAATAGCAATGCTGCATGGCATGACTCCATCTGCTTTGTGCTTTTGCTTGCAGTGAAACGTGTCAGTGATACTGCACATCCGTGGCATATGCAGGATGCAAGTATTTCCGTTGAGATCAGTAAGTCATACATGTCAGATGGACGCAAATCCCGGCTTCATCCCTCCGGGTTGGCCAAGGCCAGACCGCGGCCAGAATCACCACGTCTACATCTTCGGGGAATTTCTCGAAGCTAGCATCTCCCAGCCTATGAGCCTCCAGATCTCTTGTACAAACCAGTCGGGCACTGATTGCTCGGGGATTTTTGAGCAGGTCTGAAGTTGTTCAATGTCCCGTTCATCTGGCTCGGTGGGGTACTGTAGAGCCTCTGGCCAAAGCGAGTCGGTGCCAAAGACCGAGTGAAGCAGGGTAGTCTGTAGCTTTCCCTTCAGCTTTGCAGCCAATTGTTTGTTTGTACACCCGTGACTGGGATCTGAAGACATAGATGGAGCATCTTCGAGTAGGGCTAGCATCCTTTCCAATGGCCAGATAAGGCTCTTAGCCTCCATGGCCGCTGCGGATAATGTGCTCTCGGCCATGTCAATTCCCTCCAGACCCCCTGGCAAAGGAAACTTGGCATCATTCATCTGTAAATCAGGTCGCGAACGCAAATCGTGGAAGACAAACAAGGAAACTAGCTTCCCCACACGACTCAAAAGGACGAATAGGAACCCTTCAAGAATACTTTGTTTAGCTACACAGTCAATGTTGAGCGATAGTGCCATTCTACTCAGCAACAAGCTCATGTGAGTGGCTATTTCATCTTTCTCATCTGCTTGGTTCTGATCATCAACAGAGTAGCCTGTTCTGGATCGCTTGGTTTTTGCCTTCTGCCTTGGTTGAGTTTGTTTTGCGCTTGGTTTAGACTCGCGAAGTTGCTGTTCCGCTTTTCTCCTGCAATGCCGACCCAAAGCTTCTATAATAACCTCATACAAGCGAACGATAGAGTACGTAATCTGCCCAGCATCTCGCATATGTTGTCCAGATGCAGATAGTTTCTTGAAAGTCTGGATTAGGATAGGAAAAGCATTGTCGGTGCTGTTCAAAACAGCTAGTATATCCGGCCTCTTGGGCTCTGTTATCGCTTTAGTCGTGGATCGGGATACAATTGGTTGCTCAATCGCATCAAGAACATTCTTGGTTGCAGTAGCGCAAAGCTCCACTGCGGCCCTAACAATTTTTGAATTATTGGGCCGTTTCTGCAGAACTTTCTGTAATGCGTAGAGTTGCCTCATGAAAGGTGCAGTGACTATAAGGGAATTTTGGTCAGTATAATCTCGTCCATTGAAGGTGTATGCGAACAGACATTGTTCAGGAAAGTCTAATTGATCAACCACACCGCCATCTAGCTCTGCAGAAGGACTATTGTCAAACACCGAGGTATCCACTTGAGAGAAGGTCTGGGTCTTTGCTCTCTTCCGTGTCATAGCACCACTACCGGGAGCAGCACCCTTCGCAGTAGTCTTGCGTTTCAATGCCGCTTGACCGTTTTCTGCACCTGCATCACCTGCATCCTGGAGCCGTGCCCGAAGAGACTCATTGCGTTGCTCTAGTTCATATATTCGATCCAGCAAATTGCATTGTTCTGCTTCGGACCGCTCATATGCTTGTTGCCAAAATGAGACGCTGTCGAAGAATTTGTCATGCGTGTAAGACCTGTCAGCTGAGTGGATGCTTTTGATGTGATGACGAATCTGCAATAGATGCTCTAAACTTTCAATTAATCTGCAAGTTCTGTCAAAAAGTACTAAGACGGGAATATTGCCTTTGAGATCCACATCCGGTGGCTTGAGCTTGACGATGGCCATTGCAAGTGCTAGCTGAGCAGGAGATGGCATTGTAATTCCATTCATTTTTACTTTCTTAGAAGTTCATTACAAAATGGGAGACGAGGCGGTATCGCAATGCATCAAAGCGTCGAGTCGAGTTCATCTCAATTAATTACTCTCTTTCCTCATTTGGAAGGCACGTGTGCGGTATCAAAACCAAGGGATACATTTGGGTTTGGGAGGTCCTTGACATTATATTTCTTCATTTACGCTGACAATGCCTTGAAGAAATGCTCAAAATTACTAGTAATACTAATCCTCTGACTGACTTAAAGTGATATTGAAGCGTCGTCCAGTGGCCTCTGGACTCAAACTACAGCCAATCCACTACTGTATATATATTGAAGTAATATAGGAAAAATGATGTTGTACTGATAATTTGAATTTTGTCAAAACTTCGAAGAGCCACTGCGAACCACAATTAAAATGAATGTCAACACTGAATTATTCTGTGTCAGGCAAAAAGTACTCTTATTACTACTGGATAAGTACTTGGACTGATCGGGTGGACAGAGTGAAGCCGAGCCAGACCCGCCACCGCCAGCCAGAAGCCCTCCGCCAAGCCCGACATGAAGCTTCATCGGTTTCTGCTACGACTTTCTCTCCTCATTCATCACTCCAACACAAGACCTCCAAGAGGCGTGCCCCGCCAACTAAAACACCACGTCAACTCCGCATAGCAAAACCTGAAGAGAAAAACCACGACTAAGCTCAAAAACAATATCGCGACGGCCAAACGCGCACCACCATGGCCTCAAAAGACGACCTCAAGGCCCACGCGGCCTCCAACGAAGACTTCTACGCCCTCCTCGATATCTCCCCGGCAGCTGCAGAATCAGAAATTCGTCGCGCCTACCGCCGAACCGCTCTGAAATACCACCCCGATAAGATCGCGAACCCTACACCTGCAGACATCGACAAGTTCCATACGCTCCAGATCGCCTACGATGTTCTTTCCGATCCGTCGGTGCGGCAGCTCTACGATAATGCGCGGGAGGCGCGCCAGCGCAAGCAGCGCGAGCGGGATATGATGGATGCTGCGAAGAGGAAGATGAGAGAGGACTTGGAGGCTAGGGAGCGCGCGGGGGCTGCGGCGATGGGTGGCGCTGGTGCGCAACGCGGTGTGAAGCGACCGTGGATGGGGGGCGGCGCTGATGACGATGCTGAAGCGAAGCTGCAGAGGGAGATTGAGCGGATTGCGGAGGATGGACGACGGCGGCGACGTGAGGCGGAGGAAAAACTGAAGCAGGAAATGGAGGAGGAGGAAAAGTTGATGCGCCAGGAGGAAGAAGAGGCGCAACGAGCGGCGGACAGGAGTAGTCAGAAGGTTGATCGCTCGAAAGAGGGTGGCACGAATGTTCCGGAACTAGAACGAGGTGTCAAGGTGCGTTGGGTACGTGAAGGACGCGGGCTTGACTTGGATAAAGATCGGTTGATCTCTCTATTCTCGTCTTACGGCGAGATCGAGAACATCCTGCTCCTCAAGGACAAACGACAACGTATCGGAGACAACCGCGAGAAGAAGACGGTTGCGACAGCTGTGGTGATATTCGCTTCCATTGTCAGCGCCCACTTTGCTGTTCTGAACAGTGAGAAGAAGTTGCGTCAGAGTGTTGGGCAAGCGGATACCGAGTGGTCTGCCATCGAATCTGTCTTCTGGGCATCTGGCAGCCAACCCGACTTGAGCGTTGCAGCCAACGCCTATTCTACTGCTTCCACTCCCCTGGAACAGGGCATCGCAGCACCCAACTCTTCAAGGCCAGTCCCTTCCGCCGCACCTCCCAAACCATCTTTCAACTTTGCTGGTTTGAAGTCAGCAGCATCTGATGCTGCTGGTAAGAACCCCGGAAAAGCACCATCCTTCGGTTCCTTTGCTGCTGGCGCGGCGTCAAAGTCGGCGCAGTCTGCGACTGCTGGCTCAACCAATGGCTCGAGCGCCCCGAGTATGGCGGAGCTGACGCTGATGCGGTTGAGAAATGCGCAGCGGGAGAAGGAACGCAAGGCCCTTGAAGAGCAGCTTCGGAAAGAAGATGAAGCTGCAGATGCAGCTGAGGCTGGAGCAAAGGTATAGATGCGATATATTTTTAATGACTCGAGGCCCATGGTGCGCAATTACAAAGGCGTTACCTGGTCGGATGAACTCAACAGCAGCATTGAGTGCTGCGCTATGTATTCTTAGACACTTCATTCAAGCATAGAGATACCCTCACGTTTTGTACTATCAACTACTTGCATTTTCACCGAGTGAGACATGAAGACATCGTATTTACCGGTATCCTTTTGACAATATATTACACGTTTAATCTATGATACATTGTTGACGCAGTTGATCATTTCATCGTGACTCCTCCTCTTCCTCCAACTGTTCCAACAATTCCCTGGCCCGCTGTCCCTCCAGCTCTAGGTTACGGCCCTGGTTTTTCTTCACTCCGCCATTGTAGATGTGCTCTCTCGTCCAAGCAGGCACAAGTGCCTTCAACTTCACCTCGCCAGACTCAGACGATCCATCTTCAGCCCCCGTCCATGAGACCTTGAACTCCTGATCAGGACTATATTGGGTCCCCTCACCAGTCAAAGCAACATCCGTCATCATCTCCAACCGACACAAAGCAAGTCCGATGTTTCCAACACCGCCCAAGAACTTGCCCGCACTACGGCCCTTGCGCGCGCTGACCTTGGAAATATTCGACCCGGATGGCGGCAACTCCACTTCCACAGAGGGGTCATACACCGGCATATCGGCCGACCCAAAGTCGCCTAGATCCCCATTATACAACTGAACCGGCAGTATACGCTTCCTCACAACACCCGTATGATGCGTCCGGATCGTAAGTTCCTGACCGACATAGCATCCCTTGCGGAAATCAATACCCCGCGCCATATCCATGTTGGACTCCAATGGAAGCGCGGACTCGCGGATTATCTCCGACTGCCCTTCCGCAATGCCATGCAATATCCGTCGCACCGTATAAGAGCCCAGTTCCACCTCCGATCCATAACCCTCGCCTTCTCCCTCCGCCAGATGCGTCGTCAAGTCCGCCTCGCCTGGTGTGACAAGCCTAGAGCCGAACCCTGGTGCGCGGGTATCTACACACCCGGTAACTGTTGCAGAAGAAGAGGCAAATGGCGAAAGTGACTGAGAATCCAGGTTATATGCTGCCCACCGGGGTTCACTATGATCTTTCCAGGAGGCCCACACGGTCCGTTCTCCCTCATCTAGGGCACGTAGCTTCAGTTTCGCGCGGAGCTTGTGCTTTTTGAGATGTTTCAAGAGAGCCGTGACTTCGCTCTTGTCCACTTCCACCAGCCATGCGTGTTCGTCCGGTGATGTGCCCTCTGCCTGGGGTAGTGGGTAGAGGAAAGCGTCGTTGAGCACTCGGCCTTGGGAGTTCAGGAAAGCAGTGTAGGAGCCGGTTCGACGGGTTGCACGGTTCGGGTCATTCGTGATGAGCATGTTCTGGGTGATTAAGCCTTGGAGATATGAGGTGCTATCTATGCCTGTTATGGAGATCAATCCGCGGTTTGTGAGACGTGCATATCCGGTTGCTGGCGGGGAGGGTGGGTTCGGGGTGGTGGATCGTGGGGCGCAACGCTGGATGGTCGTGGAGAAGTATCGATTGCGGCCGAGACATTGCGCACATATTGTGCGTGTAGATGGGCTGGAGCGCATCATGTTTGTGGGCTGATACTGGAATTGGTACTGCGTAGCGTTTACAAATCAAAGGCCCATGAATGACATCGTGGGTAAGGCGGTGGAAAAAGGCAGAATATAGAACATGACATAATCTGTCTTACGAGCTAGCCCAAAAAGGAGAATCTACTCCGCATAGGAAAGGGTTCTCTGTAGCATGGACAATATCAAATTGAATTCAAGATCATGAAGTGATGAACCGCTAACTTCATTAGAAACGCATATGTATAGCTGATGGGTCCTATCAAGCAAAAATGACCGAGTTACTTGTGTCCTTTAGCAACTCCTTCCAGAAACCCAAGCAAGAAAGCCTTATTGACAGGCGAAGACACCTTATTGGCATTAGATGCCTGACTATCCTCCATTTCATGAGGCGCCTGTCCAACATTAGGAACAGCGGGCAAGTTGACCGGCGACAGTGGACTAACGACAGAAGAAGGCTGCGACGGTTTCGGAACAGATGCGCCCAGTTCCGCAGGGGAAATATTTGGAGAGACAGAGGTTTTGCCAAAGAGAGATAGGAGCATCTCCTTCTGCGCAACAGTTTGACTCGGTCGGCGGTCGAAGCTGGGTTGAGGTTGCGAATGCCGAGGGGACTCCGTGGAGCGTGCGGCGGCCTGTTGATCTTGACTCTCATTGAGTGCAGTCCGAATCGGCAGAAGATTCATCGCATTTGGATTATCAGAGCGACGTAGAATCTGCGGCTGGAAAGGTTTAGGTGGCTCCGGAGAACTGGGTTTCGGACCCCTAGGTTGGGAGGGAGGACGGGATGTCTGCGGAGAAGCGCGTGCAGGAGGCTGTTCCTTGGCGGCTTGTGGTCTTGCCAAGATTGTTATAGGGGCCGTAACAGCCGATGCCTGCTCATTTCTGAATCCTTTGCGATTCGGCCCATTCTGTGCCTTTCTTGATGGCTTCTGAGCTCCGGGTTGTAAAGTATGCATGGTCGGTCCAGACGCTGGCGAAGAAGTCCATGGATTAGCCGCGGGCGAACTGCGCCGCGCAGGGCTATGGTCCCCCCGGGGTCGTTGAAGGACTTGTTTTCTGGCCGGGGACACTGATTGACCCGATAGTTCGGCCGGCCCAGAGACAGCAGGAGCAGGAGACCCTCTCAGCAAATTCAGGAGATGATCCTGATGTTGTGATGGTCTTCGTTCACTGGCTTGCGCCGGTCCAGTATGGGACACCAAGTTCGCCTTGGGCGTCTTGGGTGTTTTGGTCGAGTCATCCTTGAAAACATTCAACAGAGCCAGGGAATGGCTCGTAAGTTTGGGTGGAGGCAAGTTTCTCGCCGGCGGCACGGTCGCACCTTGAGCTTGGGAAGGATGACCTGATTGAGAAAATTGAGGATCACCGGTTCGATGGTAGGGGGCAGGGGCGGCTTGACTCTGCGGAGCGGGAGCGAGTTCTGCCAGCGACCCTGTGTCCTTGTGGAAGTGTGATGCAAGCGACTGCTGAGGGGGGAAAGTTCCGTGAAAACTACCCGATGGCCCTGGAGGAGCAGCAGAGAGCGGTCTTTGATTCAACTGGCCATGAGGCATTGTGTTGGCAATGGATGCTGGTAGGTGTGGTACAGGACCGTGATTGGGCTGTGGGTACGACGGCAAGCTGGGGGGTACGCCGACATGAGGGCCTTGCTGGGGAAAGCCCGGGAAGAAGCCCATCGCGGGATAAGGACGACTCACAGGAGGCACACTCCCTGGGAGAGGGGCCGGCATCGATTGCTGCTCTGGAATATGGGCTTGTGGAAGGGATTCACGAGACGAGCCGGTCCGCAGCAGCTCTAAAAGAGCATTAGATTTAGAGGCACTAGGCCCTGAGACTGGTGCATGAATGACCGGCGATGTATTTCCAGAAGAAGCCAGATTGTTAATGTTGAGAAGGCGCTTAAGGTGAGCAGAGGCGTCCTGAGTTGACGCAAGTTCTGGCAAGTCACTGGGAGTAGCCATTTCCGCAGCCGCCTGGTTCGGTGTGAAGCTGTGCACGGCATGGGAAGCTTCGTCGATCGACATGTCGTTCTGCATAGGCAGCTTCGAACCACCTGGAGTCTTTCCTTCAAGCCTCTTTTGTTGGGCAATCCACTTCTTGAGTGGATGCATAAACGGAGCTACCATATAGAACTTATTCGCATTGGCGACGGCGAAGCCTTGATCTTGCTGCTTGCTCTTCTTCAGTGTCGGCAACTCCGACAGCTTGTACCACTCAATCTTGCTAATCTCCTTGCGGGTACGCGGCTCAAAATGAGCATCCTGTGGCACGCCCCGGAAAACGTACAGCCTCATGTGCTGCTCTCTCATGGTGATTTCGATGAACTTGACATCTTTCTCATCTTGGACCAATCCGGCTTCCCGAACGTCAAAACCAGTTTCCTCGTAGACTTCTCGAATGGCGCAGTCTATGTCTTTCTCATCTTTATTAATTTTGCCTCGTGGAAAACTCCAGTTGGCGCCTTTCTTCCAACCCTTGACCAAGACCACCTCATCCATCTCATCGTTAAGCATGATGGCACCGCGCACCGGAACCCGGGTTTTGTAGGCCAGGAATTCGGAGAATGCGGTGATATGATGATAATGCGACCATTGGGACATCAATGGGCAATGCTGAAAGATGCGCAAAGCGAAGGCTTTCAGGGACAAGGACGGGAGAGCCGGATCCAACGGCCGAATGAAGTCTTCGTAGAACCATTGTGCTTCTTCAACCTGAAAACAGATGCGTTCAACAGATTCGAGCTCTTCTCGGGGTAAGTTAATGATAAAGCGAACACATAAATCATCCAGCCCTGCCCGGAGCCATCCAAGTTAGCACAGCCGAGGTCACCGTAGCCACACGGGCGGGGGGAGACAAGCGTCAAGGCGAGACTCACAGTCTTCCAACTGCATCTTTGTTTCTGTCATACTGGACAACGTGCTCTAGCATTTCAGCAGAGGTAAGGACAGGCAAGGAGCTCTCCGAGCGTCAAGCGGAGAGAGCACGAGGCGGAGCGAACGAGGACTGAGGGGACAGCACAGCGCGCTGCTGCAGCTTCAAGGAAGGGTGCTTGGCAAGCGCCAACCCTGAAGCGTACTTTGTGCGAGAAGGCTAAGGAGGCAGGGATGTGAGGGTAAAACCAATGGGTTATCTACCTCCAACCAAGAGAAGAAGCGCTGATAGGTGGGTAGAGAGTGAGGGAAAAGTGGCGCTTGTGGTCGACACCCGACGGCCTAACAATAATGGAGGACGGCTAAGAGTGAGTGAGCTGCGAATGAGTTGGGTTGGGGAAGTCACTCATTAGTTAGTTACTAGTACCAACTAGTCTAGTCCGCTTAGGGGAACCAGCTGACTGCGCCACAATCAATTACATGTGGCGCAGTTACACACATGTATCAAGAATGTGGCTAGTGAGATGTGAGGGGGGTTACGTAATGTCTGCTGGTGGTCGCGCCGGATCCTGCAATGACGTCGATGCGCGGCTCGTGTTCCAGATATTCAGGTCATTGTCGACGTTGTCGTCGTTGACTGGTTGTCGCACAATGTATCCCATGGTTTTAAAAAGCCGCCCGAAACCCTTTTGTCCAAAAATAAGGCGCTTACATCGGAGATCCTTTATCAAATCTTCGCAGACATACATACATACGTCTGCTCCTGAGAGCTTGGCGGTTATATAGTCAGCCAAGCATCCCCTCCTGAAGAGGGTGCCTGATCGATCCGGCACATTCCAACGTCCCCTTTCTTTTTGCTTTTTTTATCAGAGACCTTTCCTCCCCTTACTCTGACTCCCTTCCATCATCTGATTCTGCCACCTCCTAAGCTATGTCGGCGCAACTTGCAAATCTAGTGGGCAAGAAGATTCTCGCAGAATCCGCCCGGAATCATTTTGGACAAGAGGTAAAACCCATTCCATTTTCTGAACCGTCTTACTGTGGTAAACTATGGGCTAAGACAGTGTGTTGTTGTAGGACCCCTATTTCGAAGAGGTTCCCGCGTCACGCTTGAATCGCGCCTTCGGGAAGAAAACACAAAAGCGACGCAAAGCAGTCCCTCCCGGCCTGTCGCAGAACGACAGCAAGGTTCTGACGCAAGTGAAAAGAAGAGCATATCGCTTGGACTTATGTCTCTTTAGCCTGTGTGGAATCCGATTCGGATGGGGAAGTGTTATAGGTCTATTCCCATTGTAAGTTGCAATCTCTGCAGATGGTGTTCAATCCGAGACTCATACAAGGAATCAAACAGTATTGGAGATGGAGCAGACGCAGCATTGGCTTTGATGGTGGTGCACACCTGTGACAAAATCGACGGGGGCCTCCCATCGCGGCTGCGAATGATGATGCTCATGAATATCGTGATCGACTTCTTTATCGGCCTGGTTCCTTTCATTGGTGACGTTGCTGATGCCGTGTACAAATGCAACACGCGGAATGCCGTGCTTCTGGAAAAGCACTTGCGGGAAAAAGGGGCCAAGGCGCTTGCCAAACAAGAGAGGAGGCAGGATACAGCGGATATGAGCTTGCCGGACGAGTTCGACCGCTATGACGACGATACTTCGGGTGAGCCATCTAGCCACAAAGGCCAGCCACACAGTAGGAACACTGATGGACCAGCGAAGCCTCAAGCAGCACGGGATCCCAAGAAAAGCCGTTCACAAGGCAGATGGTTCGGAGGAAGAGCCCAACCGGAGGATGACCTTGAGACTGGAGTGATCGATAACTCCCGGCCCTCTCGGCGGCATTGATGATGTCACAGATAGATGCATTCGGGACAGTCAAAATAATAATGCCTACCCACAAACGCGGTATAGATGAATATGTGATTGAACCTTGATTTAACAGGTCAATTCGGGCTGGGACCGAGCACAGGCGTAGCAAAATTGAAGCTGTTCGTTGCCTTGTTCGCCCGTAATGTTTTCGTTCGTAGTCATGAAGGCCCCGCAGAAGTCGCACTGCAGTCCGCCGATAGATGTACCAGACGACTGGAGCTTACTGGCAGTCCTGGTCACGTTCAACATGACGCCGGGGTATTTCGCACCCTGAGTGCTGACATAACGGATCATCAGCTCATCGATCGACAAGTTCTTCGTGAGCGTATTCTCCGAGGGAGGCTCATCATGAACGATGATGCCAGCAAGCTCGGGAAAGAGGGTGGCATAGGTGCGTATCTCTGCCGTGAACACGTCCCGAAGCGGGAAGTTGAATTCTAGACCGAACGGCGACATTCCATCGCACACCTGCCACGTCACTGCAGAGCCGCGTCCCTTCGCAACGTTGGCGAGCGTCTTGGCGGCAAGCTTGCTGTCCGAGTCACCCCATACGATGCCACGGCATTCCATTTTCTTTGCGAAAGCAACGACGAGTTTGTTCAACAAGATTTGGTCGACATCGGACTTGGAAGTGGCTGATGAGATCGACCTGCGGAAGCGGGTTAAACGCTCCTCATCGGATAGAGAAGTGTCATCTGTGAAGTTCTCCCCAGCATACTGCGACATGATCTGATGGACATCCGGGTCAAGCTCGAAGATACTGTGGAAGGGGAGCCGGGTGAAGGAACAGAGTGGGAAGGTTTGCTGCGCGAGTGCAAAGCCTTCATCGTGCGGAGGAACAGGGGAGATCGTCGAAGGCTCAACGACGAGAACGAAAATTTCAAAGCCCGCAGGGCCGTGTTTCTTTGAGCGTAGTACCTCCAGCTGCTGGTGCAGCATGTGCAAAAGCACGGTGGAGGAGACGCCGTACGAAAGGGGGAGCAGCAATTTGCAGGGACCGGTCTGTGGCATATTCCTCCGGAGACGATAACGTTCCATGCGCCTGAAGGGCTTGAAGTTCAAGAATCGAATATAACATTCTCTGAATGGAGGGGTAACTGAGATCAGTATGGACTAGAAGCGGCGACAGGTATACTATAGGGGAGGCGAGACGTACTGGCACACGAAACGCTCGCGCAATGTAAAGGCCGGTTCGGCCTCATGGCAGTTCATACAGCGGTCAGGCAGCTCTTTTCCGGGCATTTTGGTGGTGTCAGGGGAGCAGTGTAATCGTGTGGGTTCATACAATAAAATTGTCGATAGTAATTAGTTTTCACGCGGGATGCCGGGTGGGGAGCGATTTTCGCCAGGCAGAATTTCTCGGCGGCGGGCAGAGCCACTGGCAGCACGGGCTTAGATAATACCCATGGGCGGGACCCCGTCAACAACACGCGGCTTCCCCGGTTTCAGCAGTTCAAGCCACGCTTCGTGAGATCGTCGCAAACATCACTCGGTCACCCAACGCATCCGAGTCTTGCCGACTTCCCCTGAGAAGGCCACTTCCTCCGTTGAATTTGCCCTCAAATTGTACCTGGAGCTTCTTATGATCCAGGGCTGCAACTAAACCCTGCTCTCGGCGACTCCGGAGCTCCGTCCTACTGCCAGGCACCCTACCGCATAGCTCCTTTTTCATTGTCACAATGAGAGGCTTGCTTCGGACCCTTGGCTTAACTGCCTTACTGGCAGGAAGCGTGCTGGCAAATGAAGTTGAACTAGTGCGCATTGTCTTTCACCATAATCTGAGGCTCGATGCTGACATCCGGTTTCCGCGCAGACACAAGATGAAGCCCATCGACAGCGTTGTTCGGGAATGTATAGTCGCAAAGCTTGGGGTGGAAGTGTCGATCCCTTCATCTTGACCAAATTCGTCCAAGAACCCCAGTCCGGTGATAGCGATCCTCTCGTCAGTCTCGTCATATTCGAATGGTCCGATGAGAATCTCATCGGCCGGCCTGTTCCGGGTGACTCTGGGGTACGACCACCCTTCCCTGACCATGATTATATTTGGATAATTCAACTCATATATGCGGCTTTAGGAAAGGGAAACTATCTGTGACGAGGCCAGCCTGCAGGCGAACCTCTGTTCGGAAGACCAAGTCGGCTCTTTCATTCTTGCTTCGAATGTCACCGAGGCCTCCAAGTTTCCCGTCGTTACCAAAGCAGTTCACCTAAATGATCCCGCGGCCATCAATTATCCTATCAAAAAGACTGGATTCTATTGTGTCAGCACATACGGATACTCCGGCGTGGACTACAAGGCCGTGATTGAGTTCAGAAACTCATACGGTGAACTTCCAGCTGCGCAGATCGCAAAGCTCCCGTTCTATGGTGGCTTGACTATCGTTTACGCAGTTGTCGGTC
The DNA here is from genome assembly GCF_013340325.1 of Aspergillus tubingensis. Lineage (NCBI taxonomy): Eukaryota > Fungi > Ascomycota > Eurotiomycetes > Eurotiales > Aspergillaceae > Aspergillus > Aspergillus tubingensis. Next base: position 1,704,729 of record NW_023336276.1, read on the forward strand.
TGTAAGTATTTTCTAATGTCGCTGAGTTCAGTCAGGGTGGGGCTTATACTCAATAGGTTCTGGGCATTCCTTTACGTGCAAAACCGTCACGATATCTGTAAGTACAGGCTTTTGGGTGTCCAGTGACTATCCGCTAATCGTCTATAGTGCCCGTTCAAAATTACATCACCGCGATCCTTGTATTCCTCATTGTCGAGCAGTTGATGACTTGGGGCTTCTACGGTATGTCTAACGCTTTATACCACCAATGACCTCTGCTAACGCCCATTCAGACTATCAAAACCGCAACGGCTTAAACACCGGCGCAAAGGCATTGATGGTTATAGTTGCTGTGCTAAATGCAGGACGTAACGCTTTCTCGTTCTTCCTCCTGCTGATAGTGTGCATGGGCTATGGCGTTGTCAAGCCCTCGCTCGGTCGGACGATGATCTACGTTCGTATCCTTGCCATCACCCACTTCATCTTCGCTGTGATATATGCTGTCGCCAGTCTATCGATTACCCCGGACAGCGCCGGCCCGCTCGTCTTGCTCATCGTACTTCCTCTTGCTGGTACACTCACGGCATTCTACGTGTGGACGTTGAACTCCCTGAATGCGACAATGAAGGACCTTATCGACAGAAAGCAGAAGACGAAAGCCATGATGTACAAGAAGCTTTGGTGGTGCATTCTTGGTAGTATCGTCGTCATCTTCGGTTTCTTCTTTATCAACTCTATCGCCTTTGCAGGACGTAGCGAGGCCAGCTTCGTCCCCGAGCACTGGAAGTCCAGATGGTTTGTGCTGGATGGCTGGCTGAACCTGGTGTACTTCTTCGATATCGGATTTGTCGCCTATCTGTGGCGTCCTACTGCTAACAACAGACGGTTCGCTATGAGTGACGAGGTAAGCCTTGTTTGGAGCAATTGTGCGAGAATGCAAGATAAGCTAACAACATGCTAGATTGCGCAAGACGACGACGGGTTCGAGATTCGTTCCTTCGGCAGTGCATTGGATGAAGAGGACGCTTTTGGTGGACCCGAAGAACCTTCCGGTTCGGAGCATCGTCGTGACCTGTCACCTGTGCCTCCCAAGCCTGTGCCTGCAGCCCCGCGTCAACGGGAGTCCCTGGACGGTGAGACTATCTTCGCTGTCGGCGAGGACGGGGACAAATGGTCTGACGACGAAGATGAATCGCCGCGCAACTCCGGGGAACGAGAGCGGCTTACTGGCAAGCACAAGGACTAAATGCGGCTTCCGAAGCCACACGTGCCCCGTCGTGGGCATTGACATCCTAAAATTGCAGGGCCAAAAAGTCATTCTCGCAATTGCTATTTGTCTACTGTCTTGACTGTCTTGACTGTCGGAGACATGCGGCTACGTTGCCATATTTCGGGGAAAATTGGAAGTGTTGGTATTCTTCATGTGTTAGTTGGCTTTGCAGGCATATGATGGCGTTCGGCCTATGGTGTATTCCCCGTTGTTCAGTGTTTCGTGTGTTTTATGCTTCGAATGTAATGGAGGAGCGATATCTTTTCCTTTATTTTGTATAGATTCTCTACCATATGTAACTCCAGTTATGAAGCAATGTTTTCATTTCACTGATCATTATGCGTGACGCCAGTAACTCTATCTCAGCATTCACACAAGCTTTAGTATCCCATGCCTATCCATTATCACTTGCACTGATCCTACAGTGAGGAACAACTTCCAGCTACGTTGGAACGCTCTAAATCATACGCTCATTTAACGTCAATCCTATTCAGAATCTTATGACTGATCGAGCCCACTATGGAAACAGCTAGCTATGCTGGTGCTTCACCGTTTGAAGCAACAAAAATGGCCCTGAACGCCTCAAATCCCTCAACCCTCAGTAACTACATGAAGCCATAAACAACGCGTACTACGACGTCGGAAGGTCGTTGCCATAGCTCAATGAGAGCAAAGCAAGACAAAATACAGCGAAGCCATGCTACAAAATGAAAGTGTAAACCAGTGGCGCAGCCGGCCAACCAGCTAGCTGCCTGCCATCTTCTCTTCGTTCTTCATCCATGTTATTGCTTCCACCATGCGCATTCTTCTGATGTGAAGTGACTCAGCTCGGGGTAGCGTCTTCACTTTCTATTCCCATGGCCCTGACGCCTACATGTTCCTGGTTCGGGCCGGGTAATCACTAAGGGTCCAGTTCGACCTGGCTGAGCTTAAGTCATACTACCGTTACCGTTAACGTTAACTAGTGGTGACTTCCCGCACAACCCCCATAGAAACAACTTCTCCATCCACACGCGAGGGCCACCATGGTGACCAGCCCGGCGGCGCCGAGCATCGTCTCCAACAAGGCCTGCTTACCCAGTGCAGTGCCATGACTCACGAAAAATTCCGTCGGTTTCTATGATTCCATCTCTCCTAACACGACAATAACAACAACACTACCCCCACCATTCTTTTTTCCGCCCTTAACGAACGCAACCCACCCGCAATTCAACCCCGCCAGCTAGCTCGAGCAAAGACAGAATACGTACGCACGCACGCGAGCGCCCACACCCACCATGGCGCATCCCGAAAACCAAGTCGACGACGACGACGTCGCCTCTACTAGCGAGATCGAGATCTCTCCCTTCCAAGTCAGTCGAGAGCTCTCGGCTTCCCTCCTCACGCGATGTCGATCCCTCCTCGCCGAGATTAGCGAGTTCCAGGCCCTGTTGGTGGAAACACAACGTAACCCCCAGATCGTGGAGGTGCGGTCGCTGAAGTCGAATGTGCTGTCGGAGTTGCGCACGTTGGAGAAATTAGGCGCGCAGGTGCAGAAACTGCCTGAGCCGACGAAGGGCGATGGCGATGGGGAGGATAATAATAATGATACCGATGCTGGAGCGACTGATGGTGATGACTCGGCGGCGAGAAGACTGGTTCATACGTTGAAGTCTTCGAATTTGCCGTTTTATGAGGCTGTTTGGGCCATTGCGAAGAATACGTGTCGCGGGTTGGTTGCTTTTGGGAAGAGGTTTTATTGGGGGGATGATAATGGTGATAAAGGTGTTTCGGAGAAAAAGTCCGGGAGGGATAAGAAGAAGAGTGTGTTTGTGGATATCATTGCTGATGATGGGGAGGAGTGGGTGAAGGTGTCTACGGTTGCGGAGTCGAGGTTGTTGTTTGAGATGGCGGAGAAGGGATGGGAGGCTGATTCTGAGAGTGAGGATGGGGAGGCTCGAACGGTTCTACGGAATCATGATGGGGATAATGGTGGTGTGGAGGACGATGAGGATGAGGATGAGATTGAGCTGGTGAAGTTGGCTAAAGATTTGAGGACTGCGGCCAATGCTACGAGAGTCAGGTATAGACATCCTCGGCTGCGGTTTGTGGCGCCGAGGATTCGCGAGGGAAGCTGTGCGGAGATTGATGATCTTTTGAAGATTATTAGAGGCTATGGGATTAAAGTTGATTGTGGTGACAAGGCATATGCTGTGAATGGTACACAGGAGGGCTTGTCCCACCTCCTTCCGAAGCCGTTCAAACACTTCACTTCCACTATTAATGTGGACTGCACATTGATGCTTGCTGCGGTCTCAGATCTCTCGCATTACAAACATATCACCCAGTCTCCGCAGCATCATAAGGCCATCAATCGACAGATCGCCGTGGAGCATGAGCGACCTCTGTTGCCCACGGAGCTGTGGCCTGCGATGGATGCTTATGAACTGGTATGTGTTGAGGAGGCTGCAACACGGATGAAAGAGATCGTCAATATCATCGGCACCGACACTGAGAGGTTGCGCATGGAGATTCTGCTCGGCCAGCCCCCTTACGATACATATAGCCGAGAGGATCTCATTAAGAAATACCAGGAGCTGTCCGATTATGAGATGCCGGCACACTGGAAGATTCCCGTCAAGACAGTCGAGGCAAAGTCGGTGATTGCATCTGCGAAACTGCCGCCCGTCTATCAGAAGGTGGCCGAGAACCTCTCCGATATCAACTATAGTGTGTTTCTGTACGGATGGGCTGCGGGACTGGCGACGATCTCCAGCAATCGGACCGTGGTCAAGGAGATTGAGTCCATTATCGAGAAGCACAGAGATGGAGATGACAGCTTGGAGGGACCTCTTATCTGGGTGTGTGATACTGCCAGGAGCTTGATAGGCAAAGAAAAGAATCGAAAGAACTAGACCAACTAGTTCGAAGACTCTAACGGTAGATCGGACGACAACTAGAGAGATCGAGCATTCAGAGTCGTCTACATCAGACAGCATCTCTTTCCAAATTCTTGCAATTAGTGGTGTTTAGACCAGCAGAGCTCATAGCTGCTGTCGGGGTCGTCTCAGCAGCTGATGGGGGCATGGTGGCTCGCTACTTTTCAGAAGATCTGGAAGTGTCCTCTGGAAGCCAGAAAACAGTCTCTTTGTCGGCAGACGCAATCATGTTGTACCTCGGATTGTATTCAACGATGGCAGTCCGTCCGCGATGTGATAGTCTAGTCATTGGCTGCAATAGACCGTTTGGCTCTGGAGGAGATTGTTGTAGATCCCACACTAGCATGTCGGAATGATCTCCCGAACCACCAACCACGTATCGCCCATCAGGTGAGAAGCACGCATCCCCCTGACCGAGAGGCTTCCCGGTTGTCGATACCGGAGCAGCTCTCCCGGGTGATCCGGCTTTGCCCACCAAGAAGGCCTTGACGGTGCCCTCGAAAGCATCGAGAATGAAATGTCCATGGTAGTCCGTTCCGACCAGCAAGTGCTTGCCATCATTGGAAAATTCTAGGCGAGTCCACCCTCTGCCTCGGGTAGAAGGCGTATAGCGTTCTTCGTACGGCGCAAGATCGAAACTGGAGAAGGGAGCTTTGTCGTAGTTACGGAGGTCGTAGAGAAGGACCGATGCGGTAGATTGGGAGGCAATGGCGATGACAGAGGCGGACGGGTCGAAGGCCACAAGGTATGGAGTTGCGAGTTTCAGCTTTCCTTGCGCATTGCGAGAGCCGAGATCCCAGAGAGCAACTGTGTCGTCCTTGGAGCATGAGATGAAGGAGTCGCTGCCCGGCGACAGAGCTAAGCAGGTGACTTTGTCGGTGTGGCCCTGGAAGTAGCGAATGTAGCCTTCATTGTGAAGGTCCAACAAGCGCAAGGAATCTAAGTCGGTCAGAATAAGGGACAAGGAGGGAGGTGTGTGGCAGCAGACATACCATCAACCTTGGTGCTCGCATGAAGGACCTGGCGACTGTGGTGGGTGAATCTGGCTAGATGGGCGCCGTACTTTTTGCTGGGGACCGACTTTGTAGATTTGCCCTCCTTGATGTCGAAGACCTGGATAGTTTCATCATCGCCGGATGCCACCAAGTAATCACCCTGGTCATCAAAGTCTAGCGACGTCACATAATTGGAAGTATCCTGCTTGGGGCCTCGAAATGCCTATGATGGAAGAAACCGATAATTAGATGAGCGCCCCGGTCCACAAGAGCCATTGGACTAACCTTGGTAGGACGGAAGCTACGAATGATATCCGAGACCTTCTGGCATTGCAGGATTGGCTGCTGAGGCTGCGGTTGCGCCGTTGGCTGTGGTTGACCTTCCGCCATAATTCTTTGACTTGACTAGATTGATAATGATAAAGTGCGATTGCGGGGAACAGGATGCAAGTTGTCAGGATGTCCACGATGTTTAAGCTAGCTTACAATCCAGACAGATCCTTTTGCTTCTACCCGGCTATTTCTCCGAGATTCCTCGACCTGCAAGGATTCCACCCAAACTGACCCGAGTAGAGAAGTAGTCAAGGTCGTCATTTGGAGGAAGCAGACGCGCCTGACGATGGATTTTGACGCGTTTGACCGACTTCCGCGGATGCTTGTTGTTCCGGTCCGACGCTTACCATCGGCAGTGGAGATACCGATTGGCCGAGGTCGGAGGCTCTGGACTGCAAAGTGCGGATCTCGTGGCCAATTACTAACCAATTATCGGCTGCGGAAACCAATCCGAGCGGCGTTGGAACTGTCGGACGGAGGCTTGAATGGCGGAGGGAATCTCACGGCATGAACACCTCAGCTCTGACACCGTTTTGACTTTCTGACAAGTCCTTCGCTCGCCCTACTCTTCCACTGCACCGTCACTGAGTCTGTCATCTTCCCCTCCTGGGGCACTCAGCATCGCTTCACGCAACAGCCAGGTCGTCTCTCGATTCTACCGGCGCCCTTGTCGGCCTCGCTTTTGCCCTTCCGCGCGCAGACTCGGTCCACTTCCCTCCGTTAGCGGAGACGAATCTGAATAGATACAATGTCCACAACAACAGGGTACGTGGTCATGGTGCCTCCAAATTCGTCAGATTACGGTCGCGTTAACGCATTTTATCGTTCTCTACAGAGCATTCATCGCAGGAGGTGTTGCAGCATGCGGAGCAGTGACGGTCACTCATAGCTTTGAGACGGTGAAGATTCGGTACAGTCTTCCTCCCCTATTCGGAGTGTTGCGGATTACTCCTCGCCAGCTGTGTCGCCGGATGCTAATTGGTATACTACGAAAGCCTGCAACTGCAGGGTGAACTGCAGGCCAAGCAGGACGCTGCCAAGAAATACCGGGGTGTCTTGCACGGTGTGAAGGTTATTCTACAAAATGAGGGTCCCCGCGGTCTTTTTCGGGGAATAGGCTCGGCTGTACGTTCATATGTCAGCATCTGACGGTATTTGTATAGCTAACAGCCGCTGCAGTATATCTACCAAGTCCTGCTCAACGGTTGCCGTCTGGGTTTCTATGAACCGCTGCGCAAGGGTCTGGCAACGACGATATACCAGGATGCTCAAGTTCAGTCTCTGGGCGTTAATGTCGTCGCCGGTGCTGCGTCTGGTATCATCGGAGCTGCTGCGGGTTCGCCCTTTTTCCTGGTCAAGACTCGCCTGCAATCGTTCTCCCCGTTCCTGCCCGTCGGCACCCAGCACAACTACAAGAACTCGTTTGATGGTCTGCGGAAGATCCACTCGACGGAGGGAGTTTCTGGCTTATACCGTGGAGTTGGCGCGGCGATGGTACGAACTGGCTTTGGTAGTTCCGTTCAGCTTCCTACCTATTTCTTCGCCAAGCGCCGCCTGATGAAGCACCTGGGCATGGAAGATGGTCCAGGTCTGCACCTGGCCAGTAGCACGGCATCTGGCTTTGTCGTCTGCTGTGTTATGCACCCGCCTGGTATGTTCTACGCTTACAAAACGACTGAGCTCAGCTAAATTGTTTTTCAGACACCATTATGTCCAGAATGTACAACCAAACGGGCAACCTCTACAAGGGCGTGTTCGATTGCTTGTTCAAGACCATCAAGACGGAGGGTGTGTTGGCGATTTACAAGGGATACTTTGCCCATCTTGCGCGCATTCTGCCTCACACGGTATGTGATGTTCGACACCCAGTCTTTTAGGCGATGCACTAACCTGGCTGTAGATCTTGACCCTCAGTTTGGCGGAGCAGACCAACAAAGTCATGCGCAGACTGGAGGATCGGTTCCTCTCTGATTCGTTGAAGGAGAACTTGTAGTCACCGTAGTATAATAGCGACATTGGCATACCCCCCTGAAACTTTGCGACATTTATAGAGACGTTTCGGGACATGGTTTTGGTTCTGCATTGTTGAGCAGCAGCAGCAGCAGCATGGCCAGCATCGCGTGATGTGTATGTACATAGGGCGTTCTGTCTTGGGTCGTCATGCTGTGCTCTTAGATTTGGAGATATATTTGGATAAATAGCTTGAATAGAATTGGAGTTGGCCATGCGCAGTACTTGCCTGGTGTTGGAGTACTATATGTGATGCAATCTTCAAGAAGCTTTAGGAAAGTCCTGTCGCATGATGAAGAGGTATGCGGACGCGCGAGAACCTCACCGGACACAATATGGGGAAATGAACAGTTAATGGGTGTCGAACTAGACGAGCCGCCCAAGACAGGATGTGGATACCATGGAGCTTATAAAAGGAATTGGGGCAAGCAACTACGCGCACTAGTCAGTGGTTCCATGTTGAATCAAGCTAGGAATGATGATTGCATTGCTTTCTTCCGTCGGATGCATGAGCTCGGGATCAGACGCGTCGTGTTTGGTGCCGATGGAACTGTCCATACACGATCCAAAGCCGAGAATGTAAACAACAAAAGAGTTCGTCAACGATGTCCAAGAAGAACCTTGCGACGATGTTACTTTTTTATCTTGCCCTCAAAGAAAACGAAATCTTGGTCTACTGTATAACCACGGATGATCAATGTTGCAGCACGCTCCCGACGCGTCGCAGCGGTAACGTCATCACCGACAGCAAAGACAGGCTGAAAGCCCCCCCACTGGGGCCCAGCTGAAGCCAGCTGAATCTAGAATCAAAGTGGGAAAGAGAAGCAAGGATCCTTCTTCCATTAGGGTCAAAACATCCGTAAATCCGTGGGTGGGTGCAGGCAGCTGCCCAATGTGGATGGGGGGAAGCAAGACGCGACGCGTTCAGCACAGACGCTGTTGCTTCTTGGCCGTCGGAGTAACCCAACTTGGGGGTCGGCGATCCAAAATTTCTTTTCAGCTTCGGATTAAACCGAGTGGAGATGGCGGATGAGCTCGGCTTATTGATGATGTCGTAAAGAGTACCTAAGCAGCTGCAGGGACTGGTAAGACTGTAAGGTACGGTATAGGTGGGTTGGGAGATGGAGACATGAGACAAGTATCATTATCCAATGATTGGTGTAAATGTATAATGAGATGTGAAATCTTATATGATAACTACGTATTACTGAAAAGGGATAGAAGGAGAGATAGTTGAATGGATTGACAGAATCGATCGAGGGGCTCTAAGATGGGAGTTCGATCTGATAAGATAGCAGCTGGTTACGAGACGCGACTACTTTTTCACTAGAGCCTCTAGGCATCGACGTGCTCCGGGCTTGTCTCCAGGCACCCGCCTCTTCAGGAATGTGGAGAGGGACAATTCAGGAAACTTGCTGCAGGTCTTGCAGCTAATGATACAGGAATAATGGGTCAGTGGAGATCGAAACACCGGATGAGAATCCAGCCGGTGGTGTGAGGATGGAGTCTGACTGAGTTCAAGACGTGATGGACGCGCCGAGCATCAACAACCCGCCCGGATCAATAGTTGTTCCCGCCAGCCACCGGGTCCAAAGTCGCGCCAAGTCACGTGCGACGTGACTCGCCCGTCGCGCTAAGGATCACGTCCTCGTCTGCCGGCGAGTATTTCTTGTCGCCTCGCCCTCCCTCGCTGCAGCTCTTTTTCTTCACATCCCACCACCAGCTCAGTCTATTGGAGTGTTTTTCTGTGTCTGTGTGATCAATTCGTCTTTGACTTTTATCTCCTTCATCTACACACAATCAACACCATGTCTGTACAACTCACTCCCTCTAAGCAGGTATGTGATGTCACGTCTCTCGCCTCCCACCCTCGACGCGTGATTACAGCCAGATAAGCTAACACGCGTTGCTTCCATAGGCTGCTTCCTCGCTCGAGAACCTCAAGATGAGCGATTCGCCTGTTAAGAAGCTCAACTTCGGTGGCAAGGAGAACGCGCCTGCTGCCGTCGACGTGACCGCCGACAAGCCCGTTGAGAAGCCCGTCGAAGCCCCCAAGGTCGCGCCCGGTATCAAGGAGATGGAGGCCAGCGAGCCTCTGCTCCAAGAGAACCCTCACCGTTTCGTTCTTTTCCCCATCAAGTACCACGAGGTGAGTGACACGCGCGTTACGCGTTACGCGTAAAGTGGAATTTTTCGCTTCCCGCCCGCGACAATTGGCATGTGCGCTAACGCCGCATTCTCGCACCCGACAGATCTGGCAGATGTACAAGAAGGCCGAGGCCTCTTTCTGGACCGCCGAGGAAATTGATCTTTCCAAGGATTTGCACGACTGGCACAACCGCCTGAACGACGACGAGCGTTACTTCATCTCTCACGTTCTCGCGTTCTTCGCTGCCTCCGATGGCATTGTCAACGAGAACCTCGTCGAGCGTTTCAGCGGCGAGGTCCAGGTTCCCGAGGCTCGTTGCTTCTACGGTTTCCAGATCATGATGGAGAACATCCACTCCGAGACCTACTCTCTCCTCATCGACACCTACATCAAGGAGCCCAAGCAGCGCACCTACCTCTTCGACGCTATTGATACCAGTATGTACCTCCAACCGGGATTGTGATTGGTCAATGGATGCTAACCCCTGCAGTCCCCTGCATTGCCAAGAAGGCCGATTGGGCCATCAAGTGGATCCAGGACAGGGAATCTACCTTCGCTCAGCGTCTCGTTGCTTTCGCTGCCGTTGAGGGTATTTTCTTCTCCGGTTCCTTCGCTTCCATCTTCTGGCTCAAGAAGCGTGGTCTCATGCCTGGTCTGACCTTCTCCAACGAGCTCATCTCTCGTGACGAGGGTCTGCACACCGACTTCGCCTGCCTGCTGTTCTCCCACCTGAACAACCGCCCCAGCAAGCAGGTTGTTGAGGACATCATCGTCGAGGCCGTCGGCATTGAGCAGGAGTTCCTGACTGACGCTCTGCCCTGTGCTCTGCTGGGCATGAACTCCAAGCTGATGTGCCAGTACATCGAGTTCGTCGCGGACCGCCTGTTGGTGGCTCTCGGCAACAAGAAGTACTACAACGCTACCAACCCCTTCGACTTCATGGAGTCGATCTCGCTGGCGGGTAAGACCAACTTCTTCGAGAAGCGGGTGGGTGACTACCAGAAGGCTGGTGTCATGGCCAGCACGAAGAAGGAAGAGGAGCCCAAGACCAACGGTAACGGTCTCAGCTTCGATGAGGACTTCTAAACACCGCAACAAAATGATGCCACTATACCCGGTTGTTGGCACCAGCCACGATATGTTTGATTCTGGGTGTTTACGAGGATATTTGACTATACGCATGGGATTGGCGTTTATTGGATGGGATTGATTCCTCTTTCTTATAATTGTTAATGTTTGACTCTTGTATTTAGAGAAATGTACATTGGATATTACTTGATGGTTTTAATATGCACGTAGCATTTCTATAACGTAATGTCCCAACCATAAGTGCAGGAATCAATGCACCGACCAGATAAAGACGGTTGGCTACTATCCCGCAGCTGCAAGATCAACCATGTATCCTCACCACAATGCTAAAGCCTTACAGAATATGCACATTTTCAAGAAACAAGATATCATCCATAGAAAGAAAGAGATAGAGAAATAGAAAGATCACCTCTTCCCCTTCCCCCCCTTCTTCTTCCCTTTCCCTCCCTTCCCAGCTGCACCAGCATTACCCCCCTCCCCAGCTACCGTCTGTCCCTCAGCAGCAGCAACAGCAGGAGCATCCCCCATCTCCACATCACCAGCACCACCAGCAGGAGCAGGATTCCCCAACCCCAACCCCTCAACATCAGCCCCCGCCGCCAACTTCCCCAACGAGGTAATCAACCGGCCGACCTCGGCGCCCTTGTTCGTACGGTATTTCAAACAGATGCCGGATCCCGGGTGATAGGTCTTGAGTTCGAGGACGGCGATGCGGGGTTTGGGTTCGGTTTCTTCTGTAGATGTGGGTTGTGTTGTCGAGGATGGTTTGGTGGATGTGGATGTGCGGGGGAAGGTGTATTTTGTTGTGATTCTCTATACAGGGGGATCTTTTGTTAGTTAATGTTTAGGTGATAGGTAGTAGGGGTGGGGGGAGAGGGAGGATGTACCGTGTCTGGGTAGGCTTGGAGGAGGAGAGAGGATTGTTCGAGGTAGGATTGTGAGGTTGGGAGGTAGGGCATTTTGGTGGTGTAGGTCCCTCTGATTGAGGAGGTGTGTATTTGGGAGGTTTGGTGTGGGGTTTAGAATTTGAGGGTTGTAGAGTGGAATCGTGGTGTAGAGGTGAACTGGGTTGCTGGTGTGAAGCTGGATTATTTCTGGTGTTTTGCGGCGCCGCTCGGAGGTGGGAAGTTGAAGTTGGTGGTTAGGTGGTGCTTGAGCTAGCGGGCGGTGTGTGGTGCCGCAGTCGATTGACAGCTCGAACACCCATAGTATGCTACAGCTCGGCAAACTACTCTAGTATCTATTATGACTCTAATACTGATTCTGGTCAATTCATCGTTATTCATCAATCGTCCCTCGTATAGATGCCTACTGTTATCCTGTAGGCTATTGTACATACATACACAGCTAATTACATGCTCATATACATCAATCATCCTATGTCCAGGCTCGTCCTGATCCAACATCATATACACTGTGCATCAGCTAATAGGTCGTGCGCATCGCACACACACTAGTCGCTGCTTCCCATTTCTTGCTTTGGTCGCCCGGAAATTCGTCCCCCGGCAATTATCGCACTTCAATACCTCGCCGTCTTCCCCGTCCCCGTTCGACGACGCATAGTCGCTGCTCAGCGCACTGCCCAGGCTCAATTGGCGCTCCCCCGGCACCGACAGTCGATGCGGAGTGAGGAGTCCGTTGCCCTCTTGGCGCTTACGATTCTGCACCGTCATTGCATCATGCGCAATTTTATTGTAGAATGCGTAGCTCTGCTCCCCTTGCAACCAGAGCGGGTTATCTTTGTCGCCGCCCTTGGGGAACCAGGTGGTCCCGGCGACGGGCTGCCTGCTGTCGACTGCAGCACCGTTGTGCCCATTCCGGGTGGTGTCTGCGCTGGATCGTCGGCTGTCCATGGAATTTTTATACGCGGAGGGCGGAGGGGAGGTGGTATAGATAGAGCGTGAATCGGGTCGTGCTCCCGTCGAGACTCGTCCCGGGCTGGCGTAGCCCGGCAGAGTGTCGCGCACTGACTTGTGGGGAGACGGGCTGCGTGTGCGCGGCGTGCGCATGCCGGAACGGTTGCCATGTCGGATAACAGAGTTGCGCCACGAAATGATGCGCTCCGACGGCGTCGTCTTCATTGAATCCTTGCCGATGGAGGAGGCAATGCTGTGGCGCGCCGAGTTGGTGCGTCGTAGAATGCGTCGCGATATCGTGGAATGCGTGTCCCAACTGTCGTAGCGCCGTTTTAGGTAGGCACAGTCTTGTCGCAAGACTTTGATCTTCCCGGCATAGTCTGCCACGATGAGGATGTTCCCGTCCGGGTGCGTGGACCGCGACATGAACGTCGGAGACTCTTGCGCCAGCTTACTAGCCGCCGACATGCGGTTCGCTCGTCCATTCTCTTTGTCCGCCTGACTGACGAGCGTCACGGGAGGCGGATTGCAGATATCATAAATGGGATCCTCGGAAAATCCCAAGACCTGTTTGGCGCGGGTGGGCGCCATGATGGCGGCTGTCACCAGGGCGGATTGTGTGTCGAAGATCTCCACGGCCCGTTTGTCGGCGTCTTTCTCCACGGGCCCCACCGGCCAGACATAGGTGCGGCGATCCTCACTGCCGCAGATGATGTGTTTGCCGTCATTGCTGAAGGAGGCGCGGATCTGGCTGCACGTGTTCTCATTGCCGCGGTATTTTGCCTCCAGCGTCCGGTCGCGAAAGTTGTAGAGTCGAATGCGGGAGTCGTTGCTGGTGATCAACAGTTTGACCTCGCCGTGCGGGTCGCCATGCGGCAACGACATGGTGTCGATTCCGGTGATTTTGCTGCCCTTGGCGTTGCGACCGCGAGCAGAGCGCACGTGAATCTGTCCAACCGCCTTGAGGCCGTCGGTCTCGTAGATATTGCAAAGTCCGTTCAGACTGCCCGAGATCGAATGTCGTCCGTCCGGTGTGAATGCCACCGCGGTAATCATGTCGGGGACCGTGGCCACGAAAGCCACGCTCTTGTCGGGAATACTCCAGAGTCGCAGTTTCGTGTCCAGCGACCCCGCTAGGAAGAACCGGTCATCGCGTGGGTGGAATTGGATGGAGGTGACGAAATCGCTGTGTTGGAAGCAGCAGAGACACTCGGGTCGGCTAACATGCCACAGCCGGACGGTCTTGTCCATGGAGGAGGAAAGCAGGAAATTGTTCTGTCGCCCGCATTAGTGGATGCTACGCATTGCACCGCCTATAGTCAGTTTTCATGGTACCTTGCTCCAGCTGAGGTCCAGGATACTGCCGGTATGGCCCTCGTACACCTGGACCGGTTGCGTTTTGAACACTTGGGCGTTGAGTCGTGGCGCATCGTCGTCACTACCCGGCTCACTGGAGGTCCGATCCTCTGGCGACGCCACGACTTGCCAGACGCGCACCTTGCGGTCCTGCCCGGCGGCAGCCATGTATTTGCCATCATTGGAGAACACCAGCGCCCAGATCGCCTTGCCCGTATATTTTTCGTTCTGCGGGCCTGCCGTGGAGATGGCGTCATGGTCCGAGACGCTGGCCGAGTCGTCGGCGCCGTCCAGCTCCTGAGCCAGGAAGACCCGGTTAAACGTCTTCTCCTTCTTGTAGTGTGCGCGCACGCGGATGTACTTCGGCGGGGGAGGAAATCGTGGTACGAAGCCTATGGGCTGAGCGGCAGCGTCGGGATCCATGCGGCTGGTTTCGGGCTCGGAGACATCGTCTTCGTCGTCCGGGTACTCGGTCTTCTTCTTGCCGGGGATGATTCGACTCAGGAAGGATACCCCTTTCCTATGAGGGAAGCCCACCGAATTAGCTGTAGGTTCCTGGGCAGGAACTGCATGGGATAAGAAGCAACGAGCGACGGGTGACACAGTGCGGGGTCACGCCGTCAGCCGGGGCTGAGAGGGAAACATTGGCTGACTCGGCACCGGGCGAGGCCAAGTGGCACTTACTTCTTCTCCTTCGGAGCCTTCGTATACATCGCGGTCTCTCCGCGGGCAGAGCCATGGTCCAACGAGGCGCGTGGATCGCTTCCGCCCAGCTCCGCCTCGGTGGAGGCTCTCCCTAACAGCTTCAAAGGAATGGTTTTTTGGGTGTTGGTTCGTTTGATGATATGCTATCGCGACGCACAGAGTCAATCAACCGCTGAGGCGAATTCCAGAGGCACAAAAGACACAGTATGAGCCTTACTTGAGATAGGGGATCGATGGCGCTGGAGTCGGCGCTGGAGTGGACAAAGGTAGGGGAGGAGGCGAGATTCTTGACGGAGCCGTTGCTGGCGGCCGGAATGGTGCGGGAATCCTTTCTGGCATGCTGTTGGTATCCGTTCGACGCAGCGGTCACATCGGAGGCGGAGCCTGCATAGGATAATCCCCCGGGCGGAGGAAGAGTAAGCCAACGATGCTCACAATTGTGGATTTATGGATTGGGCCCGGTCGGAGGGTATGGAAAGAAGATGACTGGCCAGCGCGACCGGGGCGAGCCTTGCGGGAGGTAGGGGAGGGAAGTTCAAGTAGCAGCAGTAGTAGTTATGGTTGTAATTGGGACGTACCGATCGGAAAACTTTGCGAGGAGCGGAGGAGACTAGGATTGGGAGAACTGGGACTGTGATCGCCGCGATTGAAGATGGTAGGACTATTGGAGGCGGAGGTGGACAGATCGTGGTGAATGATGCTGGACGACGAGGCGTTGGTGGTGATGATGGCAGGCACGGTCGAGGCCCGCGATGGCCCTTCTTGCTCGTCGCGCATTCCCTCCGCCATGGCTCGGGTGTCGCCGGGAATGGCGCATGGGAAGTGAGTTGGTTGGAAGTCAGACTGAGGGAGGACAAAGAAGGTGGGTGTGTGGTTGTCGAAGTAAAAAGGTATCTCTCGAGATAAGGATACGAGAGAGAGAAGTAGAAGAGAGAAAGATGAGGGAGAGGAAAGAAAGAGCCAGATTGCGGCGGAGGACGCGGAGAGATGGGATGGGGATGGGATGGGATTAAGGATGGAGATGGAGAATACTAGTAATTAAGATGGAGACACACTAACTCGGACACCGGTTATTAATATCCGAGAATATCCACTTAGGAAAGATGACATCAAGTAGGGTCTGGAAGTTGGTTCCATTCCCACTCCCACTTGGTATTCACTCCTACTAATTGTTTCAGGTGATGGGGAGCAAAATGACGGAAACCCTGGGTCGGATGGGAGGGCCGGTCTGTGGTTCTTGTCGAAGGTCTGTGCGAGTTTGTTTTGTTGGAAAATGAAAGGTGAAAAACCGTTGGATGCATGCATCATCTTCAAAGCTTGACTCTTATCCAATCTGCATTCTGGTGGATAGAGTCAGTGATACAGTGGTTATGATATGATAGGTCTTGTCGCTGTATACTAACTTGGGGATAAAACCCATCATGGATGAATTCCTTCCTCTGCCCACATGGCTGACACATGGCTGGCAGTAATGTAACCAACCACTCTATTCTTATCAAGCCTGGGTAGGTACTTATGGGTATAAATAGTAGTTACTAGATACTAGTTAACTAGTAACTACTACTAGTAGTAGTCAAATACGAACTCAGTCCAACTGAGTCAGAGGTGTTTGTTCTTTCCCCCCCTCAAGCCAAGCTTAATCCACAACTGGCCAATGAAGGCAAAGCCGTTGGTCGCACTGCTCGGCTGGCCTTCCTGGACTGAGTCTTTGGGGGTTAAAATCAGAAAGTATCTCGGATTCCTCCACCAATCGCTACTTTTTTCTTTCTGCTTCTTCTTCCCTCTCAGGGTCTGGTCTTAAACTTTCTCGGGGTTGCAGTCGCATCGCATGCGTCCTTCTACTACTACTCCTTCCTGAAGTTTAATATTATCATTATCACACCCGACTATAACACCCGAGTGGCTATGAGTTTTTCCCATGATTCGTATTGCTCCATCGTCTATCTACTAATCAGAGCTTACACAATCAAACCCCCACGTGCTCCATGATACATGAAAAGAAAAAGATCGGAATCAGTTGCACCAACAATCCCCACCATCAATCAGATGGTGGCCCACTTGCGCTTTATGCTTCCTCCACCATCGCCAACTCCGACTTTCCCCGTTCTTGTATCGCTTGCACTTCGATTTCCTCATCCTCCTTCTTAGCATACGCTACCTGATAAACCGTGTACCACGGCCGTTGGAACAGTCCATCCAGTGCCTCGAGCGATCGGCCCGTCGTGTCCTGTGTGCTGTCAGTTCCCCGTACCCTCCACCGTCACCCAAGGAGTTACTTCACTTACCGGCATCGCAAAAAACACATACACCAGCGAGACAAGGCAGATGCCCGCAAAGAATGCAAAGGCTCCCCATTCCTCCATTACGTCCAGTAAGTCAGGCGTCGCCCGCGTGCACCCAAACGCGAACAGCCAGTGCCCCGCCATCCCCATCGACAAGGCCAGCGATCGGATCCGGATGGGAAAGATCTCCGATCCGATGAGGAAGGGCATCGAGAACCATCCGATCACCCACCCAACCCCGTGCACAAAGATGGCTGCGATCGCTGCTCTCGAGGCATGTGTCGCGCTGGCCGCGTGGAGGATGGTCGTCGTCGACATCTGTCGCGAAATTCCCAGGTAACAAGCAAGATATGCCAGCGTCACGATCTGAAGGGTGATTCCCGCCATAAGAGACCGTCGTCGGCCTACAAAGTCCACTACTACGAGTGAGAAGATCAGCAAGGCGGTAAACTTGACCACGGCATAGAGGGCCGTAGTCAGGGACAAGGCATCCCCGGTCGTCCCCAGATAGCCTAAGATCGTGGGCAAGTACTGTGTGATGGCGTTGCCTCCGGACCATTGCGAAAACAGATGTGCCAGCATCACTAGACAGAACCGACGCCGGTTCTCCACCGGGACAACCGTCTCCTTGATTAGGTGCCATTGTGATGTGCCTGAGGCCGCTTCTCGCTCCTGCAGGATCTGAAATTCCATGACAGCAATCTCTGCGACTACAGTTGGGTGACTCGAGGGCAAATGACGCAGCTTAGCCAGTACCGATACGGCCTGGGTTCGCCTACCCACGTACAGCAGCCACCGGGGAGATTCTTCACAGACCAAGAGTCCCAGGCCCCAGACTGTGGCAGGGACCAGTTGGATCAAGGTTGGGAGCATCCACTGCATATCTGTTCCATCGTAGTTCTTAGTAATACCATAGTTGATGAAGAATCCAAAAACAACCCCCAGTTGCTGACATGCGGCAAATTGGACTGCGAGCAGCCCGCGGATGGTCTTAGGGGCAACCTGCAATACAGTCAGTCTGTCCCAGTCCCCTTTCAAGTATGATTTGCGTACCTCGGAGATATACATCGGAGGGGTCACAGTCAAGCCGCCCACTCCAAGACCCGCGATCAGTCTCGATGCGTATAGTCCGGACAGGTTCCCATTACAGAGACCCTGTCCCAACACTCCAGAGATATATACTAGGGTCGACAGTCGCATCGTCCACCGCCGCCCAATTCGATCATTGAAGGGTAAACACTACAGTAGCTGTCAGCCCGACATATATTCATTTCCTGAGTAGATAGCTTACTAGCAGACAGCCCAGAGTCATTCCAGCTGTGAACATTGACACAATCCAACCTTTAGTATTGGCATATTCGTCAGGGGATTGCTGGCCGAGCCCGAATTTGATCCGAAACCGAGATTGCACGACCAGCGATGCGATGTTCGCTGCGAAGATCAGCACCCTGCATGACATATGATCTTCACTCTCTACCTTCATCGAACCCCCTACTGATTCCAGAAAGTGCGAAAATGGCAATGTTCATCAGCAAGTACCAGTTAAAGACCCCCCGGGGGGAGTCCCGGATGGCCTGTCGGGTTTCCGCAACGAGCCCCATGGTTGGATTCGATTCCTCCCATGAGGGGCCCCATTAGTGAGCTTATATACCCAACCGAAGCCACTCAGTATGGCCGTCTCTGCGGCAAAATCGCGCAGGGCCGTGGTGTGGCGGAAAATATCTCATGACCTCTCCAGCAACGATTCGAAGTAAGGAGCACTCCCTCACGGAGGCCATCGTGCGTTTGGTATGTGCTATAGCCGAGTTTACCAGGGTCTAGACGGCACTGGGCTGGTTTGACAGGTTCTTATCGGCGAACACGATCGGGCCTCCGCATTCCATGGGTGCCTTGTGCGACCTGGAAATGCACCATAGGGGATATAATAGTTGATACAGCATGGCGTTACATTGCAAGTTCGAGTCCGAGTTGCATCCTGAGCCAGTCCAACTGGAAATCGCGGCCTCTTACTGGCTTTTGTCAGTGCTGTTGTTGCGTTATATGCTGGAAAACCCTGTCCTCCCTGCCGCGGATGCAAGGGTCAGAAGTGCTTGGTGTAGTTGTGGAGTGCCAACCGGGTTTTCCAAGGTCACAAATCCGGCTACCACTAACTATCGGCCGGTAACAGCCGATAACAGCCTCCATGACTGGGATGTTAGAAGCTTGATTTCTCGTCTAGTGTAACAGATGTGCTGCCTGAACATCACCTGCCTGCCTGATACCTCGGCTAGAAGACATTCCTGGCACATTTGAAAGTCGATAGCGTAACGACCGTCTCTGTTGATGTAATTGATCTGCAGTTGCATATCACGTAGCATATGGCACGTTGAAATTCCGTGATCGACCGGTAGTCTATTCTTAGCCGTCGGCGCTTACCCACGCTTCCCCGGTTGTCGATCCATCGTCAATCCCTCAACCCTCTTCTACCTCCGTCTACACACTCCTTAGTCTATAATCTCACCACCATGTCCCCTCCAATCACCAAAACTGCTCCTCCACCTCCACCTCCACCCCCATCAGATCCCCGCACAAAATTATCCCCGGTCATACGAAATCTCCGAACCGTCCCGCCCCGCTCCCTGACCACCCCTCAACCACCTCCCCCACCCACAACAACAGCCCCAACAGGTCCATACTTCCTCTACGGCACGTTGATGGATCCTTCCATGCTACAAGACATTCTATCCCTGGACACAGATCAGGAGATAGATCTACGACCTGCATATGTATCAGGCTACGCCTGTAAACTGTGGGGACAGTACCCGGCTCTAATACCGGATGATAATTCTTCCTCGGTAGTCAAGGGGGTCGTGTATCGTGTGGCGTCTGTGGAGGACGGGGTGAAGCTAGCGCATTATGAGACGGGGTGGTATCGCGCTGAACCTTGTGAGGTTGTGTATACGGATGGGAAAGAGCCTGGGAGGGAGAATGGACATGTGTTTGTGTTTGTTGGGGATAAAGGGGAGTTGAGTGATGGGGTGTTTGATCTTATGGTTTGGTTGAGGAGGATGGGGAGGAGGGGGGCGTTGGAGAGGTTGGATAGACTGGATAGGAAGTGAGTCCGTTGTTGTCTATACCTGATTTCCTGACGAGAGATATAGTATCTGGAGCAGTGTTGATCATAGTAGCTGGTTGCGACTAGTCGAACTGCACTTGCATACGCCGCGTCTTCCTGCTACCAAGGTAGTCAAGCTAGGCTTTATAGAGGATTTGTGCCCTTTCATGAAGGTAAGTACTTTACATATTCCTGATAGCGTATCTCGACAAACGAAATCAATTCTAGTTTACACTTCAGTTATATATTGTTTAACTGCACATCACAGCAGCGCCTTAGCAGGCGCCGCCGCCGCCAACACAGGCACCAGATCAGGATCACCCTTCTCCATAGCCCTCTTGTACGCCGGACGCTGTCCGATACGCTCCAAATAGCGCACAATATGAGGATACTCCTCAAGGCTGTAGGGAACGAACAGCCGCAGCGTCGTCAAGTGGAAGACAGACACGCAGTCTGCCGCGGTGAACTCCTCTCCAGCCAAATATGTGTTCTTGGCTAGTTGCTGCTCCATCGCCTCACAGGTGGCTTTCACCCGTGATTCAGACATCTTGTAGACAAAGTCCTCTTCGGATGGGGTACCGCGGATCCGACTGAACAGCATCCCCATGAAGGATGGCATTGTCGATCCCTGTGCCCGGTGCAGCCAGAAGACGTAGTCTGCGTACTTGGGGTGGTCTGGGGATAGAACTAGACGGCCCTTGCCGTATTTGGTCAGGATGTATTCGATGATGGCCATGGTTTCGCCTAAGGCGACGCCGTTGTCTTCAATGATGGGGGCAGTGCCGGACCAGTGGAGCTTGCGGTACTCATCTGGGGCTTGGAGAGTGGGCGGTTGGCGGTTGTAGCATTTCAGAGTGTAGGGAATCTCGAGCTCCTCGCAGAGCCAGGTGATTCTCTCAGATTGAGAGAGCCGGAGGTGATGGATTGTGAGACCGGACATGGTTGGAATGGTGGTGTTTATGCGCTAGAGTTTGAATAGACAGAGGCCGGGATACCGAAGGCTGGGGATCCGGGAATGGGTTCCATTTGTATTTATCTATAACATGGGGACCCTCGTTGATCGGAAGCCGGATGTTCTTGATTAGTGTTAAGCTCCGGTCGGATTGCCCTGTTGCCGAATATCAGGCCAGAAACATGGGACAAAAGTGGATCCAACTGAATGATTGAGGATTTATGCATAAAGCAAGTTCCACATCTTTATGCTGTCTCTTTATCACCGGGGGATCATCATTGATCAATGTAGCTTGCATGATAGATGATTGTATATGGCCCCATTATCAAGTCATTTTACTTAGGAACTCATCATCATCTCCATGTTCTATGCGAGTTGCTAGCCCACTTCGGTCTCCGTGGGGTGGGTGGACGGGCAGCACAGAAGCATACTCGGGTGGTCTGTACTCTGAGCAGAGTGAAGCTGAAGATTAAGTAATCGATGAAATAGACATTCCTCCGGTATTCTGGCCTGAGCCTTCCTGATAAATGGCATGGGGAAAGTTGGTGACTTCATCAGATGCCCTAGGTGCATGAAGAGCAAAAAGAAGCAATAAGCATCGGGCTTGATCTCAAGGCCGATCGGGTGGCGCTTTAGTCATCTCGGGGCTTGGAGCCACTCCGATCGAGGAACTCTCCTTGAGACAACCAATCGATCACAGAACTGATCTGTCAATTTAGGAGATTGATAAGACCGAAACCCGAGAGGCTGATTTAATCATTCACATTAAGCTGTTGATTACGCGAAGATGGTCTTGGAAGGCATTGGGTTACATCATGTCGTCTTTGTCTGCTTCTCCTATCTCAGGATTTATATATCTCGATAGAAGCTGCACCTAACTCGACATCAATTGATCATCATCATCATCATCCAATACTTGACAATACTTAGTACTATTTTCAATAGAGTTACACGCATCGACCACCCCACACATCCACCATCATGACCGCGGTTCTGATAACAGGCGCGACCGGCAAACAGGGAGGCTCACTCATCCGAAACCTCATCGCCCGAAAATCTCCCTTGGAGATCTTAGCCGTCACGCGAGACTCCTCTTCTGCTTCGGCTCAACGGTTGAAACAGCTGTCTTCCAACATCAAACTAGTCGAAGGCAACTTGGACAACCCGGCAGACATCTTTCGCAATGCGCGCGCTCAGACATCGTCTCCGATTTGGGGTGTCTTTAGCGTTCAGGTAGGTTTCCTCCGCTCTTTCAATCTTCATCCCAGCAATGAGATACTAATAGTGTCTGCTAGGTGGCCATCGGCAGCAACGTCGATGAGGAAGCACAAGGAAAGAAACTGATCGATGAGGCCCTCAAGCAAAAAGTCAAGTACTTCGTCTACAGCTCCGTGGATCGAGGCGGGGAACGTTCCTGGGACAACCCGACAGATGTTCCTCACTTTCTGAGGAAGCATCACATCGAGCATCATCTGGTGGGCAAAGCTAAGGGAACCGATATGGACTGGGTTATTCTGCGCCCCGTGGCGTTCATGGATAACATGGTCCCCGGTTTCCTGGGCAAGGTCTTTGCGACGTCCTGGAAGATGGCACTGAAGGGGAAGCCTCTTCAGGTGGTTGCTGTCAGCGACATTGGTCACTTTGGCGCAGAAGCTTTTCTTAACCCGGATGAGTACAAGGGTCGGGCGATCTCGTTGGCGGGAGATGATTTGACATTCGATCAGATGGCACAGGTATTTCAGCAGAAGACCGGTCAGCGGATACCCATGACATTTCAGTTCGTGTGTTCCTTGCTGCTGGCCGCTGTCAAGGATATGGGATATATGTACAGATGGTTCCATGACGAAGGTTACCAGGTTAATATCGGCGAGTTGAGGAAGAAGCACCCGGGATTGAAGAACTTTGGGGATTGGCTTGCACAGGAGAGTGATTTTGTCAAGCGATAGATCATGCTGGTGCCTATTTTCGGTTTTACGTGATATTTTAATGTTTAATGCTGTTTGTTTTTAATTATGCTCTTGATTTGAGCAATCTAATCCTGTCAAGTATTCAATATAGTTGGTTTCCCATGGGTACAAATGGGCTCAACGACACACTGAATGTGTATGTGAATGCGAGCACCAGGATGGGGCTTCTCATATCGACGAATAACCCCTGCTAAAGTGTAACCCTCAAACCAGACCATATGCATTAGCCACGATAATCTCCTTGAGGCTACTCCATCCCGGCTTGCCCATCTCTTTAAGTAGATCTTCCGACCGCTTCGAAGGCTTAACATCCAACAAATCGGCATCTTTATCGGGGCCAGGCAGATCTGTTGGCAGCTCGCGGTTCGGGAATATATCCCGATAGATAGTAGCTAAGTCGTTCCAGAAAAACGGCCAGCCATACGCAAACAGGCGTTCGTTTTGGACCGTGGGATTGATCAAAGCCGCGACATGCAGAAGTGCGACGTCTTCAATGCCCACACAGTACCCTCCTTCAGGGTGAATTAGCTTCCATTCTTCGTATCGCTCGGGACTACGGATGTGATTCAAACGCACCAATTGGGAGATGGGCCTTCACGTGTTCGGAAACTGAGGCCCAGTCATTTTTGATGATGGCTGCTGGCCATGACAGAGTGGAAGGAAACCCTTGATTTTGTGGGTCGAGAGAGGCACCATAGCACAATGAGGGTAGAACTGGACATGATGGTTTAAATCAATGGAACATATTCTGAGAGTGGAAGGAGAGACGTGCTTACCGGTATTTGCTACGAACCCGGGCTTGTGCTCTCTCACCCATTCCCAGATTCCTTGCTCCCCAAAGGCCTTGCTTGCGCTGTAGACGTCAAATCCTCTTCTCCATTCGGCAGGAGACCCCGTTTTGGCTCGCTGAATGGCAGTTTCGTTCCAAGTCTCCGAGGTGATCACTGTCTTGCCATCCAGATCATCCAAGCCCATTGTGTTAGCCGCTTGGCAGGAGGAGGTGTAGACAAAGCGTTTGACGCTGGGCTCGGCTGCCGCGGAGGCAAGGACATTGTGATCCAGCCGTTTGATGGATTCGAATATCTCATCCGGACCATCGTTTGGACCGGCAAAGATGGTTACTACATGTGCCACTCCCGAGACACCTTTGTATTGTACAGTTAAGCACCTAACTAGTGAGGTATCGTAGTGAAAATGTAGAGTGTACGGACCTTTCATAGCTTCGTCAAAAGCACCCGGACGCTGTATGTCCTGGACCTGGACCAGCTCAAAGCTGTCTTTCCCATACTTGTCACGGAAAAGATCTCCGATCCATTGGTGCCTCTGCGCATTCCGCACGGTTCCCCTGACACGATACCCGCGACTAAGCAGCCGATCGGCCACATTTGATCCGACCAAGCTATTGGCCCCAGTAACCAGGACCCATGATCCGTGAGGGATAGCTGATGTTTCAGAGATGGTCATTGTAAGTATGATGCTTCTGCAACGGTGTCACGTTGAACGACGGCATGCCCAGAGCGATCAGCGAAACTCTCGCTGTTAAAAGTATCCCAGATGCCACGTAGTGCGGTGGAATAAGGTCCACCCAGTGATTCAAAAAGAACTCACTACTGTATTGGTGTAGAAGTAGTGCAGCAGTGATGACTCCACTGATAGCCACGAACACAGACCTTCATTTCATGTCTGCCTGTCTTATGGAGCCCGCTTTGCCATTTTTAGGGATTGGCAAGGGTCGGAGACGGGAAGCACTCGATTGTACCCACCAGTCCTCGGAGGAGGGAAGTGTTTAGTCGAGAAGTTACATGAGGAGATTGAGATTGTGGACACTAGCGTTATTGGGGACCTCGAATGTAGGGCAAGCCTCGGGTGATCATGTGGATTTCGATGCCCGCTCTCTCTTGACTTCTAAGCACCACCAGCATCACCAACATGATCTATTCGAAAATATTAGCTTAAGCGGGTTGACTCGGGAGACACTGGCGTGAGTGGATGTTGCTTTCGGGAAACCGACAATTTGCTTTGAAAATCATGTGTTGTGCCTGCTTGCTTGGATCCCAGATGAGGCAACCCAATCAGTAAGTCCCTGTGAAAGTCGTCGTTCCTTGCGGGCATATACCGAGATGCCCTTCTTGCTCCATGCAGTCAAGGTTTCGGTGAAAATGGCGGCAGCAAAGTTTATTTCGCATGGCGGATAATATCAAAAACTCATCCAAGATTAGACGAAACGTCCCGCAAATTTATCGTATTGATATAGTTAGTCCATGCTCTAGTAGTTCATCGAGATGATCTGTTGTGCTTGTTATTGTTGCTTATCCAGTAGCCTGTTGATGACCTGTTGATGACTGCGAGGGGGAACAGGCAACAGGGATGAATGAGTCAAGCGGGCTAAGGAGCCGCTAGTGACTTAGTAACTGTTAACTAGTAACCACTCATCGATCAAGTAACGAAGTACTAAAAAGTGACTCTGGATTGACCCTCACTTTTCCCCGCAAAAGCAATTCATTGCTCCCCCTTCCCCAAATCCACCCTCCCCCAAGGCCCATCCACCATGTCCGAATCGGTCCCGGAACTACGCTTCCGATCGGGAAATGTCCCAACGCGCTATTTCAAGGCATGTCGCTGGTGTCGCAAGCAAAAAATGCGCTGTGATGCCCGAAATCAGGTCCCTTGCGCCCGTTGTCGCGCCGTGGGCCGAGATTGCATCCTGGATCCGGTCGAGAGCGCAAGGCGACAGAGTACCCGGCGGTCATCCCCGGCTACTCGTCCTATTAGGTGAGAGGAATATACCTCTCTTAGAGCATCTTCGGAATGAAACCGAACTAATATATAGCTTGAACACAGGCGCCAACAGGCAAGGTCTCCTTGGACCGAACCACACGGCTTCGGGAGTCCTTCTCCTAGAGAACAGGATTACTCTACATCCACCACAGTACAAGATGTGCCAATCAACGCCTCGCTCGATTCGCTCCCAGAGTCTACTGCCGCAGCGGATTTGAGTTCGCCTGGAACAGCAGAGCGACATGCACCGGAGCCCCAACAGTTGAGTCCTAATGACATGATCGCCCCGGTTTCCGTGATGCACTCCATGTCGGTCAATTTACTGGGATCAAGCAGCGTGAGTAGTTCGGAAGTAGTCTTCAGCTGCAGATTGTTGATGGTCCGCAGATCTTCATGGACAGCTCCAGCAAAGCGGATCCTAAGAGCGATATCATCGCCCGTGGGATCATCAGTGAAGAGCGTGCACGCGTGATGTATGACCGGTATGGTATCTCCCTGAATCGGACATCTACTGATTCAACGCTAACGGACTGTCAGCTTCATGGGTGGCAGTAAGAACTTCCTGGCACTGTTTGATCCCATTCGGGACACGTTCGATTCGGTCCGCTCTCGCTCCCTTTTCTGCTTTTCAGTCATCATCTACCTCGCTAGTCGGGCCGTGATGGACTTGCGGAGTGATACCCATCTTCAACGTGTTCTTCAAGACGAAGCGCAGAGACTGGCCGAGGATAGTTTTTTTGAGCGGCCCACCAAAGTTGAAACCGTACAAGGCATGATTTTGCTGGCTGCCTATTCTGAAAAGACGTGGTTTTCAACCGCACTCATCTTGCGGACCGCCCTCGATTCCGGGCTGGAGAAATCTCTAGATGCCTTACTGTCTCAGGAAGACGTACCACGCAGTTCTTTGTCGGCTTCCATGGAAGACCGTAAGCTTGTGTGGCAGACCAGGACTTGGCTAATCAGCTTCACACTAGAACTAGACGTGGCATCCGGAACAGGCCGCAAGTCACGGATCGATGCAGTGGACACAATAAAATTGCGCAAGTTCCTGGAGTATCCGCTATCCTTGCCCTGTGATATGCGCACCATTTCCATCATAGAAATCCACCAGCTCCGAAGTACTACTATCCCCCCGAAAGACTGAATATCTGCTGATCAGAGTCCAGGCCAATCGCGCATGTCCATTGAGAACGCCAAGACAGTTGATGAAATTGTATTGGTTGAGCTGCCTGCGGTCATGACAAGACTGCAAAATTGGTGGAACACATGGGATGAAATCCACGGCAGTAAGTGCTCAGATGCAAGAAGACCGTCAGTCATTGGCCAGTAGTAATGAATTGTAGACAACGCCTTTCATGCTGGTGCCTTCCAGCGGTGTAGTTTGAAGTTGATGTTGAACTACGCCCGAATCTTCGTCCTATGCGCCTCCTTGGCTCGGATTCAGAAACTCCAATCCGGTGCTGCCGAGCCCAACTCGGAGACAACAGGTGACAAGGATGTCTCACATTTGTGGCGCGCTCTCGCGACAACCATCATGGATCAACTGGATTGCTTCATTCAAGAAAGTGCCTACCGCTGCCAACTCACGTGGGCTCCTACCTATCCAGCTCTGACCCTAGCCTTCGTCAGTAAGTAGCACGAGACTCTGAACATGGAGGCACGGTTTCTTTTCGATAGGTCAGCTAACTTGAAAAGCAACGTTCGCTCTCCGGATTGCTCGATGGCGTCCGGACTTAATCGATCAGGATCTCCTCCTTGAGAGGGCCCAACTGATCTGCGATTTTCTCAAGCAGCCGCCCTATCCGGACATTCACCGTACCGTGTCCATCTTCGTCAACTACGGTCGCGCCCTAGTCGCTAGCCAACGAGGGCATGCGGACTACTGTGCAGAAGTGATAAAGCCCTCAGAACAAGCCAATGGGCAGTTCTCATTAGGTAGAGGGACATATGGGGTCCCGGTGGATGTGTCAACTTCTTCCGGGATGGCATCCGAACAGGTGAATTACCCGGCAGGCGCAATGACCCCTCAGGCCGACAAGGATAGTGGTGCCGCTGGGGTACCCAATGCTGAAAGAACTGCGCCTGGCAGACAGCTCCCTGCCAGACTGCCGGGGCCAATGGAAGCTCCTAATTGGTCGATGTGTAACCCCATTGCCGATTCATTCGGCTTGTTCGAAGAGGAGCAGAACGACATCTTTGACTTCTTACCAATGATGCCGTCCATTCCACAATAGTCCAGTGGTGTAGCACTGGTTGGCTACCAATGGAAGAACTATATCCTTCATTCATGAATGACGGACGTGTCCCCCTCAATAGACGTGTAAGCTGGGTACGCCATCAGGAATTCGACACATTCGGGGTCAAACCATGGACTACACGAGGCGGACAACTAGGGATGCTCGTCGACGCTAAAGGTAGAAAGATAGCTCGAAAATGCGGTAAGGAACTTCCAGGGGAATATGTGCGGTGCTTGCGTTGCCGAACCCAACCTGCCGCTATCCACCCAGCAGGAAAATTGGCGCATAGCATGCCGCTTGCTGATCAATCCTTGATGGGAAAAGCTGGATCTGATCCACCGAGCTTGGGCAGACTCGCCAAGGACCGACATTTGCTTTCAATGACAGATGGTGTGGCCTTGAAAGCCAATTTTTGAACCCGGCTCCTGATCGGCGCCGTCGCCGGGATGCTCTGTAGCCCCGGTGCCGGACCGGCCCCGATGCTGCAGTTGCAGAAGATGAAGATCCAACATCGCTCATTGGGCCACGAGGATGTATTGACGGTCCAGATTGTAGTGGACTCTCGTCCGCGAAAGGCCTTTCAGATAACTGACTAGACTAGTCAATCATTGTGGAAATTCAGTGACTCATTTCCTACTATGAGGCCTCTATAAGGGTTTAAAGTCCGCGCGTCTCGTCAACAATTGAAGGAGACACCGGGAAGTTCAATTTGAAAGGGGCTCAATCTGCTGTGATACACGACGCGCAAGCCTCAGCCATGGCTACAGAACGCTGTTTCACTGCCCCCATCGGAGAGATCGACCATTCCGGTATGACCTCATCGTTGCCTGTCCCTTGCATTGCTAACCCTATTTACCTATCCCCTGAATAGATCCAAATTGGAACCGGAGGAAAGATGCCATTCCATCCACCATCGTGATAGGGAAAATGTGGGCAGACAGTGAAGGATACAGATTCACCCGCTTGACGGAAGATCAAGTCCTTGTGGACTTTGATCATGATTCTGCGAGAAATCCAATCAATTGGACTCATGTGAGTAATCAAAACGACGGGCTATGGGTGCTTAAGCTGACATCAAGCCATCTGCGACAATTAGGGGAAGAAAATGTTCACCGTTCTCACAGCGCTCTTCCTAGTGCTCAACTCTGGGATATCGTCCTCTTTACCCAGCAATGTCGTTCCAGCGATGATGCGTGAATTCAATGTTACAGGTGACATGCAGAAGGTTCTCCCCACCGCCGTCTTTCTAATTGGATATGTCGTGGGTCCCTTGTTCTTCAGCCCACTGAGCGAGACAATCGGGAGGAGACCTGTTCTGCTTGGTAGCTTCACCGTGTTTCTTTTGGGCACGATAGCGTGTACTTTTGCCCCAAACTGGCCAGCGATGTTGGTGTTTCGATTTATATGCGGAGCCATGGGGGCCGCTCCTCAAACCGTAGTAGGTGGAGTCTACGCTGATATGTTTGAGACTCCACGTGCTCGGGGCCGAGTCATGGCATTTTATATGGCGGTAAGCTGTCCCCAAAAATAAAGATGCAGGAATGGCGCCTAACTATCACCTAGGCGGCGAGCTTTGGTCCAATTATTGGTCCCATTATTTCCGGGTGCAGCGCGCAGTACGGCTGGCGATGGACATTCCGCATCGACCTCATCCTTGTCGGCTGTAGCTGGCTTAGTTCGCTTTTCCTGCCAGGTGCGTGAGGGATACAGCTCTGTCATCTGCTCTGCTGATTCTCACAAGGAAGCTAACGTCCAAGCTAGAGACATTTAGTCGGGTCATTGTGAAGAAGCGTGTTGCCATACTAAACAAGCAGTCATCGACCCATAGCTATGTCTCTCAGCGAGAGCTTCAGAGCACCGCAATTCAGCGTAGCTTGAAAGAGACCTTGACAAGACCCATCACCATGATGTTCACTGAGCCAATTATCCTGTTCAGCGGAATATATTTAGCTTTTGCTTATGGGCTTATTTTCTTTTGCTTCCAAGCATACCCTATCATCTTTGAAGGTATTATTCATTCATCTTTCTCTGTCAAGTGCATAGATCGACGAACCTTGGCGTGTGGCAGTCTGCTGACTCGAGCAACGCAGGGACCTACGGTTTTGATGTAAAGCAAACATCGCTTTGCTATTTACCCAGTAAGTGCCTATCAAGAAGAAATCATGATTACCACCTACTAAGCCAGCTAGTTGGGATTGGCGCAGCATCTTCCGGCATTGTCTCACTTTACTACGACATCATCTATGAGCGAGCCAAAGCACAAGGGAAAAGATGGACGACCATTCCGGAGCTACAGCGACTCCCGGTAGCCTGCATTGGCGGACCTTGTCTTACCATTAGCCTCTTTTGGCTAGGATGGACCGCCAATCCGCAGATCTACTGGTTGGTGCCAGTGCTCTCGGGCCTATTTTTTGGCTTCGGATACCAGATAATCTTCATTTCGCTGTTGACCTACGTCACAGATGCGTACAAGATCTATTCCGCCAGCGCCCTAGCAGCATCTGTAATCACGCGGAGTATTCTGGGTGCCGTCTTCCCCCTGGCAGCTGATCCAATGTATTCGGCCCTTGGAGTCGGATGGGGAACATCGGTCCTGGGCTTTGCAAGCCTGGCTTGCATTCCCATTCCGGTGGCCTTCCTCTATGCTGGAGAGTGGATTCGCAAGAGAAGCACATTCTGTCAGCAGCTACTGAAAGATGAAAGTGCCACAGAAGATAATCACGCCACACGCCCTGTGACTCCGGAAGCCGTTTGAGTTCTTCGTGTCACCCAAGAAGGTTTCAGTCTCTTGTTCTCCGTCCATCGATGGTGGAATGTTTATACCTCATATATCCGAAAAAGCTTGTTGTGTTTTCAGATCTCAAGACTGCACGCAAGACAGCCCACTTCTGATGACTACGTTCCTCGACATGACTGACAAGGAGCGTTCTTTACCTACGACAGTCCACTCATTTTCTTCTTCTTCCTCTTTTCTTTCTCGAACAGGATATTTAATTTTACCATATATACTGACGACATCTGCCTTGCATAAATGTTACACAGCAACCGTTGAGGTTGCGCCGAGGGTGCATGGAAGTTTTGGTTATGGATAATGAATTTCGGTAGCATAGAACTTACGGCCTAATATGACAGATAGACCTAGATCACCTAATGCATATTCAGTTAGTCTTACTGCACGCAGTTTCCAATATGTATGCTTTCTGTTGATTGCTGCCCACCGGTGGCAGTAATAAGTTGACCGACATGGCTCGGAGCTCATTTATGTAGAACCACCGGGCGTTTCACAGTGTCATGTCAGTGTCACCCTGTCACTAGATATTCTGCAACTTTGGGACCACGGGTGTGTTTATATCCGTGATTGCGAATCAATTTTCAGGAGGGTGGCTTCATGTCGCCTCTTTCTCATTTTCTCTTCCCCCCTACAATGCCCGCACTCCTTCTTTCTCACTCCTTCTAATCATCTGAAAAACTTGCCGATTCATCGTCTAGGACTTACCACGTCGTCGCGATCGGCCATGAGACTTGCAACTTTCCTCATTACATACTTGGTTACAATAGTGAGCGCCCGAGAGTGGGCGATGACCACGGACATCGGATCTCAGCAATTGGACAACGATGACAAGATCGTCTCCATGACGGAAGATGTAGGGTCTATAAGCATCCAAGGGATAATGTAAAAAGACACAGCTAATTGATATGCGTAGGATGCGGTCGAAATATCCTACAGGATTGATTGTGACGACAGCACTCAAATGACGACGTGCGATGCGGCCGAGGCAATAACTGTTGTTGATGATGGACCACAGACCACTGGTATCCCAGATGGCTTGATAATTGTTGACGGAGACGAGCTGATATATTCGTAAGTGCCTGCGCCTGTGTTTGTTCTTTTTACTTGCCCATTGAATCTAACTGTTGAAGGCCTGTAACGAGTCCCCAGACCATGACACAAACCTTTGGGGAGGAGCACGACACAGTATCCACAGATACCACACCTGAATCATTTTCGACCGAGATCACCATGTCGTGGAGTAGCTCCAGCCTAGCTGTCTCTACACACATGGTGAGTTTAACAACAACCGGATCGGTTAGTGACACTTCAAGTGTAGGGTCTAGTGTTGGGAGTATTCAAGGCAGCATGAGCCTTATGACTACTCAGAGTCGGGCATCCAGTGCCTCGACCAGCTCGTCGGTACGCAGCACTGGAGCAGCACCGTTAGCAACGGGAGAAGTGGCCATTATGGCTGGTGGTGCTGCAATGGCGTTGCTGGTAGCTGTGTTGTAAGGAAGTACTTTGTGGGGTTGTGATACTGCTACTACTAGTTTTGAGGCATAAGTTGTTATGAGAGCACAAGTCTGTATCGAGATGCCTTGTAGTGGGGACAATTGCCGACCAACTAATCATAATGCACACCACTGACTCTCTGCCTCCGCCCTCATCTTCATTCCAAGATCGTAAACTGACTCTACGATGCTAATCAATGCACAGCTGATCTTTAACGCCGATTGCCGATCGCGTAATCGGCCATAACTCCCCGCAGCATCACGGCCGCCCTCTATAAGTGCTTTCCAACCTACTACTCCCTCCTGCACTGCCCATTTACATATCTCATACTAATTATGACAACCGCTCAGCTACAACCAAGCTTCTCGGATCGAACCGATTTCGACAACGCCTCTCGAGGCTTGATCGGATCCCTCGAGCCCGGCGTCATCCGAGCAGCCGATGGTCGACCCGTCTACAACAATGACGCCTACCACTTCCTGCAAGAGTCAGAATGCCCGGCTACCGCAAACCCAAAGCTATGGAGACAGGGTCAATTAGCATCCATGCAGGGATTGTTCGAAGTCACCCCTGGGATCTATCAAATTCGCGGCCTTGACCTCGCCAACATGACTGTGGTCGAAGGCACCGAGGGAATTATCGTCATTGATCCTCTAACTTCCGTGGAATGTGCTGCTGCTGCTCTAGCCCTGTATAGAAAACACCGTGGCGATAGACCCGTCACTGGGGTGATCTACTCTCATTCCCATATAGATCACTTTGGCGGAGCGCAGGGCGTGCTCCCTGCCGCTGACGCAATAAGAGCGAATCCCATACCGATCATCGCACCGGAGGGATTTGTAGAAGAAGCTCTAAGTGAGAACATGTATGTTGGCCCCGCCATGCGTCGTCGCGCCCAATACATGTACGGAGCTCAGCTACCCAAGACTGCCGACGGGCAAATTGGATGCGGCATTGGCATGACCGTGTCGTTGGGAACAAACTCGTTTGTGCCTCCAAACACAATTATCACTTCGACTGGCGAAAAACGAACAGTAGATGGTGTACGGATACAATTCCAGCTTGTGCCCGAGACGGAGGCGCCCGCGGAGATGAACTTTTTCTTCCCCGATCACCGCGCGTTGTACATTGCCGAGTGTGCAACACACAGCTTGCATAATATCATTACGCTGCGCGGGGCTTTGGTGCGCGATGCAAAAGCCTGGGCGCGGTATTTGGATGAGTCGCTGGTCCTGTTCGGCCAGCAGGCGGAGGTGCTATTTGCGGGCCATAATTGGCCAACCTGGGGCTCCCAGCACATCGAACAGTTGCTATCCGAACAACGAGATCTGTATGCCTATCTACATGACCAGACCGTGCGGATGATGAACCAGGGTCTGACTGGGATTGAGATCGCCGAGACTTTGACTCTCCCGCCGGCACTGCAGACTGCATGGCATGCTCAGGGGTTCTACGGATCGGTCAGTCACAATGTCAAGGGAATCTATCAGCGCTACATGGGATGGTTCGACGGGAACCCAGCACATCTATGGGAATATCCACCCGCCGAGAACGCAAAGAGGTACATTGCCTGTATGGGCGGCATTGACGAAGTGGTCCGCAAGGCAGAAGGGTTCGCGCAAGACGGGGATCTCCGATTTGCCGCGACGCTGCTGGGACATGCAGTTGCACTTGATGCAGAGCATGAGCAGGCCCGACGCGCTCTGGCATCAGTGTTCGAGCAGTTAGGGTTCGGAGCGGAGAACGCGACCTGGCGGAATTTCTACCTCTCCGCGGCGCGCGACTTGCGCGGGGAGCACCAGCAGCCAAATGCAAATAAACTACCGTCGAGGACCCAGAGTCGCCAGTTGAACCCGCGCCAGTCGGTGGAGCAGTGGTTAACTCTGTTGTCGGTCCGGCTGAATGGGCCAGCCGCGGCGAGCGAGGCATTTACCCTGGATGTGCATGTGACAGATGAGAAGCAATGGTGGAGACTGATGGTTAGCAACGGTGTCTTAACCAGCAGAAAAACCTCCGATCGGGCGGCTATTCAAGGCGAGACGCGTTTTACAATGTCTTTGACGAAGCAGCGATTGTGCGAAATCCTGAGCGGCAATGCAGACCTTGGCGACATCGAACAGGAGGGCGATGAAGCATGGCTCCACCGATTTCTGTCTTTGACAGCGTGATCCGATCCGGCAGTTAAGCTGCCCGACCTGTCTATAAGAATGCTATTGGATAAATCATCATCCAGGTTAAAACACCTGCTAAACAGCGTTGCTATTTGTTGTGGACCAATTGTTCGAGTTTCACCATCCCGTGTCTGAGAAAGCCCTAAGCAAGTCGTCGCAAGCGAAGGGAGAAAAAACTGCGCCGCTAAGAGTCGCGAGGCGAAAACGTTGAGAAGGTGGAAAGCGTTGAAGTTTAAATTTGTTCCAGAACAGACTAAGCGCCGAACCATCGGCCGAAGAAGCGAGACTAGACTGTAGTCGGCGAGGGATCAACCCGTGGGGATTGACGGTGCATCTGTATCTTGCAGGTGTCAGGGAGTTCAAGTCGCCCGGGAATCTTGCAACGGCGAGAAGGATGATTATCTTGATCGTAGAGGCTGATAATCAATGCTCAATAATCACTTTTCCTTGATTTTTCCAAAATTCTTCAGTCAATGTGTTCCAAACTTCCACCACCAGGCAAATGCTGTGTTTGGTTGTTTTTGTTGGGAATTCCCCCCACTGCGAACGGGCGGATCCGTGGAAACTGGCCTCGACTTTGTCCGTTTTCCGCACGCCACTAACCCCCCTTGTCTAACGCTGATCCTTTGAGTTCAGATTAGCTGGACTTGTCGCAGAAAATAGTACTTTGTAATAATGGGGAAGAGGTTAATGCCAATAGCGTGGCTACCATGGGTCCATCTCTCCAAAATCAAAAGACTTCAGGAACTGCGTTCCCCTGATTGGACAATGGCTGCGTAAGTCAGGAGAAGACCCTTTGTCTTTCACAAGGAAAATTTAGATCCCCAATCGTACAAGAGTCGCAGTGTCTGACGCTGCTTCTTTGTTTGTTTCTTTCCTCTCTGTGCGACTCTTTTGAATCATGGCTGAACTTCGTAAAGTGCCTGCCAGCCAGGCGGCGGTATGTCTATCCCTTTCTTCAGCACACCCCCTTTGGAAAGCCCTAATTGGCTAACAGCTCTTTTTTTTACTTTGACAGCAGCAGCAGCAGCAGCCCATTCACAATGACGACAATGTTCCCAGTCTGAAGACCCTGAAGGATGCCATTCCTGAAGAATGCTTCGATTCCTCCGTCGTCACCTCCCTCCTCTATCTCGCCCGCGACATCCTCTACTGCGCCATCCTCGCCTACGGCGCCTTCCACATCCACCTCCTCCCCTCCCTGCCGCTGCGCGCCCTCGCCTGGGCTGTCTACGGCTTCTTCCAGGGCTGTGTCGGCACCGGAATATGGATTCTGGCCCATGAATGCGGTCATGGTGCCTTCTCCAAGCACCAGACCTTCAACGACATTGTCGGCTGGGCCGCCCACTCCTTCCTGATGGTCCCCTACTTCTCCTGGAAGATCACCCATGCGCGCCACCACCGCTACACCGGCCACATTGAGAAGGACACCGTCTTTGTCCCCTGGACCGACGACGAGCTGGCCAAGAAGAAGAACGTCCGCATCGAGCAGCTCAAGCATCTGACCGAAGAAACACCCATCGTCTCCTTCCTGCAACTCATCGGCCACCAGCTCTTCGGATGGCAACTGTACCTCTTCCTGAATGTCACCGCCGGTCCCAAGAGTCTGCCCGAAAATCGTCCGATCCGTGGCGTGGCCAGCCACTTCAACCCCGTCGGCGACCTTTTCACTAGGTCGCAGTACTTCAGCATTGCCTTGACTGATTTGGGTCTGCTTATCATGGGTTCAATTCTGTACTACGCCTCGACACAGATTGGTGCATGGAATGTCGCCCTTTTGTACTTTGTTCCCTATCTGTGGGTGCATCACTGGCTGAGTATGTCTTCCCCTTCTCTCCAGAGATCGTCAAAGAGGCAAAACTAACACATAAAACAGTCGCAATCACCTACCTCCAGCACACTCACCCCGCTGTCCCCCACTACTCCGCAGAATCGTGGACCTACACCAAGGGTGCCCTTGCCACCATTGACCGGAGCATCGGCTTCATCGGCCGCCACTTCTTCCACGAAATCATCGACTACCATGTCGTGCACCACCTGTTCAGCCGTATCCCCTTCTACAAGGCCGAGGAGGCTACCCGTGCTATCCAGCCGCTCTTGGGAGCCAACTACCACGAGGAGAAGGAGAGCAGCTTCTTGTACTCGCTCATGACTACGTTCCGCAAGTGCATCTACGTTTCGGATGGCAAGAAGAACGGCGTGTTGCATTTTGTCCTTCCCGAGGAGGCAAAGTAGGGATGCATGAATCATCTGGGTGAATGATTGTTGTGGTGTTTAAGAGTGTGGATTTCTAGTTACATAGAGTACGATATGCATATAGACAGTTGATAGACTTTGATAAGCGATCACAATGTATGATAGACGCAAGACTACTGTTGATATTCTGTCTCCGATAGAAGGACTAATCTCATAGTCAAATAATTGACATCACGCTCAGCGACGCAAAACATCCATGATCTTGGAGCCCAAACTCTGTTGGGCATCTCTCTCCTTCTCTTCTACTTTTGCTGCGAAACATCAGCATGGTCCGACCACTTTACAATAGAGACTTACTTTCGTAATTGTCAAGGTAGCTTTCAATATCCGAATTCAGATTCTCAATGAGCCTAGCTTGGAAAAGCTGCACCTCTTGTCCTTCGGGGCCTACGAGGATGGCCTTATACCAGTCGGCTCCATCGTCCCGGTCATTACAGGCTCTGATTGCCAGGCCATGATTCCAAGTCATCGCCCAAACTTTCGCCGAGAAGCTCGGTGGGGCGCCAGGCATGTTGATGGAAGCTGTCAACGTGTTAGCTGGAGAAAATGAGTGATATGTCAATGAGATTGGAAACTTACCTATGCAGCAGAGTATAACGAAGAAGGATAGGGAGGGTTGCGTCGAGGAATATGAACTGAGAGTGAGATCGATTTACGAAAAACGTGTTGATTTCCACATAGGACAGAAGATATATTTGGGAGAGCTTATATAGTTGTGTCTATCTGCTGATAGCAATTTGGGGTCGGACTTCTCCGTGTTTCTATACTCCTGTCAATCAATGATTATCGTGTTTCTTACGCGACAATAGAACCTAACTACTGGTTATGTTCTCGAGTGAGTAGATAATGAGTGTTCTATGTTACATGGGTATGGATATGGCCGTCGACAGCAAGACTTCATCCATATATGAATATCACACTTTCTAACAGTGAGACATACTGCAGAATGCCAGCCTATGCACACACAAAGAGAAACGCGTGATCGTATATTATAACTATGTATGAAGGCAGTCCCCGGACAATGCCTGCAAAGAAATGCGACCTATCGAAGAGCACAGCAGCATATCAAAGAAACCACTTCCCTACGATAGCATGTATCACCATATCACCTACACATGATGGCTTCGACGCTGCTAGCCAACAGCCTCCTGACCAACATCAAGCAAAATCTCCCCCTATAGCATATGCCATGTCTCACTCCGTAGGCATTTCCCTTCCCTTCGGGCAACTTGCGTACAACTTCCATTCATCCCTTTGAACATATAAGACGACTCTGTGTAACCCTTCCAATCAAGTACATGCAAAATCCCTGCACTCCTGCACAGCTCTTACCCAATCAACAGCCACCATGCCCCGAACGCGTTCCCACTCCATGCCCTACTCCACCCCCTACCCTTACATCCCAACTTCCTTATACACCCACCCATCCGTTCCCTTCTGCGTCTCCCCTACCATCAACTACTGCCAAAGTGACGCCTCCTCCTCTCCCCCGCCCAGCCCACCCCATTCCATCACCCCACGTCCCCTCTCCCCACCCCCACAGCAACCCTCACGCCCACCACCTCCACCTCCACTCATCCCTCGAAACAACTACCCCAAACTCTACATTCTCGACGGCGACACCGCCGCCGGCCTGGCAATCCGCTACTTCATCCACGAACGGGGCGGCGTCCGCGTCCGCGCCGGCTTCATCGACGTCCAGCTCAAAGACCAAATCCTACCCTCCTTCATCTGGGAACAGGACCATGCCGGCGAACTCCCCATGCTATTCCTAGACAACCCGACGCGTAGACCCGTGCGAAAAGTTGTCGGCTTCGAAGCCATCACCGAGTACATAGATAGCGTGTCGCCCACGGATCGCTACCTATATGGGAATACGGAGCAGGAGCGGGCGTTGATCCGCTCGTGCATTCACTGTCTGCGGCGTGATGTGGTTGAGCCGCTGTATGAGTGGAATAACCATTACTTGGGAAATAAGACTGGTGAAGAAGTCACTGGGTATGCGCCGGTTCCGGGTCGGAGGAGGGCCCTGCAGGAGAGAATCGAGATGACGCTGGACCAGGTGGAGGAGAACTTGGAAGGGTTGGAGTATCTCCTTGGGAAGTTCTGCGCCGCCGATGTGTATCTCTTTGGGATGGTGGTTGCGCATGCGGATCGCTGGCCGTGGTTCTTTGATGACGAAAGGAGACCGAGGATCTCGGATTACTTTGCTAGGATGAGTGAACGGCCTATGGCGCATTTGGCGGATGAGTTTTGGGATACTACCCGGACGACGGTGGTGGACTAGGGTGACGTTTTGGGTTATATATTTGGGGCTTTTGCTTTGTATATACAGACTGTCTGGTATTGTGCGGAGTTGACTTTTGTCCATCTTGTTTGCTTGTTTTGAGTTCGTTGAGTAGTTTACGTTCAAGTTTAATGGTCTCTTATATATATCAATTGTCCATGGTTTGGGTCATTTACTATGACAGCCTCCGGGTTATGAATTTGAATATACAGCAGCGTTAATCCTGATGACTTTGCTCTAACTAGACGAGAAGGCTGAGTCAGTATAGGAACCCGCTCGGGTCGTATGAGAAGATTTCCTCAGAAAGTACCATTAATAGTATCATGGGTATCGACTTGACTCCCGGCATTCTCTCCGTTAGCGCCGTTGCTGCCAACAAGGGCTCTCGGTGATAAACGCATTATCATTGGCGGATGTGGGTTAGCGTCTTGTGGCGCCGCTGCAGCATGTTAAGGATTACAGCATCATAGCATCGGGACTATAGCTAACTCCGGGCTGCAGACTGTCGGGCAACTACTTAAGAACGTCACAATGGCACTGAAATTCTCATCGTTTCATTTCAACAAGCTTCGGAATCGTTGTTGAAATGTCGTCCTTTTCCGCACAGTCCACCAGTGAAGAAGTCTGCCAAGTCCTGGCGGACCACATTAAAGGGAGCAATGGTATGTCCAACTATCCCTCCTCAGTTTTCCGAATGAAGGAAGGATCTAACTCTCTTAGTCCTAATTACTGGCGTCACGCTAGACAGTGTAGGCGGCGAGGCAGCTCTTCAACTCTCCCGTCACCAGCCGGCTCTCCTGGTCCTGGCCGGTCGCAACCTGCAGACTCTCCAGGCTACCGAAAATGCCATCAAAGCCGAGACACCGGATGCAAATATCCGTCTACTCATTGTAGACCTGAGCTCGCAAGAAAGTGTCCGCAATGCAGCTGCAGAGGTGAACAACTATCAGGAGCGCATCGATCATCTTATCAACAATGCAGGCGTCATGGCGGCACCGTACACGACTACTCCAGAGGGAGTGGAATTGCAGTTTGGAATAAACCACATCGGCCACTTTCTTCTCACTAACTTGCTCTTGGAGAGAATGATAAGCGGAGGGTCTAAGGTTCGGGTAGTGAACGTCAGCAGTGCTGGCCATAAGCGTGGACCTGTCAGGTTCGATGATGTGAATTTCGAGGTTTGTGTTGTCCCAGAAAAGATCAACCCTCGTATATGAACTGATGAAGGAAGCCTTGGCTAACGCTCGGCTAGAACGGGAAGTGCTACGACAAATGGCAAGCATACGGCCAAAGTAAGACAGCCAATATGCTCTTTTCGGTATCACTGGCGGAGAAAGCAGGGGAGAAAGGGGTGGAGTCATTCAGTCTCTATCCTGGACGACGGGAGACTGGCATTGGAAGACATTTGAAACCAGAAGAATGGGTCATGGCTGGTATGTAGAATTTTGACGTGACAGACATTGTTTGGTAGTGAAGGATGCTAACCTGAACATAAGGATGGAAACATGAGGATGGGAGCATCAACGATGACCCCAAGCTGAACTGGAGAACAGCCAGCCAGGGAGCTTCTACCTTGATTGTTGCGGCATATGATCCAAGCATTTCTGGTAAGCACGCTCCACCAATACTGAGGGGTAGATGTTGATAGACTGCAGACAAAAACGGTTCGTACATGGTCAATAACCAAGTAAATAACGGCGAGGCGGTCGACTACGCTCTGGACCCGAAAAATGCGGAAAAGCTGTGGAAGCTGAGCGAGGAGATCGTTGGCCAGAAATTCGAATACTGAATGCTTCCTATCATATAATCACCGTACGCTGACCGAATCCATCTTGTTCGTTCCAAGGTGTCCCGCTGTGAGATGGATAGGTGGTAAAATGTGGATAGGGTGGCTTAGTTGTCTTGCTTGGCATCGTAAGTGAAAGAAGCTTCTGTTACACTCGAGAATGTATTTTCTGTGCTGCTTGAAGTACTGCCGCTGCCAGTATAGTAGTCCCCAGCCCCTTGCCTGCGCATCCGACCTGGCACTGTGATATGCGGTCAACGAAGCGATGGCAGAGACCGGTAGCCTTCGCCAGACGTCGCTCTAACATCGTCGCGAGTACATATTGAGAATCAGGCATTCCTCGCATTACCTTGGCTATCGTAGCATAAATTAGTGTCAATCCCAACCAGTAAAATAATAACGGCGGTATATCATCAGCATTTGGTATAACCATTCTCTCTTCCGGTTTGCCACACGGTGTAGGCATGGGCCCCGCTGTGGGCGGCACGATCATAAACATAGGATGGCGACATTCCGACTGCCACTCGTGATACCAACTCAAGAGATTTTGCTCGAGGCTGATTAACACTTTCATCAAGTGTATCGCAGAGTCGCATGTGGTCTTATTGCGATGAAGCTCATTTTGGGTGTACCTGTGTAATTGGCCTAACTTGTACAGCATATCAAGAAGTATGTCGAATCTATTGGTTGACGGTTCGATATGCGAGAGTAAGGACAAAGAAGGCTCATGCTTGACATTGGTACACATGAGAAGAAACTGGGCCCGGCTTGTCAGATGCATCAATCAGGAATAAGATGAGCCTACCTCAATAGTACGGAGTCGGCGCAGATCCTGCGTGTTGAGCAACTCCGTTGCAAAGTTGGATTCACTAGCTAACTTGCCGGCTGCCTGGACGTGGACACTCCATGCATCTTCCTGTCCTGACGGTTGTGCACAGACCTCGTAGAGTGCAAGGATCATGGCAGAGCGAACGAGATCAGAGACGTAGTCTATATCGGTTAGTGTACATATTTGCTGTATCGCTTGCACGTAATGGTGTCTGCTGTATTGTGCCAGGTTGTGATCCTTTCGCAAGGAGGCCACATGTGCAAGTGTCAATGCAGTGAGGGCTGTCCTGACGACTGGCAACACCGACTGACTGAAGGAAGGAAATAGTTTTACCCAGTGAATAGGCGACTGGTCCTTTGAGTCTGGAGCCTCTGGGGGTAAGTAGTCGCGCAGGAAGATCGAGACCAATTGCTCCTGGTTCTGGGCCACTATCAAGGATCGATTGTTCAATCCAACAATGGTGGTGTCCCATAAAGGAGCGCGACTCCTAAATTCAGTCAACAAAGCTGTCCTCCAGGTTAGATACCGAGTAGTAACTCACAGGTCAGAGTAACCTCCACAATCGCGGGCTGAGGATTGACATCCCATACAAGCTGGCCGGGTCTTGTCGCACTAGCGTGCCCGGAAAGTAAGGCATCAGCACCAATTGTTTCGGCTGATCGACAAAAATCATCGCACCTTGACCTTGCGCATCAGACAAGTCCGGCAGCTTTGAGCCCTCCAGGTGCTTCGACCCATCTTCCACGCATGGGCCTGTCCTCAAGCTGTGCCGTTGCATACAAGCCGGATGGTTGTCAAGAAGAAGGGAAAGCGTGAGGGATGGCGAGGCTGACGGCTTAGCCGAACGCCGGCACATGACTACGAGAGCTGATCAGTGGACACTAATTTATTTTAGCTAGTTATCAGAAGTATCGCACAGTGCTTGCTTTACTTCTGCTGCTTAAAATGTCTGAAAGTTTACGTGTTCTCCCCATTCCCAGGAATGCCCTATCAAGACTCCGAACGTCCCGAAAACACATCCATCAGCTGCAACAGACTATCCCATCGGCCGTCCTTTTGAACCTCAATCTTGCCCTCCGGAGTCATCACCTTGTACTCATCTGCCGACCGTGTACCATAGTCATAGTCAGGCTGGTCGTTCACAAAGGCTACTAGATCTCGGATCCAGGCGTCCATCAAGACGCGCTCTGCAGGACTGGGTCCATGCATGATTGAGTAACTGGTTATTGTCAGTACTGTCTGTAGTCAGGTAGGGCAGGCTTGCTTACTTCCATATGGGTCTGTCCATGCTGTGGCTCACTCCAAAAGATGCTGGCGCTACCTTTTCAGTGATGAACGACAAGCGGTATGCGATGAGATACCGCCAGACATCCTTGAGATCCGCCCCATGCTCCAGGAGATTGTTCACCAGAAACCTGTAGGGCGCTCGGACCTGCCCGTCGGCGATGATTTGTCCGAATACAGATTGCCATTCCTGCTTGTCTGTGGAATCTGGTAGGACATAATGGCGTAGTAAACGGTCTGTTGTGGCAGGAGAATAATAATTGGACACTTGCAGTTTCAATGATTCCAGATTGGCCTCCGGGCCGTTCGTCACGGCATACAGTGTGTTTTCATCTCGGACTTCTCCAATAAACAACCGCAGGCCACGCCTCTTGAACTCGGCGGCGAAAGATCCATTGCGATAATAGTCAAAGACGCCTGAATGGATGAAGACACCATCCGTGACCGGTCGGAAGGTGTGGTATTTGAGTTTCATGATCGCATCACACAAGTCTGTTGCACTGATGGCTCGCAGCTTCTTCAACTTCTCTGCCCCTGTCAGGTCTGCTGAAATGCCAAAGTGCTGACACAATTCATCGAACTGTGGCTCACAATCCTGTACTGTCTTGGGCTGGGACGGAATCGCGTTTGAGTGCAAGTACAGTCTGCGGAACTTGTTGCGCATAGCTTCCTCCATCTCGCCCCGGAAGTCATACAGAACTTGAGCTTGAACCGCATAAGCGCCAGCACTGCGACCCGAGATTGTGATGTTCTCCGGGTCGCCCCCAAAGGCAGCAATATTCTGGTACACCCATTCCAGGGCGAGTCGCTGGTCCCAAAGACCATAGTTTCCGACTTCTTGGCCAGCTGACTCCTCTCGCAATGCCTCGCCTGCCAGAAAGCCAAAGACATTCAATCGGTAGCCAACTGCGATGAAGATGGCATTTAACTGTGCAGTGGAGATAAGTTCTGTGGGGTCCATTCCCGGCTCCTGGCTGGGGTCGCCAATCTGGAACCAACCCCCATGAAACCAGATGACGACAGGCCACCGGGGATTGCGCACTTGGGGGGCAGGAACGGGTGTCCAGATATTAAGGCGTAAACAATCTTCACGATAGGTGTGTTTAGGTCCACCATGGGAACTGACGGCTTTGGAGTAATTAGGCTGCGGGCATACAGGGCCAAATCGCGTCGCATCATAAGTATCCCCGGGCTGGCCTGCGGTGAGCTGTTGCAAAGGGTAGGGTTGAGGTTTTCGCCATCTCAAGTCGCCGACCGGGGGTTGGGCGTAAGGAATTCCGGCGAAGCGTCTCGACTGAGTGCCATTTTGCAGGCCTTTGACACAGCCACTTGTTCCCGGCAATAGGATCTCACACTCGGATGTTTGGTAGGAGATGTGGTTCCCCATGGTGTTATAATTCCGCTGGTTTGTCTTTCGAAAGAACCTGGGAGTAGAAAACACGGATAAGAACAGTAGCGGACAGGGTGTTGAAACGAGGGGTAGTCAAGAATATATGTTTGCTAGTAAAGACTACGATAGGTGGCTTCTATCTAGTCTAGATGGTACTAGTTTAGGTCGTAGTTTAGTATTATCTGCCTGCATGAGGGGTTGCGGGCGCCACAAGGCCCTGATACGCTCTGATTGGCCGGTGGGCTAACGGTGCTTGTGTGAGATAAGATACACAAGATACTGGGTTTGGAGAAGAGATCGGCAATCCGAGACGCGTGAGGGGATTCAAGCCAAGGGGGTCCATGAAACTGATGAAACTGTGGTCCTACTGGTTCAGGGCACAATGTAGGCATCCGCCATTCTTGGTCGTTGATCCGTCGGCCTCTATTTTTAGGCACCGATCGATGCCAGAACCCTAATTAAGGGGACAGGGACGGTGTACACTCAGGCTATATGACCCTCCTTCGGGCTGCATCTGTGGCCGACCAAAGACGCCAGGAAAGGCTTTCCCTGCGGGGACTTCTGATCCAAGAAACCGACGCTTGTTGTTACCTCTGGAACGTTTAGAAAGAAGGTTTGGGCTGGCGA
The DNA here is from genome assembly GCF_013340325.1 of Aspergillus tubingensis. Taxonomy (NCBI): domain Eukaryota; kingdom Fungi; phylum Ascomycota; class Eurotiomycetes; order Eurotiales; family Aspergillaceae; genus Aspergillus; species Aspergillus tubingensis. The sequence goes on from NW_023336276.1 coordinate 1,749,614, forward strand.
AAATTTTCTGCCGACTTCACGTGATCACAAGTGCCTCAGGAGCCGATCCCAAAGGGGGCAAATTCAGAACGAATACGATGATCTTAATCCTCCACACCAACCATGAACGACCAGCTGCCTATGCAGATTCGCTCGCGAAGATCACACAATAAATCCCGCGCAGGATGTCAGAATTGTAAAAAACGGCGTGTCAAGGTAGGCCTCCCACTGCTTCCGTCGGATGGAAACCGGACGAACACTGTCAACCCTCCACTGTACTATATATTACTCCCCTCCTACCACTAGTATACGGCATCACTAGGCACAATGTTGTCTATCTTACGTGCCTTGGCTTGCTTCATTCCCAGATCTGCCTCATATACCCCTCTCTCTGGTCATACTGATCTTCGCCAGTGTGATGAGAAAAAGCCACATTGTACAAAATGTGTGCGACACTCGATCGAATGTGATTTTGCTTCCCCAGCCGCCTCGACCTCCCCCGATCCAACCCGCCGATTCCGGTTTCGACCATCCAAATATCAACCCGGTTCAAGAACATCATCACCCAGCACCCGCACAGAAGCTGTAACAAGCTCAGCTGCATCCGCATCCACTGGAGTGCAATGTGATCTCGCTGGAAGTGCCCTGTCCGGTGGCATCTCGTTTGCCGACCTGAAGCTCTATCACCATTTTGTGACCTCAACCTACAAAACTCTTGCAGACGAGAAAGTGGACCACAAACGCGTCTGGTCCCATCACGTTCCGCAATGGGGCATTTCGTTCCCCTCTATTATGCATCTAATTCTGGCGTTGTCGGCGCTGCATTTGGCGCATGAAGATCCCGCTTCGCGCACGCAGTTCATCGCTCAAGCTGACGATCACTTCACTTTTGGGGTCCGATCGGTATCTGCTGTACTGTGCCTTCTGAACACGGAAAATTGTCAGCTAATCTACATGTCTGCGGCCCTCATATGCCTGGTGTATTTCGGTCGTGGGCCCCGTCGCGGCGAGTATCTGGTGTTTAGTGACATCGGCCGATCCGAGTGGCTCATCCTGTTGCATGGCGTGCATTCTATTGTATCGCAAAATCATGATCGCGTCTTCACCGGTGTTCTAGAACCGATTCCGGACGATAGTATCGGCGGTGTGAGTGATGAGTTGCAGGCAGAACTGGACGAGCATCTGCAACAGGTCCGACAAGTCCAGGCTTTTATCCTGTCTCATGTGACCGATGAAACGTCCCGAAGCTTGTTCGAAGCTGCCATAAGTGATCTACTCTCGGCATTCGAGGAAGTGTATAAGATGCGCAGCGCTGGGAAGGATGGCATCTGCCTGATGCATCTGGTGGTGGGGTGGGTGTACCGTCTACGGGCGGAGATGATCTCCCTTTTGGAACAGAAGGACCGGTATGCGCTGATTCTCTTTGGGCATTGGAGTATCTTGTTGGTGTATCAGCGGTCGTCGTGGCTAATGCAGGGATGGGATGCGCATGTGCTGCATGGAGTGCGCACATCCTTGGGAGAGGAAGACCAGCAATGGCTTGCATGGCCGATCCAGGTGATTGAAGGGGAAGTACCTACACATAGCACTTCCAAACTGTAATAGTTCAATAATAACAGACCGCATACTTCCTATGCACATATGAACATTTGGACAACGAATCAACTCGATAAATATCACAAACCCTTCACAAAAATACTATGTACCGTGATAACCCAAAAACAAAAGAAATTATAACGAAATAAAGCACCAGGAAAACATCATTTCCCCCCCTCCTCATCACCAATATCCGCCATGGGCTGGCAATACTCCGCCGCTTCCTGGGTCCTTCTCGCCCTCTTAATCATCGTTCCCGGATGATAAACCGCCAATACGGCCATAGAAATAAACATCAACGCGGCATCAAAGACATAAATATAGACCTCCTGAGTGTTCAAAGGGGACGTCTCATTCGCGCCAAACTGCACCGTCCTGACCAAGTTTCTCAGCATCAACGCCCCGCACGCCACATACAACGCCCACATATACCGCTTCCATCTGCCCGTCAACCACGGATTCTCATTGACCACCCACGTCGGCTCGCGACTCAACCGCACATGAAACGCAATAGCAACCCACACAAACAATAGGAAGATCACCAGAGAGAATATCAATCCTGCCAGGACGGCTTTGATACCCGTTTTCATGAGATGCTCGTCGCCGGTGATTTGCACCCCGGCACCGACCATCTGCGTTAGAAAGCAGATGACGTCGTTAAGAACGAAGATCTTTGTGAGCCATTTGGGGCGGATGACGGAGTGGTGTTCAGCAGCGAAAGCGGCGATCATGCGTCCGAGGATCATGTAGACGGTGGCGGCGATGAAGGGCGGCGCGCAGAGGATGAGCATCTCCTGCAAGGCCCAGGGACCGATGAGCGTCCGGCCTTGATGGGACCAGGCACGGCCATAGTAGCCGAAGGTTTCACCTAATGAGAGATTATGTTAGCCGGATGGGAAAATGGATGGATAGATGTCGTGGTGGGGCTCGGGGCAGTTGATAGGGTAAAGATGGATTCGACGCACATATTCCCCCGATAACTAGTGGTATAAAATATGCAGCGCGGTAAGGAAACATCATGACGAAGTGAACAAGGGTCGCAAGACCGAAAATGGCCATGAAGGCGTATCCGGCTGTCGCGGACGGCGTATAAGGGTAAAAATCGACGTAGGGAGCGGAGCCATTGACGCCGGGGTGGAATTGAAAGTCCATGGTGAAGGCAAAATACAATTCTGTAATTTTAAGAACAGTTGGATGGGTGCGAGTCTCATCATCCCAAGTTCTGGTTTGATGTTCTTATATTTAAGAAGTCCCTGGAGGAGAGCCATGGTGGTATTACCAAATCGGGTAATTCGTGAGCGAGTACGAGCGGGTGCGCGATGAGTTTGTTCGGCGGGACAAGAGTGGGGAGGGCTAATTTTAGCTGTCGGCGTTACAGGGACAGGGACCACGAAGATAAGCATCTTCCAAGATTCGCACTGGTTGCGTGTGTGTTTCATCGTTGCCTATGGTCCTGCATATCTTGCTCATGGTTGCACTGTGGCGAATCTCTTCTGTGGGTAAATGCGAGGCGCTATAAGGCAGCGATGAATCCTTCTAAGAGATGAGGACCCTCATGCACGCAAACTCTGTATAGTGCTCGATCTACTTTGTTGCTAGATTTATTGGCAAATAGCTCACGACAGCTAGAGCACTGCCGATCATCTCTACCGGTTCCAGTACGTCTACGGATACGTACGAGAATATTGCAACAAAATTAGAAGAAGTCTATTCGAGCGGCGGTACGCCTCAGGGCACGAATCCGGAAGTCTAATCTAACACGCTAACTCCAGAATGGCATCAATCATAATGCGTCTATTTGCCAAAGACCTTGAAGCGGTCCTCCAGGGGCGCAAACGCCTTCTCGCCGGGCTCCGAGGTAGGGACGCCGAAGACCAGCTGAGCGTCGAGCTTCCATGAGGCCGGCAGGTTCCACTGCTTCTGGATCTGCTCATCAACGAGCGGGCTGTAGTGCTGCAGGTTGGCACCGAAGCCCTCGGACTCCAAAGCGGTCCAGACTGGGACGAGAGTCAGCAAGTGATGATGATGAGAGATGGTAAGGACCGTTATGGACCGGTAGGAATATTGTTAGGTGGTAGATGACTTACTAAGGTACTGGGACATGGCATTGGACTCCAGGGCAAAGGGGTCAAACTTGTCGGCGTAGATGGCGAACTTCTCCTTGATACCGGCGAGGGAGTCATAATCGACGAAGAAGAGGACCTACTGTTGGTTTAGCTGGATGATCCGGTCAATCCAAATTATAGGGGCAAACAGACCGTTCCGTAGCCCGCGCGGAAGGCTTCAAGCTTGGGCTTAGTCTGGTTCTCAAAGTTCTCCTTGGGGAGGGTGCCAGCGGCAACCAGACCCTCCATGGCAGCGATAGCGATGTCCCAGACCTTCTGGTGCTCCTCCTTCAGCAGCAGAACGACGCGGGAAGTCTGGGTGTTGAAGGAGCTGGGCACGTGCAGGACGGCGTTGGCGACGATGCTCTCAATGGCATCGTCGGAAATGGGGCTCTCGGCCTTGAGGCCGTAGTAGGTGCGGCGGGCCTTGACCAGCTCCAGAAGGGAGGTGGTGGCAGGGTTTTTGAATTGCGGCTGTGTGGAACCCATTGTGGGAGTATTTATGTCTAAGTAATTGATTGATGGACTGAAATCAATCGGTATTGAGAGTTATTTTGGAAGGCTGACTTGAATGTCAAACTTGACGTCGGGGCTGGACTACTGCTTATATAGATATGCGGTGTGCTGCGAAGAGGGGTTTTGATTTAACCCCGCCAGCCCGGTGGGGAATACATTTCCATTCTATTGAACATTTTCATCTTCTTCATATTTTTCATTATTATCAATCTCACTTACCGTGGCGTGATTACCATGCTCGACCAATCAGGATTTGTAAGCCGGAGGGGAGAGACCCTCACTGATGCTTGGGAGGATTAATCAGCTCTTAGCAAGACGCGGAATTAACTAGCTGCCTTCCGCCGGAATATGGGTAAGCAAAGGTGCATTTGTCAAGCCCTGCGCACATCTTCTGCTGTAAACTTCCATCTCTCTCTCTGTCAATCATCATGCTGTGAAATATGAAATCAACAAGAGGGATGCATGAAGGAATGGCTTGATTCGAAGCCAAGCACGTGAGGACAGTTAATTGATGCCTGAGGTGTCACTACTCTTAGGACCACGTGATCGGGACTTCTTTCAGCCCGAGAGGGCACATGGTGGATTGATGCCTCAGGCAGAAGAATGGCTAGAAAGGTTTGGTTATGCCACTAGTGACCTTCTACCCTGAGATTCCCTCTCGGTCTGCTACAGTCATACCAGTCATGTCTCCTGAGGTATCCAAGGCGCCCCACCTGTCTGGTGTTGGGGCCGGCGTAGGTTACCACTACTACGGAAATTCATCCCTATTTTAGCGGTTGCCCGACGGGGATACATCAACATGTTCATTCGGAAGATAGAGAAGGGGTTGGGAAGTGTGGCTTGTCGGTCTTTGTAACACCAACGCCTATATCCACACAAGATTTGTTTGTTTTACTAGACATGGTTCATCATTGAGAAACTGAAAGATGGCGAAGTCAGAAACCAAAGACGACATCTGGTACATGAAAATCGACCAAAAAATAATCAGAAGGAATAAAAGAGGGAGAAGAAGAAACGAAAAATGAAAAATGGCAACAACAGATGAGAGTACAAAAGTACACGAAGATAAGAAAAAGAAAATTTGACAAAAAGTATACAAGGTACCGACGATGATTACATCAAACCAAAATCGTAACAATGACCGTTCCTGCATGGGGTCGATCGAACCCTTTTTGTTTCCTATATATGCGTCCCCGTTCCACTCTTCCTTGGTAATTTTCTTTGTTACGTTGCCTTAGTTTCGTTGTATATTTCTTTTCCTACTCTTCACCTGTTTTGCCTTCTTCGGCCTGTCTCCCTTTTACACTCACACCCACAGGCACCATTCCCTTCTCTCTCTACTTCTCTTCCCCCGTGAACTTATCATCATCACTACCATGGCGACAACTAGCACCCAGAAGAATCCTTCTAAGCGTTCCCGCGGGAAGGGAAGAGGAAATGGAGGAAACCCCGCTGAATTGCCAGATCCCAGTCCCTAAGCCAGCCATCTACCCCAATGAGATGTACCTTTGTCGACGAGATGAGTATCACGACATGATCAATCATCATAAAGCTGTATTTTGCACCTGCGCCACCCCCAGAGTTGTAGAGGTGACGGTCGGCCATGCTCTTGAGTCGGTCTTTGTTCGGGTGAGAACATGGGCAACCATGTGGGGAAAGGGAGTCACTCTCTCATCTTGCGGATTCAGATAAACAGGCGATTATCGCCAGCTTGGATGAATACTGTGTCCAGGAAGACTTGGATAGCATCCTTCATAGCCTCCCTCCTGCCGCCCGTGCTAATTTCGGATTGATTCTGGTTGAGACAATGCTGAACCAGTTCATCTGTACCAAGTTCATAGATTCTCCCTTCTGGTTCATGGACGGAAAGATCAGTGCCACCGATTCAGAGCCCCAGTCTGACTTCCACAAGAGGTTCCAGTACGTGTACAAGAGGCTCCTACAAGGTCAGTTCATGCATACCACCCTTTTCTTTGCATTTAATTATCATGATCTTTTGGTCTGCTCTTGTTCCTTCGTCCCATCCGTCTTTGTTTCTTACCTCCCTCAAACTTCTCACCGGCAGACAATGCGATTTTACTGACCCCTAACAAAACCACAAAGTTTTCCGCGAGGATGCAGCGTGGTGGAAATCCATCATTGTTGGAAAGCTCAACGATGAACCCTGTGTGATGAATAATATCCCACCCACTCCCGTCGGCCGCAACACAATTAAACATCGCACGGCGCTTGTGAAGACTTACACTGATGAGTTGATGCGTTCCCGGCTCTTCCAGCTCTTGCTTCGAGATCCAGTGACCAAGTACAAACGATCCCAGCGCAAGGGTAGTCTGCGTTTACTCCTCGAATCTGCCGCTCAGACCATCATTCACGGCGATGGTGGTCTCTACGGTAATATGAACATTGTGCGACTGCCAGATCTTCCGAAATTCCACCACTGGTCGGGCCAGATGATCGTCCATCCCTTCCACGCAGGATTTGAACCCGTCGAAGGCAGTCGGGTTTTGATTGTGACGCGGCCAAGCTATAGCTACATCGACATCATCTCCCTCAAACACTTCTGTACGGTGGCCCAAAATATGGTGAACCGTGCCGAAGTACTGGTGGTAGCCAAGGGGAGAAAAGCCCGGGCACTATGGGCAGCTGCTGCTGTCAGCAATGACTGCGAGGACACCGTTGGAATGGACAAGGAGGAAGGAGAGAGCCAGGAAGAGGATGACACGGAGGAGAATGCTGAGCCGGTCAGGGATCTTCCGCCCCCACGAGAGACCATCTGGCGGCAGTAAACCGCCTCTTGAATATCTGGAACTGGATTTTGAGGAACGAAGCCCTGAGGGGTTAGAGTACCCATAGACTTATTGACGTGTTGAGTACATTTTGTCGGTCGAATTCAGTTCTCGTACCACCTAAGTTCAATCCTAGTCCATGTATTGTCTATCTGTCGTGTTCCATCGTGCCCCTTCGTCCCGGAAGTCAGTTTGGTTATTTCCAGCGAGGGGTTGTACATGCTGCCCGCATTAATGGAACGCCAACACCAACCCTCTTCGTAGCCCTTCAACCCAATTAACTGTGAGTGTATTATCCCAAGGCATATTCCTGTAAGTTTAATGAAATTGGAAGAGGGAAAGGAAATCTATATTCGGTTACATTCTAGATACACAGGCGATCGCAATCGAGAATAAGAAAACCTCTATACCAAGAAACCCGAAAAGAAAAACCAGGGAAAAAAGCCACCCACCCTCAACCACTGAACTGTGATGGTACCCTTTTCTTTTGTACCCAGAACAAATATATAAGGAGGTAAAGGCCGGGGAGAGAGGCCAACAGATCCGCAAGTATCATGATGCCCAGCGAGGGATGAGGTCTCTGACAACATGTGTCATCGTCCCTACCTCTGCCACCCGTTGATCCTGAGGGTCCTGCACCTCGAAGGTCCAAACCAATTTAGCATGTACCACAGCGTCAAGACGCCAGAATGCGCGAAGGAGGTAGTGCTTGATAGTCCCATCTGCAGATGTCCAAGCGTGCGTGTTCGGTGGAAAATAGAGTGCCGCGAAGCCAAGGCTTTCAGAGACTAGGAAGTGTCAGTTCGCAAAGTTGATCAAGAGAAAATGATGGATATGGTGTCTACCAACCTCCGGTACTATCATACCGCCGGATTTCGAGGTCACGCACATGCTCACCTTGCTGTATGCTGTAAACGGTACTTATTTCGCCCCTTGGAGGTACACCGTCTCGTGCCTGCACCTGAAAACGCAAAGGCCCAGCTGTCAGTAACAGAAATAATGCTATAAACCCCGCGGGCGACCAGTGCGTACCTCAGTAAAGGCTATACGACGATGCAATCCGTGATGAGGAGCAAGCTCCGTTCCTAGCTCCTCGACGAAGGGGGTGACAAGCTCATAGGTATGTTTCCCCGAATACTCCATGGGATGGGTGATGGTCCCCCCCTTGATGGCTAGGCCGTGGGCGACAGCGGTGATGCTGCACCTTGAAAGTTAGCTGCTGCTGCTGCTGCTGGAGACAGGGACGATGGGAGCGGGGGGTAGAACATACGCATCATTGCCGCGAAAGGAATTCATAGGTACTTGGTAGATTGTGGGATACCTGGTAGCAAGCATGCTACTTAGCCTTCCTTGCAGATAACCGGATCGACTCAATCCACCAACTATGGCAATCTTGCTGGGATTCCAGTTATCGATGAGGGCTGCCACTCGGTCCTGGATCTGGGTAACAACAGGACCCATGCTCTGCTGGAGGGCATCCTGAGAGAAGATGAATCTGCCCTCTTGCTGGTCAAAGGCGTCGCGTTGTTGACCTCGAAAGTGCCGGGGGAGATACCATGAGTCAAAATTGAGGTCGACACTGACCTCGCTTTGGCCGTCAAAGTCGTGTTTGGCTGCGATGGCCGCCTCCAACCCGACATGCATGACCCTTCCCGATCTTAATGGCCGTTGTAGGGTTTCCCGAAGATGGCTTAACAACGATTGGTCGATTCTGGGGTTAGCACAATCCGCTTTACTGTCCTCGTCATATCTCTGGAAAAATAGACGATGAGGTTCGGTCGGATGCACCGCAACAACATCCAATGCAGTAAAGTCCTGCCCAAGTTAAGTTTATTGATGATGAATCAATCGTCGGAAATCTTACATTCGTTAGACCACCCAGGTCGCAGACCAACACGCGGTCTCCTGGTTGTGCCAGCGACTCATTCCTCAGTCGGTTTGCCACAGCAATGGCCGCAGCCAGCCCTTCGGTCGCAAAGTAGATCCGACCTTCGTTCTGTCGGAAACCGGCCTGGTTGATGGCGGCCTCCATAAGAGCCAGGCCCTCTGCGCCCCAACAAGCCGGCAAGGAAAAGTGCCAGTCAATGTGTGGTAGGTTTCCGGTTCCCAGTTCACGCAGGATTTCGGGGTCGTTGCGAAAGGCGTCTCGGATATTCGACAGAAAGTGTGAGATTAATCTCACCGTCGCAGGGCGGTTTTCATAATTGAAAGCCTCTTCACCGCCGAAAAGAGCATTCAAGTCCAGTCCTGCAACTCGAACCTCAGGTGCCCCCTCCACGAGCATTTTGGTCCAGGCGTATCGTGGACTTTGGTGTAGCGCCTCCTCTCCATATGTTGACTGCTGATCCTCGCCGTTGGGGTAGGCTAGAACTGAAGGGATGATGCAGGAAGTTGCACCAGGGGGCGTCCACTCCACGGACCGTGCTCTCATCGCGTCCCAGTAAGTCACCACTGTGAACAATGTATTAGTATGGCGTCCAGCGAAACAAAGGGCTGAATGAATCAAAACGAAAACATAGAGAGCTGCGAAAAGGAAGGGCTGTCACTTGCCGGTCTTCGTGACCCCCTGATCAATACCCACAGGCAATCGCCGGTTGTTCATTTCAAAGAACGAATTTAGGGGTACAAACGAGAAGATAAGAGAAGAGTGAGAAACAAAGAGTCCAGTGAAAAGAATGACTGTATAAAGCGGGTCAAACAAGCTGTATGGTTTAATCGAAAGGATGGAACCATGGAATGAAGAGGGAGGCATCCAAAGCGGTCCTTGACCTTTTTATATTCTGTAGCCTCTGCTGGCATGAATGTACAATATAGAACTCAACACATTAAACATGTTCTATTCCAGTCATTCTGTCTCTCCTCCCCTCATCTCCTCTCTCTCTTTCTCTCTCCCCATCCCACTTCCCCCCTTCTCCTTTTGTGTGTGTGGCTGTTGTATGTCTCTGTCTCTAACATTGTAACAGTCATTACATGACAATATAACAATATATACTTTCCTGGCAAAAGCCCTTGCCCAAAACGGCACGTGGACAAAGAAAGTTTTTCCATCCAAAACTATGGGAACTCAAAGAGGGAAGTCGGAGGCGCAGTCTAGAAGAAACACTGAATAACAAAGAGAACAGGAGAAAAATATGGGCTGCGATATAATCCTCCCAAAAAAGAGGGTCGATATAAAAAGATACAAGGAATTGGAATCAGAGGTCAAGTTATTGAAGGAGCAATGTTTGTAATAAGGCTCAAATGGGCAAAAGAACCAAGCTGAAGGGCCCAGCTGAAGGCACAACCGAGGGATAAAATACTAGGGTTTATAATTACTCCGTAGTAAGGAAGCAGTTGTAATCCAATTTATTATTATCCTTTTCGTATGCCTTTGCCCGCCAGTCTTGTGACCAAGGTGTTCGTGTCTTCGTATTCTGTGTTTCTCATCTTGTTCCCCTCTCCATCTGCAGATCCTAGGCAGTTGAATTCAGTCTTTGATTCTCCCTCTGGTCTTTCCGCATTCCATTCTTACTCTTTCTCTTCGTCTGGCACCCTTCGTAATTGTTGACGCATCCTCTTCTATCGGATCGACAATTCTCCCTCTGCTGCCACACCATGGTCCCCCGTACGCGGCGGTCCGAGACCCTCAAGCGTGCTGCTAGCGTTGACCCCGAACCCGCCCGCCCGGGCGATGAGACTCCCCCGGAGTCAAAACGCGTCTATCCTACCGATTACTACTTCGGCACACGCGAAGAATATTCTGATTTTTTCACGCAGCTGACAAGAATGTCAAGCGCGGCCCTTTTCAGAAGAGGTTACCCCGAGCTTATGCATGACGAATTCAATCAACTGCACATCTCGCTGAGGAATTGGACTTGGACCTTCGGTGTAACCGAGGAGGAAAGCCATCTCTCTAAAGATGACAAGCAGGAGATTATTGCTAGTCTCAAAGGTCAATGCGTCCAGGAAGACTGGGACAGTATCAAGGCTCTCTGTCCTCCTGCTGCTCGTAGGTCATTATGTGATGTCCTCCTCGAGGCAATGCTCTACCAATTTATCTTCGTTACGCTCATCGACTCCCCCTTCTGGTTCATGGACGGCAAGATTGATCCTACTGACGTGGATGGCGACCCTCAGTTCCATCGGCGGTTCCAGCATCTATACGAGAGGCTCCGGGCAGGGAACGGCTTTGGTGCGGCATGGCTAAAGTCTGCTGTTATCTCTGAGTCTAATGCGCAAAACATCCATGGTGGCACGGTTGAAGAGATGGAATTGGCCAGGTGCAACTCTGCCCGGCGCAAGGCGTTGGTGATGCAGTTCAGAGACGAGCTGCTTGGGCGTCGGGTCTTTCAACTCCTTCTCCGCCCTTTGGAGAGTGAGGCAGAAATAGCTCGCCGCAGTGGTGGTCTCCACAGAATTCTTGAGCAAGCTGTTTACGCGGTCATCTACACTGAAGGAGGGATCTACGGCAACTCTGTGATATACAGGTTACCCGACCTGTCTGTCTTCAACTACAACTCGGATAACATGGTCGGCCATACCTACCATGGTACCAGTTCCAACCGCACTCCAGACTGGGCAGCTGCTCCAGGGGGTCGAGTTCTCATCGTCACTCGTCCGGGCCTCACTTACGTCGATATAGAATCGTTTGGTCAGCTCGGCAGGCGTCCTCCTTACCGATTATTGCCGGCGAAGGTGGTGGTCGAGGTGATCAAGCAGAAGCAGGCCAGTACCAAATCCAGGCCCAAGACCAAGCCCAAGACCACCTCCAGAAACAAGTCTACAAAGCCTTCCGGGCCTGATCTCCAGTCCAACTCCATGCCCGAAACTTCCAAGTCCGCGTCTACGTCTCAAGCCGCCAGCGCGCCCGAAGTTGAGGACAACACCACACCCAGCGAGAAAGATGAACCCCTTGGGAAGTTAATCCCACCGTTAAGGAAGAGCTTTTGGCGGGAATGACCAGTTAATTGTTACTAATTGATTTTCTTTATTTCTTTCTTTCTTTTCTTTTCCCTCCTCCTTTTGTTATGTTTCTGTCCTTCTGCCCTTCTTCTGTCCGGGAGCTTCCTTTGTAAGTGTTGAGGGTTTTGAGTGTGGGAAATAAGGCCTAATTTGCTGTTACTATGGTATCGTTCCTTTTGATCATTACTAGACGGGTCTTATCTAGTCAGATATCTCGCGTCATCAAACCAGTCTCAGAGTCTGTGGATGTATGCGTAGTGTATTAATTGGAATAATTATTGTCCTACTTGCTCGTTTGTAGTAATCTCTTTCGCTAAACCTTGGTGATACTACCATACTAAGTTGTTATCTTAGTCCCAGTTCCTCATTGGCACACATCCGTACCTTGAACCGGATATGACGGCCAAGTTAGTCGGGTATTGAAGCCTCTGGTCTGCTTCTGATAGTTTCAATACCGTCGGACAAGAGTTTGTCTGTTTGACTTTTAGCCTCCGAAATCTGACAGGTATCAGCTAAAACCCTCCGAATGCCTCTGCCTCCTCCGTGTGATCACCAGATGGGAAAGACAGGCCACCCAACACTACTCTATCGCATCTTCGCTGGTAGAACACGCATTTACTGGTTGGAAGTTGGGTTGCAAGTCCCACGGCCTGATTTGGAGCGAGGTTCATTGGCTTTTGTGTCAGCCCCTTCCAATAGTCCAATTGTGAATCAGCCGTCGGCAACGCTACTTCCGGTCCGGCAACCTGGATTGACAACGGGAAACGCATCTAGAACCAGTGGACCGCCTCAGTAGCATAGGTAGTTGCTCTCTTGGATCTCCGCTCATTGATTCCTCCGGAGGTAGTGGAAAGTGGCATGCTTTTCCTCCCAAAGTTACTATGATCTGAATCAGGGGGGGATGTTGTGGTCGTTAGGTCTGCGACGTGTCCGTACACTACAATGTCAGGGACGCCACGAGGTCCAGTCTATAATGATCTAGACGACGCGGCTGGGAGATTTCATCCGAAGGACACCAAGCTGTCTGTTGCAGCTGCAGGCCAAGAAGCGTGTTGTTGATATTTCGGAGGAATAGGGATGGGGGACGCCACCCTCGTAACTGGTATTCCGGGTCTCACCGAACGGCAAGAGGGCGAGGGGCCATTGGTATGAAGAACCATCTGTGTGACCCCGGGGAAGCAGTTTCCCGTGCCGACAAGGTTTGGCTGATACTGAGGGCGTTTGTGCTATTGCCCGTGGACACTCGTAGGTGCTTTGACTTGCCCGTGAGTGACGATGGATCGATCAGCCGTCTACCGAAAAGAGGCAACGGTCAGCAGCACTGAGGCCATGTAAGCTGTTCAGGTCGTTCTCGTATATGTCTCTAACTAGAATTGGGCCGCGGGCAGATGAGGATGGATGAAGGATGGATTTTCTGGAAGAAGGGCTGCAATTCTGTGACAGCGCCATCATACGGCAGCGTTCTGGCTAGTTGATATTTTTACGTTAGCACGAGCTCGATAACTCCATCTCCGACAGCTGTTTCTTTTGTCAGAACGGGAATCATATCCATCCCTTCGTGACAATGTGCCCTACTTCGACGAAAGACTTTCGCCGTGGCTTCCTGACGATTTCATCGACAACCAGGCAGCATCCATCGATCAGAATGTGAGATCCGGTATTCTCAATTATTTCATTCAACACGTTCAAAGGGATAACAACTGCTCAGGGCCATTTCCCGGAGGATAAAGCGACGAAATGTGAAGGGAATGAGGAGAGGCGACCGGGGGAAACCGACATCATCGGAGTCGATCACCATATCCTACACACAAAGTGAGGCAATCCCCTGCTGCCACTTCACTATTGGAGCTGACTGGTAGATAACCGAATTTCATCCTCATTGATTGTGTGTCCCGATGGATGAATGTCCAGTTAGTCCACAAAGACCTTCCAGTCAGTCGATGGCAGAGGCTGGGGGTAGATCGCGACGGTCAGCAGAAATCGAATGGACCTCTGAGCCGGGTGACCTGCCCCGGAAGGTCACCGAGGGGTTCCTCCACAGCCTGGTTGGTGGCAACTATCTAGTAGTCCAGCTAGTAAGTAGGTGCGAATCGGCCGACGCAAGGATGGGGACGGCGGTTTCACATCGGTTCATCGTGGCTGATCACTTGCAGTTTTCCTTTCTCGACCCCCTCCCATCTCTCCACGAGCTACTCACCCCCGGCCTCAGCGACGACGATCATTGATGGAAGAACCATCGTCCATCTGTAACAACAAGGTACAAGGACCCTCCTCGACGGGATAAAGAGGGACGAGCCGAACGTGGGACACGCGGTCTCCGTGGGTGCCGCTCGCTCACGGCAAATGCAAGTTTCACTTCGGGAGAATGGCGGCCATACGCGACCGGGAGGCGACATTCATGTGCAGGACATCCGACACGGACACAACGGCCAATCCTGTGGCCGCTTGTTACATCGGCGGACCAGGCAGATGAGCGAGCGAGCGAGGCTTCGACCTGGGGATGAGTTCACACGGGCGCGGGGGACGGAGTGGGCCTGGATGAACCCCCGGGTGCGTCGGGGAGATAGCTCTACACTGGCCAAAGAAAAGAGGGATCCAGCTGTTGCCACTGAAGACATCGTCGGAATGTCGTGGCATAGCCTCACTTTGAGTAATAAGATTTTGTAGCCGGTAGTTGCCTAACTATGTATGTATGTAGACTTTGTACCCCAGCCTTGGCCTTGATGGTCGGCAGAGCTGCCTGATGAGAAGGTGGGAATTTCTATTTGATCATCTACAGTGGGTAAGCAGACTTGATAGGAAGATAGATAGTGCGATTATGTTCAACAGTTAGTACATAGAAGGGACGTATCTGGAGAGTGGAGAGAGATACAGTATCTATCAAGATACATACTTACTCATACTCCGGTTTAGGGCCAAGACAGATCCACCGGCAGTGGTACCGGAGCCGGGCCGGGTTCCTTTCCGGTGGTTGGTTCGGGTTGAGGTTGACCATGAGGAAACACATCGGGATTAGTACTTAGTCGTAAAAAGTATGGGGAAGAAGGAAACAAAGGGGGGGAGTGTGACATTCTGATCCAATTGTATCATGGAACATCAGGGAAATGGGGAAGCGACACGAGCTAACTGGCGAGCCCGTCTAATCCCCGGAATCCCGAGCTGGCTGGTTTGTCTTGATCGATCGTTTTCTCGGTGTCTCTCTTGCTTCTCCTCTTCGCTTCCTGCCTTGCTTACTGTTTGGTTCCGGGGATAACCATCGCCAAGCCCTAGCACACTTGTTCTAGAAGGCGGGAAGGGAGAGCTGGAAAATTGAGAGGTAGGCAGTATGGAGTAGTACTAGTACTCCTGTCTACCGGCTATCTATCCAGTTAGATCACTAGTGCTCGTGGGTAAGGAAATGAAGGGTCCGGCTAACCGGCCAGGAACCGGATCAACGACCAAACCTTTCAACATATACTCACTCACCTTTTCCCTTATCAGTATATCAAAAGGGCATTATCAACCTTCCGTGTAAAAGCCGGCGATAATAATTATGAAATTCATAATCACCTAGTTTGGTCATATCGCCATCATTTCCCCAGAATTACCAGCACCCTGGCCCTAACCCTACAGACTAGCATGGTTCCACGTGGTTGAGATAGAGGAGCCAAGGAGAAAAAAAAAAAGAAACAAAAGGAACGCCAATGCAACAGTTCATTACACACTTATTTAATTCATGTTGTTAGTTGTATAGTGGTTACTTTGGTTTCGGTACACTAAGGAAAAGAATGTAGCTGAAATCAATGGTCCGGTGAAGGTTAAGAGTCCTTGTCCAGATTCCTGTCAGATCGAGGCCCATTGTTGAGTCAAATCATTGACCAAGCGGATAAGTAAACCAAAAACAATGAAAACCTCCCTTCGCTTCGGCTGTTCATATATTCATTCCATGATGGACAATAATTATTTGGAACCATTGCCCCTTCATCGCCCAGATCCTGACTCAGCAGCCAGCGTCTGCATTTCCTGATTTGGACTAGTGAACAACCCTTTTCAGTTAGATTGGTTCTCGAAGCCAATCAGAAACATCCATGGGCCCCTCTCACATTTTCCTCACTACTAATAAATTCTTTTCTCTTTTCAAATTGTTTTCGCCTTTTTGTCCGTTTTCGTCAATTTGCCTCTTTTACCCTCGCTTTTCTTGTTATTTTTCCTCCTCTTCATTATCATGATTACTATACATGGTACCTCTTCGGTTGTCATTATTACGATGAATAATGATTCATAATTGGTGCACACCGTAGTTCTAGAAAGAGCAACAGGAGATAACCAGCCTGAAAATATACACACTATTACCATCAGGTACACCGGGCTACGTAGAATCCACCAGCAACGGGGGCATCTTGGTTTGAAAGCATACTTTTTTTTCAGAGTTCTTACCGCAATCAGATATTACACCAGTACCTACCTACCCATGGCACATGCATAACCGCAGCATTAGTTAGCCTGGTAGTCTAGTTAGCAGTCTAATAATTATTAAGTACGTACTAGCATTTGGAGATGATGGATGATTGATCAGGAAACGCCTGGGGTGCCCCAAACTCTATCCGCTTCGATGTTGCGACCGTCACCTCATGTCAAACAGTTCACCGTCATGGATTTCTCCAGGTAACGACTTTCCGTTGGAGTGATCAACCCAGCGGGTGGTACTCTGGGGGAAATCCAGCCCGACTTCTCCAGTGTGATTCGCTCTGCCTTCCCAACTGAACCACCGGACAGGCAGACTTAGTCTGCCTTTAACGTAAGGAGATTGATTATCGGGCTCGGGGATGGCTCCACCGCGCTGTGGCCACGGGCGAAACTTCATCCTCGTTTTTCCTTTTCCTTTCCCCCCCACAATCTGAGCGAAATGCAGAAAAAGCCTAAACCCGCAGCTTCTTAATAATAACCAACGGTAGATAACTATTTGCTACGTGCTAGATACTACGGTGCACTCTACTGCTACTTTGCTATTTAGTCTACTAGTCAAGCAAAGGCCAGCCCATCCTCCACTCCCCGTCAGCCCGCCCATAATACGTATAGCCCTCCCCCGGTGTGTCTGTCTGCGGCCCTCCGCTACCATCAAACTTTCTATCTTTTTTTTTTCTCTCTTTCTTTTCCCTTTCCCTTTCTCTCTGTCTTGCTCTTGTTTCTCTCTCCTCTCTTCCCTTCCTTTTTCTTTCCCTCTTCTTAGTGTAGCGCCTCTATCTTCTTTCCGCTTGACAACTTACAACCACCTCTCCGCTCCGCTCCCTTCTTCATCTCGCCATGGCTCCCACTACCCGGGATCCTGAGGCTCTCGCCGTCCACCACGACTCCGACATCATGGCTGATGAGCTGGCCGAGAAGAAGATCTCCGCCCATGAATCCCCCCCGGAAAATGACCCTTTTGGCAATGAGGAGTGTGGTGAGGTCAAGTACCGTGTCATGAAATGGTGGCACTGCGGTATATGTAAGGTTCCTCGGGGCTTCTCCCCAAACCCAACCTCCATCAAGAGTAAAGGAACACTGTCTGAACTGAAATGTGACAGTGATGATCGCGGAGAATATCTCCCTGGGAATTCTGTCCCTGCCGTCGGCCGTGGCGACTCTCGGAATTGTCCCGTGAGTGCTTCCATTTTGTCAATTTTCATTCTATTCTGTACCCTCGCTAATATGCTTCGTTCAGCTCCATTTTCCTCATCTTAGGCTTGTCTGGCATTTCCTGGTACACTGGCTATGTCATCGGCCAATTCAAGCTGCGCTATCCCCAAGTCCACAGCATGGGTGATGCGGGAGAAATTCTCTTTGGCCGCATTGGCCGCGAAATCCTATTCTTCGGCCAATTGCTGTTCTGCATCTTTTTGATGTCCAGTCACATTCTCACTTTCACCGTGCTGTTCAATACCATCACTGGTCACGGCACCTGCACCATCGTCTTCGGTGTTGTCGGTTTGGTCGTCAGCTTCATCGGTGCCCTGCCTCGCACCATGGGCAAGGTGTATTGGATGTCTCTTGCCTGTATGTCCAGCCCACCCCTTCTTTCGCTGCTTGGTTCTCAAACCGAGACTGACGACCTTCTCAACAGCGTGTACCAGTATCACCGTTGCCACGATCGTCACCATGGTGGCCATCGCCGTGCAAGCGCCTGATCATGTTCAGGTTGACATCACCACCCATCCTAGCTTCTCGACCGCTTTCCTGTCGGTGACCAACATCGTCTTCGCCTTCAGTATGTCCTTTTGCATTATGTTCTCTCTGCTCGAAGCGTCCTTCCTAATCCTTTCTCTGCAGTTGCTCACGTGGCCTTTTTCGGATTTGCCTCGGAAATGGAGGATCCTCGCGACTTCCCCAAGTCGCTGGCCATGCTGCAGGTCACCGATACGACTATGTACATCGTCACCGCCATGGTCATTTACCGCTACGCCGGTCCGGATGTTGCTTCCCCAGCTCTGTCCTCTGCCGGTCCGCTGATGAGCAAGGTTGCATACGGCCTTGCCATTCCTACCGTGAGTGTCTCCTCCATATCTCGTTTCCATTTTGCATACTAATATACTCTCGGTGGTAGGTGATCATTGCCGGAGTTGTGTTCGGTCATGTCGCGTCCAAGTATATCTACGTCCGCGTCTGGCGCGGCTCCCCCCAGATGCACACCAACAGTCTTTCAGCTGTCGGATCGTGGGTCGCCATTGCACTGGGCGTGTGGGTGATTGCTTGGATCATTGCCGAGTCGATCCCCGTGTTCAATGATTTGTTGAGTTTGATCGTATGCTTTTCCCTTAGCCCCTGAGGTGCGGTAAACGTGTTGTCGCTAACGGATGTTGTGATGGCAGAGTTCTCTCTTCGGTAGTTGGTTCAGTTGTAAGTCCCCCTTCTCACCTTTTTCCCCTTGTCTGTGGAATTCTAGGCTTATCGTTTCATCTCAGACGGACTCCCTGCCATGTTCTGGTTGGTCATGAACCGTGGACAGTATACTGCCTCGCCCAGAAAGATCTTCCTGACCATTGTCAACCTCGTCATCTTTGCCATTGCTTGCGCTATTGTATGTTGTCAACCTATTTATTCCCGTCCTACCATTGTACATGGATACTAACAAGACCAGTGCGGCTTGGGTCTTTACGTCTCTGGCAAGGCCATTCACGACAGCTCTTCCTCTGCGAGCTGGACGTGCGCCAACAACGCCTCCACCTAAGGGCGGGTTGAGTCCTTCGGGGACCCGGCGGATTCCTCACGGGATCCACCCTCGCCTCCCTCTCTGCTATTCTCCCAGATTGAGCTGGGCTGTTCTGGGATGTTCAATATTGCGGTGTTGGAATTGGTGTTTGATGGGTCATTTTCGATGAGTTCCGAGGAATGCTTTTTCATGTCATGATTTTGTTTTGCGTCTATGGTTTCGTTTTCTCCTCTAGCCGGCATCTACTCGTACCTACTACCTGTCTGTTCATTGCATGTTATTTCCCTCCCCCCTGTGTACGGAATGTATATACAACTGCTGCCATTATTACTACTACGACTATGACTACTACTCTATCCTGGTTGGTCCACTCGGTGGGTGGCTACTGCTGGGTGGAAATGGATGCAGAGATTCTCTGCGGTGCATTGCATTGCGTCGCGAAAATTTGGTTCTTGCATTTGGGCTTAAAGAAAACAGCGCGCGAGTCTTTGATACATCTAGAAATATAAACTTATTCACGATGAAGGGTTGTTGGGCACTAGGGCTGATGTTACTATGAAGTACTACCTTGCAGGTTCCGCAATTTGTCCAGACTTGTTCGGATTCTCCTGTTTCCAACGACCTTGTTTTAGGCTTCATCTTAGCGGTACCTAGCACGCCACCAGTCCAGCCGCACCCGATGAATAGCCGCTAATACACCACAATGGCTGATCTCCCACCTGATCCTCGTAGCAGCAGGCGTCCTTCGGTGCTGCTCCGACTGGCTGGTCCTGAAAGCATTGTCGGCGCCGGCCACAACCCTAATTCGTCTGCCTGACGGGCAGTTTTGTTAGTGGAGGGTTCAGGGACATATTTGGGGCACTAGTAAGTCTGGGCAGGGGCAATGGTGATGGCGGATTGGAGGAGTGAATTGGTGCCGAAGCCGAGTGGGGAGCTATTTCGTTAGTGGGTTGGTTACCCGGAACATCGTGCATGTGAGAGAGCATTCAGGGTAGAAGCTGACAGAGATACACACTCACCTTGAAGATGGATTCGAGTTCAAAACAGCAAGGTGTCATTGTACTTTGATGAAATAGAATCAACCTGCAGCTTCAGCATAAGCGACAGAACAACCCTCCGCAGATTACATGCACAGATTTAACTCATCCGCACGCCAACCCTCACCTTCGTCTCTCTCTCTCGTTCTCTCCCATATGCGCGCAGACCAAGTGCATCCCTTCCGCAACATGCCGGGTGGGTCGCTGTCCCACTGAGGAAGAACTGTTCAAGACTTTAAATAGTCCCCATGGTCCAACGCAAGAGAATTGGTCATGGAAGCTTTTCCTCCACTTGTCAGGCCATGTCTCGCCGATGTGCTGATTGACAAAGGCGTGATTACTGGTCCAACTTTATAGCTAGCATTTCCACCCCCGCCAATGCGGCGTCGCTGCCTGTGGATTATCCAGGCAATCGTCCTGCTAGGTCTGCTCGCTGCATTTTACCTCACACAATTACAGTCCCAGGCGCTTCTACAGCAAGACCCTGGCACGATCAACCCTCTCAAGGTTGCCATTCCACAGACAGTCCACCAACTCTTCATCTCGACACCAGGATCCCGCGGATCCAGCTTCTATCTGGATAGACATAGCACCTCGTGGCTCCAATCAGGATGGAAAGTCGAGTACTGGAGGGAGTCTTCCTGCTACGAACTCGCGCAGGAACTCGATGATACTGGGTCATACGCAGCCACATTCCAAGCCCTACCCGCTCCTATCCTTAAATCCGACTTTTGCCGCTACTTGATCTTATTCGGGCGGGGTGGGATTTACAATGACCTCGATGTCCACCTTCTCCACCCGTTGCCGTGGCCAGTAATGGGTGCAGTCAAAGATGGTGTTGATGAACCACCCGCTGTGATTGTGGGCCTGGAGGGCGATGCCGCCACAACTGGCCTGCCTCGATCTCCGCAATTTGTTCAGTGGACCATGGCATCCGTTCCTGGTCACCCCATCTTTCGTGACGTGTTGCAGTCCATTGTTGACCGCACAGCCCACTATATCTCCACTCAGACTGCAGAGGCTGGTGCGGACATCGACGTGATGAGCTGGACCGGTCCCAGTGCGTGGACAGATGCGGTGCTAGGATATCTACAGTGCGATGATGAGCAGGTTCAGCAGCTCCGCGATCTTCACGAGGTGGTTCGCGTTCGCGACGTGATAATTCTTCCGCGACGATCCCTTGCTGTCCTCCAGGGCGAAGATCAGACTGCACCAGATGTTCTGGTTAAGCATTATTTCTCGGGAAGCTGGAAGACGTGTGCTCGAGAATGGCTTCGCTGGCTGTGGCCGGGGGTTTGTTAACTGCTGCAGGTCATAAACAAAGAAAAGAAAATGAAACCCCGGTGGATTTAATGATTATATTGGTTTGAGAGTACTTCGATTACATTCGTAGTTATACAATCGTCTCGCTCGTCATATCAACTGATAGCGGGTCATATTAGTGGTGGCAAGCCGTCGTATGGTCGCCTTCCTCAAAATTCGTGGACAAGAAAGCGTATCCTTTTTTATTCCTCCCATTTCACGATGTCACTCGATCAAAACATCTGATCGGATACATCTAGCCCTCGATCAAGTTCGTCCGCCTCCTTGCGCAGTACCTCCGCCCGGAATTTTCGGAAGGCCGTCTCGATTCTCTGCCTTCGATCGGGATCCGCCGTGATGCAGCGACTTCCACTCCAAGCTCCTCCCAAAAAACCTACAGTGGGGTGATTACTTAGTAGAAGCCCTCTAAATAGGATATTGAGATCGTTCAGATGCAAAAACCTACCAAGTTCGCCGCCTAAGAAGAACCCTCCCGCGCTAGCAAAGAAATAGGTGGTGAAATCACCCAGGGTGGTGGGTTTCAGCAGGGGGGTGATATCTGGGATAGGCTCTGTTTTGCAACAATGTCAGTATACAGCATTCTAGTAGAAGGAGCACTGGAATTGGTGAATACCAGAACGTCCGCCGGCAAAGACAACGTGGGTAGGCTTTTCGCGGGCGCGAAAGACCTCGAAGAAGGCCTTGCGTGAACTTCTTAGACGGAAAGCAGCATAGAGTCCGAGACCGAGACCAACGGCTGAGCCAATTGTCGTCCACCAGGCGACCTTTTGTGTGGCCGTGGTGAGAGCGTCGCGGTCTTCAGAGCGCAGGTCATGCTGCAGATGCTCCTCCGCCAGACGGGCGAGCTCGTTGTTGCGGCGATTACGAAGAGCAGGGTAAAAGTCGGGCATAGTGAAAATGAGATAGGGGTGATTATAGACAAGGTGTCACTACTAGCATTGGAGTATAGAGAGGGATAATGATCAGTGACAGACTTTATAGGGGATGGATGAGGGTGTAAATAGACAAAAGCAGGGCGGGGGCAGGACACGTGATGACGTCATGAACCGGGGTTTTGTTCATGATGATCAGGTACTAGTTAATGTGACATTTTGTTTGTCAAACATGCTATGTTAGATCAGAAATACTCCAGTCATATCACTGAGGGCCTTAGTGAGCCCAACTGTCGGGGTATCGTTGTTGCCAAACTTGAACTCTGTGATACAGAGAGTAGTGCTGTCGAATATATATGTTGGTCCTAGTGAACCCTTCCTGCAACGATTGACTGCGGAGTGGCGTTTTAAAGTGTCAAATAGTTTGTTTTGGGACTCCGTTTTGGTTCCCCGTTCCTAGTTGCTAGTTGCCAGATAAGGCTGTCGCGGGCAATTACTGACATACTCCAGATATATAAAAAACAGAGACCATACTAGTAGTAACTACTACTTAGTATAGTTTCGGAATACAACAATCAGGCGATGAGGCACCAAGGCACCAGAGCGGTGGGGAGTTTCTGCCAGTCCCGTGACCGACGTGTCACGAAGTCAATTAAGCCGAAAATAACGAGTTGACCAGTCAATTTATGATTTACGCGACGCGTTTCTTGATCGTCAACTTTCACCGTCTTTCTAGTTGGCAGCTCAGGTACAGGGACTAAACTTGCTTTTCTCTCTGATCTGGTGCCAATGTTCCCATCTTGGTTGTCCTTCCTTTCCATCTCTATTGTTTCGGCGGCCTTAGGTGCTGCTGGTCCCGTTACCTCACTTTCCTAGTAACTATTCTTGAACACCATGGTTCACATTCAAGACCTCCCCCGGGAGCTGCTTCTGCAGATTTTCTCCTCCGTTGCCCATAGCAATCCTTCCAACCCACAGGATCAGACCACCAAGTCTCCGGATGAAAGCGCCAAGACCCAGTCCCAACAACCCCCTGCCGATAGACTGTTCCCACGCCCTCCTTGGGTCGCCGAGGATGAAGATGATGAGACTGATGAGACTGATGAGGAGTTTCCGGGGACAATGGGAAGGGAGGGAGCGCACAGATCCAGGAGATCATCGACTTGTACAATCTGTGTCGGGTGTGCCACTTGTTCCGCGAACTCGCCCAGCCCCTGCTGTTCGAGCATGTTGACTTGTCTGGCTTCCCTGGCGATCTGCGAAACCTCGTCTCCCTCACCCGTACCGTCCTCCGCCGTCCCAGCCTAGGCGAACATATTCGCAGCCTCTCCGTCCTTCCAGACCACGATCATCATGTCTTTCATCAAAGCCCACAGCCTCTAACCGCCAACGACCGAAAGCTCTTTACTTCATCCATACGTGATCTCCGCTTAGACAAGGAGGACGAGCGCGACTGGATGAGTGTCTTGAGGGAAGAGGAGTTCGACTACAGTCTTATGGTCGTCTTGCTTATCCTGAAAGCCCCAAACCTCCGCATGTTGACATTGGCGGGAGGTTACTTTGCCATGAAGCCACTCGAGCAAGCTTGGAAGCGCCATCCTGCCATATTGTCGAAACTTGAGGACCTGTGGTTCGAGGGCGACGACCTTCTCAAGGGCTACCCGCTCGCTTTTTATGAGGAGATGATCAGTCGGCTCCAGTTACGCTCGATAGATATTGAAGAAGCCCACCTCAGTGACGACCTGTTCCCCGCCTGCTGGACTCCACAGTCTCTGACCATGAGCCGGATCGGCCTACACCTCTGCCATATCGATGCCCCCTCTGTCACCAAGTTACTCCGCGCATGCCGCACAGTGACCTCCTTCACTTACGACAACTTTACCACGGACCCTGAGGACCAGCCTCATAACCTCCGCCCCGTTCGCGAACCCACCGCTCCCGAACTAAGCGCCGCGCTCCTACCCCACAAGGACACCCTAGAAGGCTTGACAATGACCTGGAACCGCGAACCCTGGGAGCGAGAGAACATCCAGGATTATGTGGCCCGCCAGGCGAAGATTGGCTCGCTGCGCGACTTCTCCGTGCTCCGGCGACTGACCGTCCAACAAGCTTTCCTGCCGCCGCAGCCCCAGTTTCCTCCCACACTCGAAAAGCTCACTGTCGAAGACTGTAACATTTCGGTCCGTGGTTTGGCCGAGCATCTGGCCCAGGAGCGTCGCCAGGGACGCCTTCCCGCACTCAAGAGCGTCAAGATGCTCGCCGTGGACATCACCGACGCCGTCAAACTCCCGGGTCAGCAGATCCCATTTGGCCAGACACCGGAGCAGTGTTGTACTAGCATTAAGGACATGTTTAAGGATACGCCCGTCGATTTTGACATCCTGCCTTATCCGGACTGTCCGCAAAATATCGCTGGCGACTCCGACCTCGACGACTACTCTGATGATGACCCCTACGATATGACTGATGAATATGGCTTGCTGGGTCTCCGCGAAGGGGGAAACAGCATATTCCAGGCGATGCTCATGCAGGCGATGCAGGCACAGGGGGACCATTACATGGATGATGAGTTCGACGAGTGAAGATGATGTTCACGAGTAATTTGGAAAATGTATCACCTTCATAATATCGATATTGACTAGGCTGGATCTAGACTGGGCTGGATTCTCTCAAACTTTCGGATTGTTGATGGGCATCGTTACAGGCGATGGGAAATCTGGCACGCATCTTTCGGAAATCAATTTTGGCTTTCTGGCAGTGAACTTTCCTTCGGCGGAGCAAACTTTTCAGGGCAACATGATTATGGGAGTTGCAGAGAGCCAGTCTTGTTCCTTCGGGTGCAACCATACACGCCACACAATTCACTTACTGCAAGGCCCGTCATTGCCTCCGTTTACACATCGACGGCATCGTTATCATCATCATGGCAACCTGTCGACACGAAGATAACATCGATAGTATCCTCGTTGTCCTCATTCCAGATATAATCACCCGAGACCTTGAGACCGCGCTAATTTGGCAACGGAGACGGAGGCTCAACCTGAGCAATCTCTAACGTCACAGCAGTTCCTCCCTGAGGACGCTTATGCGCCGGATGTCCCTTGAACTGCAAATAGTACCAGTACCCGCCGAAGCCAGGATAAGTGTAGCCGCCTAGATTGGTGGCTACCCAACTGCCCCCATTCGTCTGGGGACTGCCCTGCGGATCCCAGAGGAAGAACTTGCCGCCATCGCGCACTGCATAGTTCCAATATGCATCGGGGGGGGGGGGTTTGGGAATGACCGTGTGTTCCAAACTTGGAAGGTTCGTCGTGCGCTTCCGAACTTGTAGTAACTGTATACGCCGCCGTCTGAGCCGAGTGTCTTGCCGCTATTGACATCTTTGATATAGTAGCATTCACCGTAGTGGATGCCTAGGCTCCTGGTGGCTGGCCATTTTTCATCCGCGAGGGTGTATTCCACATCGTCAGGTGGCAGTGGCGTAAGATGAGCCAGGGCAGGAGTGACCGGTGATTGCAGTAGACTCGGCTGGAGGGCTGGGTAACCGTAGACCTGCTTGAAGAGTGCCGTGGTCGTAAGGACAGTCAAGGCCCGGGCCAAGAAACTAGACGTGATGATTAGGTGTAGATGCAGGTTGCAGTATAGCTGCTGAAGTACAAGGGCGTCTGGAAGGCACACACCCAGGAGGGGTATGTGGGACCTGTGATAAGCACATGCTTATATAGCAAGTTAAACCTTCTGCACCCTGCTGCGAACATGGACAGTGTGTCGTAATCGTCACACCATTGTCTGGAGGACCGTGGATGATGCGCAGGTTACCTGCCATTGATTCTTTGGGCAGAGGTTTGCCATAGTGTAACGAGACTATCGTAGGCGAAGTATAAAGGCTAAGTTAAAGTTAAAGAGCTATATGTACTGGCTAATGCTGTTGCAGGGCTGGGAATGGCTGAGTTGGAGAGGCAGGTCGGGGCTGTTCTGTTGACAATGTGACTACGATGGGTGGACTGGAAGGTTTAAACCTAGCACACTTGCACTTCAGACCCGAGTCTCACATGCTCGCAGAGCGCTTGCGAGAAATGCTATGCGGCGTTCAACCGATGGCTTCGCGGGGCGATTTGGCAAATGTAATAGCAATCACATCGACAGAAGGTCTCGCAAGGCCACAGAGACGATATTGACAGCAGATCATCGGCGCAGTATCATGGAGTCGACCTGCAGCTATCCTGCACACCAGTGTAGGGTTATTGGGTGGGGTAGAGGCTCTTAAGGTTTCTACAGGTGCAACAGAGCTGATTTACAGTTTACAATCACCCGATTGTGACGACGCAACCATAGGTGTGCGTTTCTGGGAATCAAGAGCAATTCCCGCACGAAGAACCCTGTCAGATGTTGGGATTAAAGGATGGCACTTGCGAGACTGTAGTATCCCATTCCCAGGCCGCCCGGAGAGAATTCTGTGCATGGGTGGTAGTTAGTCCATGGATCTGCTCGGTCTTGAGCAAGATATCGAACAGGGCCTCTTGCTCCCGTCTATCGGTCATGCGATCACCACCTGGTATTTATTAGTCAGTCAGAGAATCTCTTTGCCATGAAGAAAAGACAGCATACACATGGATACTCCCATGCAGGCGGAAACGAGTGCTGGAGCGGTTTTGTTAGAGATGGCTATCCCACAAAGACTGAACACATGGTGCTTGACCTCAGCCTATCGCAGTTAGCGATCAGACTCGACAACCAGCGAAGTTGTACATGCAATACCTCTCTTCGTGCGATGGCTGCCTTGCGACCAGGCCCAAGGCGGGGCACTGTAGGGTCAAATACGGCCAGGAGAAGACGTGCAAGGTGCCAATGTTGAATGCCCGTGACTGTAAGCGTCGTCAGTGTCGATACCTCTGACCTTTGAAGTCTACCCCTCACCGATGCAGTCATCCAAATACCACAGAACGGGAAATATCCCCCCCTTGGCAGTGTTCGGAGGTGGACAATACAAAGGGTCGAAGGTAGATGGAGTCCGAGCTTGCCATTGCTGGTTGTAGGCACACAGTTCCTCATATTGCGACCGAATCTGACCTTCCTCGCCATAGCAATACCGGAGCACATCGACACAGTGCAGCACCACTCGATTCGCCCAGGTGGGATCGTCTGTAGAATCCAACTGTCGATAGACAGACCCGTCACAGCAGCTCAGATCGAGCTCGGCGACACGCTGTTCGAGGAAGGCCTTGTGGAACTCTTGTCGGATGCCAACCCAAAAGGCCGCTAGTTGGAGTCCGCCACAGCGCAATGCAACGTGGCCCTGAGTGTTGAGGAACACTTGGGTGCCACGCAGATGGGTTTTCCCGTCAACGCCAGCCAGGGCCGCTGTGGCTCGTGCTTGTTAGCAATTCAGACATAGAAATGCAGGTGAACGAACCGACTAACCGTCAAATTCCTCGTAGAAACGCAGGATGACGGACGCGGCCAGGAGGTCCACATTATGAATTTCCATGTCATCTGCTGACATCAGATGGGAAATGCAGAGAGACTGGTAATTGAGGGCCATTCCATCCCCAAGATTGGGGAGATGTCTCCCCGCAAAGGCGACCGGGCGGGTCCCTGTGGATTGCCAGCGGCCGAGGTGTCGTGCAGCTGCCGAGTAGACAGCGTAGAGCAAGGCTGGACACTGGGCCGCGCGATCGGGCATTACAAGGGCAAAATGTTTACCAGCATCGCAGGAATCGAACTGCATTCAACATTTTCAGGGGTCCTGTTGCTATTGAGGGTTGAGGGAATAGACCTTACCCATGGGGCCAGCTCCTCAACGAAGTATCGCATTAGGCATGCCTCCTGCACGGCCCGATCGGACCATATCGACGGTTCTGCTGGATGTGGAGAATTGTCCATCAGGCTGGCATTATATCGGTTAGAATCTAGTAGACTTTGCACCGCCATGGCTGAGTGCTCTGTAGTAAGCCGTTGATCCTGGTCAGATCGCAAAGGGTAACTGGCGGGGTTATGCGGGGTGAGGTCACGGGACCATGATTCCCCCCACCAGGTTGACATTTCAGGGACCATCTCTTGTTTGAACCACTCTCTATATTGTCTATCGTCTATCGTTATGTATCTATGGTCTATAAGCTCCCGCTGTCCATTCACAACCGGGAAGAGCTCTTCAGCTTAGCCTCCAATCTCTGGCCGATCTGTGGCTCCACCCGGCTGAACATGGCAATCGTGGCCTTCTGGATCTCCGGCACCACTCCCTCCAAGGCTTCCGCCACGTTGTTCACCCAGAGGCTGCGCTCCGCCTCATCGAACACGTTGTTCCACAAGGCACGGGGCTGCACAAAGTCCTCGTCGTCAACGGGGATCTCGTTGAGACCCAGCACCGCGCCGGAGCGCAGCCACTCGTGGTGGCGCACCTCCTGCACCGACTGGCTGAACACGCCAGGGGTCAGGGTGCTCTTGATGTAGTTCGGGTCGCCACCGTAGTTGCGGCCCATGGTGGCCAGACCGTCACGCTCGTAGGGCGCATACACGGGGCAGATGGCCCGGTTGGGCGGCAGCTGCGTGTAGTTGACTCCCAGACGGTAGCGCTGGGCATCGGGGTAGGCGAACATACGTGCTTGGAGCACTACAGTGGGTTAGTTCAACTCCGCATCTAATACACGAACTGATGGAGGAAAGCTTACTAGGATCAGGGGTCACGGCGATACCCGGCACCAGGTTGGAGGGCGAGAAAGCGGCCTGCTCGATCTCGGCGAAGAAGTTCTCGGGCTGATTGGTCATCATTAGCACGGCAGCACTATGAGAAAAGTAGGACTGTGCTCAGAACACTACTTACGTTGCGGTTCAGAGTCATCTCGCCGACCTCGATCAGAGGGAAGTCCTTGTGCGGCCACACCTTGGTGATATCAAAGACGGCGCGGCCGTAGCTCTCAGCCTGCTCGGGCTCCATCACCTGGATGTAGAACTTCCACTTGGGGTAGTCACCGCGCAGGATGGCCTGGAAGAGGTCCTCGTTGTGGAAGTCGGGGTTGACACCAGCCATGCGAGTGGCCTCCTCGGGGGTGAAGTTGTGGGAGCCCAGCACAGGTCTGAAGTGGAACTTGCAGTAGCGGAATTTGCCGTCGTGACCCACCAGCTTGAAGGTGTGAATACCGAAGCCGGTCATGCGGCGTGCGGACTGGGGCAGACCGCGGGAGCCGAAGACGTGCATCAGGGTGTGGACACTCTCAGGCTGGTTGCTGTGGAAATCCCAGTACTAGATACCCAGTTAATCGGCAAGGTCGACAAATCAGGATGGTGGTCTAAAGAGGTTGAACTTACCATGTTCATGTCGGGAAGACCGGTGGTAGGGTGCCTCTTGTGACTCCGGTTCAGGGAGGGGAAGCGAACGGGGTCACGAACGAAGAAGACGGGCTACTACAGGTGAGACGATGTCTCAGAGGTCCACGAGAAACGAGTCAACTTACCACATGGTTGCCGACAATGTCGTGGTTGCCCTCCTCGGTGAAGAACTTGACGGAGAAGCCGTGCACATCACGCACGGTATCTGCGCTACCCTTCTCACCACCGGTGGTACTGGCGCGGAAAAGCACCTTGGTGGTCTTGCCAACTCCGTTGAGGAACTTGGCGTGGGTGAGGTGGGAGATGTCCTTGGTGACGCGGAATTCACCCCAGGCACCATTACCCTTGGCGTGAACAACTCTGTTGAATGAATTGACGAGGTTAGTGGACGAAAGTGCCGATGAGCGGTGGGTCAGCCGGAAGGGCGGCCGTACCTCTCCGGAATCCGCTCCCGGTTGAAATGGGTCAACGTCTCGATCAGCAAGGTATCACCCAAGGTGGTGATGGCACCGCCGCCAAAGGTCGGCAGGGTGGTGCTGACGGAGGGGTTGGGCAGGGGTTGACCTGGAGGCACATCGTTAGAGGAGACATTGGACAGATGAGAGAAAGGATACGTGTCACCTACCCTCGGCAAGGGTGTAGACGGGCTTGGACATGATGATGGACGTGAGATTAAAGTTTCCGGGAATAAGGGAGGATGCGCTAGTAAAGCTATCCGCGAGGAGGATCCAAAGGGGGTCAAGGAAGATGTCCACAGAGCCGGCTCTGAGGGATGGGGTTTACGGTGCACACGAGAAGAGGAAGAAAAGAGTCACTGAAGACAGAAATAAAAAGAAACATCCTGACGCTGAAAAGCCCCCAAGATAAAAATTTTCCCTCCCGGCCGCCCTTTAGCGCCAAAAGTGGATGAGGCCGTATCTAGGACCCGACGGTTGGTGACAGCTCGACACCCGCTGGGCCAGATCTAACTGCTAACAGTATAAATTAGATAACTCGGGCCAAGTTTAACCAGTTTAGGGCTTGTCCCCTCATGAGGGGTGAGGGGTTCGTCGGCCCGTGAGGGGTTTCTTTTGCGTAAGTTTGCTTTCCCGCCCCTCCGATTGGTCGGTGAGCCGGAGCCTCTTCTGTAGTCACATGACGGTCATCAAGCACGTGCCCGGCTCCCATCCGAGGAACTGCCGAGAAATAATCAGCGGAAGATAGGGAAACGGGAAGATAAGGTATTCGAGATACAGTGGACAAGCCAGACAGCTTAATGTGATTTGAGATATTCGTGTCATATCTCTTATATGATAGGCAAAGATCACTAGCAGTATCCACCGAACTCAGTAGTTTGCATGCGGACAGCCCCTGAAGTTTAAAAAACAGAGTCCAAGATATATGTTCACTACCTCACGAGTTGAACGATTGGCTTATAATTATAGCAGAAGTACTGCTATTGGTTGCAATTACCGGCCACATTCGCTTCACATATTGCGGAGACAGCTCATTGTTCATCAGTATCTGTTCCCCTTCGAGCAAATTATAAGATTTAGGGAAAATGGCATAACTCAGATCGATGCGTCATAATATCGGGCATCGGGCGATGTCAGCATAGCAGAGAGTGTGACCGGCAACGATCTTCTCTATATCAACTTTAACACGTTGGACATGGTCACAAAGTCATGGAAGGGTCAGCGGTGTGTGAGCCCTAGGTAAGGCCGAGGCCTTCTCATAAACCGCCTAGCCTGCCCTTTCTGGCAAGCTTAGCAGCATGATGCCGGCTAGAGCACCCTGGTAAGATCAATGGGAAATTGTGGTTATGGCCAGTATGACGATGCATGTTAAAAGACGATGCGAAGGTGTCGTGTACATGGAGAAAAGTGTTACCCCGGGATTCACGACAGGTCGAAAGTGACCCGTGCCTGACACATTTGGGGAATGCCGATCATGCTTCTGTAACCCATGAAGTCATGTAACTAGTCTAAAATGTGGAGCATGCCAAGGTTAGACTATGGTAGCAGATTAACTCATCTTCTCTATTTATATTCGCCACGCCATGCAAATCGGCGTGCCTATGGAGTCACTGTGAAAATGTTGATGAGCACCATTTGATGCTGAGATAGAGCGGTACTTTGAGTGGTATACTTGCGTAATTTCCCTCACCCAACTTTACGGAAGCTTGTAGTCAATGAAATGAGGATGCTTGTATGTCACACCCTTGGCATAAAGCTATCTGAAACAGAAAAATCACCCACAAGCAGAACGGCTTCATCCGGTAATTTGTACGATAGAGATGCACATATGCTCGTGTCAAATGTCACAGCCAAGTGGCATTATAGGATGTCTTGTCGCAAAGGATCATCATTGGCATCAACAGGCTAACTGTAGTTGATGCAAAATTACCTACTTCAAAGATCACGTGACGTGAATTGAAAATAGTGCCTTTTCCTCCCATTGTCCAGAATGGATGAAACACATAGGAATCGTGTTCAGCAACCTTCACAATGATGTCGGGTTGATGTTCCGCCTCAAATAGTGAAGGCTGTACCTTCTGTGCCGAAGGACCTCGGCTCCACCCCACGGGGAAGGAAACAAGGATCACCAAGAGGGGCGATCTATGCCAATATGAGTGGGGAAGGGGCAACAGACTTCTTAAGAGACGATATGGGTTAGTAGTCCTCAAAAATAGATCGCGGTGGAAGAAGCCTTTAGAACGCGGATTCTGTGACGGACTATCTGTGAGAGTACCACCAAACGCAAAAGAAATTCGGAAGCGTGTGCCATTACATGAATCATCAGGCCCTCCGGCTGAGTCCGACGGCCTTACTCCTCCTCATATCACACCCATTCGTCAATTGCTCAGTTTGTGATGGTAATGCACTGACCTATACTCGGACTTCTGGCCGACTTCCGAAGGCTGTTGCGGACCGCCGAGTGGAGCCGATAGAGTTGTATGAACATTACTTACCGTAGCTATTCATCATATAAGCAAGCCATTGTCCGATGGTAGTTGTAGGTCTCTCTCCATATTCTTGATTACCTTGATCAAATAGTTAATTCGACTTCAACATGACGGTCCGATACTTGAAAAGCAAGTCTCAACCCCCGAACTCAGCTGCGACACCTCAGGTGGACGTGAGTAGCGTTGTAAAGGGGGTAATCGACGACGTTCGTGCCAATGGAGATGCAGCAGTCCGCCAGTACTCGGAGAAATTTGACCGCTGGTCGCCAGCCTCGTTCAAGCTCTCCCAGAATGATATAGATGCTGCCCTGGCGGCCTGTTCGCCCCAAACGATTGCCGACATCAAGGAGGTGCAGAAGAACGTTCGGGCCTTTGCGCAGGCCCAGCGAGACTCTATTCGCGATTTTGAGTATGAGATCCAGCCGGTAAGCCTATCCAGCGTGTGAAAACTAAATGAAACATATGCCTGTGAAGCGCCACTGACCAGTTCAAGGGAGTGCACCTGGGCCAGAAAAACCTTCCCATCAACAGCGTTGGAGCGTACGTGATAACCCAACTTCTAATTGTTGAACCCCATACTTATCGATGACACCAGGTACATCCCCGGAGGACGCTACCCGCTGCTAGCATCCGCCCACATGACGATTCTGACGGCCAAGGTGGCTGGTGTGCCTTATGTGGTTGGCTGTACTCCCCCAATTGCCGGCCAGATTCCTCATGCCACGGTGGCCGCGATGCATCTGGCTGGAGCCGATGAAATTCATCTGCTTGGCGGCGTTCAGGCGATCGCGGCGATGGCGGTGGGCACAGACACCATCCGAAAAGTGGACTTCCTCGCGGGACCGGGAAATGCATTTGTCGCGGAGGGGAAGCGGCAGTTGTTTGGCGAGGTGGGCATCGACCTCTTCGCAGGCCCGACGGAGATTCTGATCGTCGCCGATGAGACGGCCGATCCATTCACGGTAGCGACCGACCTTCTGTCACAAGCTGAACATGGGCCGGATTCGCCGGCTGTGCTCATAACGACCTCGGAGCGCGTGGGACGGGCAGCCATCGACATCATCAACCAGCTGCTTCCGAATCTATCCACGCGCGAGCTGGCGGGCACATCGTGGGACCGGTTCGGGGAAGCCATCCTGGTGGACTCCCTTGACGAGGCGTGGCGACTGGCGGATGAGTATGCAAGTGAACATGTGCAGATCTTCACCAAGCGGCCTCGTGAGGCACTAGAGAAGATGACAGCGTATGGAGCGCTTTTCTTGGGGGAAAAGACATGCGTGTCGTATGGCGATAAGGTCTGGATTCCGCCATAGGAAAGCTTACATGGAAATTTGGAAGGCTGCTTCTAACGTATGCTATTTTTCAAACAGGTTATCGGAACGAACCATGTCCTACCCACCAAAAAGGCAGCGCGGTATACAGGAGGTCTTTGGGTGGGCAAGTATCTGCGCACGGTGACTTACCAGGAAGTGACTAGTAGCACCGCCAGTGGGGAGCTGGGTCGGCTGTGTGGTCGAGCTGCAAGGGCGGAACAGTTTGAGGGCCATGCACGCTCGGGAGATCTACGGGCCCAGAAGTACCTGGGGGATAAGTATGACTGGATTGCCTCATCTGATCAAGCCAACTTGTGAGAGATGCTGGTGGGTACCCTTGATGGCCAAGGACCGTCGTCGTACACTGGCCCTCTTGAAGGGTGATCACGTAGATAGTTAACGTCAGATAAGCAAACTGGGAACAATAGTGTGAGAAAACTATTTTGAGCATGATCATTCAAAGATTCATCTAGGAGCCGTGACTCTAGGATGCACTTACACAATAGTAGTGCTCACAATAATCGACAAAGTGACTGATTGGGAAGCATGATTAGTCATGTTGTGTAGTTATGTATCCCCGAAACTCGGCGCGAGAGAGCCAATCGCCGACCCCCATTTCTTGCCCCAGTTTTGATGGCCGGCACCGGCGATCCATCGAAAAACGCACCATCGCTGAACGTGAACAGAGAGGTCCAAGAGAGGGAATCCGTCTACAAGATACATGAATAATACACCATACTTTGGGAATTGAATGTGCTGCGCAAACAATTCTTTTCAAGTATCACACCCCCAATAACGCCCCTTGGAGAGCACCGCCGTGGGAAATCGCTCCAACGATGGCGGCACAACGATCGTCTCTCCTACCCGCGGATATGATAGAGTCCCAGCTGGCTATCATTGATCTTCTCACGGCTATGTTTCCGGGACCGGGCGAGCTGGACTTGCCCGAATCTACATCGCAATGTGTGGATCAACTACGGGACTGGTGTCAAGATCCATCGACCGTGCCGATGGGAATACCTGCCAGCCTCTTGCTGGGAGTGTGTTTGCCGCTGGAGGACAGCGGGAAGACAATCCAGGTCAATGTCTCCATTCCCTTGTACCATGATGGCCCTGCACTAGATCAGCCACCCCCGGCGAAGTATACACTGCGCCAACCAGACTGGATGTCCAAGGCCGAGGTCGCTGCGCTGGCCGCTACGATGCCGCAGGACGACGTCTTTACGGCCTTGGACCATATTCGTGAGGAAGCGACGCGGTTCTTGGAAGCCCAGCCAACAGAGCCGGTGGATCTCCCACCGAGTCAGTCAGGGTCAGGGCCTCTGGTGCGGGTTTGGTTTTACTTTCCTTCCCTATCTACGCGCAAGAAGCGGGATGACCTGGTGCATCACGCGGCAGGTTATGGGCTCACTGGATTTGTGTTGGCGGGCAAACCAGGCGTGTTGTGCCTGGAGGGGACATCGCAGAATATAGATGCGTACATGAGCTTCATCAAAACGCATTCCTGGGGGGATATTCCCAGTCATCAGAAAAAGGTCAGCGAACGATTTCGCGAGACGGAAGGGGTGCAGCGGGTATTTGAGGGGATGGAGGAGATCACGGATTCCCTGGGAGAACGCAGCGGGCAGCGAGCCAACCGGGGGGATATGCAGGCCCTGGAGGCGTGGCTACAGGCCCGCGGATTGCAGCATGCCTTTGAACAGGTGATCTTTTAGACATCAAACTATGAATGTAATTACGACTACTTATTTAGCTATCTCCAGTGTCGTGCGTCTCTGTGTAAGCAGCCAGCAGGCCGCCGTTGTGCGATACGCCTCCTCGGACCTGAAAGCCGAAAGTATTGTCCAGTAAACGCGATAATAATGTCAGCTGCAATTGATATCGTTTTCATTCTACTATCTCTACAGCTGTATGGCATTATGGACATGCCTCGGCCCTCTCCCGCCGCTGACGAGGAGCCCTTCGGGGACCCGTCGCATCACGGCCTGCGTGGCATGCCGCAAGCAGATGGTATACCATCGTTACTATCCTGGCCTTTCATCTTCGCATTGACTTCCAACCATTAAGAAAAGCATTCTGTCCGTAATGGCATAGATGAATTTTTAGATGAATCATCGGCACATTCCGTGCCGCCCGGTGTCGGAAGCGTGGCTTGCCCTGCACCGTCATCCGCAGTCTCCAAATGTTGCTCGAAAACGATGCTGTATCTGTTGGAGACGTTCCACAGCGAAGTAGACAAATTGAATTGACTGGATTATCTCATGGAAAACTATCTACCATATGCTATTATGCCGCTATTCGTGGTGTTCCGCACTCAAGAATCACCTGGAAAAGGAAATGTATCCCTAGCGCAGGTAACCAATAATGATGCTATCAATCGTCTGGGAGCATTTCAGACACCAATATTTCCTGTCTTGACCCCAAAGCAACTCTAGGCGTATGTGTATATTATTTCAGTCCTCATATATATGACATGGCATCTTGAATAAAGCAGTGCATGAAAATTGAACAAAAAAAATCCACTTCGGGTATCCTTGTATGCATATACCCCGTCGCCACAACACCACCATCATTCCTCATTGATGACCAGCAGGCTCGCTACACACCTCTAGCAGCGCTTCCAATGCCGTCCGAATATCCGAACCACTGTAGGAAATACCGACTATATCGCCTGCCTTTCCACCTGTGTCTGGGAGATCCTCGTAGACACAACGCTCAAGTTCGAACATGTTCTTCTGCTCCGGAGGCAAGTTCTGCATTGGCGTGAAAGACAACATACCAGAAGGCCCATGGATCATGCTCAAGTCAATGGTAGTCAGACATGGAAATAGGTCACGATGCTGACAGAGGTACGTTAGCCACTGCGGCGTCAAGCTCGTCACTGACCGCAGACTAAGCTTCTTCAGATTTGTTCGCGAGTTACAGAGGAGGCGAACGAGATCTTCAGCTTGCATCGCAGTTCCCCAGATACTGATTCGTTCCAGGTGATCTAGAGCTGCAATGGACGCACTGAGTTGTGAAAAGAACTCAACGGCGAGATCGGTGTATCCGAGGCCAAGATGTAGTTTGCGGAGACCAGTCGCACTGAGAATCATGTCCATCACGAAAGTATAGTTCTGGGGGGTCAGTTCCTGCTCTAGGTGCAGGTTGTCCAAGGACTTCCAGCCCGTCTGGAAGGCGGCATTGCTATAGAGTGACTTTGGGAGACGTGCAATGTCCATGACTTTGGAGGTGTAATTCATGCCCTTGCCATACCAAAAGAGCTTAACCGGAAGAGAGGCGTCCGCGATGAGGTCAAGGAGGATGCATGCGACATCGTCAGGATTGAAGGTCGGGCTGTCGTGGAGGTCCGCCTTACTTTGGGGTTGTGACAGAATGGGCGATAGGATAAAAGATCGGCAGTTCACCAATTTCTGTGTCAGATCATCCCGCAGCCGCCGGATCAAGGGCATGTCTAGGGGACATCGGAGGTGGCCAGCAGCCGTCCAGTGCCAGTCCATGTTCTCCCCCAGTCTCGGCTCCGGACTCAGGATTACCAGGTGTTGAATATAACCTCGTATCAGCTGGTTCTCAGCCAGTGCATGCAAGTGGTTTAAAGAGTGTGCGGAGAAGTCTGTGTAGTACTCCGCGTACCGTTGCGCAAAACACCGGTTGGTGAGGTGATGAGCGGCACGGCAAGTCCCTCGGAGCGCGGCCAAATCTTGCGTTGCAAGCTCGTGGCAAATCCTCTCAATCATCTCCAACGGAAGAGTAGATAAACGGGAAGGCTTGCACATCATCTGCTCTGAAATAGACTCTAACATTGCGTTCATTCTTTTGGGGTACAAGGAGAAAGGGCCACGGCCAGGCGCAGTCGCGTATGCTTTAAAGGGAGCGAGATGGATGCAACAGGGTCCTTGGAAGTACCTTGGAGGCACACGGCGATCATTGAAGCGTCGCAACCACCATCTACCTTGACCCCACACCCAGAAGAGAAAAGCATCATCATCGCGTGGGAATCGTTAATACCACTATGATATCAGCAAAAGACCCAGGGAAAAAGTGACACTAGAGGTGTGTAGCGACACTTCTGGTTTCTTAACATACTATGTGGTTTAGCATTCAGCCTGCTAGCACTTCATAAGCAACCCTCTACCAGCTAAAATGTATCCAGCATCACTATCAGTTATTTAATAAAGTGATGGGCCCCCAGCAAGAGATGGGCATAACCATCAATCGCTGGCTTGTTTCACCCAGACAATGATATTGTGGCCTCAGGCAGCAGCGCAACTCAACGATCCTGACACGTGATATCCTAGACTGCCGTCCCGACAAATTGTATTTTAATTGATCACTATCGGTCGATACTATAAGATCTATGAAGAACATTGTTAGCCTAGAGCTCGCCATCTTCATGTCATGTAAGGGCGATATTGGTAGGTAAGAGAGACTGCATTACTCACATGGGGTGTCATGGCAAGACCCCGGCATGACAATGACAGTGATGGTATACCACAAAATGGATGCAATTTACTCCAATGTCACTGGTAAGGATGCAAGAGCGTTCATACTATTTGTATGTAACTCATACCAGCATCCTTTTGATAACGATGGAGCTATGCCCCGTAGTTGACCTAACTTCTCCTCCGTGGGTCATGGTGAGTGATTGCAGCAACGCCCACAAGTTCCAGGTTTGTCTAACTTAGACCCCACCCAGCAGAACATATGCATAAATAATTTACTTGTGACACTAAACTTATCCCGAACAAACGTGGAGTTGCTGTTCCAGCATTGTCGCTGGCCTGGTTCATCCCAGTGAAGCGTGGTGGGTAATGCAACATGGGGGCGGTATCAACCACAACCTGATTTGTCCAGTCGGCTAATCTCCAGGCTAGAAATGTGATCATCAAGGAACCCTTCACCCGAAGCAGAAGGTCGAGCGAGTCGGCTGGCAGGGCTGAGAAAGCTTGATTGCGGGGCTGAAGTCAGCACTAACTCCAGGCAGACGCGAAAGTGTACTAGTGGTTGCAAATATATCCACGTTCCGGCCGAACGAGGCTAGAGAATCTGAGTGCTGCTTAGCTACAGTTCATGTCCTTAGGAGGATTCCTTATTCAGCACTAGTATCTCACGTACATTTTGTAGCAGCACGGGAAGAACCTAAGTACAGACAATCGAGTAGGAGTAAGCCGAGCTACTGGAAAATCGAAGTCATTTGTGATATTGTGGTACCTAAACGCCGTCACTGCGTTCCAATATCGGCGCTGAAGGTGTTGAATGGGGATGCATAAGAAGTAGATACAGCGATGCGCACATGAGCAGGGGGAAATTGGTCCTTTGTTCCTTGTCTCCCACAGACCCTAAGCCAATAAGGGGTGACCCTGTCATTCCCTGGAACTGTTTCGCTTTTGGCTAATCCGAACTACCGCAGTCAGCCTTGCCGGTGTGGCCTAAACGCGTCCATTCATAGAGAACATCACATATTTCGTCTTCCTCTTCTAAAGCTGCCAGATCAAGCGGCTTACTACCTTGGGCGTCTTCCACGCCGGGGTTTGCACCATGCTCCAGGAGCCAGTTCACTGCCGGGAGATTTCCTTGGTAGCTGGCCGCATGAAGGGGAGTGCCGCCGAAATGTAGGAATGCAGGATAGCCGAATTCATTCACGTCGGCCCCACGCTGTAGCAGGTGCTCCATGATTGGTATGGCTCGTCCATCCTTCCTACATGCAGCATAATGTAACACATTACTGGTGCGGATATTGGCACCGTGTTCAAGAAGGAGGTCAACAATCAATGGGCTACTTCGACGGGACGCCATACCAAGGACTGCCCCTGAGCCCTTCGTAGGGGACCGATCTGGCTTCTCAAGGTCATTGAATGACTGGGCATTCGGGCAGCCGAAGGTGGGG
This sequence comes from Aspergillus tubingensis, assembly GCF_013340325.1. Lineage (NCBI taxonomy): Eukaryota > Fungi > Ascomycota > Eurotiomycetes > Eurotiales > Aspergillaceae > Aspergillus > Aspergillus tubingensis. The sequence goes on from NW_023336276.1 coordinate 1,789,407, forward strand.
TCGGCACCTTGTTCAAGGCACCAGTGAACGAGCCGTTGGTCGTTCTTCTTCACAATGTGTCTGTTCTTTTGGTTAGTCCATGTGATCACCAACAGGCAAGCAAAGGATACCCACACAAGTGGCACTGTATTAAGGGGATGTAGCTGAGTCTCAAAAGTGAGACCGTGGTCTAGCAAGGCCTTGACTGCCTCAGCTGAGTGTACTTCATCCACGACGCTGGGAGACTGGGGCTTGGCGCCAGCGTTTAGTAGATGGCGCATAGTGTCGATGTGATCGCCCTGGGCAGCTTCCCTCAAGCCCATGGTCAGAACCTCTCGGTCTAGAGCCTTGGCCTCCTGATTCTTCTTAACTTGGGCCAAGTCACCGTGACGGCAGCTCTCCAGGAAGGGCTGATTAGCCTCCTCCAGCACTTGAAATGGAAGTGACATTGTGCGTGATTGAACAAAAGGAACTGATTTTTGGAATGATGGTGAGGATGGTGAGGGAGTGAGGTTTTGTTGGGTTTGTCAAATCCGTGCGCGGCGGCCGATGAAGGCCCGGGGGGCGGTGGATGTTGCGGTGGAGAAGCTAGGCGTGGAGGCTGCAGCAGCTACAGTCATCGACCTTTCGGCATGGTGAGCAAAGTTTCCAGGCTCGATGTAGTTAAGCATGCTTCTGGGGGCCAAAGAGCAATGTAGGCCATGTCGCTGGTCGAGTGGCCAGTCAGTATAATGAAGGACTTTGTGGTCCACTTCCTACGCTGCATCTCAAAGTGTGACGCCAGGTCCTCCCTCCACCGATTTCGCACGCCTCTCGTGGGGGCAGGAAACGCATAGTTGAATGTGGTATCTGCGTGTAAAATCCCGCGCGTACAGACGGCACCAAATCACAATATTAAAAGCTGATTCTTCCAGCCAGTGGCCCTTTGAACAACCACAGTCATTCATTCCTAATTTTCCTCTACAATGGTGGTTGGCTTGAAACAGGCTTTGCTTCTTGCCCTGTGGGCTAGTGGAGTTATTGCTGGCTCCGGTTCAGTCGAGCAAAATGGGAGCGCCCTGAGAGCCTCTGCTCCTACTATAACATCAGTAACTTCTGCTGTGGAGAACATCCCGTTCTTCTACGCGGCGGAACCTCCGGCAGTGGCGGTTGACAATGGCGATGGCAACAGCAAGGAAGATGAGGACGTTGGTGAGACCTCAACTGAAGTGGATGTCAATCAGCTGCACCTTCGCAGCCACAAGGGAAGCAGTGGTCATGGCAAAGGAGGTCATAATCATCACTCGAGAGAGACCAAGACGAAGACGAAAACGAAAAAGAAGACCACTAAGACAACCAAAACCACCACGAAGGAGACCATCTCGACTACTACCACGACCAAGGCGCACAAAGCTACCACTACCACAACAACGAAACAGAAGTCTACTACTAGTACCAAGGAAAAAGAGACCTCGAAAAGTGAGCAGCCTGCCACCCCGAAGCCGGCCGATTTCACCTCGAAAACATCGAGTAACGAGGAGGACCATCATACTTCCACACGTACATCCACGAAGGGAAAATCCACCGGCGTCACCAGTACTCACACCACCAAGTCTCATGGCCACTCAGACTCCGCCTCAACGAGCAAGGCTACCAAGTATACGGTCACATCAACCACAAAGCAATCATCCCACTCCCAGACTTCCACTTCATCGTCTGCATCTGCGTCCGCAACCGAAGTGCTCTGTGGAACGGACTGTTCCAGCTGTTTGTCCAATGATATCGATGCCTCTTTTGGTTCCACCAAGCGTCCTGGTCATAGGAGCCTCATACGTAGGCTCTCATCATACTTGGAATGGATGCAAACGGAGATGAGAAAGGGGAAGCTGTTGGCAAAGGATACTTCGAACATGAAATCTACCTCGGAAATTATAGGTTTTGGTGATGATCCGTTCAACTTCAGCCAGATCAATATCCGAGGCTGTACGGTCATAGTTGTTGTGTCGAAATATGCCGTCTATCAGGCCCATCTGTGGCAAAAGCCGGGATTTGTTGTTGTCAAGGAAGGTCGAGCGGTCTTGGATGAAGAGACGTTCAAGACCAAGATCCTGGATTATCTGGCCTCCGATGCAAATCTCAAGGACGAGCGCTTAACTGGGTCGTCCAAGTATTCGAGCCCCGACACCAAGGTTTACATTGGAACCCCTTTAGCCCGGACGGGTAAACAGGCTCCACGGTATCCGGAACAAGTGAAACGCATCGCTGCGCAGGTCAACTCGGTTCTGGGCTTGTCAGCGGAACCCACGGAATATGACTACGAAACAATCAAGTCCAAAGATGACAGCGATGAAGCCATGAGCAGCGACATTACCTATGGTGAGGGTAAATTTCTCTTCCAATATCACGGCAGCTGTGCGAGTCCCACCTGGCAGGTCTGGTATGGGGGCAAGGCCAGTGGCCCCATCTGGGAAGCTTCGCAAGGCAGTGCGCAGAAGCGGTCGGATTCGTGCTCTGTGTTGTCTTCGGCCACTCCGGCCACTGCCACAGCAAAGCTCTGAGCGTTTCCACGCTTTCCAACGTGCTTGGATATGCTGTTGAGGCATCCGAGGGGGTTTGAACACGAAATATAGCCAGCCGATCATATTGTACCACGTTGACTATCTGTACCATAGTATCGTAGTAGTCAAATTAGTCATCCTTCACACTTGACATGATAACATACTTGAGATGTTATTTCATTAATGATCCAGTGCATAAATATTCAAATCTGTTCCAGTCGCAGAGGAGATAAAGTTCCGAAATGTAAAGGGGATAATCATTTGAAAGAGTGGAGATGGAGAGATCCTGACTAAATGTGATCGCGCCAAGACAGCCGGTGCGCCGTGCTGATTCCATTGGTTGACATCCTGAAGTTCTGAAGGGCAAAGGGGAGAGGCCCTTCAATTACTCCCTCCATTCGTTTTGGCTCACGGACCCTTTGGCGATGCACGGCACAACTGCCGGGGACCAAAGCAGTGCAGTGTCTGTCATCTGTGCTATCTGAATATCGTGAGCGATTGATATTACGCAGTACTATATCCGCCAGAATGATTGCCAACCTAGCCATCGTAGTGGTCTTCGGCATTGATCTGATGACTCTGCTATACATGATCACCCAGCATCAGCCCAGCAGACGAGCAGAACCTGATGAGACGCGGCCACCTCTCAAGCTCCCGCTGATCGGTGATCTTCATAGCTCTCCGATCGATAAGCCCCTCGCCAACTGGGACGACTGGGCGCGGCGAAATGGGCCCATTACCGTTTCCAGGCTATTTGGGATCGCCCCAGTCGTGATACTCAACTCTTACGAGGCGGTCACTGAATTGTCAAGTCGCCGCAGCCAGTGGTATAGCAACCGGCCGCGTTCGGCGACGATGGAGATAATTACCGGAGCAGAGCCCGGACAGTCTCGATTCACTCTGATGCATGACTACGATGATCACCTCAGGCTGCATTCACAGACTGCTAGCTCCAGTCTTGGGGCCCTCGCGGCGCCGAGATATCAGCCGTTAACGGAACTAGAGAACAAACAGTTGCTCTGTGACCTGTCTGATGCTCTCCACGGATGTCCTGATGGCGCGACCATCAGCACAGCAACGATCTATCCCCACCTGGAACGCACCCAGTCAAGTATTATTCTAGGGTTACATTACGGCCTGCGAATCCTCCACCCCCCGAAGACGAACTTCTGCAGGAAATTATCGGCATCCAGGCCCAAGTGACCCATCTAGCTGCTAATCCCAGCCTACCAGATCTTATTCCAACCTTGCGCCAACTGCCTGAATCTACCTCCCTGAAACGTGCCGCCGATGAGCTCTTCGCAACCCAATTGGACCTCTACACGCGTCTATTTCATCGGGGGAGGGACTCAGACAGCTGGAACCCCAGAGGAAGCCCTTGCAACGGCCGAGAAGTACACGGCGGTACCAGGTCTGGACCTTGCATTCGCTCTGGCCACATCTATCCAAGGTGGGATGGAGACTTCTTCCCGTCAACGCAGAGGCTCAACGACGGTCCGACCTCCCGCTGCCCGTGTTTGGGCAGGGTTGACGCATCTGCCAGGGCAAGAGAATTGCTACAGATGGGGCCTTTCTGCAGGTAGCCAACTTGTTGTGGGCGTTTGATATTATGCCGGTGGAAGGGGAAGAAATGGATCCATGGGCCATGACTGTCGTGGGTTTCATGACGATGCCCAAGGAGCTAAGGATGCGGCTGAAGCCTCGCGGTGACTGGGTGATGGAGGCCATCAAACGGGGACCTAAGATCGCGGCGGAGGACTTGGATCAAGTGGTAGGGTCTGTCAACGATGTGGAGGGGTAAACGGATATAGTATTGATTGCTGTTGATGTTAAGAGGTACTGTCGGTTAAAGGACTGATGGGCACAGGTTAAGGTATGGTCTAACGGTGTGGCGTGGAAGCACAGTCTAACAACATGGTAGATGAGTCAGAAAAACTTAAATTAGAGGAAAGTAAGAATAAAGTTGGCTATGAAGTAAGCTTGAAACTATAACTTTCTTGTTGTGAGTTTGGATTTAAAGATGCGGCCCGGTCGCCGAATAGAAAAAGCAAAAGGGCAAAAACAAAGTACTAGTTTTGTACGAGAAGACCGAAAAGCAGAGCAGAAACAAACAAAGCAGCCCGCCAAGTCAGCATAAGATTACGAATAAGGCTTATCAATGAGATAGACAAGGCAGAGGATCATGAATTTTGTTGGATGTTGGACAAGCAGGGAATCTTAATAATATCTTATTATCTCCAGTCAAGGGCAAGGGATTGCCGACCGCGGCCTGATTCTCCGCATTCCCGACCGGCCCAGCGACTGGAGAGAGCAGCCTCTCGTTGTCCGGGATAAGACCCTACACAGTCTCGCTGCAGTCAAAGATGGACGATAAGTACTGATGGGGGAGACCCCCGTGGCTATAATAACATGGAATTATACATTCACGGATGAAGTCAGTCCTCCGTCATCCTCGACCGACCGACCACCCCGCCCCCTTCCCGAAATATAAGTCTGATGCAGAAAGTATGAACACCGATTCTTATTTTGCAAACGATCGTGCATGATTACTGTTTCATCATGTCGCTGCTCACGCTGCACGTCGGCAGCAGCCTGGCACAGGCAGTGCTGACCATTCTCATGACCTCCTATGGCTACGCCGCTACATTCGTTATGTCCTTTACCGTTTGTCGGCTCATTCTATTTGGCAGTCTCTTGCCACTCTATCTTGGGAAGCTGTCATGCACTATCATCCCCACAGTGGTTCGGAACTTCCTCAGCCTGTTCTCCAGTCAAGGGAGGAAAAGGCTTATCCGAGAGGCAGAAGAGTACCGGGGTCAATGTGAGTCTCTGGCCATCGCCCAGTGCCAAGGCACATATCGCTTCAGCGAGTCCAATTTGTATCGACTCCGTCCTCAGGGACCAGGATGGATGCCCGACTTCCCCTGGGCTGATTGCATGGTGGAGATGGCCATCTGTGGAGCCACTGTCCGCTTCATGCATCAGAAACCAACACTCGACGGTCCCGCAGGCCGCAGGCGCCCGATCATCTTCCTGCATGGGAATCCGAGCTGGAGCTATATTTGGAGAAATGTATAGATATCAAAGATCGATCTTCAGATTAGAGTATGGCTGACCCCAGCAGATCCTTCCTCATCTGCTGGACCAAGGTCATGAAGTCTATGCGCTCGACTGGCTCGGGCACGGTCGCAGTGACAAGCCGACCCATCCCGAATCGGTTACCTTTGAACTACATATTCACACGCTTATGCAGTTGTTCAAGGTCCACAATCTCCGCCATGCAACCATCGTCGCGCATGACTGGGGTGGGTACGTCGTTGACCCCGCTAGTATCTCTTGCTGTCTCCGTCCATGGCTCATTGTCTCCAGGTGCGTCGCATTGTGCGCAATCCCGCAGCTGCCTCAGATGGCCTGCACTTGCCTCCTTCTCCTGAACTCCTTTCTGCCACCGCGTCCGGACGAATGGAACCTTCACTACAGCTTACTCTATGCCATCTGGTTTCTTTCGACGGGCCTCCTGGGCGGCTATATGCCTGAGTGGGGAGTGATGCGTTTCATGTCCCCACACTTGTCGCAATTCGAGATCGATGGGTACAGTGCGCCATATCGATCTCTCCCAGTAGCCACCAAGGCCAGTGTCTTCCGGTTCGGGCACATTGTCCCGGTTACACCGCGCTTTGCCTTACATGGCCTCCGGCAGACGCGGATCTGGAAATTGTTGGAGGGTCTCTGCGGACCGCGTCATTTTGACAACCTAAGTCAACAGGCCAGACTGGCAAAGCGCGGGGAAGAGGTCCGACAGAGCTGGAGAGCGTGCCTCGGAAAGGGTAACCCAGATGTTTTGGTGGTGTTCGGAGAGCAAGACCCGCTCTTGAAGCTGTACAAGGACATCCTCGTCGATTGCATCCATCCGGCACATATGGTTGAATGGGCGCCACAGGGCATATGGCTTTCTGGAGGAGGCCACTACCCCATGGAAGAGAAAGCGGCTGATATATCCCTCTTGATCGAAAAGCTTGCAAGCCAATGATACAATATGACCTAGATAGTCATCAGAGGTTCTGCTCTGCTAGCGAGGGGACAATCCAATTGCAAGCAAAATACCGAGTTGGCAGGCAGGGAGATTGAGTGCTATTGAGGCAGAATTCACAGATCATCCATTCGCCAAAAGCGAAACAATGTCATAGGTCACTCGATGATACATACTCCGATGGATTGAAAACTGAAATAGTGTCGCGGTTTACGAATATAGTGCTGCATTGAATCCCTCTCCGATCGGCCGAGTGGTGATCCGAGCGCGAGTTTGTTGACTATCGCGAATTGTATCGTAATGGTCCTGGGATTCTCGCTTTGCTTACCACCATCAACAAACCATTTTGCCACCAGTCTGTCAGACAGCCGCTGAATGAGCGACAACTGAGTCACTGCCCTTCATGTCCTACAGAAGGCAGACTTAGTCCAGCGAAACAGTGGCTAATTTCGTGTGCATATGGGATACATGTCACGGGAAATAAGAGATTTTAAGTCCCACAGCAGATAAGTGAAGTATATGTTCCAGCTCGACTATTATTCCTTAATACTGTGAGTTCAGAGGCAAGCTAGGTCTCCACGTGAAAGAAACACCTTAGTATGAATGAAAAGCAGACTAGGTATCTCGGCTCACACAACCCAATGCCCTCAACTGCATCAATAAAAAACACACCATTCGTGCACCCTACTGACTTCACCCTAATTTCCTGTTTCCAACTTTTCCACATGTTGAATGCTTCGGAAAAGGGAATAAAAGCAAGAGATTTCAAACCTAGGGGCATGTTTTGGGGAGTACAACGACATCCTGAATACCATATGGCTTATTTAGTACGACTCCATAGCGTCTCCCTCACTTCTCTTCAGACCACCGCCAGCCAGCGAAATGATAGCATCAGTAGGGATAGCCTCGTCGTCTCGCCGCTTGAGACCACCGCCTGCCAAGGAAATAATGGCGTCAGTAGGAATGGCCTCATCACCACGCTTCTTGATCCACCCGCCGCTGAGCGAGTCAAGGGCGTCAGTTGGAATAGCCTCATCACCACGTCGCTTGAGGCCACCACCAGCGAGTGAGATGATGGCATCAGTGGGAATAGGTTCCTGGCGGCGCCCAAGCAGGGTGGCCAGAACGTCAGCTGGGACATCCTCATCACCACGTCGCTTCAGGCCACCACCAGCCAGCGAGATGATGGCATCAGTAGGGATAGGTTCCTGGCGGCGCCCAAGCAGGGTGGCCAGAACGTCAGCTGGGACATCCTCATCACCACGTCGCTTCAGGCCACCACCAGCCAGCGAGATGATGGCATCAGTAGGGATAGGTTCCTGGCGGCGCCCAAGCAGGGTGGCCAGAACGTCAGCTGGGACATCCTCATCACCACGTCGCTTCAGGCCACCACCAGCCAGCGAGATGATGGCATCAGTAGGGATAGGTTCCTGGCGGCGCCCAAGCAGGGTGGCCAGAACGTCAGCTGGGACATCCTCATCACCACGTCGCTTCAGGCCACCACCAGCCAGCGAGATGATGGCATCAGTAGGGATAGGTTCCTGGCGGCGCCCAAGCAGGGTGGCCAGAACGTCAGCTGGGACATCCTCATCACCACGTCGCTTCAGGCCACCACCAGCCAGCGAGATGATGGCATCGGTAGGGATAGGTTCCTGGCGGCGCCCAAGCAGGGTGGCCAGAACGTCAGCTGGGACATCCTCATCACCACGTCGCTTGAGGCCACCACCAGCCAGCGAGATGATGGCATCAGTAGGAATAGCCTCATCGCTTCTCCTGCCCAGACCACCACCGATAAGAGACTCCAAGGCGTGGTCAGGGATAGGCTCCTGACGGCGGGCATACTGACTGTTACCGGTCTCATACGGACAGATCTCGGTATCGGTGCACACGGGGCCGGGACCAGTGGGGATGTCGACATCCGCATTGGCATTTTCATTGTTGGCCTTACCCTTGTTTTATAATCAGTCACTACACATAGATTTGAGTATGCATGGTCTTACCTTGGGGACAGGCGCTGCCAGCACCGAAGTAAAGAGAATAACTGCAGTGGCCAAAGAGGTCTTCATAGTGAACCGTTTGATTTCTGGAGTTTTTTGGGAAGTGGGACTTGAGCTTCTGGTGTAATTTCGTGATGGATATATTAGATTTGAAGAGGAATCGCTCGTTTTTTATACCTCGTGTCTATCGAGATATTCCTTTTCTTTTGCTTTGTGACCAATGTCACTATCGGGTAATGTGTGCGAGGCAACTATCCTTCAGCTCATGTTGATCAACCTACAGCAATATCACTCAGTTCAAGAGAGCTTGTTCTACATTCAACAGGCAGGTCGATGATTCGAGAGCTCTCCCCCCATAGCTAGGCAAAGGGTAGGTCTCACATGCGGCGGGAGATAGCCCGAACTCCGCGGCATTTCGAAAGACAGGGTAAAGCGCCATGTCCGGAGCCTTACGTATTCAATAATCCTCTTGGATGCTAGATGAGCGAAGAAGACCGGGTTGACTGTGCTGAAGCGACTGTGGTAACGAGAGGGGATCCCCGGGAGGGGTTCGGCTTCGAAATGCCAACGGATCAAGAACTGCCTGATTCGTGCCAACCTCATGCATGAGCAAGGAAAACAAGCAATTCAGACCAACTGAATCTGAAGAAGACAATCATTGCTCTCAACTTAACCTGCAAGTAGCATGTCCAGTAGTGGGGACTAGTTTCTGCCGGATCTTACACCCGCCGAGGAGAACTAAGATGAGCTAAAATCTCACGGGTAGCCGGTGATCCTCTCGGCCGCGTTCAGCCCAAGAAAATACACGTTCGTCTTTAGCGGCAAAGTGTGATAATACACAAAACAATACATACATGGCGCCATTTATACTACTAATTTGGATTACGGCAATACGCCAATCGTGCGACAAGGACATGTTGACCTGATTCCATAATCAGTAGTAATGTGGCGTCATCAACTGAATCCGGCCTCCCTATCCAACAATATCTTGTCGACGACCAGAAAGGGCAACGTTACTCTCCTGGATGACATGTAACTAGGTATATATAACATATATGAACTGTTTTGGTGACCCTCATTGTCATTTTTTGTCCCCATGATGCTCCATGGCTAAGACACGACATTGGACCTCCTCGGAATAAGCAATTAACAGCATCGGAGCAGCTCAGAGATGTGCTGGCTATCAGTAGTCACAACGAGCTCGACTAGTATGATTTTGTTAGTAGGGCTATTGGCAAATGGCATGGTCCTCGATCTGCACCTCCGGAACATGAATGTGCTAACATGTGTAGTCGGTGTTACGGAAGTCCAGATGCCGACCAACCCACCACACAGAACCATTGAATAGGAAAGATCTACAGGCCACCCAAATCCCGGCCTTTTGCCACACAAATAGTTCATTTGCTTAGGCTCAGATGAATGATAGCACATGCATGCCTATTATAATAATAAATAATCCTGCGTCATCTCAGTACGGAAAAGGAAAAGCCGCTTGTCTGTTCATGGATTTTCTGGCTCGTGCCTTGTCCAACATGGGACTACTCAGGAACCGGGAGACCACACCTGATACAAGCCCATGTTAACGAAGCTGTCAAAGTTATATCAAAATATATTCCTCTCCATTATAGTGAACCGTATAGCCGTGTCTCGAGCAGCTGGGCCCTTCAACTTTCCGGCTAGCAATGACAACGGAAAAAGTTAGATGGTTGGTGAAGCAGAACTACCAAAGCGGAGGATTTCCTCAAGAGTATCACTGTCTGTACCTGTTTCGGTGAATCCCGAAAAATATGAGATTATGCATTAGTATACTGGCTTGTCCTACTTACATGTACTGGTGATTGGCCTTCTCCCCACCTAGACGGGACTATCAATGTGGCATCTAAACAACAAAAGGAAAAGGCCCGGGCTACCAGCCAAGTCGGATTCCTTCGCCCGAGCATCACCGAGTAGTGGCCTGGGATTCGAGCTATGAACCTGTTCTCGCAAGCTGCGGATAGAGATCAGTTCCGCGATATGGCAGAAGGGCGAATGCAGACTAATCCACAAGTACAGGCTGGGCCCAGGCACGGCATCCAAACTCTAGCTTAACATAAAATTGTGTCATCAGGTGCCTATAGCCATGAGACGCCCCAATAGCGTCAATGCGTGTACACGTCGTCAAGTACCACAAAAGGTGCAGGATCTACAATGTACATACGTTCGGGGGTCTTCGTCTCCTATATATACTTCTCGTGAAGAGGATTAGATCAAGGAAGTAAGCTCGCCATCAAGTCATCTCACATTTCTTTCTTTAAGCTGCCTAAATGCCTTCCCGTTCCTGCGATATACCGAATAATCACATGATGTACGAACAAATTGCTGAGCGCTCAAGCTTCGAATCACTTCCTATTGTGAAGGATACGCCTAAGCGGAGGCTTAGGTATCTGAAGGTGGAAGGGATCTCGACCATTATACTTCTTCTTCTTGCCACATTTGGGGTCATTGATCTGTGTTACCAAGCATTCAGTAGGATCTACACTATGAACTACATCCATATCCATGCAAACACACAAACCGAGCCAGATATATCCTGTAATTGCGGAGACACCGTTACCGAGGCCCTTTCAAACAACTGCAAATATGATTCTCTAGCTGCGGCGTGGCTTCCGCCATCTTGTCGGAACGACAACCTCACCCTGGCTTTTGAAAAGGCGGGTTCAAATCCGGATGGAAGCTGGCCTTACTTTGCTGATCTGAACATGACGCGACCGCTGTCACTGAAAGAGGTGTCTCTACTTCCTGATACTAGGGTAGGGGGGGGAGAGGCAAAAAATGTCTTTTTCACGACCCGCAGGTGGCATTTAGTGCACTGTATGTATTATTGGAAGAAAATGTTCTTGTCGCAGCAGCTGGGAACAACAATCGAGAGAAGATATAACAATGTGGGGCATATTGAGCACTGTCTGATGGCTGTACTAAAACAGGAAGAAGGCCTGGATGAGCTTACCACGGGGGCTGGAGTGGCGTTGCACTCGGATTGGATCAATGGGCGGCCGGATATACAAGACCATGACCATGAACACGACCACAAATAATAGTGTCTGCGATTTATTATCTACAAAAGAACAAGCCTCTGAAATTCCCGTGGTCACTCAGATAGCAGTAACCTGTGTTTGTTGGAAAGCGGTGTCGCCTATTCATTTTGAGACTGCAACACTATGGCATGATTTCTTCTGAACTGTGTTCTTGGCAATGAAGAGTGTGGCGTCTTCCTGCAATCACGACAGGGACTTACAAATCTCATCCACTAGCTGACGGAGACAATTCTCCACTCATGATAAATAGACGCCCACATTCCATACCGGTTGTGCCTCTGGAGTGATTGTATTGTCGAGCAGGGAGATATTGTTGCTGGCTCTGAATAATTAGAACTCCTTACTTCAACTTCAAGTATTGAATATGAAACACCGCTTACATCGATACAAAAGTGCCCAGTCAGTGACTAATCGTGATATAAATACTACACACCTAATTGATTTCCTCCATGTAATGCGAGAAATAGTGATAATACGGGAACGCTGGGGCCTTCGTTGAAGTCCAATACTCGGGTTTCCAAGGTGAAACTAGGATAGATTCATGGCGACAGCCCTACTTGATCTTCTAGTAGAAGTGTACATTGTCCTGTGTATCTTGCATAGTGATTTAAGGCTGTCATGGCTACCAAATCTGAGCGCAGAATGTAAAATTGTAACACCATAGGTCCACGGATGTCGCTGGTCTGGACACCATGATAGCATCTAACGCGACATAAAACATCTCTGAATAGGTAACTGTAGCGTCATAATCATGTTGGTGATAATATGCACCAGGCGGCTTGAAAGGATACAAACAGCGAAGAGACCCAGGTCCAGGCTAGTTAATCCACATAATATTCCGTGATGTGGACACCCTACAGCCCGAGATGCTGTCTGCATAACACACTTATCATTGCACCTCACAGGACCTTGCTCGTTTGTCAACAGAGATGTGTATTCATCACAGAGGAGAATGGTATACTATATCAACAGCTCAGTCTGGAAGCCGGTCCTAGAGGGTGCATCTGAAGATGACCTCCTGATAAAGCTATCGCAGCGTAAATTGGGTAGCTAAAGTAACAGGTCAGGCGGGGACCATATTGGAGAAGTAAGGCTCTATTTTGCTAGCTCTGTGCAGCTTGAAGGATACACTTCTCTCTCTAGAAGGGCAGGAGAGGCATTCAATATTCCAGTGCATCTTCCAATATTGCGGTTAAGATATTTACGGGCAGATTATAAAGTGATTGACTGGGGAGACCTAATCCCTAAGTTTGGGCTCGTTTCTGGCCTTTTCTTATCGAAGCTTTCTGGCTTGATGCTGGGGTATATAGGTCACAAGTCTCTAATAACAATATCTACTGATTGGGAAACAGGCTAGATGATAGTTTAATCATGGTTCATCATAAAATTCTCCGTGGAGAATGTGCTCGATGTGCTTGTTGAGTACTTCCGTAATATATATAGAATCTAGAGGAACATGCTTCCTAAGCATAATCTTCTTGGGTCTAACATAACCCACGGTTAGACGGCCCACACGGTCAGGCGGCCCATCTGGTTATCCCATATAAAAAATATCTTTTTGAATCTATTATATCTCAACGAATACTGAATCTAATCAGTTCTAACTTTGTATATAAATAATATATAACAGAATAAATAATACATCATTTTTCTAGATTATTAAAAAATTTTATTATAGAATATATATTAATATATCCAAAATTACAGATAAATTACAGATTTTGTAATATGATAAGATACTATTTAAATTTATATAAGTTTTTAAGAAGTATTAGATAGTTATTTATATAATTTAGATTCTATTTATATAATATTAAGTCTTCTAGTCTTATAATAGTTGAGACATCATATATTTAAACAGAGTCTTATATAGTATTACCAGCTGGGCCGCCTAACCGTGGATTATGTTAATAGCGGCTATTTTTGCAAGAGTCAGGGGAGAATTAGTAAGCAGGTTGAAGGATAGACTGCTTACATCATATCCGCACGTCAAGCCCGAGTAATTGTACAGCCAACAGATTAGTTTCACTCATGAAGCGTTAAAAATGTTGTCAGAGAATACAAAAACGGGTTATTTATTATGAAATGTTATTTTAAGTATGGTTAGGGCCTCTGGAGAGTCCATCTTTGCATGAAGATCACCATTGCTTAACATTGGGATACCATAAAGCGATACTATATATTTTATGAGCTGCATCCAATAGGTGAGGAGTTTTAATTGTTCTGCTGAATCAAAACCTAATTGAATTGGGTAATTGACTCGTTATGTCAATTAGTTGCGTAGAAATGCTGATTGAACGCTCAAAGACTTGGATTAAATGAGCCGGGATGTAGAGTAGCATAATTCATTGGTCATCATGGTCTAGAAAATAAAAGGTCTACAATTTAGCACCTTTTGTATTGCGTAGGAAGGCCAATGACTCCGCCATCACTTTCTCCCATTCCTTGGTGGGCCGGGATTTCTCTGCCGGCGACAAATCTTCCCATCCGGCCGCAATGCGATCCTCATCAGTCCTCCATCGTTCCATCTCTTTCTGGATCCATTCTCCCAAAGTGCTTGCAGTCACATCCACCTTCTCCAGAGGCAAAGCATGACCAGCACCCTTAACCCATATATGTCGGACGCGATCGTACAACACACCTCCACTTCCTCCAATACTACTTCCTGTTCTTTCTGCCATGGTAGTATGAAGTCCAGATTTGAATAATGGGCTCGATGCCCCACTCAGAAATAGAGCAGAAGGACGAAGGTGTGGTAGCAATTTCCCAGCCACAATAGGTTCAGGCCGATATGCTTGTTGACCAGGTGGCAAGCCGGCCATCACATCAGGGAAGAACAGGGGATCATGAGGGGGCTCTGTAAGGCGGTCGTTTGTATTTTCAGTTCGTATACCCAGCTCCTTATGCCGGTGTGGGTTCGCACGCGCATAGATAAGTGCCTCCTGGAACTTGGTTGTTGTCAAAGTAACCGGCGCCTCAGAGCCAAGCGCACCGTCCTTGGGATAAATGGCGGTGGGAAGTTCCCGATAGCCCCACTGGAACCAGCGTTCGAGGACCCGGGAATCCCAGGACCGCAGGTATTGCCGAGCCTTCTCTTCCGCTGCGGTCCGTGAAGGCCAAACATCGCGCTTGTGCTTGGTGAGGTGAACGAGAAGCGGAGCATCTGCGTCAGTATTCTTCTCGATAATGTATGGTTCGATAAGAATGAGAGATTGAAGTATGCGGGGATGCATCAGGGAAAGAAAAACCCTGGTAGGACACTGATTAGAAGGAATCGCACCTTTGGGATAGGTAAACTAACAGCTGCGTTGCACCAAGACTGTGCCCAACCCCCATTATGGGTCGGGTCATCTTGTGACGGAAATGATTCATCATGAGAAGTAGGTCCCGACTGTGATCGAACGCCGATGCTGCTTCAATTTAGCCATAAACGCGTACAAGAAATTAGAATTGATGCTACCACTGACGGTCGTTGCCCAAAACAGCTTCATTAGCAATACCACTGACACCTTGATTTGTAGCATCAGCAATCCAGATAGAGCCGATGTTAAATCCTTCCTTTCTGCTCCTGGCATAAAGGTCTTCCCAGAGGGGCTCGTAGAGTTCCTGTACACGTCTCAGTACTTATTCTCATTGCCATGTCCGGTCCCTTACCTTGGGAAAACCCGTCCCGTGGGCAGCGACAATTGTCAGGTCGCCATTCTTGGGGTCTGGGTTATTTATGGGGGTATATTGCTTGATGCAGAGTTTTAACGGAGTATCTTGGCTGGCTGTGGCTCGAGGATATTCTCTCATGTATTGTGCGTCTATAACATGGTCCGTGATAAGATAAGGGTATGACATCTTGCTAAACAACCCAGCATATGTTCCTGCTGCTATGCAAGTGTCTGATTGTCAAGTGTGTGAACAGCTAGGATCTGTACGGTATTTGGGTGCCCGTATAAGACGCCTTTATGCGAGAATAAACCCCCTCCCCCCTTTGACCCCCCGATCGGACAATGAGTCGGAGGGCCGATCCTGTAAAGTTTGGTTTTCATCACCTCCCCACTATAATTTATCAGCACGGTTTTGTGGAGTTCTGACTCGTTGTCGGGAATATTCCATCTTCGCCAGACAAGATCTACTTTAGATCGGATCCACATGGGCTGTGACGAACCATTGGGACCAATGGTTACCGAAGTTATGGTCCGCGCACACATCCGAAACGAACAAGCGACTTCGACGTCCTGTGCAGGATTGGATCCCTAGGGACCAAAATACCCATGGCATATGCAGGAGGTTATTGAAAGGTTGGATAAGCTCTGACGAGCTTACTCCTGCCAATGCTGTCATTATGAATCTCCCACAGTGAGATGTCCTGTGCCGGCCATTCCGATGACTCTTCCCGCTGTTCTTTAGCGCGACCCACTCCTCTCCACTCCACATCTCAGCTAAGACTCCACTGTTCAGCTATGGGGTGTATCAAACTGAATGATCTGTCCGATTGCTTTCTCAATATGGCAGAGTAGAATGATATGATGCATCCATCAATGCTCCACCGCGGACTCAGCTCCTCAACTTAGAGTGGGCAGTGAGCGGATCTTTCAGGGTTTACTCTCGAGGCTCATGACTTGTGTAGGTTTGAACCACTGAACTACTACTTTGTTTATACCATGCAAAATTTTCAGCTCCGTGCACGTATGCGTAGGGTGCCAAATCGCTACCCGAGTCATGGTTTATCACATCGAAGACCCTCCGCTCTTCACAAGGTCACTTCCACTTGTCCAGTCTTACTCCTGTCATGAGGTCTTCTTTTGAGAATTCATCTAGCTTGCAGCCTAAGGAATCACCCTATAACCAATGATCATGGATTTCTATCTCATATTAATCGGCGTGATAGCACTCGTTTGCTATGTAGGTCATGACCATCTGGATATGCTGCATTTTCTGACAATAGAAGGCGTTGTCACTTGCCACATACCGACTCTGTTTCCATCCGCTAGCGAGGTTCCCGGGACCTTGGATGGGAGCTTTGACCGATTGGTACGCAGCATTCTATGCATGGCGAGGTGACCTACACATGATGGACCTTGAATGGCATGAGAAATATGGTAAGTGATGTGGCATATTGAAATGAACCCCAGAGTAACCGGCCCGCAAACACAATTAGGTGAAATCGTGCGCTTTGGGCCAAATTCCCTCTCCTTCAACTCCTCCAAGGCTGTGAGCGACATTTATGCAGTCAGGGCCAATGTCCAGAAGTCAGAAGGTTACGCATCAATGAGCCCAAGTCGATATACCCCCAATACCCTCACCGCGATTTCTAGGAACATCCACACCTTCAAGCGTCGCATATTGGCGCAGGCATTTTCAGACCAGAGTATCAAAGATATGGAGGACAGAATCCAAGAAAAGATATCCAGCTTTGTCGACAACCTTCTTACGGATACCAATTCTGAATCTGGGTGGAGCTCTCCTAAGAATATCTCGCAAATGTGCGACTGGCTAGCTTTTGACATAATCACTGATCTGAGTTACGGCAATGATCTTGACATGTTGAACTCAACTGAAATGCGCTGGTTCCCTTCCGTGATTCGGAAAATATCCCAACGGAGCCTAATAGTGTGTTCCTTCACCGATTGATATCCCGAATACCAGGATAGACCTAACATATGCCGTAGGGACTCTTTCAACCTTATTTCATAAAGTTTAAGCTGGATTGTCTGCTTTTAAGGCAAAAGTACAAGGAGATTTTGGCTGCGGCGAGGTGGACACGCTCCCAGTCAGCTGCACGAATGGAGGTTGGCAACAATAGTGAACAGAAAGACATCTTCAACGCAATGCTGAATGCAAGAGATAAGAAGACTGGATTGCAGTTTACTCGAAAAGACTTAGGTCTTGAGTCGATGCTCTTGCTCGTCGCAGGTATGTTAAAGAATATTTTGCAGAGAAGCTGCGCCTACTAGAAACAGCTAGCCTTCACCTTCCACTTACTTTATGATGCTGAGATGTTCTAGGTTCCGATACAACCGCTACTGCTCTTTCTGCTACAATAAATTACATCATTCATGATTCAAATATCTTGGCGCATCTGACAAGAGTTATCCGAATGACGTTCCCTGCGGAGTCCTCAATAACAGCATCTTCTGTCCTTGCATCTCCGGACTGCTCTGTCTTGCGAGCTTGCATCAATGAAGCAATGAGACTTACGCCCCCTGCACCTAATTTGCTCCCGCGAACAGTCCTCTCCGGTGGCATGGAAGTCGACGGCATTTATGTACCTGCAGGAACAACTGTCGGTGTAGCTGCCTATACCGTGCACCGTAACGAAACATACTTCCACGATGCAGATAGATTCGAGCCTGGAAGGTGGCTTGATGGCAATGAGATGAGCCAACAGAAGATGCAAATGGCATTTGTTCCATTCAGTGTTGGACCAAGGAAGTGTGTTGCTTGGAGACTAGCCTGGACAGAAGTAAATCTAGCAATAGCAAGGGTGTTGTGGAGATATGACCTGCGTCTTGCAAGAAACAAGCGTTGTTGCAAGGAAGATACCAGTTGTGAGTATGACTTCAAGGCTGGAGTAACTACTGCTGTTGATGGGCCAGTGATTGAATTGAGACCTAGAATAGCATGAGTGTTATCTGTCTATCTATTCGAACAGATATAATCTAGTATGAATTACGATACCATGGAGATAAATTATTGATGTCATGTGAGTTTACAGATGTGATAGATCAAGGCAGTCTATATCAGAGAAGTAAAGAGATTCTAGTAAAATGCTATTAGGGTGCCGGACCCCAAGTGGAAAAACAGCATAGATGATAATATTATCTTGATTAATACATATAGACTGGCTGAGGGCCAGGTCAGTTTAGGTAAATTGAAAAATTCTGGGATATGATGGGGTACTATGAAAGGCTTGTCTCTATTACAAGTATTAAATATGAATTTTTATTTTGTTTTCTTTCGATATTATGATTAATTGTCTTAACATAACTCGCGGCCGCGCCGGCCACCGGCCTGCACCAGTCACCCATCTACTATACACCCAACATATTTGAATCTATATATAAACACCCCCCCTCCTTTCCTTTACTTGAAGCTATTCAACCACTAATTATACTACTAAAATAATCTAAAGTATTAAAAGATGCAGCGGAGCAGGAAGGCAGGATTCTACTTATTATTAAAGTCTTATAAAAGTACTTATAAATTAAGTTATTAAAGGCTGTGAGTTAGCACTGGATAATATAGTAATTCTAGTAAAGAAGAACCAGAATCTACATGCTGTACATGAAAAGTAACTTTTAAAGAAAAAATAATTAAAGTAATAAATAATTTTTAAAAAAGGTATCTTGATCCAGGAAACAAGAATTAAAATATAATAACTAAAAAAGATCTAGATAAAGAAAATAATATTTTATTTATCTGCTCGGGTATCTCCCCATTATAGTAAATACTATATAATTAATTATAAAAGAAATCAGTATTTAAACCTCTATAATAAATAATAATATATAGGCTTTGCTGATAATAATATTGTTTAAATAGCTCCGTTCTTGCTTGTATTAGATATATAGTAGATGGGTGGCCGGTGCAGGCGGGTGGCCGGCACAGCCGGGAGTTATGTTATGTGATTTAAGATAATAAACACTCATATTATCTTCAACATCTCTAGTAAGTATCGGTACATGGGTATTGAGGTTAAATACATTATCTGAATTAAATTTTCTTCTACAAGATCATGAGAAGGCCCGCTAGAGTCTTTAGTGATTATATTCTTGATAGCTTATACACTATTAAATATTACAACTTCAGATTATAATATAGCACTGAGGTCACGATACACGCATTCATTCTAAAATGTAAGTCTTGAAGGAGTTTGCGGGTAAATGGCAGTAGACTACTACTACATGATTCACTGGCTGGTGGTGTCATATGCGTCATCCTTGCTCTGCAGCCTTCCATCATTTCCTTACAAAGCCATAAAAAGCCTAAAACTTGGAGAATAGGAAGCTACCCTGCCTTTATGCTAGGCAACTAAACATTGGATCATACCAGTAATTCTGCCCTGATTGGCCGATCAATTTTTAAACCCCGCAATGCAGGTCTTCCCTGCCGGGTTCCACCGGCCGAGTTTCCCCAACCGGCTGCCTCTAATAGGAATCATACTACGATTGTGATTTTAACGTTTCCGAAGAAAATTAATTATCAAAAACAGTCTGTTTGCAAGCAGGTCGAGAGACATATCTCAATGGCACGCAAGCAGATGGAATGTGTATTAAGAAGATTAAACGGGCAGGCTACTGGCCAAGCTGTTGGGTGTGAGTGGAACGCTTCATACGGCCAGGGAACGTTGCAGGACCGGATTAGGATTCGAAGGGTTAGTTTGACATTGGATTTCATTCTCTTTCATCCGTATTACTTGGCATTGGTACCTTCCTCTTCTATCATAGTATTCATCTCTCACTCCTAATCTAGCTAGGAACTCCGGAAGCATTTACCATGATCCCTGAGCCCCTACCGAGCTACCACAGAATACGATGATTCCACGTCAAGCGTGGTCTGCACTGAGATAGCCGTGAGCGTCAGGGCCGTCTCATCCTCTCCAAGTCGCTTGCCGCGCTTGCCGCTCGAATGGAGACTACCGTAACGTTTGTAACTCTCCTGCAAACTCTCGTCTCGGGAAGCGCCATTCGTGCTGGAGGCAGTCTTCTTTATGAGTGTGATAACCGGTCGGAGCGAGGGTAAGCATGCTATTTCGTAATTAGCCTGTAGAAAGTATATGGCGAACGGTTGAAGCGGCAACACACCAGACACGATCCCGATGTTTGTCTCCACCGCCGTCCATTTCGAGGGTCCGACAAAGACCCATGTTTCGTCCAGCGAGGGTACCTTGTATGCATTGAGCATGATGACGAGACGCACGATCGAGATGATGCAAATGCTGGTTTTCCCGACCCGGTTAGTTCGATGTTACTACAGCTATTGGGGGTAGAAAGGGGAATAGGAATGACAATGAACGTACAATCCACCCATAATAAACACTCCAGTCAAAGCTAGCTTCTGCGAAGCACTACGCTGCAGCTTCCAAACATAAGGCAGCGGGAGGGTCAGGAGCGCCCAGTCGGTGAGGATATTGGGGACGGCGTTGCCGATGAAAAAGTTGTTGACATTGACGCCGCAGTGCGACGGGATGGTCTTGTCCCAGAATCCATGCACCGGGAGACACTGGAAGATGGTTGTTAAAATAACCCCCAAGCCCCACCCCGTCACGACAAAAGCGATGAGATAAATCGGGTACCGGATGTTGCTCATGCCGAAGATGCGCCAGTAGAACATCAGGATTGAATATTTGGTGAAACAGATCGACAGCGTGTACAAAATCTCGACGATGAAAAGGTTCAAGAGGAAGTGATGAAGACCCGGGAGTCCATATAAGTAGATGTGCTGCCCTACGCCGTGATTGACCCAGTCGATCATGGTGGCGTAATTCGCTGTTGCTGTGAGCTGCACAAGTCCGGTTAGTGGCTTGCATCCCGCTCAGTGGGGATGGGGGAGGCTGAAGCATGAAATGCAAAGGGAAGGCCAAGAGCGAGGGGGAAACATACCATCGCGATGCAGACCAGGTAATCATCCCACCACAGACCTGCTTTGGAGATCAGCGTGCGCGACACGATGCGGAGACCAAAGGCCAGGAGAGCCAAGGCATAGGTGACGGAGTAGGCTCCATACAGTTCCGGACGCTTGGATTCCGTCAGGTCCAAGCCGGCTGGAGGGGTGAGATCCATGGTATAGCACTTCCAGGTCTATCAATCAATCCAAATCGACAAGACAACAGTCAGCGGAATCTGCGCGGATTTATAAACATGGGGGCTTCGATCTTTGGGCCCCACGTAAGACCGACGCCAAAGGGGTAGAAAGAACCAGGGTGTGCCGGAGCTTGACAGGGATTCCTTTAGGGGCCGGATCTCAGGATCCCACCAGGGACCACAACCGACTGCGCTGCCAGATCCCATTACAAATACAGACAGGACCCAATCCTAATCACCGTCAATTCTCTCATCTTCAAGCATCTCTCTTTGTCTGCACCGTAATCATCTCTTCCGAAAGCCCCAGAGCCTCAGAATGACTACTGTCGTCGTGATACCCGGTGCCTGGCTCACGCCGGACTTCTACCAGCCCTTCCTGGTCGCCCTCAATCTAGCTGGTTACCGCACGCACTTGGCAGGTTATCCCTCGCTCAATCCTTCCAACCCTGCCACAGCCGACTGCCAAGCCGACAGCGACGCAATTCAGCGCGAGCTACGCAACTTGGTTGAGGATCAAAGCCAAAACGTGGTGCTGTTAATGCACTCATACGCCGGCATGCCTGGCGCATCGGCTGCTTCCGGATTGTCCAAGGTGGAAAGACAACAGCAGGGCAAGTCTGGAGGAATTCTAGGGCTGATTTTCCTGGCGGCCTTTGTGGTTCCTGAAGGCCACAGTTGCGCCGGTCTTCAGGGCGGACAACTCCCTTCTTGGATCCTTCTCGACAAGGTGAGAGATAACAATGCTGCATCCTGCGTCCTTCTGCCTTCTTTCACGTGGCCTCACATACTCACTGACAGCCCATCCCTTCTCCCACTGCAGCCCTCCGCGCAACTCAACATCGTCGACGACCCAGTCGGCAACTTCGCTCCGGAGGTTGACCAGGCACTCCTAGGCGATCTTAATAGCTACCTGAAACCCCATTCTTCCTTGGCCTTCTTCTCTCCACAGCCTGTTCCGGCCTGGACAGACGCTTCCTACGCCGGACGGCTTGCCTTTATCATCACTACGGCGGACAAGGCGGTGCCCAAGGAGGCGCAACGCTGGATGATTACCAACACCGAAAAGGAGTTCATCGTTAAGGAGATGGAATGCAGCCACCTGGCACCGTTCGTGGATCGCATCCCCGAGACAGTGGGCTTAGTCGACGACCTGCTCCCGGTATTCCAGGCTAAGTGAGAGTGAAGAAATCAATGCTTGGTCTTCCACTCGTCTGTTTTTCCTTTGGTTCCTAGCTGCTTGTAGCTAATTCATACGTACAAACACAAACTCCAAGCCGCCTTGATCCGCGGGCATCCAGGCCACATCTTCCACTTGCAAGCCCCAATCCCGCCGTAGATCCACCTCGCGCACCTGCATGGTCCATTCCGTGGCGGTTGCGCGCTGCACTGATTCCCACAGCGCGACGAATGAGTCGCGATTATGGAAGAACATCGTGCCCCAAGGTCGCACATCCTCGCGGGGCTGTCGCCGGCCCTGTTGGTATCCTACCACCTTCGTGCCCGGGCGTGACAGCTCAATGATCCGCCGGATTACTTCCCGCTGATCGGTCAGGTCGAACAGGTGGATGAACTGATTAGCGATGATCAGGTCCACGCTGCCGCGCAGCGGAGCCAGGGGCGATGATTCGGCGGTGATATCGAGGGTGCGAAAGTCGCCGGCCACAAAGTGCGCTGCCATGCGATCGCGATCACGGAACAACTCGTAGCCTAGTTCCCACAGGCGGGGTTCCAGGTCAACCGCCCACCAGCGCGCCGTCGGGGCGCCGTCGGGGTAGGCGGCGTGGGCCGCCAGCAGCCGCAGGTCCTGGCCAAGTCCGCACGCGAGATCGAGCACTATTGCCTCTCGTGGTTGTCGTACGAGGTCCAGAATCGAGGGAAATTCAGGGAAGCCGGCCAGGCCTGGCAGCAGGAACATCCATTGCCCGATGCAGGGGTATTGTCCGACAGGCCAGGCTCGATCTCGCTGCAGATTGGTCAAGGCACAGCCATTAGTAGATTAGCACTCTTCCCGAAGTGTCGCCCGGTGTATGTGTACATTAGATACGTGGGTAGGTGCAGGGCAGGGTCCAACTTACGACGCGGTGTAGGTGCGCAGGAAGGTCAGTGTCGGCGATGCTACTCCACCGGTTATAGACGAACTGGCAAGCAGGTGATAATCGGGACCCCAAGTCGCGGTGGTACCAGACAGAAGGATCCATAGTCTTGAACCAGAAGGGAAGTGGATGAGTGGCAATGGCGTGAACGGATGGATGGGATTGATGGATATATTAAGTCGGAGATTGCCTTGCCATTCAGTTACATTTCCTATGGCCCCAATTCCTTCGCCTCTACTTAGGGCCGGCGCTACCGGAGCGCTAATTCTTCGGACTCTGCATGGCCCTCGTATTCATTTAAACTACATCCTTAGTCGGTCGTGCTCCGGCCCCCAAACCCCCTCTAACTCGCCAATTTCAGAGACTCTGGTGCCGTACACCCGTTGCATGTACGCCAACCATTGGTCTTCAGTGAAATGATGGCCAGCAGTGCAGCCTTTTACCACCGTCGTCAACCATCCCCGCTGGAAGGCGCCGCGCACTGTGGCATCGACACAGACATCTGTGAACAGCCCCACCACCACCAGGTGCTCTAGATTCTGTTCCAGCAGATAATGTTCGAATCCGGGAGCTAGGAATGGGTCATAACAAGCTCGCTTCTCAAACTGACGTTCCTGCGCACGAGGTTGTACCGCCCCGAACAGCTCGGCTCCCCATGTTCCGCGCAGACACCATGACGTGCGATGTTGTTCATGGTCGCGTTGGCGCCAGCCTCGCGGCTGATATTCCGGATCTCCATGGAATCGAACCCAGATGACTTCGGTATGGGCTTGGCGGGCTTGATCCACGAGCTGTGCAATGTTGGCACTGACCCGCTCCATGTCGTGCGGATGCGGATACTGCGTGACAAAGTCGTTTTGGAAGTCCACCACAACCAGCGCGGTATCGGATGCAGCTGGTGCAAGACTCGCTGGAGGTGTAGCAGCCGATAAAGCCGCAGCAGCATCCAAGAATCCTTCCACAAATGCCAAAGTAGTGGCCGAGCCGCCCTGATCAGGGGTCTGTAAGCCCTGGACGGCTAACTGATGGAGGGCCAGATCCGTGATACGCTTGACTCCCACACAAAGCGCTTTGTCCTCCAGAATTGTAGCGACGGCCCGGATCGTTGCAGTGGGATTGACAATGCCCTGTCGGGTCAGATCGTCCGCTGATCCATGCGCCGTCTGCCATTCGCTCAGCCCCTGCACCGTCGGATGCAGATAGATGTTTTCTGCACATGCTCCCTCCTGGGCCCCGAGCCCAAACCGGTCCAGAAGCACTGTCTGCATCAGATCTGCATACTCATTGGCAGCGATAAGCACCTGGTGGCCCTCGATCCCTCCAGCTGCCAACAGGTTCCGGTTCATGGTGTCTCCCTGCACGCAGCGGACGGTGACCCCGTGGGTCTGCTCCCAATCGCGCGCCCACTGTAAAAATAGCCCGTCAAACAGGTGAAATTTGTAGACGAGTGTGATAGTGTCGATAGCAGCTGCCGCCCCCGTTATTCGTGCCTCCAGGAGCTGCCGCGCACGAGTCAGGCCGAAGGCGATGATACGGTCGAAGATGACCTTGCGAAAATGGACAGTGCGCGACACGGCCTTGCCATCCTTCTCCACCTCGTTGATTCCCCCGTAGAATCCTTGCGCCTGGTCACGGACCAGCACCAGCGACTTGGTCGGACTCTGCCAGTAATGCTCGCACTTAACGGCTTCGAGCTGTTCGCGCACCATATACAGCGCCTGCGCCGAGATCGAGGTGCGGAAGATGGCTCGCACGCCTCGCGCGGCGGCCTCCTCGCAAAACTGCCGGTAGTGGATGGTGTCCTGCCGCGTTTCCTCGGTCACGGCGTCGGTCTCATTAGCGGCGAGCAGCGACGAATACGAATTGTAGATCCGATTGGAGCGGAAGAAGTCGATCTTTGTCCCATATGGCGTGGCCAGGGCGTGGATGACTTGCTCGAACACCGCGGCCAGTTCCGGGCCTGTGCCGGCGCCGACGGCAAGTCCCACCACAAGTGATGACATGGCTGACATGATTTTATGCTGTAATTTGCTCGGTCAAGGCTGTGTCCATCCATGTCTGTCTTAAGGGGGGGGGCTGAATTTATGGTTTTCAGGGCCGTCTATATGGCTTACTCACGGATCATTATTTCTGATTATATACCCTAGTGGCTTTTGCTTCCGCTAAGCTTAGAGGGACCGATGCACCGGTCATATATTCCTGTCGTGCCACCCACACTCCCTTTCACTAAATTCCTAAGTCTCATACCCAGACCACAAAAGCCAAGCCCAAGCAATGACCGTCTTTACTCAAGCGGCTGGCTTTCATCTAGCCGACGGCAAAGGGTATACCCTGGGCCACGAT
The DNA here is from genome assembly GCF_013340325.1 of Aspergillus tubingensis. Classification (NCBI taxonomy): domain Eukaryota; kingdom Fungi; phylum Ascomycota; class Eurotiomycetes; order Eurotiales; family Aspergillaceae; genus Aspergillus; species Aspergillus tubingensis. The sequence goes on from NW_023336276.1 coordinate 1,815,254, forward strand.
TCCCTGGCCATGTGCCGCCTGAACCTGCAGATCTTCCTGTGGAGGGCCTCACTTGGATTCACCCTGCACCCCTCAATCCCCCTCCCCACCACTGGGCGGATTGCCGACCTGGCCACGGGCACGGCGCTGTGGTTGACGGAGTTGGCGCAGACCCTGCCCGCCGACGCCGACGTGCAGCTGGACGGGCTGGACCTGGACCTGCGCAAAGCACCGCCCCACCCTTGGCTGCCGGCCAACGTGCACCTGCACCACGCCGACATTCTGGCCCCATTGCCGGATCCTCTGGTCGGGCAGTACGAGGTGGTACACCTCCGGCTGCTCATCCTAGTGGTGGAGAACAGCGACCCCACCCCGATCATCCGCTACGCCCACCGCATGCTCAAACCAGGCGGTTACATCCAGTGGGACGATCTCAACTACCCGGACACCCACGTCACTCGTATCGATCCAACGTCTCCTACGCCCGCTTTCGACCGCCTGCGCGAGTTCGTCTATTCCAAGGGCCGCCATGACTGGGTTATGCGCCTGGACAAGATCCTCACCCGCGAGGGCTTCGTTGACGCCTGCATGCACCACTTCACTGACCGCAGGGACTTGATCATGGCCAACGGCCACCAACATCTGATGACCATGCTGGAGTTTGCTGAGACCCTCCGGGCTAAGGGTTTGGAGCTGGAGGCCCGTGATTTGGACGTGCTTTTGGCCGAGGTCAGCACCGAGGCTGCCCGGGGCGCTGCTCTCTCGATGCCTCGTGTGGTCTGTGTCGCACGCAAGCCATAAGGTCTACCTTCCCTTGTCTACTTTGGATTCAAATCTATAAGAGTTGCGGGGGAGATCCCCCGGTGCTCCCCTCGATTTCAACTTCCCAGCACACAATGTTATTATCGACCATAACCAGACATCCCGGAGAAAACGCCCTGCAACTCCGTTTCTTTACTGTTGCCTCCCAGAGCAGGAATATCTTTCTCCCATACGATTATTCCAGAATGAAACCATTGTTCGATTTGTCGGAATCACTATGCCTCTCTAGCCACTACCACGATGTACCTGTATAAATATATTAACTCTGACTAGCAGAGCAGCTGCTGGAGTGGCTATACCTAATATTACATAACTTTAACCTGTCCAGCAGCTGACGGTCAGATCAAGAAATAAAAGTCTTATACAGTTAAGACAGAGTGACAAAATAATTAACATTCAGGTTAGAAACCAAGCTCTTATAAAGTGTAATTCGGTATGATTGTATTGAGTATTTTGGGTCTTGAATTTGGACTTCAGTGAGAAAATAATATTTAAACATAAATTATGTTTAAGTTACAAGCTAGTATATCTGGTCTATACGGTTACAGATTAAAATAGAGTTTTTTAATTTTTCTGTATGGTGTTCCACATATTATATATAAATATACCAGTAGTTAGGCAGCACCTCCAGTGCTGCTTAATGCTTATACTTGACAACATAGGGGCCCGGAGGTGTGCGTAGAGAGGGTCACAGTTAGACATGGCAGGGCTCGCCCGCGGGTGTCGGGCTTGAGTTTATAATATTTTTATTTTATTTTTATCTTTTTTTTTCCAAGATAGTGGAGCAGCTTAAGAAGAATTTACTATAAATTAATCTAAATATTAAAGATTAGATTTTATTAATAAAATAAAATTATAATAATTTAAGATTATTTTAATATAGTTTTTTTTTTAGTTATTATTTTCTAGGATCTCCGGGATATAAATAGTATTCTGGAAGATTAGATATTTTTAAAAAATCTTATTCTGAGAACAGAGCTGTATAATTTATATTATAAGATTTTTTAATATAGCTATTACTATTATTTCAGGTATATTAATCTTATTTATATAGTTTAGAAGATAATATACTTATATTATATTAAAAATTATAATAAGAAATATTATAAGATTAAGTTACAACCAGGTCTGTATAAGTATATTAATTATAAATAATTTTATTAGATTAATTTAGAAAAGTATTATATCTGATAAGAATATCTTGATCAAATAAAATAAAGATAAAAATAAAAGAAACTTATCTTCATAGTTTTTAAAATAATTTAAAAGTATATTTTTTAATAGAAGCAGCCTGATACAGATAATCTAATTATATATATATTTAATTTAATTTAATTTAATTTAATCACTCCTGTAGTAATTATAATTAATATAATTTTTATAATATTAGTTTTCTTTATAATTTTTAATATTTATATTATAGTTCTACCAGTGCCAGCTTCTATAAGAAATCTGGTATATAATTTAACTAGAACTTTTATATAAAGTTCTATGAGAAGTCTTATATAGAGTTCTATATAAAAAAATCTTATATAAATAATATAGATCAGAAATCTTCTGGTAGTCAGATTTATTGTTATAGTTAATTCTATTACTATAATAAAAACAGATAAATAATTCTAGCTAGATTTTCTGGCTAGAATATCTAGGAAAAGTCTTCTGGTAAGAAATAAAACTAAGCTGTTATAGTAACTGCTTGAATAACTTTAGCTAGATATTTTAGTTAAAATATTTTAACCAGAATTTCTGATAGTAGTACTGTAGATCATAATACTATTAATTATTTATTATAGCAGATTTTTGAAGTATATTTTAATTACAGCTGTAATACTAAGCTTTATATTATTTATTAAAATAAATAAATTATATAAATAACCATACAGCTGTATTTTATTATTTATTAAATTATATCTTTTTCTAGGTATAATAATAATTAAAATCTTTTTCTCAGATTACTTGCAGGCAAGTATTCTGAGTATTATAAAAAAATAATACTATAAAAGTCCAGAAAAACTCAGACTTAAATAAAATATTATATATATAAATATTTTAAATATTTCTGAAAAGTAATTTTTTCCAGGCAGTTATTCACAGAATTATTTATAAAATTATTTAAGAAGTTAATTAAGCAGTTAATTAAGTAGTTAATTAAAAAGTCTAGACAGGCCTGTTCTAATATAAAACTCTAATATATTTAATTTTATAATTTTTAGCTAATTACTAATCTGGTAGAGTAAGTATCTATATTTAAAAAGTAATTTTAAAAATTTATAAAATTTTTTAAATAATAGTAATAACAGCCACTGCAAGATCTCTATTAAGATTTATAATATAGAAGACAGTATTTTACTGGTAATTAAAATTATAGTAAAAATAAAGTTACTGGTACTGCTTTTTATAGAGATATTTAAATTAATAAAAATAAAGATGATTAAATTAACCCAGGTATCTAAATTAATAAAATTAATGAAATTATATATAAAAGTATATCTTTATAAAGATTTATAAATCTAATCTTATGCTTTATCTTCCAGTATAAGATTATTAATTATTTAATTTAATATCTCTTTAAACATACTGCTAAGCTTTATTAATATCTTAGATATTTTAATTAATATATTAACTAGTATTTTCTCCAGAACTCTTTCTAGAATTGCTGATATAGTATTTATTATTTTATTTACTATTTTTTTCAGTATTATATCTAGTATATTAATAACTATATCTAGCTGGTATATATATTTCCTGTTATTAAGATTTTTAAGTATTTTTTACTCAGGACTATTTTTTAAGACTTAATTTTTTTTATTTATATTTTTATTATCTAATACTACTGCCCTACTGGCAGGATACTTTAAATATAATAAATATAATCTTTATTATTTTTGATATAATCTTCTCTGGAATAATTCCCGGAAATATCTATACTGGATTTATAAAGACTATAATAAATAATATAGCAAGTGGCTTAAGTAATAGTAATATATTAGAATTAATTATTTATTTTATAAATTACTTTCCTGGCTCAGAGAAAAACTTAATTTATAATAAATTAAAATATAGATAATGTAGTCTCAGAGGCCTTATTAAATAAGAATCTAAGAATTTTTTAATATAATATTTAATACTTACTTGATAAAGTCATGAACTTATTATTATAGAATAAATATATATAAAAGTATATAATAATTATAATTTAGAAACTATGAGTCAATACTTGTAGTAAAGATTTAAAAATATATTTTTTAGTAAAGATTAGGAATTATTTTATACAGGTATAGTTTAATAGAAAGATATCCTGTATTTATATATATATATATAAAGATTTTAATTAACAGCTTATATATATATTTATATATATTATTATAGTTAGGATCTGCATGGCTTTTAAAATCCCTGAATAAGTATTATAACTATTAATCTTTATATATTACATATATAATTTTTATAGATTAAGATAAATAAGGAGATCTGTACCCTACTTAAAACTCTAAATATATATAATTTATATTAATAGATTACAGACAAGAATATTAAATATATAGTAGTTAAAAATTTTAATATATATAATTCTCTCTGGAGAGGGCTAAATTATTTTATAGTAAAAAATAATATTTAATATATCTAGAAATTGAAGTAGCTTATGAAATAATAATTATTTATTTATATAACTCTTATTAATATAATCATATAATTAATTTTTATTATAGATTCTGATAATAAGAGTAATTCAGGAAATAGTACAGGATATAATATAAAATTATTAAAGATTTAATTTAGCTTTATTATTAATTTTTATATAATATTATAGAACCTAGTTAATTAAATTAGATATATATATATAATAAATATATACAGGGATTCAGACTATTTATTAATAAAAATTAAATTTGTTATTTTTTTTTTATTTTATTAGAGTAAGTTCTACTAGAATTAGAAAACTCTAGATCTTACTATATTAAATAAGATTTAATAAAAATAATTATTATAGCTGTTAATTATAAAGATAACTAGAAATACTTCGCAGCTTAATTAATATATAATAAATATTATAAAAGTTATTATCTTGATTATTAATCAGGTGGTTTCTTGAATCTATCTGAGTCAGTAGATAAGACCTGGTTTTAATAAAATTTACTAAAAGTTACTACGGCTAAGTAAATATTTTAAATAAGATATTATAGATTATTATATATGTTTTGGCAGTGAGACCCTGAAGTAAATATATATTATATATTTTAAAATATTCTAGACATGTAAATAAATTATATATAAAAATTATAAAATAATTTATCAGCAGTAAATTATAAATATTAATAATATAATTACTGTATAAAAGGCTGTGCAGAAGATTAAAACATAAAAGATTTATTAAATATATATATTTTTATTAAAGATATTAAACAATATGTGTTATCTCCCAGAAAAGAAGATAAAGATTTTAGTAAATATCTTTTTTTTATTTTCTCCAGTAGTTAATCTTAATAATATCCGGGATTTCTGTTATTCTAAGTTAATTAAGATATTTCTATTTAATAAATATAAGATTAGCCAAATTATTAAGATATTTAAATTAGATAAGATTCTTAGCTTAAATATAGTTTTTAATTAAATATTATAAACTGCCTCAGAGATCCTGACTTTTATATTAATTAATCTTTTTAATTATTATATTAAAATTAGTTATTATCTTATTTTTTTTTATAAGATTAAAATAATAGCCCTTTATAAGCCTGGTAAATCTAATTATTTTATATTAAAGATTTATCAGCTAATTATTTTGTTTAATATTTTTAATAAGATTATAAAGATTCTACTGGCCAGCTGCCTCAGCTACCTGATTAAAATCTATAAATTATTTTTAAATAATTATTTTAAAGATTATAAAGAGTAAGAAATAAAAATAATATTATATATAATATTAGAAGTAATCTATACCAGCTGAAAGACAGGAGATATAATATCTATTTTTTTTAAATATTTCTGGGATCTTTAATAATATATTTTATAAATAACTACTGTATAATTTTTTATATTATATTTTATTTATATATATTAGTTAGCTCCAGAGCTTTCTGTAAAAATATTATATAGTATTAATTCTACTGGAGTATATTATATTATATATTTAGATTAATATAGATATTCTATAAGAATTATTACTTTTTTTAATTTTATATATTTCTTATAATATAGATATCATGACATGAGGGGACTTTTTAAATAATATAAATAATATTAAATATATTAATAATATAAGCATAGTTATAGAAAGTTTTATAAAAAGATAGAATTATAAAGTCCTAGTATAAAGATTTAATAATAATATAATAAGATAGTTATATATATATATATCTGTATTTAAGCTATTAAAATTCTAACTAGTCTACTTTTATTTCTTATAGAATAAATAGATAGAGAGACTTACTGTTCTAGAAGAAGATTACAGGAATTATAATAAACTACTAATTCTTAAAGATTAGATAATTTCTGTATAAAAATCAGTTAAGCTACTTAGAGTTACTCTAAATTAATAATTAATTTTTATAAAGTATTTTATTAATATTAATATAATTATTATAAAATATTTACAGGTGATTACTGTATTTAGACAGTCTAAATATAATTTTTATTTATAGAACTTATGGTATGTATACATAGCTTATATAGTTTTAATTATATAATATACAGTTTTAATTTAATATATATCTCTGATTTAAGGTCTTAAATAATATTATAATAAATAGATCCAGATCTTGACTGTTATATAGAGATAAATAAATAAACTAATTTTTAAAAATTTCTGTATAATTAATAGGGATATATATAATACAGAATTATATTTATTATTAATATTAAAATAATTATAGATTTAAAAAGTTTAAATATTAAATTAAATTATAAGTATACCTGTGTATACAGGTATTCTTAATTATTATTATTTTTATTTTAATCATTTACTGCACAGCCCGCTTGAACTGGTAAAAAAGAAAATTCTTTTAATTATAGATATTAAGATATAAGATTTTAAAATATATATTTTATGGCTAGTTTTCCTGTAGTAGTAATTTCTGCAGGTAATTATTATAAAGATTAAAAAATAATCTATATTTAAATATATAATATAAGAGCAGCTGTTTTTTTTAAAATTTCTCTAATTTATATAAATAACTCTGGTATTAATGGCTGTATAGATATAATAGTTATATATTTAAATTTTCATAGATTTAGTAAGCTTATTTTAGTATTTAAATAAAATAAAATATATTAATAATAGAAATAACCAGTTTACTGCTGGTTCTTTGTTTAGTTAAATAAGATTTTATTTTTTCTAAAATAGATTAGTAATTAGTATATATTTTTATTAATTAATCTTAAATTAAAATTTATTTTAATAATTAGAAAGTATTAAAGACACTCTTGAAGCCTGCTTAGAAATCTAGTTAATATTTATTATTAAAAATATTTAAGTTTTATAATAAGTTAATATAGATTTTTAATATTTATTATTTTTAGATCGCTGCTCACCTGGAGATTATAGAAAATAAATTTACTGATATTAAGATTAAAGAAATCACAGGCTGGTAAGAAATAAAGTTAAAAAAAGATTTTTTAATAAATTCTCCAGCTGATTCTGTTATTTTAATAGAGCTTTTTATTTTTATATATACCCTGCTGGATATATAAATCAGAGAAACTATGAAAAATAAATAAAAAAATAAAAATATTTTTATATAAATATTATTTACAGAGATTATTATTAGAGTTTATTTTTTATAGTATAGCCCTGTATAATAATCTTTTTCTGGTTAAATAAAATATTATTATATAATTTTATACAGAGAAGATTAGTTTTAATATATATTTATATAATATTAAAAAGCTGATATAGACTACTGTCTATATAAAGATCTAGAAATAATATTTTATATATTAATTATATACAGAAAATATAATATACTCTGGAAGGAGATTTAAAAATATAATATTAAAAGTATTATATAAGATCTAGCTGCATTTTTTGATCTTACAAATATTTTATTATTAAAATATATATAATAAATAGCCTGTTTTATATTTTATATAAGTAGACTGATATATCTTAATAATTTTATTTTTTTATAGAGATGCTTGTTCCTGAATCAGGACTTATAGAAAAAATAATTATTTCTAGATTAGATTTCCAGTAGTATCTGGCTCTTAATAACTTTAATAAATATAGATATCTTTATTTTATATCTGTTTATATAAATTTGAATATTTAATAAAAGTACTAGGACTTATTCTTTAGAATATGTTTTCTATATCCAGGTAGCACAGGCCCCCATTATTCTAGTAAATTATTAAAAAGAAAAGATTAGAGATAAAGAATTTAAATAATTAAATTATACAGACAGTAGTAGAGTAATAAATAAAATAATAAGTAAAGCAGCAGGTAAGATAGATAGGTAATTATTTAAAAGAGTATTCAGGTGTGTATATAAATACTGAATATAATAAATATTATAGAAACAGTATGGCAGGCAGTAGGGGATTAGTAAATAAATAAAGAAATAAAAGATTTAGTAAAGATATTTAATATAGGAATTAAATGCGAGGGTATATAAAATATAATATAAGATAATAATTACTAATATATTAATTAGCAGCAGTAATATAGTACTGAGTTAGTAAGATGACTCTGAATAAAATATTAGATAGATGGCTATAAAAAATATACAGAAGAAATAATAAGATTAGTAAGATATTAAAAGTCTTATAAATATATATATTAGATAAAGAAGAGATACTGAGACAGTTATTTATTACTGTTATTTATATAGCTTATTTACAGGAGAGAGATCAAGATGGCTACTGCTATATCTGAAGAAGTTGGATAAGATTATATAATCTAGCTAGGACCTCCGGCGTGGCCCGCAAGGCGCTGAAACGGAGTAAGGAATTAAATGAAAAAAAAAACAAACAATACTGCAGTTTTTATTAAAATTAATAATTAAATTAAATAAAAGATTAAAAAGATAATTATTAATTATTTATATTATAGATATTTATAGTATAAGATTAAATAACTTACTTTAAATAAAGCTGATTATATATAATATTTAACTAGAAATTTTAAGAATATTTTATTTTATTTATAAGATTACTATACTAAGTATTTTATTTATTCTGGATTCTCTAAGTAGTTACTACAGTAATTAACTACTACTGAGGCTAATAAATTTATATTAAATTATAAAAATAATAATATATTTCTAATTAAAAGCAGCCAGCCTTAAGAAAAAAATAATATAATAATAAATAATATAATTAAAGCATGTAATATAATATATAATATAATTTTTATGTATCTTATTAATTATATATGATCTTGTTTATTTATTTTATTTACTTTAATTTATTTATTTATTTTTATTATTTATATATGTTTTCTTATACTTCTTTCCTTTCTTCTCTCATGTTTGATATTCTAGTTTAGATGCGCTGAATATGATTATTTGATTAGCTCTCACACCTGCTCTAATTAATTTAATATATATTAATTATATTTAAGATTTGCTTGACTGGATTAAGCTAGAATCAATAAATAATAATAAATTTTTTATTTATTAAAATTTATCTAAGCCTGGTAATTCTACTGGTAATTTTTAGATTATTCTTAATATTAGAGATACTGCCAAAAATCCTTATATTATTTTATAAATAATAAGTATTCTGGTTTTTATATATATTAAACTATATTAACTTCTAGTTAAATAAATATATTATAAATAATTATTATTCAATATTTATTAGTATATATAGTCTTTTTTATATTTTATTTATAAATTATATTCTACAGTCAAAGATAATTATTCTTGATATACTGTATTATTATATATAATTATTTAGAATTATTTATATTAAATTCATAGTTATTATCTTTTTTATAGCCGCTAGTATTATTTCTTTTGTAAGTTAATTAATAATAACTAGAATATTAATATAATTTTTATTTTCTGATAATTTAATAATTTAATAATAAAATCTATATTAATATTTTATTATAGGCACTCGGGGACTGGAAATAATCTTAATAATTTATATTTTTTTTATATTAAATTTTTATTTTTTTATATATATCACAGTTCTGTATAAATCTTTATATATCTTAAAATTTATTAAAATTAAAAATATTTCTAGTTTATTACCAGGTATGTCTGTTCTTATTTTAAATATTTAATTAATAAAAATCATAAACTTCTTATATTAATTTTATTTATAAAACTTTATTATCAAGAATTTATCTTCATTTTTTAAAGGTTAAAATTCTTTATAAATCTATATTATATTCTGAGATAGAGACTTTCAGTTTTAAATTAAATAAGAATCTCTATATTTTCTTCTTAATTATTTATATAATTTTCTAATATTAATTATCTTATTTCTTAATTTTTTATTATAATAATATAATATCAGTAGGTATAAAAATTAGTCTAAAAATCTAGTTTAAGTAGTTCTGTAGTATTTATTTAACTAAAAAAATTATAAAATTTATATTATAATTTATTTCTTATAATAGTCAGATATATCTTGATTTTTTTAAAAGAAAATATTACCATAATTATTCTCTATACTCTTTTAATAGATTAAAAACAGTTAAACTTATTAAAAAAACTTTTATTAAATATATTTTTAAATAATTTTCTCAGTATATAAAAGTATTTTAGATTCATATAACTTATATTTATTTTAAACTTAGAAATAAAATATAATTTAATATTCTAGATTTTCATGCATTTAATAACAGCTAGTAATTTTTATTATAAATCTTATAATTATATTCTGCGGATGCTAACTATTTTAAAAATAGATATAAAAATATAATTTTTTTATTATATTAGAATAAGTATCTTTCTAGATTATAATTTAAAGAATCTATTTTTACTACTATCTATTTATTAGAATTAAAAAAGATGAGTACTGGTTTTATATAGAATATTTTTTTTAAATATAAAAAGCTCTTCTAATACTCTAGAATCTATTAAAACTGAGTATTTTTCTTAATAAAATTATAAAAAGACTTAAGTAATTCTACAAAGTTTAATATAAATTAATAATAAAAGTTAATAAATCTAATAAATTTATATACTTTTTTAAATTAATACAAAGAGTTTTCATTTTTTAATTATATAAATCTTTTTAGAATTTATACTCACTCCTTACCCTGCTTCAATAATAAATCTAAAATATTTAATTTTTTTTATTTAAATTTATATTTATTAATATTAAGATATAATTTAGTTTTTTATAATTTAATCAGGATCTTTCAGACATATTTCCAGTATTATTAAAAAATTCTAGTAAAAAAAATCAGTATATTATCTAGATAAATAAAATAGAATTTATTTAAATACTTTTACAGAATCTAATTAATATATTTCTAAAATATATTAAAAATATTTATAAGCCTGAATAATATAACTAGTTATTTATAAAGTTTATATCAGGTCTGGAAGACTATTATTTATTTTTATTTTTTAATAATATTTATCTTATAGAATATTATAAATATATTAAGCTTAGTAAATTACTTAATTTTTCTAATCTGATTCAGTATCTTATAGATTAAAAATAATAAATACTAGTTTTTTTTATAATAATATTTAATTTATAATAATTAATATAGAAACAGAGACCTCCTTCTGGTTTCTAAATAAAGAATACTAGAATTATTATTAATAAATTATTTATATAAATAAGTTCTTTATCTAATAATTTAATAAGTTTCTTTTATAATATTATAAATTATTTTTAAATATATTATATAGAGGCCTCTACAAGAAATTTAAAAAGTCTTTTTATTTTTTTAATTTAATTAAATAATTAATATTTAATCTATAATATAAAGACAGAATTTCTATATTTCTTAATTTAAAAAGCTCCAGGAATTACTGATGTTATTTTAATAATATATTTTTAAATTTAATTTAAACTTAGAGTATAGAGCTTTCTTTATATTTTTAAGAATATAATAAATATTTTTATTCTTAATTATAAGATTCTGTTTTTTCTTTTAATTTATATTTAAAAAATTATAACTGATACCTGAGTTAGAATATATTTAGAAAATAATAATTAAATAATCTTAATCCAGGTCTATATAATTTATAAATAAATCTAGTTTTAATTTAATTTAATTTTTTTATTATAGTATTTCAGCCAGAGAAAGCCTAGAATAATATTATATTTTAAATTATAATTAAATATATATATATAAAACTTAATTAGAGTATAAATACTAATATCTAAATATATTTAAATAATATAGTTAATAGTCTGTTTTCTTCTAATCGTAGTTATTGAAATTAATATAATAAAAATTAAATCTAGTTTATACTTTCTTATATATTTTAGATCAATAATATTATATATAAAATATTTAATATTAATTATAATACAGGCATTAGCTACCTAATTAATAATAATTTTTAAAAATAAAAGCTTAAAATTTATATATTTCTTAATAAAAATCTTTTATTTAAGATAAATCTTTTTATTTAATAATTTTTATCTGTAACTTTATACAGAAACTATATTTTTTTATTCTTTTCTTATTTATTATTTATAATGTTTTTCTATAATTTATAAAAGGTATTTAAATTAAAAGACAGAGTACTAGTCTCTAATAATAATTTTTAATCAAATATTTATTCTTTTTATGGTAAAGATAAAGACCTGTTTTATTTTATCATAATTCTCTGGTAAAGACTTATTTAATAAAATAAAGATTATATTAGTTTAGATTTTTAATTTAAATAATATATTTTTATTTTTTATTATTTATTACTGAGATAATATATTTCTAGTCTATAATATCTTCTGTATTATCTGTAAAGATTATATAAAGATTCTAAATCTATATATATTATTAATAATTCTAATATTTTCTTTTAATTATTATTTATTTTATATTATAATTATATTATTAAAATTAATTATAATATTTTTTATAACTAAAGTTCTTCTCCAGACTGATAATAATTTATAATAATATATAATTAATTAAGTTTTCTAGTATTATAATCTTAGAGATATCTTTCTATATTATATTATCTATTTAAATTAAGATAATATTAAAATTTTTTAAAAAATCTTTCAAGTTCCTACTGCCTTGTCAAAAAAAATATAATTTTTTTAAAATTTTTATTTTTAATTTTAATTTTTATAGATTTTATTAAATATTTTTATTATTTTTTATAAATAGCTGTATTATTTATAATTTAATATTATAATAAAATTCTTTTTCTGCACTGCCTTTTAGTTATCTAAATATATAAATTATTTAAAATAAGTTATTAAAATATATAATTATATTTATAAGAAATTTAGATTATAAATATATTTTAAAATTTAAATAATTTTATTTATTCTACTTATTAAATAATTTAACTTTAAAATATAAGAGTCTTAATTATAAAATTATATATTAAAAAAATAATAATATTATAAAATATGCTACTCACAGCTTATATATTAATAATATTCTATAACTTATTAATATATTAATTAGATTCTTTATATTTATTCTATTAGATTTACTAGTAAAAATTCTATTATTTTATTATTTATTATTTTATTTTTTCTAACCTGTTTATGAGATCAGTAACAGATTATAATTATATTATATTATCTATTTATTACAGACCCCTGCTAGTTAAGCTACTAGTGAGGCAGACTTATCAGGTAGAAAGTACTGAAAGGACAGCACTCGGGTAAAACTAAACTAGTATTTAATATAATTTTAGATTACTCTCACAACGCCCAGAACAGTCTTATGTCACATGATTATCTACCATCAAATCTATTACTAGAGATATACTCAGAATATACTGAAATTCTAGATTATAATTAAATTAACCATCACTCTACCCTAAATAATATATAATATAGTATATAAAGAATAAGATATATAAGAACACTTTTTTATATACTTAATTAGTTCTGTTCTTTATACTCAATAATATTATTTTTAAATAATTATATATTTAGAAGCTTAATTACAGAATACTTATTTATACTTATTTATAAATAACTATATAATACTATTCAGTCTTACTTTTCTTTTTATATCTAAGATTAGTTATTTTTAGATAGTTCTCAGCCTGATACCCCTTTGACTAAATTCAGTAATATATATATTAATAAAGCTAAGTTAATAAAAACAAGAAAGTAATTCTAGAATTTAATATATTAAATATTATTAGTATAAGTATTTATTATTATAATTATTTATTATATTAATTATTTTAAACTCGCCATGCACTCTGCAGCAGGACTTTAATACTTAAGAAAAAAAATAATAATAAGATTTAATAATATAGAAATTAATAAATATAATTAATTAATTATAAAAAAAATATTACTGTCTTGGAATAATAGAACTAGTTATTTAAAGATTATTTAATAATTAAATTTATTAAAGTTAGATTACTAAAATTGTTTAACAGCAGCAGATTAAAGCTTAAAACCTTTTTAATTTAATTAGATCTGTATTTTAATATAAATAAAAAAAAATTTAAAAATAAAATTAATAAGATCTTTTTTATATCCACCTACCTGACTGGAACAGTATTTAATTAATTTAAGTTATTTATTTATAAATACTAAAAAAAACTAGTAGAAGACCAGGATGATAATACTAAGAAAATATTTATTAATTATACTAAATTTAAGAAATATCTTGAATAAATATTCAGAGATATTAATACAGTATATAATATTAAATAAAAATTATAATAATTTAAGCAGACTAGATTAATATTTAAATATATATCTAAATTTCTATAAGTTATCAGTTACTTAGATTAGGACAAAAATACTTATATTATATAATTTAAAAAAGAATTTAAAATAAAGATTTAAAAAAAATTTATTTGGTAAGAATAATCAGATACTTTATAATAAATAATTATAATAATAGTTAAAATTAATAATAAATTATATAAGTATAATATGAAATAGAAGGAAGACTGATAAACTAGTAGATTTATATTTTAATAAAATAACTAATAAAATTACTGAGTTAATAATAAATAATTAATATAGTTTAGAAGCCTGGGGTATAAGGATTCTTATAAATTAAAATTAATAAAATTAAATATAATACAGTATTAGACTTAATAGAATAAAATCTTTAAGAAGAAGCTTGAAAGATATAAAAAAAATTACTTATATTTTAACTGCAGTAAAGCAGGTTATTAATTAAAGAATTATAAGTAGAAATAATAATAATCTTAAAAGTAGCTGAGAGCTACTAAAAATCAGGTTAAAGAAGTTTATGATATTACTGCTTATTTATTAAGAATATAAACAGAAATTATAATACAGATATTAGATAACAAGAAGCTATATATTATATAATAAAGATAACTGCTAGTACCAGTAAGCAGAATATATTAAAGCTAGTTAAAATAATAAATTACTATAAATAAATTAATAGTATTATCAGAATTATGAGAAACCTACTGATTATTTAAATTATTTAATTAGTTTATAAAAGTTAATAATAAGCCAGTTTTAGAGAATGAATATTCTGATATAGTTTAAAATAAGTTTAATTCTTTAGATAAAAAGTATAATATTTAATTAAAAGACCTTAAACCCAGTAAGAAGAGACTTAGTAAAATATCTAATATTCTAGAAAAATTTTTATCAGAAACCAGTAAATTATGCTTAATATATTAGAATAAGAATAAAGAAAATTAAAAAAATAAAAATAATATTTTTTATTAATTAAACTGTATTATAAGAGAATTTAAAAAGAATTTAGTATAATTTTATTTAAAATTCAAGAAGATCATGTAACATTATTTATATTAAAACTTAAGATATTAAAAGTTATAAAATAAAGATTAGAGAATATATTTATAGAAATATTTTTATTATCTAGAATTTTATCTAATATATGGATAAGATAACTTAGATTATTATTATTATTTATTTAAAATTAATTAAAAAATAGAAATAGCTGGAACAGACCTATAATATAATTATAAAAAATATTTATATAAATATTTTAAAGAAAATAAAGGATACTGGAAACATGATGAACTTTCTTAAATTATATATTATATAAATATATATTCTATATATTATAACTAGAAGTATATTATAAGTTACTAACTAAAGATACTAGAAATAATAAAAACTAGAAAAAATTACTGTCTATATTTTAATTATAGATATTTATATATAGAGTATAAATAATATTTATATTATAATATAATATATTAAATAGCATGCTTTAATAACCAATATATAATATATTATATAATAAAATTAAAAAATTTAAGATTTTTAAAGAAATATCTGAAATAACTAGAATCTAATTAACTAGATTAATAGTTAGTAATAACTGAATTAAAAAAATATTTAAAGATCTAGATAACTATACTAGATTAATTAGTTTAAGTACTAGTAGACTCTGATATAATTAGAAACTTTATAAATCTATGATTTATACAGTAATTAGAAATATTTAATAAATAGAAAAAAAAACCAGAACTAATTACAGGATTAAATAGAAAGAATTTAGGAACTTTTATATTAATAGTCAAGTCAGGAACTATACTTATAACTATAATAAATTACTATAAATATATAGATTTTAATATAATATTATTAGAGCAGTATAATATTATATTAGAAATTCTATAACTCAGAAATTATAATTTATAGATTAATTAAAGAACTAAGAATTTTCAATTTATAAATTATAATTATTTAAGATAATATTAATAAGAATTAAATATAGAATCTGGATCTGTACAGTCCGCTAACTAGTAAAAAATTAAAATAAGAATTAAATAATCTATAGAAAGATTAAAAATATTATAAAAATCTAATATATCAGATACTGGAGAAAGCTCAGAGGAAAGTAATATCTTAAATATAATTATATAAGTAATAACAGTAATTAAGCTATTATAATAAAATTAATTTAAAGAATTACTGGAATGGACACCGGTAATAACAGATAAATATTAAGAATATAGTATTAAAAATACTGATTTAAAAATTAAGATATAAGAATAAAAATATAAGACTAATAATATAAAATAATAAAAGATTTAAATATAAAAATTTAGATTTAATAATACAAAACCAGGAATTTAAAATAAACAGAGATCTGAATACATTAATACAGGATTATAAAATTTATAAAAATTTTTAGCTGTGACTAGGAGTGATCTGTATATTTTATTATAATATAAAAGATTTAAGAATTTATTTAAACAGCTAGAATAATCTGAATTATCTCAGTATAAAAAGTATAATTATATTATTTTTATTAAGAAAGAAAAATTACTGGTATATAGAAAAATTTATCTAATATTTAAAAAGAAATTATAGGTATTATAAAAATATATTAATAATTAATTAATAAAAAATAATATCAGACTGTTAAAGTCACCCGCAGAATATAGAATTCTATTTATATTAAAGAAAAATAATAATTTATAATTATATATAGATTACTGACTACTTAATATAATTATAATTAAAAATTAATATTTGTTACTCTTGATCTTGGAAATCCAAGATAAAATATAGAAAATAAAATAGTTTACTAAACTTAATATTATAGATATATATTACTATATATATATCACAGAAAATGAAGAATAGAAAATTGTGTTTAGAATAAAATACAGATATTTTAAATATTTAGTTATATTATTTAAATTAATTAATATATCTGTATTCTTTTAGTAATATATTAATAAGATACTCAGAGAATATCTTAATAAATTTATAATTATTTATTTAAATAATATTTTAATCTTCTTGAAGAGTAAGAAAGAATATATTAGATATATAAAATTTATATTATATAAGTTATGTTTATATCACTTGCAATATAAATTAAAAAAATATAAATTTTATATCTAGGAAACAGAGTTTCTAGGATATTAGATATTTATAAAAAAAGTCTATACTAAATAAATTAAAATATAAGCTATCAAGGATTGGTTCTAATCTAAGAATCTAAAAAAATTATAACAGTTTATTAGATTAATTAATTATTATTAATAATTTATAGATAGATATGCTATTTATATAATACTGCTATTTAAACTTATAAAGAAAATATAGAAATTTAAATAAAAAAAACTATAATAGTATATATTTAAAGATATTAAATACTGATTTATTATATTATCAGTGCTAGTGTAGTATAATCTAAAAAAAAAAATAATTATTAAAATTAATATATTAAATTATGCTATTAATATATATATAATATAGCTAGAAAATAACAGAAAATCCAGATTAATTATATTTTACTTAAAAAAATTAATTCAGATAAAACTTAACTATGATATCCATGATAAGGAATTACTAGTTATAGTAATAATATTTAAGCAGTAAAAGATTTATCTTAAAAAAATAAAATATACTGTTATTATAAAAACAAATTATAAAAACTTAATTTATTTTATAATAATTAAAGAGTTAATTAAAAGGCAGGTAAGATAAGCAGAAATTCTGTTATAATATAACTTCTATATTATATATTATAAGAAAATAGAAAATAAATATATAAATATACTGAGTTATAAATTAAATTATAAAATAAAAGAAAAGATTATCAAGCCAGCTATTCTAAAATAAAATAAAGATAGATTAATTAATTATAATAAAGTTAATCTTACAGTAATACTGGAAATAAATAATAATTTAATTAAATAACTAACTAATACCACCCAGGATAATAAAATATTTTAAAAAATAAATAAAAACTTACTAGAAAAGATTATTATTAATAAAAAAGAATTAATTTATTTTTATAGACTAATCTTTGTATTGACTAGTATAAGAATAGAAATTATAATTATATATTATAATAAATTACTTAAAAAATATTTAGAAATTAAGAAAACTATAGAATTAATTACTAGAAATTATTATATTCTAAATCTCAGATAAAAAATATATAATTATATTAAATAATATAAAATATATATTAGAAATAAGCCTGTGAAATATTAATTTTATAGATAAATATAAGTATAAAAGACACTGTAATAATTATAGAAATAAATAATAATTAACTTTATTAGATTATTATCTGAATTAAAAGAATATGATATTATTATAATTATTACTAATTATTTTATTAAGTATATTTATCTGGTATTAAGTAAAATAATAATAACAGTAATATAAATAACAAAATTATTTTTAGAAAATATTATTATAAATTATAGAATATTAAAGTATATTATATCAGACAGAAATAAGTTATTTATTTTAAAATTCTAGAGATTACTCATAGATCTTATAGAAATTAAAGAATAAATAATAATAACTTACTATTCATAGATAAACAGACAAACAGAAAAGATTAATCAGATAATTAAATAATATCTGAGATATTATATTAACTATTAATAAGATAATTAGATAAATCTATTATTTATAGCACAGTTCTTATATAATAATACTAACTATTTAATAATTAGAGTTTTATTATTCTATATTAATTATAATTACTACTTAAGATTCTTAGAAATATTATTAGAGAAATAACTAAATACTAATATAATTAAAGATATTATTATATTTATAAGATATATGTATACTCAGTTATTCTGAGATATTAAATTTATAAATCTATAAAATAAAATTTACTATAATTACTGATATAAAAAGGAACCTAATTTAAAAAAAAAAAAAATATTTTTATTTTATAAAAATATTAAAATAAAATAATTAAACTAGAAACTTAATTATCATAAACTAGGACTATTTATTATTAAAAAAAAAATAATTAATTATAAGCTAAGATTACTAAAATTAATAAATAAAATTTATCTAGTATTTTATATCTTATTATTAAAACCTATACTAAAGAACACTAGAATCATAAAAAATATAAAAATTAATAATAATATTGAATAAAAATACAAAATTAAAAGAATTCTGGACTATAAGAAAATCAGTAATAAATTATATTATTTAATAAAATAGAAAGAATATAATATCTCAGAAAATATATAAGAATTTATCAAGAATTTAATAGGCTGTTACTAGCTTGTGGAATAATATTACTAGTAAATAGATTAAAATTTATCCAGAAAGAAGGAGAACTAATTAACTAAGTTAAACTAGGATTATTTAATATAATAATAAATTAAATAATATTATATTTATTAGCTAGACACTCCAGCTTCCAGAGATTCTTGATACTTAGAGAATCCTTTATATCTAACTATTTTAATATATTTAAATTATAATCCAGCATCTACTCACCATAATCTTTTAAAAACTGCTATTATTTAAATAAATAAACTATTTTAATAAAAATATAAGTCTGCTTAGTTAAGGCCTCAGCAAGTTTACTTTATATTTTTAATTAATTTTACTTCAACTTATTCTACTTTTTATTGTTATAGAATTATTTCTTATATTTTTAATTATAATAAGTATAAATAGTATAATTTCAGCTTTTCAAATCTATAATATAAGAAATATCTTTCAGAAAATAATATTTACAGGAGTTTTTAATAATATAACTATTCTTATAAATCTTGTCAGACTGACGAATATACTTTTTTATTTAATTATAATTAATATAATAATGAGATATATTAATCTATTCTTAAGAAAAAAAAGAAAACTGAAGAATCTAGTTAATATATACAAAGGGATATATATCTTATATTTCTTGAGAATAAGAAATCTTAAAAAAAAAGAGTAATGTTACAGATCTTTATTAATTAAGCTATTAATAAAGTAGACTTATCAGGCAGAAAATACTGAAAAAATAATATTTAAATAAAATTAAATTAGTATTTAGTATAATTTTGGATTACTTTTATAACGCCCAGAATAATCTTATATTATATAATTATCTATTATCAAGTTTACTACTGGAGGTATATTCAGGATATACTGAGATTCTGGATTATAATTAAATTAATTATTACTTTATTTTAAATAGTATATAATATAGTATATAAAAAATAGAATATATAAGAATATTTTTTTATATACTTAATTAGTTCTGTTCTTCGTGCTTAATAATATTGTTTTTAAGTAATTATATATTTAAAAACTTAGCTACAGAATACTTATTTATACTTATTTATAAATAACTATATAATATTATTTAGTTTTACTTCTTTTCTCATATCCAAGACTAGTTATTCTTAGATAGTTCTCAGCCTGATACCCCTTCAACCAAGTTCAGTGGTATGTATACCAGTGAAGCTAAGCTAACAGAAACAGGAAAGTGATCCTAGGATTTGACACTATTATTCTATTATTCTATTTTATTTTATTTACTTTATTAATTATACAGTCAGGTTCTATTTTATGGATTATCTAGAAAAGCTATTTTAATATTAGAGATTATTTCTTGATTCTAAGAATACATTATCTGTTAAATAAGAAAAAATAACTACTATTTAAACAGAGATCTTAAAATATCTGAGATTTTATATATATTAATTAATCAGCAGGCAGTTATGAGGCTGGATAGCTGAGTCCTCTAGTAGGGACTTGTCTCCTAATATTAATAGAATTTTATTATTTATATATTATTTATAATTTCTAATATATTCTCAGGTCTGGACAAGATCTTTTATAACATTTTAAAATACTAGAAATTCTTATTTTTTATAATAATATTTAAAGAGCTCAAGATCTATCTTAATATTAAAAATATATAAATCATTAAAATTTAGATAATTAAATTAACTATTTTTAAAATATTATTTATACTAATAGTTATCTAGAAATTACTGGATATTTAAATATTTTTATTTATTAAAAATCTTAATATAATTAGTTTTTTATTTTTTATTACATGGCTAGGGACTTTCTAATTATTATAATTAATAATATTAATATTAAATATCTTTTTAATAATTCTTAGAAGATTTATTACTATTACCAGAATTATCTATATTCTGAGACTATTAAAGTCTTTATATTTCAAATATATATTAATTATTTCATTATTATTAAGAAATATTAAAATATTTTTAATAATCTTTTTCTAGATTTTATTATATTCACAGCTGAGGATCAAGAAGATAATAAATTAATAATAATTTTTTATATTAATAAAAATAAAAATATAGATAACTTTAATAATAATTCTGAAAATAAAATATTGTTAAAGAAAGAAAATTAAGCTTTTTTTCATTTAAATAATATTATATATATCCAGGTATAAATAAATATTTAAATTATATAATCTCTTTATTATCATGAACACTGACCAGGAATTCTTTTAATTTTATTCTACCATCGGTTCCCTGTAGAAAATATTTAAATATTATAAAAATATTACTACCTAATCTATTATCTGTTTCCTGCAGAAATCACAGAAATTTAAATATAATAATAAAATTAATTAATACTTTTTTATATAATCTTTTTTTCTTTCTATCTCACCAGCCGCACGGAAGGGTGAGAGGATGAGATACATTAAAAAAATAATATTATAAATAAATATAATATTAGCTTTTTTAATAATTTCTATATTTCCTGTAGAAAAAATATAATCTAAGGGTAAAAATTATAATAAAATTATTAAGTAATATTATTTTTCTTTATTATCCGCTGGCTCGGCGGTATCGCGGAGATCTAATTATATTAATATAAAATTATTTTTAATTATTTTTATTTTATTTTTATATTATTATTATTTTTACAACCTGCTGTCCAGCATATAATCTTTATTTTCTTATAAATAACTATAAGTATATATACAGATTATCAGGTATTAATATTTTTATAAAAAGAAATACTTCTTGAAAAGTATATAATCTAGATAAAGTAAATAATACTAAATAAAGATTATATATAATAAAAAATTTTAAGTTATAATATATATAATATCCTTAAGATCTATAATAATATATTAATATATTATTTTATATAATACTTATTAGAGTAACGCTTATTATTATAATATTTATTTTTATAATATTAAATAAACTTAATTAGGCTTAGAGTCTGTGGAAAAAAATACTAATCTAATTTAAATTTTTATTATATATACTAACCTGATTATAATTCTATTATATATATTAATTATATTTAGAAAAGAATATTATTATCTTTAAATATTTATAGCTTTACAGAATAGTTAATCAGAGAAATCAAAATTATATTATTATATTTCCTGTAAAAAGCTTTATCAAGTAATACTACTTATAAACTTATTAGATATTATTTAACTGTTGTCCTGTTGTAAAGATTTCCCTACTAGACTTTATTTTTACTAATACCAAAGATGATTCTAAATTAATTAATTTAATATAAAATAAAAAAAATAGTTTTTCTTTTTTCATTAATTTTTTATAATAAAAATATTTATCTTGATATATTTATTAATAAAGATATAAATAGATAAAATAAACAAGAATTAATCTAAGTATATTTTATTTATATTAAAGTTTAAAATAATATAACAGATAAGACTTAATACCAAGAATAACTAAGATAATTAATTATCTTATCTTTAGACTTAACTGTAGTCAGCTATAAGATTTATCTTAACCTAATCATTAACCTGACAGTAGGTATAAACCTTGCCATTAACTTGACCTGACCTGGCTGTTTGCCACTCTAAAAAGACTCTTTTTAAACACATGATATCTTGACTATTATAAGACTAGAAGACTTAATATTGTATAAATATATTATAAATAATATGAATAGCTATCTAATACTTTTTAAAATTTTATATAATTATGAATAGTATCTTATCATATTACAAAATCTGTAATTTATCTATAATTTTGGATATATTAATATATTTTCTATAAAATTTTTTTAAAAAATCTAAAAAAACGATGTATTATTTATTCAGTTGTATATTGTTTATATATAATATTAGAACTGATTAGATTCAGTATTGGTTAAGATATTAAAGATTCAAAAAGATATCTTTTATATGGGATAACCAGATGGGCCGTCTAACCGTAGTGGGCTGTCTAACCGTAGTGGGCCGTCTAACCGTGGGTTACGTTATCTTCTCAGGGGTTGCTGTCAGCAATCCTTTGGATCTGGGAGATCACGTGATCTGTGCGCGACAGTCATGTGATGAGGCATGGGATGACCAAGGTCTCACATCAGCTCTCATGGAAGCGGGGTTTCTTATCCAACTGGGCATTGATCAAATAACAAAATGGATCTCAACAGTAAGTTAGTGGCTGAGACATCTTTCCAGTGCTGCAGCTCGCGCCGTTGTCAGCGCTCATCGCATTATACTAGGATCAAAGAACAGAATATCTTGTAGCTTTCCCGGCTGACTGTAAACAGCACCACACGCTTTTCACCGGCAAACATTATACTGGTCTCGCCCAGACTCTCTCCTTGCATCCAGCTTTCATCTAATTCATCAATCCCTCTCATAATTCGGACTAGTGGGGGGAATAAGCAGCTAGACTACTGACAGGGGTTCATCAGGCTGACGCGGCCTTCGCAGTGGCAGTGCACTCATTGTGTTCGTCAGCTATTTGTCATCTTATGCAGTGGGCGTAAAATCAACCGAGATATTGAAACACCTGTGGTAAGAGGACAGGGAAGCATGCTTATTATCCCCAGTATGCCTAGTCAGTAAAGGATTCAAAGTGCGACTCGTTCACAGAACACTATCTAGATACCAAGAATAATCAAAGCTCGAATGGTGTCCAAGTGCCGGCTTGGTCCCTTGAAATAAGGCTTGATTGCTCTCGTTGCTACCTGCTTCACTTTGCTATTGGTGTAAGGCAGCTCAAGCTATTTTAGCGTAGTGCGGCCGGTTTTGGAAGAATGTGATTGGACATTAGTCATCGCTGATGATCACCGACTACTAACTATTAGGGGTCTTTGCTGACCGTCGTGCTGAATGGTGTATTGCATGCGCAGAGATCAATGGTGAAAGAGGGGTAAGATGACAGGGTAATCTGATTGGAAGATACTGTAGGGGTATATGAATCGAGTACACACACCATGTAGTCAGCATATCGACTGAGAGATTTCCCTACAAAAGTAAAACACAGTCAAGAGACGTGCAGCTCAGCGCAGCGAGTCCTTCTCCAATGATCAGCTTCCGCCCAATTATAAATAAAGGCACCGCAGAATTGCAGAAAAATAAGCGCGGAAGCGACGAGGGGCCCCAGGATTGAGAACACTGTAAAGCCGTATGACACAGACTGAAACGCGGGACTGTGCGCCAAGGCGTCGGTCGCAAGGCCCACCTGCATCGCCGTCAAGACAATAGCAATGTAGACGGTGACGCTAGCGAGCCATGAAAAGTAATCATGGAAAAAGGCGCTATACCGATCCCACCGTGCCATATACCCGCGAAGGGGTGTTTGGTAGAGCGCGTAGATTTTATTTAAGCGACTCAGGCGCAGCTCGCCGTGAAGGAAGCGGCGGTCGATGCGGGGGTAGATGTATTTTGTGTCCAGCTGCTCCACGAATATGCGCCATGCGGACCAGGTTATCTCTGGCCGGAGTAGATGTCGGTCTTGAGCAATGCGAAAATCACTTTCGTGGGAGAGCAGGGCGGTGTAGGAGAAAAGAAAGCCCAGCGCTCGTCGGTAGAGCCCTCGACGCTTGCACTCTGTTAAAGTGTTGGCTGAGCAGCCGCATTCAGGTTGGCAGCTGAGATATTCGGTCCAGAAATTTGGTTCCAAGAGGAAGAGCGGAATTGGTTTGAGGAACATCCGGCCTGACGTCCAAACGAGATGCATATCCATCTGCTCTGTGATGAAGATTTCCCGACCCAGTAGGAGCTGGTGATGTAGGGCCCGTGGTGGCAAAGGCAATCCAGCGATCCAGAGCCAATGGTGAATGGTAGTAAGCCGAGCCAGATCCAATTCCTTCTCTACGCAGGCAGTGATATTATGAGCTGCAGCGATCAAATCACCCTGGCCATCACGGTATGATGCGGGAAAGAATGGCAGGAGCTTGTCAGGGCCATGAAGAGTCGTCGTCTGCTCGAGGAGCCGGACCGAGAAGGGGGGGGCCTGTTAGCAGAAAAGTTAGCAGAAGCAATATCGAGCAGTCATTGCTGGTTTACCTGGGATGCAGGGCCTCTAGACATTGCGTGTAGCTGTTCTGCTGCCTTTGTCTACTCTGTGCTGTGAAAGAGTCCATCTTGTTGCCTGATCCACGGGACCCCTCATTGGCGGTGAGGGCGTGGACAGGGGACCTTTGCCATATGCCCTAATCAGCTCTGCTTCGTCTTTGGCAAGACACGGCCACCGCAACCAGCCACATAAGCTAACTGAATTAACTAATAAGTAGTTAATTATAATTCTTTAATCTGTCAGAGTTTGCCCTCCTGCTGCTCTAAACTCATCCCTAATCAGTCTCTCCGTTCAGATTACCACTTCATCCTTCACTCATAGCTTTCAGCAAGACGTGACACCTTTATGGTAGTATATGTCGTCGTAACAAGTACCCTCATCAAAATGGTTTTTTGCCTTCGCCCCCGAAAGTATCCAGCCAAGGGTCCATCACGAAAGGGCAGTAGTGCCCCTATAAAAAAGCCATCCGAAGCCGAGATTAGAACCTGGTACCGAGTCGCACTCGACAAGATCGTTTCCGCCCGTCTCGAGCAAGAATCCAGTACTGCGCGGGGGGAACCAATCTTCCTGTCTCACTACATCAGCCAAGGTCAATTCCGGCACTGGGTCTTACACACTTACGGCCATAAGTACGAATTACGCCAGCGACGAGATAGCGACGGCGGGTACGCGGCGAAAATTAGCCCATCCCCCTTGGACCTTAACGCGTACAGATACTCGGTCTTGGCGAGCTACTCTCCCAAAGTCGGCAGCTACTTTTACAGCATGATCGGCTGGACCACGCTGCCCAAGGAACGGATCGACGAGCACAGTCGGCAACTCTCGGCCTGTTTTGGGACATATGGCCTGCTGCTGAATAACTGCCACGACTTCCTGCAGCGACTGGCCGATACGATTGTGACTACGAGGGCGCCGGATTGGGCGTGGTTCCGATATAATACCGTGAACAATTATCACTATATCCTTGCGTCGCCGTTAGATTATTGGACTATAAGTGCTGGTACGTGGCTTAAACATCTCGAGCGATCAAGGCATTATCTCGGCGGGCAAGACAGAGAGAGGGTTGATGAACTTATGGTCGTACTCGAGGATCTTATCGAAGAACGCGTGAAACGCTCATCAAATCAGTTATGGGCCATATCAAACCCTGGAGGCGCTGCCGGCAGTGGCCATGGTGGCGGTGGTGGGCATGGTGGGCATGGTGGGCATGGTGGAGATGGCGGCGGTGGTGGAGATGGCGGCGGTGGTGGAGATGGCGGCGGTGGTGGAGATGGCGGCGGTGGTGGAGATGGCGGCGGTGGTGGATAATTTACGGCGGTTAATAGCGGCCATCAGGCAAATACTATTTTCATCACTAAGTCCCTTCAACGCCTGTAATTTTAAACACAAAGAATAATTTATTTAAAACTCTAAATAAGAAGAATATAATAATTTAAGAATATAATACTTCATATTATATATTAAATTTTTGTAAGGATCCAAATCCTTATAATCCTCATGATACTCATTATCACGAGGAATATCCATACTGATAATAATCTCGTCGTGAGGTTTAGTTAGTACTTGCCATATAATTTATAAGCTATCTGTGAATATCTTACTATTTATAGATAGAATTAGAATAATTAATAATAATATTTTAAAAAGATCAGCCTTATATTTCATATTTATAAATAAAATATATTTTTTATATTATTTTATTATATTTATTCTTATAATCTTGTTGCTGAAATCCTGTAAGATAATTTATTAAATTATATTTATATGAAATATCAGAAACTGTATTTATAAAAAATCTTTTAAATTCTCTGATTCTTTAATCCGCGAGATTATTATAGAAATAGTTATAAAAAATCTAGAAAAGTACAGATCTCTCTAGATAAGTTTTATAAATAACTTAATTTACTTAAATAAATTTTAAATCTAGAGTTAAGATTAGAAATTATTATAAAATTAAAAAAAATTTATAAAGATTTAAGTAACTCTAATAATTTTATTATAAATTTTAAATATTTAAAATATTTATATCTGCTTTCTGTAAGACAGTAAATATTATAATATTTATAATTATATTATTTATTAATTATTTATTACTCAGCAAGAATCAACCGTGGAAATAAATAACTAGAATAAAAAATAAAAAATATATATTATAATAATTTATCTAGACTAAATTCTTAGCAATCTCTAGAAGAGAGAAACTGTGATTATTTATTATAATTATAAATAAAAGAATTTTTATAAATTCTTAAAAATCCAGCTAGAAGATTTAAATAATAGAAAATAAAAATCTAGTTATATATTCTTAAAACTATTCTCTATAAAGAAAAAAAAGATTTTATATATTTTTAATAATAAAAGAAGATAAGAATAAAACTTAGTTATAAAGTTTAAAAGCTAGATATAATATAATTTTATTTATTTTTTAAATTTTTTCCTGTAATAATTAAGTAGAAGATTTATAAATAATTAAAATTTTCTATAAATAAGCAGGACTTGGTAATATTTTTTATAAAAATATAATTAAATTTATTCTAGTAAAGTAAAAAATCTAATTATTTATAAAAAAAAATTATTATTATTTATAAATAAAATTAAATAATTTCTGTAATATACCCTGTAAGATAAAAAATTATAAAATATTTTTTTATAAAAAAAAAATATTAATATTATCTTATAAATAACAGTTAGTAAGTCTATAATAATTCTTAAATTAATAATATATTTTTACTGCAGAAAGCAGGATTACTTTATCATAAATTATTATATTAAAAAAGAAAATTAATTATAGAAAAATAACTAGTTGCTTGTATAGAATAGAAAATATTAAAAAAAATATTATTTATAATATATTTTAATTTATAAATATATAGAAAATTACTTATAAATAATAACTTTAATATACTTTGTGAAATAAAAATACTGGTAAATATAAAAGTAAAAGTAAATCTAGTTTCTATAATATTTATAAAGATTATAGAATAAGAATTAATTTTTATAAAAATATTTATAAAATCTTTAAATAAGGACAGCATCTGCTCAGAAAAAATAATTATTTTTATAATAATTCTTAAGAATACAGAGAACGACTGTAAGGATTATTAAGATATTATAATTATAATATTAAATATAAAAAAATTATACTGGGAATATTTTAGATTTATATTATAAGATTTATTATAAAGTTTAATTATTATTATCTAAAATTATGTGAAATCTAAATAGTTTAAATATATTATATATATATAGAAAAATTTCTTGTGGAAAAAAATATAAAATAAATATATATTATAATAATTTAAAATACTTATAAAAACCAGAAAAAGAAATTATTTAATTAATTATAAAAATTTAATAAGATATTTACGGAAGAAGAAGTTATATTATATTTATTTTTATAATTAAAAACTAACCTGGAGATTAAGCTTGTAAAAAATATAAATTTAAAATAAATTTAATTTTTAAAATATTTTCTGTGGAATAAAAGACCCTGTAAGAATATTTATAAAATTATTTTATAAAAATTAGATTAAAAATTTAAAATTATATATAAATATTTTAATTTTATTTATAAAGAGGAAAGATAAAAGCCTATAAGATCATATTAATTATTATAAATCAAATAAATAGATTATTAAGAATAAATATCTTTTATTATAAATTAACAATTATATTAAATATTTTATAAAAATATTGTAATTTACTCAGCTAAATCTTTATAAAGTCTATTATAGAATATAAATTATAAAAGATTATAAGTAGAAAACAGTATTCTGTATAAAATATAAATTATTTAAATATATAATTATATTTTTTAGATTAATTAGTACCCCCGCGGGATTTTAAGATTTTATAAATTTATTATTTATAGAGTACCTGGATTACTTTATTATTATTTATCTAGATAATATTATAGTATACTTACAAGATTTAGAGATATATAAAAAATAGATCTGTAAGATACTGTAAATTCTAGAGAAAATAAGATTATATATAAAATAAAGTAAATATTATTTTATAAGATTAGAAATTAATTTTCTAGATTTTATTATTAACTGTAAAGAAATATGGATGGAACTAGAATAGATTAAGATAATTTATAAATAATTAAAATTATAGAATATAAAGAAAATTCTATAGTTTATAGATTTTATAAATTGGTATTACTGGTTTATATAAAAATATTTATAAATATTTAATTTATTTATAGACCTGACTAAGAAATCCTGTAAAATCTAGTAGGGAAATCTTTACAACAGGACAACAGTCAAATGATGTCTGATAAAGTTATAAGTAGTATCATTTAATAAAGCTTTTTATAAGAAATATAATAATATAACTTTTATTTTTCTAATTAATTATTTTATGGAGCTATAAGAATTTGAAGATAAAAATATTTTTTTTCTAAATATTAGGGTTTTTAGGGTTTTATTAGGGTTTTATTAGGGTTTTATTAGGGTTTTAGGGTTTTATTAGGGTTTTAGGGTTTTAGGGTTTTAGGGTTTAGGGTTTTATTAGGGTTTTAGGGTTTTAGGGTTTTAGGGTTTTTAGGGTTTAGGGTTTTAGGGTTTTAG